>NW_027466495.1:1200000-1800000 GCF_050575085.1 Anarhichas minor | reverse complement strand
CAATCACAGTGGAGAGACACACTGACTCGTATGTAAACTGGTAGTTGTGTATTTAAATATGAAAAGTATATGTAAAAAGCATGTAAAACAATGGGCATACTGTACTTTACTTCTGACAGACGCTCTTGCATTCAGGAGTTAGACGAAGTAAGGAAAGGGCAGCCAGAGACGGGGGTTTGTATTAAATATACAGAAGGAAATGGCCCTCAACAAATTTCCATGAGAGAAATGACACTATAGTGGTGACAGGTAATTCAACCAAACGCCAATGTATACAGCATATAATGATTTTTCTTCATTTGTTTTTGAAAATAATGTGTTTAGGTTTCCAGCTTGCCCTCCTGAGAAATGTTGATTTCAGGTGTTGTGTGATTGATGAAGCACAGTCCCTCATCACGCCTAATTACAACATTACATATTTGACTCTCACCCAATAGACGTGTTTTCACCCAGCAACCGTTTTGACATGAAATAAAACCGTGTTACCAAAGATACTTATTACCGTTCTGTACAGAGTCAGGGTGCTGCTATGGGCCCTTTACACAGCAGCCATTTTTGACATGTCATAGCAGGGCAGACGCAGGTGAAACTGATAACGTTAACGATGGTCCCGTTCTATTTGCCGTGTCACAGCCATTTCCAATGCACAGGGCCCTGGCCCACCAAAATGGAACAGGGCCCTAATTAATGTTATTAATTACACCTGTGTTTACCCTCCAATGACATGTCAAAATGGCTGCTGTGAAAAGGGCCCATTGTGCATGTTGACTCACTGAAAAGTCTCTGCTGCGCTGAGTGGAACGGAATCGTAATTAATTTCATTAATTAAACCTGCGTTTGCCTGCTATTTCATGCCAATATGGCTGCCGGGAAAAGGGTACGTTTGATGGCGGGAGGTGTTTAGCAGTAAATAATCTTCATGATCCTGTACCAACACCTTTTTACAGGTGTTTTTGTCATTTGCTATATTACCACACAGAATTCCACTATATTTTCGTTAGCATTTTTAGTCTCAATTTGTCCTCAGCCCCTTGAATGCAGCCTTAATTGAGGATCCAATTTAAACCAAACTAATATAGTAGGTTTCATTTCCCATTTGTCTTTTCCTCCAAGTCACACGACTGCTGCGAGGCGTCATATTGTACCCTCCGTCAAGTGTTGCCGTCACTATATCACCCGGCTCCGTTTTGCTTTATCGAGATAGAAAAGTCAATTAATTAGATCTGTCGGGTTTCATCTGGGCCCCTTTGGCACACGCATGACTAAAATAACAAAACAACAGCAACACTGATTCGAAAAAGTTGTTCTGCTGGAAACGGCGAGATAGTAATGAAGAAGTCTCCTTGATGTGGCTGAGAAACATGCTGCGGTCGCTGCTAAATGTTGGCCAACCTATCTAAGGGAGTTATCCTAAATCCCCCTCAGAGTGAGTACCCTTGAAATGTCAGTACCATAATGTATCATACGGCTCCTTCTGGAATACAAGACGAGTTGGCAATGCCGGACTATAGCTCAGTCTCTTCTCTTTTTTTAACTCTTCTTCTCTGAAACGGGTCCAAGCCCTTCTCATAAATATGTATTTTATTATGTGTTCTTCTGGCGGTTGATAGCAGTTCCTGTACCTAAGCCCACACATTTTTTTTTGAGAGCAAATGAATGACTATGATAGTGTTTTTCATTTCATGTGATCATTTCTAACTAGCACCTGTGCAAGTAGTTGCTGCTTTATCGGTTGTACTGTGAGATATGGCGCCTATAGTCTCACTTAAACACTCATTGTCTTCTGCAATAGGAACAGCGCTTATCTCTGCGTTACGCTAACAGGCAGACCATGTAACTCAGTGAAGGGCTGTCATGTCTAATATATATTTCCAACGCGTTGTTGCCTGTGCGTCCATTTGAGTCTGTATCTACAATTTAGAATTTTATAAACTTCACGTCTAATTTGCCGCTTGGACAGTGTATTTAAATGTGATTATTCCTGCAATAATGTGTTTTGTTTTTTTGTGAGGGGCGTCACGGCATCTGATTTGATGTCGGATTTAATTCAGCTTTCCTGCGGCTGTCGGAGCATTTCATTAAAAGAGCTGTTTACTCACAAGGATATCTCTTTGATCAAATACACTCTTTCACGTTGCTATTTTAATGTCTTAAAATACCTACGTGTATGTATGTATGTATATATATGTGTGTGTGTATATATATATATATATAGATATATAGATATATATATATAGATATATATATATATAGATAGATATATAGATATATAGATATATAGATGTTGTTCAGGCTCTTTTGTTCACTCATGGCCTTCTGCCAAGGCTTTGCTGATGAGCACACCGACTTTTGACCTCTTAATATTGCCCAAATGTTCTGTTTATGCAGAAAAAGACGCTTGCTGCTCTCCTCTTTAAACCCAATAATATCTGCTCCAAAACAAAATCTGATTGCTTTAATCTAGGATTTTTGAATGGGTATTAAGAACTGGATTTTGAGACGGGGTAAATATCACTGTGACAAAAGGAAGCATCGCTCCATGCAGGCATGGAAAGTCCGATAAAAGGATCGAGGTGTATTTAAAATGTAGCGTCGGTGTAATTTGAGATGCTGATGACAGTCAGCTTCCCCCAGTGCCTTGTCCTTTGATGCAGTGCTCACGTTTTGACCTTTTGTAACCCGAATTTATGACGTCCCACAGTGGGATTAACTCCCCCACCATGTTAAATGCAGTATGGAATGCCTGATGAGCAAGCGTAATGCTTGTGTAGAGGATGGCCGCATTGTGTGCACTCTTTTGGCTTGCATCGTTTTGCAGAGATTAGATTTCTGCAGGAGATCATGGTCGAGAGTGGATAATCAAGGGGTTTGGATTACCTAATCATTAAAGCTGACTTAACCTTAATATCATGATATGAGGATGATCCCCATCAGAGAATCTCATCAGAATACAGATAAAACCATTTTTGTCCTCATCCAACAGTGTTTTTTTTATCATACTTTACTCATGGGATGTGGAGTTGCAAATGTTCACACACTAATATGTGAATATTGACACATCCACGTCGACAAGTGTTGATCTCACAGCCAACGCCGTATACATCACATTTCATGTTCTTTCAATTAATTTGATGTGAACCAGCAATAGCTGAGGGGGATGACTTCATCCAGTGTCAGGAGTTTACTGGTGACGGCACTCCCATGAGCTGAGAGGAGGTCAAGGGAAGCTCTGGCTCAATCATCATAGATCTGGTTAGCCATTTTGGTTGACTGGAATTTTTGGAGCGAAGCCTGCGTGCACAGTAGTCGCTTCTTAAGCCGTGCAAATACAGTCACGGGTGCAAAAAACTCAAGCTGGGAAGTTATAGCTCATGCACACCGGAAAGGGAAAACACCGCCGCTTCTTCTTCTGTCAGTTACCCATCAGGCCTTGCAAGAATACACATAAGGTCTGGAGCACACGGGTAAAGGCGTACACCCCATACACACACACACACACACACATGTAGTTGTCCGCCCAAAACAGCATGCACTTCATCGCCTGGGCTTGTTCCTCTGTGGGAGTAATTTGCCGGTGAGGTGGGGGAGTTAACACATTGATGAGCAAACAACAACAGATTCAACAAAAATACATTTTGTGGTTCGCACCGTCTTAGTGTTTGGCTGATCTCACCCGGTATGTGTTCAGCTGATTGGAGATTGAGCAAGTAGCATCATGTCACTTGATGACAACTTGAAACCCATGATGCCATAAGTACCACGCGCAAGGATGATAAAGCCATGGTGCATCCATCTGTTGTGTTTCTTCCTGGAAAAGACAAATTGTTCTCTGTAAAATGAACAAATGACCCATTCATTTAAAGTCTTCTGTTCAGCTAAGCATGTTTTTTTTTTTTTTTACAGATTTTGGACGGTATCTGACACCAGAGCAACAGGACTTGTGGTCTTGTGGGAAGTGTGGCGCAGTGGAGGGAGCCGTGCCATAAAGGAAGCACCCGATTCGGGCATTTGCCAGCAAAAAGACTGAACTCAACTGGGACCTTCAGCAGCGGGCGGTAAGAGGGAGGAGGCCATGTGGACCGCACGCCTGCTAGTCTTCGCCAGCCTCTTCGCACCAGCCGCTCTGGGTGAGTTTGGCTCAGCGGAGCTTCTGTGTTTGTGTCTATGTGGAGCAGATGTGGGGACGAAAACATAGCATTTCATTTTGTGACTGGCAGGATTTGAAGCCGTATCAGAATTTCCTCTTTTTTTGCTTTTTAAGAGCCAGTTGCAGAGATAAAAGAACTTATGTCTGTCACGTTTTTGGCGTCTATATCTCCTCCCGCTAATTAGCAGTTTTTTACTCCTTAAACTGGAGCTCTTTTTTCTCCACTTTTCTTATTTGCGTTCTCTTGTCTCTTGTTCCTTTTCTCTGATTTTTCTATCTATTTTTAGATCTGTCCCTCTTCCTCCTGTCTCAGTCTCCTGCTCTCCTGGCAATAGGAAATGAACTGAAATTGCTTTCAAAGAATCATTAACACAGCTTTGGCTTTGTGGCACATGTTTAGTATAGTGAGAAACGCAGGAGGAAAAACTAAAATGACTTCTTTTTGTCATTTCACGCATTCAGATCTCAAGATTAAGTTGTGAGGACTCTCTTTTCCCACATGTCGGTAAACGGAGACTGCTGTCGTTCTGCAGCATTTCCCTTTTGGACCTTCTGTGAATTGTTTCAGAGGCAAACTAAATGAAGTCATTTCAATTCCGATTAAACAAAATCAGTGGTGGTTGTTTGTGTGTGCGCGGATGGGGCGGCTGGTCACAATCAAGTCGGCTTTGGATGTAGGGAGTGGGGCAATAGCCCATGGCGATGTTAATTGGATATGGCTAAAACCATTAATGGGAGATTTCAAGCTAATTAAATAGTTTTTATGCTGTGATATCCACGCAGGGCGGGGATAACCGAGTTCACCATGAAGTGCTAATGACGGCACGCTTTCCGGCATCGTTAGTTTTGCCTTAATGCTCAATAGAAAGAGGTCAGGGGGGCAGCAATATGTCATGTATTTATCCAATACATTTTGATAAGAAATAGCTACACCCTGTTGGTGTTTGTTTGTGACACAAGCGTTATCTCGGGGAATTCATTTTCAGTTCCAGCTGATGACACGGGTGCAGAGGCAGTGAACGTTTTCAGTTGCTGCTTCTTCCCCATCTGTAATTTGAGCACTCTGAAAGTTGCATCATGCCTCTGTACGCTAACACTGCGTTGTGATTGAAATGGTGGAGCAATGTACAGAGTGCTGAGGTCACGAGGCGACCTGTTGTATTGAGCTTTGGTCACACTAACCAGATCCCTCCTTTCAGTAATGTGGCGATGAACACAGGGCTGTGTGTTTTGTGTGAGGTGCTGATGATGACTCAGCAGCTATTGAAATGAACATGAATGAAAAGTAATGTTGAGTCGGTGCTAGCTTCCACTCCCCTTTGTGGAACCTGCTGGTGGGTTCATTTGTTCCATTTTTGAGTTTGATTAAAAGAATGTCCTTTGCCCCATTTTTCTTTCCGTTCCTCTTCTTGTGCTTTCAATATATGTGTCGGTTTTAACGATTATTAGCCATCAGTCCATCAGATGTGTCAAGCCCACAGCGTGTCAGCATTTTTAGACCTAACCATGTGAATCTTCTGTCTCACTGCTGCGTTTTTAAAAAGTGTACACTCTCTTCTCACTAGAAATCTATTGTCCTCAAACGCCATCGAAAAACAAAAAGCATTTGAGCTCGTCGTGGGATTTAAAGCATATCAATGCTCCATTGGCTGGATAAACACCAACTGTAGGGCAATCAGCCTCGGGCCAATTAGAAAGTGTCATGGGGGGGGGGGGGATTTATGTGCCGTGGTATAAAGGAGATGGACGTCTGAGAGACGTGTCCAAAACGTGTCCACCGCAGACGCTCTGTGACAGCTGGGTTATTTAAAGGTGCAATGTGAGGTGCAACTACCTAGTTTAGCCCAACTACCACAAATCGAATATACTTTAAATTAGTGCACTTTTTCCAAGCATACCATAGCCCTCTGGTATTTCTCTACCCTCCAATCGGCCATTGCTGTTATTTTATGTCAGTATGGTATGACAGGGTAGGAAAAAGCATTCATCAATCTTAAAAGCAGTGTGAACTGTTTTGGAAAAATGACCAGCAGCAAAGCGTGCATGATTTGTCATAAATGGGCTAAAACGTTGAAAAACACCTGCACAGTCCTGCAAATCAATCATTCTTTGTTCCTCATACACAACAATCACTCACTCATTGATCCCGTAGCAATAGCTGACATGCAGCTGACACCATATAGTCGCTATCTTTTTTTTTTTTTTTTGGTGCTGTAACTAATGCCCTAAAGGAACCGCATTTAAGCATTTTGGGCTTGTTTGAACACCAGATGAAGTGGTTGACATCCCAAGTAAATCATTTGGCAGTTTGACTTCGAAAAAGAAATCATTTAATACCCCCAATGATGCTAAAAGCAGACACATCCAGATGTTGCCAGTGAATTGTTCCGCAGCTGGGGAAGCTTCAGTGGGAATACTCACCACAATGTCATTGTGCATGTTTCTCCCTTAGAGTGTTGGGAATGCGTACTCCGGGGGATGCTGGCCTACTTTGGGATCTACGGTCCCTTTTGTCTATATGCAGTCAGGCACAGGCATGCACACACATGTTCACATGAATAGAATAAACCCACTGGCAATATCACTTTTTTTCTGACACACACATGCCAAGTTTCACAAAATAATCACGACACGTGTGTATAATAATGCACACATGTGCGTCTGCACGGCGTCTTGTCCTTTCTTGTCTTCATTTGTCTGTCACTGTACACTTGTCTGAGGAAAATGAGGAATATTTCTGGACAGGCGTGATAAAATAAAGTCAATGATAGAATGCAGCTTAAGGAGTGGTGGGGGATTTGTGGCTGTGTGTGGGTGGAGATGCATCTTTTGCTTGTGCGTGTGCCTGCTTGCATGTGATCTCTCTGTGTGTGTGTGTGTGTGTGTGTGTGTAAGTATAGCGACAATGTCTTGCAAGATTAATATAAAAGTTCCGTCGCAGATGCTGTCACTGGGTTGAAAAATAAGTAAAACGCACCCTTGTCATTGTTTTGGTTACAGTGAATAACAATGAAAAAGCAATGTCCCAAACACTCTGGCCATGCCTGAGCAGCGCATTAATCATGTGTTTCTGTGCATGTAAAAATGCTCCAGGAAGGATTTCATATTCATTCCACTTAATGCCACCACATGGAATCTGAGACAGAGCGGCTATAATGGATGGCGGCTCGTGGACCAATCCAGGAGATGAAAGCGTGAAGTCTGACACATACTTTTCATGGTCAGATACTAGTGCATACATCAAGCCATGGAAGCGGATACCGTCCTGCTGGGTAGGGGACAGGTATGTAATGAGGGATGAATGAGACAGCGAGGCAGACGTGTACCCGGCGTATCTGTTTAGCATATTTGCCGTTTTTTGTATAGCTTTCAGAAGAGTGTCAGGTAAGTGGCGATTCTGCAAGAGAGGCTAAGAAAGACAGAGTGTAGAAAGAATAAACACAGAGTATCCATCTTGCTTTGGTCTTTCTATTTCTTTCATTCGTATATCCTCTTACTCTTACGCCAGCATGCACCTTACAAGCACCCTCTGTTGCTCTCGCTGATTTATCTGCACCAATATACTGAGGATAGCCGTATCTACTGGAACCAAACAAGGGCATTAAACTTCAACGTCAGTCTCGCTGTTCCCGTTCGGATCCACTTAATTAATCTCCTTGTGCCAGGGCACCGACTCCATCCGCGAAGGCGTCCCTGGATTTGCCTAATTTGCTTAATTAATTAAACAACTGATTTATTTGTGCTCATATTTCAAAGCGGGAGAAAGTTCTTTGGAGAGCCCACTGAGGCGTGTACTGTTTTGTTGTGGCTGTGAAGACGCCTCTCCAAGCTTTGAAAATAAGTGGGCTTTGGAGTGGGGGGGTGGATGTCAATCATTCATTTGCAGCAGCGTAATGTACAGGCAGATAGTCATGAATTATATATGCATTTGAATGGGACATTAGCTTAAGAAAATAACTTTGTGTTTAATAAAGGTGAATTAAGGGCAGGATTACACTTGTATTGTTTCCCTCTGGTGAAAGTAAACAAAGCTTTTAATGATGAGCAGCCAAATTCTCAATAACAAGAAAATAGGCCTTGTGTATTTGGAGGTGTCGTATGAGTGGGTGGTAGAAGGCTACAGAAGTTAAAGAAGTGAGCCAAGGAATTTGGGGAAACTTTGTGCAGTGCTCTGCATTGTATCCCGATCTCAGCTACCAGCTGATTCCCAACCAATAACTAACGACCTAACCAACTACTGTTTGAACCTTATCTTGGTCTAGTGTGTTAACATGCTTGTGAATTAGCACAAAACAGCTGGCCATACTTGGAATTGTAAAATTTGACCTGATGATGCTGCTCGAGGAAATGTCCGGGGATCATCGTAGAACCAAATTTCATGGTAATCCATCCAACAGCTGTTATTTCACTGAAAGACAAAAAAGTCAACCTCATGCTGCTGAAGCTAGAGGAGATGTCAGGGGATCACCAACGTCATTATAATACAATATATACAAAATCTACCCGCTATCGATCCAATAGTTGTTGAGATATTTCCGTCTGGACTCTACTAGCGTTGCTAAAAACTCTTATTTACAACCTCGTTTGTGTCTTGTAAGACCCCAGCGCTAGCTGTGCAAGATAGTGATGCGTCATTCACACCGGATGAGGTTTTTGGAAATGTGTACAACATCGCTCAGATTGGAGCTTGAGTATATACTGCACATACTGGGACAATAAATATCAAGGCAAGGCCAGGAAAAGTAGTAAACAGGGTGCAGGCAGCAAAACATCCGCTTATGCCTTTTGACGTTAGTACGTCCCCATTGCACGGTCACTGCACTTAAATCTGTGCTGAACATATTGCACTATACATGATGATGATGATGATGATGAACGTAATTCACTTCAGTCTTAAGTACAGGCATGACTAGACAACAGAGATGCATTTAAAAAATGAGCGCTGCAGGAAAGCTCTGACTTGAGATCTACATATTTTAATCTGAAGATAAAGCAATTTGTTTGCTGGCAAAATGTAAAGTTTAGATAATTGTGTTCCCTGACTTTTACCGTAACAATGATCACTTTGAGAATGGTTTTGATGAGATTTTTAAAAACAACGCTCTGGGTTTAATGCTTTAACAGTTTTTGTATTTTTTTATTCTTTAAATCCTTTTCCTGGAAATGGTTTATGCTTTTCCCATAAGCCACACAAGGCTTCCTGAAAACAGATAATAGTGTTGCAGTTATGGGAAAAAAAACCCCAACTTATTTAATACCTACCCTACGGGAGGCCTCCATAGTTGTCATTCAGATGCCAGTTTATTCCATCGCGTCTTTCTCAAAGCTTTTTGTGTAGCAGTTTTAGCGGGTCTTGTTTTGTCAATACGTGTGGCCTTATTTGAATAGAATTGATACATTTGAATTTAAAGTACATATTCTGGATTTTAACGTCCGCTTTTCTCTGCATTCTCCCTTCCATGTTATTCCCGAGTAGCATTCTGTGTGCGTGGCTCGCAGAAGTCCCGTCTCTTTTTATGCTCTTCTATAATGAGTGAAAAATCAATACCTGCTTGATCTGGGGAATAAAAGAATGGCCTTTGCTGCCCATGGCACCGGTAGACATTGCCAAATTGCTGTCAGAACTTGCAACCCAAGAGGAATGGATGACAGCAACATTAAGAATGGCAGGGTGGGGTTAAATACCGCTGCATGTTTTATAGGTGTCCGTACTGGAACCTGTGTATATCTTCCAAATAAATGAGTTAGCCTCCCCGTTCATTGAGCCCAGTTGCGCAGGCATAATTTGGTAAGCGCTGAATGATGCCATTTAAAGTGGACCCGCAGCTGGCCTGAATGGTGTTTAATGAGGATAGATATTGACAGCAAGGTCAAGTGGCAGTGGATGTTAGTTTACATTAGGCCGCATAATGTGCGCGTGTACGTGGTGCGTGTATACGTTTGCGATGTCGGGTGGAGTGGAGAGAGAGTGGCTCAGTAACCCCGCAGGACCAGCTCACAGGGCACAAATGGTGGGCGTGCAATACCACAGGGTTTCCCACACAGCATAGCGGCAGGGCGCCGGCAGTAATTTGGGGCGTGGGTGGAATGTGAGGAGCAGGAATGGCAAACAAAACCCACGCAGTGACCTATTCTTTACTCAATTTATGAAATTAATTACTTTTTCCCCCTCCCTCTCCAACTGTGAAATCTATACGAGCAACATATGCATTTAATCCCTCGCCTGTACAATGCATCCGCATACATGTTTGCACGTGTGACATATTTGTGTTCTGATGACACAGTCGGTGCTGCGAAAAACTTGGCAGATGATTACACGCTGCAATGTTCGACACTACTAGTGCTGCGTATGCAAATGCTTCAGCTCTGTAGGGTTGGCCCCATGAGCTTTGTTTCCACCATAAGGCTTTCTCAATCATGGGCGAGGCTGTGACAGTGTGCGAGTGAAGCACAGTGAGGCTGTCGACGGCCCCCCCCCCCCCACCCCCCACCCACATGATGAATTGTTGCTGCTGCAGCACATGATTGCGATGCATGCCTCAAGGCCACACAATATGCATATTTGCTAATTATTCAGATTAGAATCTCCCCATTAAAAGCCACATGTTGCTGTAACATGTACTGATGTCTAGATTTTCTATGTTTGTGTGTGTGTGTGTGTGTGGTGGGGGGGGGGGGGGATATCTATCTGTTACGGCTGTTCATCTCTCCCTCTCAATATGCATCTACTTTAGGCACACAGTCCAATATCAGACACATTTCAGACAATATGCCACAATCCAAAGCCCATTTGATTAAGCTGTCATAAGGATGTAATGTTTTTACTGTTTTTGATATTAAAAATGACTAAAATACATTTAAAAAAATTGGAATAATGAATTAGATGCTATTCCTTTGTGATACAATTGCATGTCGTAAATGTAAACACTTCATGCTGATGTTTCTTTTAGTGTGGATATGTGTAACACATGCTTGAGGCACAGGAGTGCAGAGAGCGAAGAGAGTCGCTTGGAAAGTTCTGAACGTCACACGGGCTTTGGGTCGGAGCTGTGGTTGCGTATCGATGTCGCTGAATCTCTCGACTCTTGTATCGTTGTTTCAGAATTGGATAATATTTACACCCGTGCTAACTATCTAGCAATCTAGCTGAGACTATTGATCCAAGTTGTAGTGTTTGTGTCATTCTTTAGTGACATTGAGACGCGCAGGTCTGATTTCAAGGGATGGGAAATCTACTTCAGCTAATGTAAAGGTGCTGCTCAGTGGCCACACAACAGCACACAGTGAAGCCCCAGAGAGGCATTAGAGAGCTGCAGAGGAGAATACAGCAGCCTTTGTTAGTCACACAGGGTGAAGCAATAGCACCTTTTATTTGACCAACAAAGGGAATCATTGAAAATTAAAAGGGCTAAGGAATTAATTAGTTATTTTACCTTTTGATCTTTCTTTTCATGTGCAGCACTCAAGCTTATCGGGTGAATTCTAATGTAATCCACACACAAACAAAGAATACTAAAGATCTGATGCCATTTGCGTATAGAACTAAAGTTCACACAGATGTCGCAAAAAACAATTATGGGCAAGATGGTGCGTGACCCTGCTCTTTCCTTCCCTCAGCTCTGTCATTGAATGAGCCCAAGCATGCACGGTAACTGGTGATTTTTGTCTCAGCGAATCAATATGAAGTATTGTAAAGTCTGCATTTCGAGCAAAGGGGTGGGGGTTGGGGGATCAAATGATACCGTGGCACAGATTAGCCCATGAGACCTGGAGGATAAGCGAGAGAGGGGAGCGAGCAATAGAAAGCCAGCGGTGTTGGTGTGGGGGAGGTGGGCCGATACTGGAGATGGCCTCCAATGTGGCCCAGTGGCCTTGAAGGGGAATTCAATACAGCCATTTACAAAAGAAGGGTTCCATTGTGGAGGAGGCTGTTCCATTTCCTTATTAATTGTGCTCTCATTAAAATAAAAGGAAGGAGAGAGGGGAATGGATAGCACGGGGGTAATGGTAGCTCACCGGACGGCCTCCTTGTTTGGAAGGATGCCAGGGTCAACTAGTCTACAGTTCTCATGCTTTTCCACAGGCTGGAAAATACACTGTGGTTTATGTATTTATTTTTCTGCATGCACAGCACACGGAGATATATACGAAAACCCTCCCTCCCTTTTATCTTGCTTCTCTCAAGCCTTCCCACACATTCGAACACAAATCTTCCTTATTGGCCACCACATACCGTGCAGATGTGCTGTATCAGGACTCCGGGGGTCACTGCTTGGCTTCAGTCTGGCACCACAGCTGTCGGACATGGGGGGAATCGTCAGTTTAGGCCATGGATCACCGGTATCCCTACCAAACATACTCCCTAAGTACACTCCCCTTGACCCTCAGCTTAAAGAATAATTTGGTTTTATTACAACTTAGGTCATATTTGTGTAGTTTTTGGCATCATTTCTATTGATTATGATGACTTTATACTCATCACGGCAAGCCAAGTGGGGCAAGAAAACAGAACCCCCCCTCCCCCTCTAATTCTTGACATGGGCTATTCCAAACTGAGATGGAGAATAATATAGTGAAGGTGTCTTTTTTTGGGAGGTGGGGTAAAGGGCAGGAGCCATAACTTTCACAGACATCACCCCCCTGTGCCTGGGACCCTACAAAAGACCAACTGTGTGTCAAATGAGAAAAATTGCAGGTGCACATTCCCCAGTGGTGCACTCCCTCTTGCCTCCCACTCTCCACACACACACACATTCAGGCATGCACTCATACACACACACATGCTGCCTCCGTGATCACTGCCCCCTCATTTGGTGGCGGCAGGAGGAGGAGGAGGAGGGCGGTTAGAAGGAGATCCTTTTTCATCGTGATAATGCTCTCCTTTCTCTGCCACGGGATGGACTGAGGAAAAGGTTGAAACTGGAGAGGCAGAGTGAGCGATGTCATTCCACAGCGAGCGACGGCATCAAACAAAATAGGTAATTTCCATAGGACCACTGCAGATGTTTCTCAGCTGCATGTTAGCCCTCTCTGCATAATACAATGGTGGGTATGTTGTATCGGGGTCACGGTAAAGATCACGGAGGCCACCCGTGGGAGGTCGGGATTTAACCCCGAGTGCCCATTTGCTGCATTTTCCCTGACTTAAATGAGTAAAATGGATTGCAAGTACATTACACACACTGTGCAACGTGTGAAATCGTGTTAAAGTTAAAGCTTCTATTTCATTATAGTTTTAGATCTTGCCTCAAAAAAAAATCAGCTTTAAACCCATAGGACTGTTTGTATTTCAAAGAAGTGCTTATAGCTAATGTAGAATGACTTCATCCAAAATGGCAAAGTTAGCCCACAGCTAACATTGCACTTCCCGAAAGTTTTTCACTTTCTTATCCTGTAGATAATCTCACAATCCCCCAAATGTATTTCATGACTCCTTGGAGGTCTCCCTACCCCGCAGGTTGGCAACCACTGACATAAGGCATGATGGGAAATGCGGTGCCAAAGTTCTCTTATCACCCATACATGCAAACACATGAACTAGGACTCAGTCAAATAATGATTTCACGATTTATTTAAGGAGCTGTAAATGCTTTGCAGCAGTCTTAAACTGTACACAACCACTGAAGCTTCTCGGTGAAAGAGCTGTTTTGTTGAGGTGCAAAGCTATCTCAATGTGCTACTGTATCACGCATTACAGCTCTGAACCTGCTTGTGTGAAACCATGTGGCGCGTTTTGCCAAAAAAGTCTCGCATTCCTTTCCGATGTCATGCTTATTATGTGCTCGGGTCCAATATGCCCCATGTTAAGAGTTGCGGCCAGAGGATTTTGATGCGTGGGCACCACGTACATGTTGCTCTATACACATTCAGCTCTCATTATCTCTACATGCTAAACCTTATGTCTGATACCTGTCATGTTGAATACAGAAAGGAAGATGATCAAAGGACATCATTATAGCTGCGTGTCTCAGTTGTAGCGTAGCCACCCAGGCTAATTTCAGCAGCACTGCATACATGTGGAATGAGATTATTTCTCCCTCTGTGGGTGGTTAAAGAATCTCCTTTTTCACATTTTGTTCTTTATCCAACACTAGGTTTTTGTCTCTAGCACCTTTTTTTTTTTTAAACCTGTTTTCTTCCTGTTCACTTTTGATTCGTTTCTCTCTGAAATCGTGTTTTCTTTTCCCCAAAAATTGGATACTATTTATGCAGTTAGTGACAGTGTGGGCTCCATGCTAGATCTGACAGCTTGATGGAGTAGCGGCGGGACTTAGCAAAGGTCAATTGCCTCCTTAGCTACAGTGACCCTACTGAAAAAGACCTCCTAAAGATGTATAGTATGAACCACTGAAATGCCCGATGAGGAGGCTTGCACTATCCCATAGGACAGGCTGGGACGATTGGCACATGGAATCAGTGGTACAGCTAGCTAGTAATGTGGTAGCTCAGGGAAAAGAAGGTGAAACTGAGCAAGAAGAAAATTATCATCCTTGAACGGTGATCTGCGCAGGTGTATTCGCCAGATAGAAATAAGTCCCTCGGGAGACGCCCCCACAACCCAATGCATGTTGTATTAATGTGGGCAGCTGCACATACAAACGCATGTAAGAATGAACAAACCACAAGGGAGGTAACAAAAGAATAGAAACGGCTTGCAGTTACTTTGAGTACAGATACAGACAGCCATTAATCTGCTGATGCCACCCGGCATATGAGATTGCACCACCCTTTTGATTCTTACAGTATATAGGGCAAACCCCCACACCCAACCCCTCATCTCACTGTCATCTATACTCATTCGAACGCCTTTGAATTATACCTTTCAGGGATTGTTTTGTGGGGGGTGTGTACAGCTTTAACTAGTTTTATCATTGACTAGTTGTGTGAAAATATCTGCAGCGACACTCAAGTAAGATTGACATGTTTTTTCGCCAGTGCTTGATATTGTGGATGTGGCTCCACTGGCACAAATAACTTTGGAATTATGAGGTAATTTCTTTGTTAACCTAAAAACCATAACCGATGCATATGGATGAAATCACATTTTAATTTAAATAATTTCTTGTTCTTCATTATGTAAGTCAACAGTACAGCGCTGAGCTTTAATTGGTATTAATTCATGCTTTTTGCCCCTCGGATATTACACTGCAGTAACAATTTCTACTAGCAGGAATATGGGAAAGAGAATTGGCTTAGGTTCATTTCCAAATGTGCTCCGCTGCAGAAAACAAATCAGTACAGTGTAATTCATAGAGTTTGTACCTTGTGCGAGGGTACTTTTGATGAAGTAGAATGCAAAACAAGGACGCATGCGAAAGAGAGCTCCAATTTCCTGTTTTCGCCTTCAAATGGCGAGATATTGAAAGATGCTCATCCTGACTTCCCACAACCCCAAATTCCAAACACGGCTACATTTTTTTTTTTCATACAGTTTCATGAGAAACTGAAAAGGAAATGTTTTATGTAAATGATGTTACCATCTTTCCTCCACATTGTGCTGGTTTCAAGTCGAGAAACACGTTTGTTTTTGTGTGTACGCTTGATGTGGTGCGGAGTGGTGTGTTGTAGACTGATTGGGGTCATCTCAGATTAAGTGCTTTACTATCGGCCTGATCAACAGGCACACATCATGTTTGTGCCAAAGCAGAACGTTGTTATCAGTTTGGTTGCGATGGTGGGTAACCTGGTGGCCAATATGTTAGCGCTGGGGTTCAGCTCTCTTTGCGCTCACTGTTGCACCATTAATACAACTCTAATGAGCAAAGCCCCCGGGATCCATTCAGACAGCGATATCGCCTTGTTTCCTTTTCATTACAAGAGAAAGCATCTTCTCTGTCTTCTCTCATCGGTCTGTGCTGTATTTCGTGTGAAATAAGCTCATAGAGCTTGTTCAGTATTGTGGGTTGCTGCGGCAATACATGAAGGGCGATCACTGAAGAGAGAGAGATATGGAGGGATACTCTAAATCAGACTGTATTTCAGAGTGTATGTTGACCTGCTAGACAAGGACAAACTGAGGTAGATCGTGTTTTTAAAACGTAAGCACAAAATAACAAATTGTGATTGAAAAATAATCAGCCATACACACTGCCTACAACTTGAGAAACAAGTCTTTAAATACAGTTTTTGTTGACCGTGTTACAAGCAAACGAGTCAAATATTACTTGAAGCAGTTTTGCAAAAACAGATTTGTCACAAAATGATTTTCACAGTCGGCATGGAAGTAAAGAATACGAAGCACCAGCACATTCGGCACATTTTTGAGGTACTTTACTTGGGTATTTCCATTTTATGCTACTCTTTAATTATACTATAAAAATATATCAACAAGGTTTATTTAACAGCCGCAGTAAGTAGTTACATTGAAGATCAATAATTTACATACAAAGCAGATCATCAACTTCAATGTTAAAGAAACAAAATGTGATAACTTGTGATCGATTAAATACCCATCAGTATTCATATGTTGAATTTGCTTCACTTCAATATCAAAATGCTGCTCGCATGTTGATGCATCAGTAATAATACCATGTACATTGTGCTGGCAGTACTTTTAAGCTTCTACTTCTACTAACATTGTGAATGCAGAACCTTTATTTGTAATGAAGCCTTTTAACATTGCGATATTGCTACTTTTACTTTAGTGAAGGATCTAAATACTTCGTCCACCACATTGCTATACATTGCTAAAAATGTACAAATTTACAGAAGTGGCCACCCTGGTTGAATATGCTTTTGAGTTACCACCACTTCAAGTATATTAGTTGCTAAAGTTGACTCTGCAAAAACTGGAGTATTGCTTTGTATAGAAAGAATATCAGCCATTTAAAAAAATGTTGTCTTCTAAAGGTGATCCTTCAGTTGAACACGGCTGTAAGGAGGTGTTTAAGAGCGGTACCTTTGGAAAAATAATTAAAAAAAGAAAAAAGTCCGACACGGAAATGTCTTGCTGTGAAATCTGAAAGATGTACCACCAATTTAACACACAAATAGCTCCCTCAGGATGTTTTACGAAGCGTGCATGTTTTTTTTTCATGTTGAATGCCTGGCCCCTGTACTCTAGTGTTTTCCTTGTCTGGAGGCCGAACAACCTCAGTTCCCACTGCAGTTCTCAGCTCGCGATGCTAAATTTAGCCACGCTCTTGCCTCCAGTGTGCTCTTAGGCAATTTTATCTGATGATGTGTGGTAAAAGAAGAGTGAGGAAAAGACCTCTTTCCCCTCACACACGACGGAAATCAGCCCGTTGTTTCTTTTCTTTGACCTCAATTACAATCAGGGCATGTGTTACTATAGGGGCATGTTGAGTCATGCCTGCTCTGGGATTTGTGTGTGTGTGTGTGTATCTCCTGTGTGTGTGTGTGTGACAGGGATTGTGTTCATCTTAGCCTGGGAGGCACCGTACAGTAGGTGAGGGCCAAGGTGCATTAGTCTTGGTTGAGATGTTCCCTTGAGTGATGCCTGCACATGTGGGCGGGTTACAGGGAAGAGGGAGAACGCAATGAAAGGAGAGGAAATAGCAAAACGATGTCAGACATGACGGGAGCTGAACAAAGCCCAGCTCGCTGCCGGGAGCCGCTGCCAGCTCCACAGACTCGCCTCCGGCTTGAACCATCTGACAAAACGGCACTTCTGATAGGAAGCAGGACACACACACCTCTGCTCTGTTTACGTTTAGGGAAGGAAGATTGGGAAATGACCCAAATTTGTTCTGAATTGGCAATGAAAAGCAGCTAGTAACAGGAAGTGTTTTTCAAACAAAAGTTCCCTTTAATTCGGATGAATTTAAAAATAATTCAGCTTGTCTAAAAAATTAAAAAATTAAAATACAAAAGTACTTGAACGTCAGTGATTGGGATCACTGGCGGGAAAGTGGAGTGGATTTGACCTAAGAAACTAATGTTGTAATTTGCACACCGAAGTGGTTTTGAACATAAGACCTTGATGGGAGACTTGCCTCCCATATTCTCTTTTTTTCTTTTTTTCTTGCCACGGCTATACACTTAATGAATTGAAGTAGTGATTAATTAAATGGAAGTGCTTGCTGCATGGAAAGACACTTCACCCCTGTGTTCTGAGTATGTGAATCAAGCCTTTATGAAGTGATGGCAAGGTACCGGTGTTTGTTACTTGTGTGTGTGTACGCAAACATGAGCCTACTGTCTATTGGAAGCGTATTGCAGGGGGAAGGAGAGGTTGCTGTGCTCTGCAGATTTCCCTCCCTCCACCGACCAATTTATTAACTTTCACAGTTATTAACTCTCATGGTGTCGATACACTGTTAGCGTAGGAGAGGGAAAAAGCAATACACTGCTCCTCTTTAACGACTACTTTTTTCGATTTCATCAGGTAGATGGTTGCGTGCATCTCCTCTTAAACCCCCCCCCCCAAGATCAAATATTCAACATGCAGTGTGCTGCAGTAGTTTAGTATGACTGCACTGTATCTAGTCCTCCCTCTGAGCTGATTTGTTAACACTGAGAGCTAATTTCCCTCCAGGCATCATGGGCAGTTTGACTGACGGTTTGAAAACTGGCATTTGCACGTTGCCGCCCGGAGAAAAAACACCATCAGTCTTTCCCCCTCTGCTGGAATTTGCAAGCGCGTGGTGCGTTGCCAATTAATGTGTTCAAATGTGTGTCAGCGAACGCAAGTAGAAGCAAAACAAATGGCTCGTTCGTTCAGCGCGTTGAATGGATCTCTGGGTCCTGTCATAATGAGTAATGCTAATTGTGCTTTGCAGCATCATTGGTCAAAGTGTCAAAAGCCATCAAGTCGATTTGAAAGGTCTGTCACCATCGTTGCCGTGGTCAGCTCATGAATTCATCATTACGGAGGTGATATCCGTCATTCGGCTTCACGTTTCCACAAAATGGCTTATTTGGTCTCAATTTTATAGCTGTGGAAACTTTCTGTCACAAGTTGTCTGACTACCTTGACAATGCAATTCTTCTTATGAAGCACAGATGTTGTTATGTCGATGCTCTTCTCTTATATCTGCAGAGTTCTTTGACAGTTCCCTTCCTGTGTAATTTGGCACTCTGCGCAAAAGCCTTTGAGATTTCACTCGCCTGTGGCCATATGTAAACGTAATTTACTTGGAGAACAATTTGCCTGAACTGTTTCTCACTTCAAGATAAATAATCCCTCATGCATTATTAAAAAAATGCTTTTTTTCTTAGTTGAAATTCAAAGTAGTCCTGCAAATTACTTCCCCCCCCTTCTCCCCAGAAAATGTTGTTTGTTGCAAACTCAGAAGTGGGTGTGACAGGCTGCCATTGGTCTAATCAAATAACGGTATCCAGATTCATGCACTAATTAATCACTAGCTCTGGGTTGCCGGTCCCAGCCAGCGATTGTCGGTAGAAAAAGAGACATTTGATCTGTTGAATCGGCTCCCTTGCCATCTCCTCCTCCTCTCTTCCATCTATCTTACATTAATTCAATGAAGTCAGAGTTCATTTGAATGCAACCCCCTCTCCCGCATACACATGAAGTCTTCCGTTTGTATCATCTGCTGCAGAGGCTGAGTCTCCCTTTTTAAAGGATAAAATATTACATCCTCACATAGCCTAAACATTTTTTTTTCCTCCTTTACTGGGAACATATTTGGTACTTTGCCAGACTATCCAGCTGCCTAATTGCAGGGGGGAGCATTATTATTTATTGGGAAATTATCCGCTGTGTCTGAGCTAACGCACTTCAGCTGAAGTCTGAAAGTGATCTGAAAACCGTGTCGTTGAGAGCTGTCACATGTCCCCGACATCTGTTTATCGGAGTGATGGAGGCTCATTGTAATAATTTCTGCTGGTTGACCTTAACTCCTTGTCCCTGACACATTTTCTTGGGAGATGAAATGAAAATACAAGCCCCCTAAGGCCCCTGTTTTGTTACTAATGATGACTTTTAAATGTCATCCTTTCTCCGCTCTGTCTGCACTTCAATGCTCGTGGTGATTCAGAGAAGGTAATGCGTCAGTGACCAAAGAAAAAGCTCTGCTTTTTCACAGCAAAATTGTTCCTTCTTACTATATACCTTAACTATTTTGTTACTGTGAACAAACCCACATTCAGAACTCCAAAGTCCCCTCCAAATTAGATTAAAAGCTCTGCGGGGGATCGACATTTTCCAAATGACCATTTTTCTCTCTGACCTTTCTGTTGCCCTTTTTGGTGAGTAATTGGGTTTTTTCAAAAGTTATGTCATTTGTAAGCATCGTGAGTAAAAAACACTCTGTGGCGTGAATGTAATGGAAGTATCCAGCGTGACCCTGACAGTTGGTTTTCCCCAAACGACGACTTCTTTTTTTTTTTTTTTTTTTTCTCCCCCATATTGTGCAGTGTGCGCGCAGAGGAATTATCCAGGGAGAATCTGCAGTGGAGAAGAAAGAGATGCACTCTGCATGCGAATACTCCTCTACAGTATTGGCTGGAGAGGAGGGGGAGAGGGATAAAGTGAACGAAACACAGGCCTACGATAAGAGAATGGACTTTCAATAAGACCATTTTGGATTTTGGATAGCTCTGTCGATGGAGTGCACAGGTAGACGGCGACGCGTGCGAGTGGGGCAGGATGCTGGCTCTGGCACCCGAGGAATATGAGCCCTATCAATCACCGCCTCCGGGCACAAATGTAATTACACTACAGTTGTTGACTAGGCGGGTAATCCGAGACACCGTTGGCATGCATTTACTTGCTTACATTAGGGGATTGCTGGTGCCCATGTTGACGGCATCATGCTCGCAACTCTGATGTTTTTTTTTTTCGTGTTTTTTTTTTATGGGGAAGCTGGCATGTATTGAGCCCTCGCCTTTGCAGGATAACAAGGCTTAGGCGAATTATTCATGAAGAGAAATCACAGAGATCAAATTAGTCAAGATTTCAATTTCCAAGGTTGTATAATAGAAACCATTTAACCGGGCTTTTTCCCCTCCTACACTTTTGGATGGCTGCTCTCCAAAAAGAGAAACCACACACAAAAGAATGAAGATCAATAAACAAAGCAAGATTGGTATTTATCATTCAGACTCGATTACTCTTCTGTCATCCATCTAAATGCACCTGCCAAAGTCAACCTATGTTATCCTCTCTCTTCGCGCTCGTCAGTTTCAAAGAAGTTTGGTGTGATCCATACCAGCACTTTTCAGGGGGCGAAATACATCTACCCATTAAGAGGAAGATAATTGATGCCTTTCAACACCAGAATGAATATAATTATTCCAATTTGTGATGTTTCCATGGCAAGTGTGCTTTACCGTGTTGGGATCTGGGGGATTTCTGAGACACAATGAAGTGACAAGATAATGAGGGGCTCCTTTTGTCGTTTCACCTCTCCGAGTGATTTCCTCTCATGTTTGTGGTTCATTTTTAAAGAAGGATAAGAAGTGTTACCTGGGTGACATTTGAAGAAGTGAGGATGACAGAGATTGTGTGCAGTAAAAACAGCAAAGTTGCACGCTGTAAAACCAAAACAAATGAGCTAAAAGGGTGCTATGATGCTCCGCAGAGAGGAGCAGAAATGCTGAGGGACAATTATCTGTGGGTTCATTCGTTTCGTGGTTTGATTCCAAAATCGAGTAAGTCACGTCAATGCTGTTGCACTCGGCTGATTACTTAAATACCGTATGAGTCAACACGATGCTGAAACAAAGTTAAATGTAACTCCTGTTGGATATTAGTCATTTTTATAGTTTCCAGAGGAAATATGAGCCATTTGTTACCGTCACCTGAATGACAACCATGCCATATAATATAATGATTGCATTGCGTAGAAAAAAAAGAACCAATCTCACACTTTAATAAGACACAGAGCAGTTTATCACTTTGCCATTTGCCATTTGCCATGAATATGCTCCGTTTGATTCACGTGCGACAAAATGATTTCAACTTGAGGTGCAATTACTAGTTGTTTTGAATTGGATGACAAATGAATTGAGATTATTCTGTCACACGCTGAACTGATGATTTTTTTTGTGCATAAAAAAAACCAAAACGTGGTTTCATTTATTGTTACCCAGGTAAATGTTACAATTCATCATGATATTGATTTCAGGTGATATTGCCAAGCCCTCTCCTCGCATGTGGAAACCTCTCTGTGCCTTTTTCTTTCTCCCTGTCCGTCTGTCCTCCCTGATGGATGTCCGTGCTGCTCGTCGTCCAGCGGTGGCTTTTTGCAGCTCAGACGCTTGTCTGAAGGGATGTTTATAAAAAAAAAACAATCTATAACTGCCACAGTCCTCCCACAGTCACTCAGGCCAATGTTTACGCTTCTCGCTCATTTCTTATTCTCGCTGTAAACACAGAACTCCTCCAGTCTGCGGAGGCTCACACTCGCGCACACGCCAGAGCATGTGCGCGAGTGTGAGCCTCCGCAGACGTGCGTGGGTGTGCGTGCGTGCGCCCGTGTCAAGGAGAGGAAAAATAGCAACCTCCGAACCGCCGCCGCCGCTCGGTCACAGTAGCACTCCTGGCCATTTTGACTCCACGGTAAACAGCAGATTATTTTTGCCAGACAGATTCTAAACTTTGGCTTGAGGCAACAAGCACCTTTTGACCCTCCACCTCCTGCCCGTGCGTTCTTAAATGAAGTGCATTGTATCACTTTAAAAGGCAAAGAATGGAGCATCCCCTATGATTTATAAATTCTGGTCTGGAAGGATATAGTAACAATTTACATGATACACGCTCTGCTCCGTTTCTGTCTGTCTCTAATTTCTCCCTTCAATGCCCATGTAATGCATTTTAATTTAACACAGCCAAATGCAAACACCGTGTCTATTTCCTTCTCTTTGATCTGTGTCAATCTCTCACTCTCTCTTTTCCCAACTCCCGGCCTCTCGAGGGCCCCTGTGGTATTGCTCATCCTCCCACTCCAAACAGCCAGCATCCTGTCCGCCCACGCTCTCTAGATCAGGGTGGACAACCTCTTCTCATAATGTCTCAGTGTCAGACCTTTTGATTACAGGTCCTACAATTGGCATATTTCCCTCTAGGAATATACAGATTATTTTTTTTTAATTCAGGGCTCAGCCAAACCTAACTCCAGGATGAAGTTCTTTTCACACTTAAGTGCAAAAACCCTTTAACCGAAGTAGAGCGGGAAGGAATCTGAATAACTCCTACTGACATTAAGTTTCTTTTCTTCCCCTCTGCAGCCTTCAGTCGAGCGCCCATCCCCATGGCGGTGGTGAGGAGGGAGCTGTCGTGCGAGAGCTATCCCATCGAGCTGCGCTGCCCGGGCACGGACGTCATCATGATTGAGAGCGCCAACTACGGCCGCACCGATGACAAGATCTGTGACGCAGACCCAGCACAGATGGAGAACACGCGGTGTTACCTGCCAGATGCATACAAGATCATGTCACAAAGGTAAAGCCATGTGCATTCATTATTATTCACAACAAAGGACGATAACAAAAACAAGGTTTTTCATAGATGATACATTTAGACTAATGGGATTTGAATATTTTAATGTATGTACAGACACACTCACAAGCTAAATTTGCTTTATGCTTTTAAGTAATTGACTTGATTAGCTGTTTGTTAAAAAAATCTTAAACATAATCAGCAAATCTCAAGTTAATGAGAGATGCTGTAATTCCCACCTGAGGTCTGCTGAAATGGAATTAAATGCGTCTCTCCTCGAGACATTTTTCGTCATAAAACGACTATTAACGACTGTTATTTATCTTATTCACATTGCAGACTATGGAAATGATTTTAAAAAATGGTGCGTAGACATTAAAATGTAGAACGCACCATATTTCAATGATTTGAGCTGTGTGACAAATATGAGCACTAGCCTTTAATTAAGATTAGCAAAAATGAGAAAATACGGCACCATGTTTACATAATAAAGCCATTAGTGGCTTCGAAGAAAAAAATGAATTAAAATGAATACCAAACCCCTCCTTTTGGTAGGTGTCTGGCTTAGCAACAAGCCCCTATATGGATTAATTGGCCAGTAAACCTCGCCGTACCTGGTTGCTAATCCATATCAGTCATAATTTTCTCTAACACAAATCAATAGGTATTTGAAGTAATATATATTATCAGTTATTTGTCAAAATATAAACGTACTCGATGAGCTTTGCTGCCACATGTGAGTCTTGTTCCAGAGTTATGACCCCGTTGTGCACAAAGCGGGACCTGGAGACCTATTTGTCAGGCAGACAGTGTAGGCGCACCGTGCTTTGGTTTTTGCAGTATAATGGATTGCTAACATTAAGGTAATATATACACAAGTTTTGGGGTTTTAACCAAGAAGTTTGGACTCAAGAAACCGTAGAGCTCAAGGCGGGTGTGGAGTGAGCGTATGTATAGTCCATCTTGGCTCTTTTGTTGACTTATTGCAGCACTTAGAAGGGGATGGACTTTATCTAAATTGCTACTCTGTGTTAACTTTAGTCGACTTCTTTTGATTTCCAAAGCTTTAGTTCCACATTGGACGGACCCCTTTGAGAATACTAATGGGCCTCTGGGCTTTATCAAACAATTGCTCTTGGCTTTTTAGTTCGGGTACCATAGAGTTCAGATAATCAGCTGGGTGAAAAGCAGCTGATGGTGAAAAGAGGTAGTGTGAAACATGTTGTCGGATAATTGATGCGCCCTGTGGCTCTCTTGTTCTCCAGCCGCCTACTCAGACTAAAAATCCCTGCAGGAATGAATCAACCGGTCTTGCTACTGTCAAGAACACAAAACTAACATAAAGTACAAGTGTAAAAGCCAGTCCTTTTTAGCATCTCGTTGCTACCGGGGGCGTTTGAGCCATGCTAAAAGGTAACTGCAGTCTGATTCAGAGCCAGAGCAATTTTGTCTTGGGAGAGGAAGTTGCTAAGTGGATGAAAGGTGTGGGTGGTATATGGGGTGAGAGGATTCAATGATATTTGTAACTGTAGCGTCACAGCTACACATTAGCATGCGGAGGTTAGCACAACAAACAAACGCCACCCACCGACTATTTTATTGTCGAGCTGTCAGAGCCGTTGCTAGGCACCTGCAGCTAAGCTCATTAGGGTTAAAAGGAAACGAGAGTGCAACAGAAACGAAGCAATTTGAACAGAAAAGTCTTGAAAGATCGTCGTCGCAGACCGTGTGATGTCAGGAAGGATCGTGTGATCCGTGATGGAATAAACTGTAAAACAATGTCACATGTTGATATAAATGCTTTAGTTAATTTACAGTGTTGCTATCTCTCTTTAAATTACAACCAACACACTTTGCTCAGCTTCGTAGCCTGTAAGCACAAGATTATGTATTTCTCATCTTTCTTCAGTATATTGTCAACTTTAATATTCTCAATGAGTCAATATCAGCAGTGATGCAAGTACACGCCTTCATTAATATTTTAGCTTGGTTTTCCTCCCCCGTCTCGTTCTTTCCTGCTTCCTTTCTCCCCCTCGATTGATCATGCAGTATATTCACACACTCACTATAACTGAAACAATGTAATGGTGTGATTAAAGCATTTACATGTACCCTGATTTCCACAATAATTGTAGTTTTCAATGAGTTGTGTGATTACTGCGCTCATGTCTGACAGGACGTGTTGTAGACTGCAGAACGCAAAAGGGAGACAGAAAATAGATGGATTAATTCAAGTTAATTGTTCTTTATGGAGGTGAATTTGTATTGGTATAAATAATGGTTATATTGCCCAATAATCATTTTTCGATAAGGATCCCTTAAATATGTGTCTCCGCAGTGGATTTATAAGTCAGATAAAAACCAAAACAGCTAATGCCCTCTGTAATAGTTTTCAAAAGTCAGACACTGTTCAAAGTCCAGCTGGCGAGAGTGATGCAATCTGCAAGGCTTCTTGCAAATATAAAAAATGTTTCATATGAATGGGACTGTGGTGCTCAGGAACGGGGGGGGGGGGGTCGGTCGACCTTCTCACAGCTGGGTGGTGAGTGGTAACAATGTGAACTGTATTCTGATAATTTCACTTATATCTTACTTGATTCCACTCAATCTTTAAATTATCTCCCACTCTAAGGACATTAGAGGCTGTGTCCCATTTTAATACGACATACTTATTCAAAGCAGGTTTTGTGGTGGGTTCACGCTGGACAAAATGAAGTAAACTCCAAAAAGTCGGTATGCATAGTAAAATGCACTTGGTGTACTGTATATTGCACCTCAACACAATGCACAAAGAAAATGCAACTCACAGCTGCAAATATATAAATAAATTGCTTATAATGGTGAAACCAGCTCCTGAAAGATCTCAGAAAACTCCTTTGCTCCTTCTTTGTGAAGTTTATTTGGCATCATAATTCTAAGGCAGCAGTTTGATTGTTGTCTGACGGATTAAATGCAATAACTGTTTATATTTAGTATGGAACTTGGACACAGCAGAGACAGTGAAAAGGTTGGCAACTAATCTCATCTGATTATGTTAAATTGAACAAAGATAAACAGGTTTAGGGGCAGTAATGCTCACATTACCACATTACCTTAGAATCGAATTAGCATGCTTGTGAATGCACTGATAGTATTTTCCTCTTGTGGGACTCTGCTCCCTTTTTTTTTTTTTTTTTTTCCCGCCTAGCCTGTGCACCACCTGCCGCTCCTGCTGGCACCAGTTAAGTCGTGGTGACTGGCAAGTGTGGTATTTAGCATTCACGTCCCGTCTGAAGATGAGCCACGCTGCTGCCGGGCTTAGTCTGCGTGCCAGGCTAGCATCCATCACCAGCAAATGCCCAACCATGTCACCGGCTCTCGCGAGCTGTCAATATACATTTAGGCAGCTCAATCCCCCCTGCTTCCCCCGGCCGCTAACAGCGCTCCATTGATATTCAGCTATCAAGCCCAAGTGCTACCTTTTCCAGTTAAGCCCACTCATAGAGGTGTATACCAGGCCACTTCGGCAAGGTGTTTGGTTCCATTACAGTCTTTTAAGCGGGAGCTAATAGCAGCCTGTATCTGAGTGATAGCGCGCCACTGAGCTTGTGAGTGCTGGTAATGCATCCCAAAATGAAGGTTGTCTCGCACCATGCTGTGACAGGATGAAATGAATGGCTCTCTTTCATTAGCCGTCCCTCCCTTTTGTGCTGCGAGCGAGCGTCGTGGCTGCACAGAATCCGCAGCCTCTGGATAAACATGTCCCCTATAGGTGGTGCCGTGTTGCAAGCTAGATGGGAGGCTAATGATGCTGCGATTGAAACACGCTTCCGAGGATTCATTTAGCACAACCTGAGGCCTGTATTTGCATAGCTGTTTTTGCAATCATTGCTTCTCCCTTTTGGGCAGTTTTTGGAGCTTATTGTTTGGGAGCTGAGGCTTCTCTCCAGAGCATGTATGGATCTAGTGCCATTTCCCCCACTGTGTGAAACCACTGGAGAGGCCGGGGCACTTGTGCTATCAAACAACAGTGACCCTTTTCTCATCAGAGTCCCAGTGTCTCTCTCTCTCTCTCCTCCCACCTTTCCGTGTTCCCCTTTTCCTTTCCCCAAGGCAGTGTGGCCTTCACGGCCAGTAATTACAGGCTATATCAAAGCTATATATCACCTTGTATCTCAGTTGACCTCAGCAGGCACCTTAAGGGACAGCTGATAGCATTGTGGCAGGCTTGTGCATGACCCCTGAAGGAGAAAAGCAGGTCAGGATGGTGCAAAGAAACACATTCACCCAAACACACACATTCTTGTCCCTCTTTTGTCTATTGTATTGCTTTACATTTTTTCCCCCCTCAGTCTCTCTGGGATTCCTTCCGCTGCCGTGTCATCACACTTGTCATTTCGAGGAACAATACATATTTTTGCCAACTAGCATTTTCTGTTGATGCACATGCCGCTAATGATGAAGGTTAATAGATATCACAGCTTGATGAGGCTCTTGAGGACGATGAAACTAAATGAGCGCAACCTGTGATTTGAACCCGCTGGCCTTGTGACAGTTTGACATTTGAGAACCTTCCTGTTAATGATGTTTATGTGGGAAATAGATGCTTCCCGGGCCATTATTTACTTCACCACGCTGGAATGCATGAGACAAATGGCTCCTCTCCCGTCGGATGAAAAACACGCGCTGACAGACGGGACGCGAGTGATTGAGGGATAAGAAGGGGTAAGCAGATGGGAGGATCCTTTCTCCTTTGCCGGTGATCTTTCCCATACGTTCCAGTTCTCATTATCCTTGGCTTCTGACCTCATTTCAGAGTTTAGGGACTTGATGAGATATTTGTTTAAGCGGGAGGGTAGGATTAACTGAAGATTCCCCTGCGTTGTTTTGCCCGTCTTCATTTAAATCCACTCATTTGAAAGAGGATGTTATAGATGTAGGGTTTGTGGGGGAAATGTTGAGGTTGCCAAAAATACTAAGGCGTGTAATTCAAGGGGAAGTTAAGTATGTAAGTTACAATTCCATTTATTTAGTTTGTAATAACAAACATTATTCTTTAGGCAACATAGGAAAAAAACACTCAAAATGAGTAAATCAGGCTAAGTGGTAATGTTATATAAACATTCAAACATGACAGAGTAATTCTGAATAGCTTAAAGCACAATTACATGCCTACCTGTCCTCGCTTGCCCTCAGCTCTGAGGGTGGCTAGGCACACATTAGAACGGGACCATCTGCTTCATACTCTCCCGCGTATCCGTTCCTGTTTTGGTTTTCAGCATTTAATCGTGTTTACAGACAGACATCACAGTGTTTTATCCAAAAAAAATTATAATTATTTCATAGTATGTCAACACAAAAGGCTGATTGCATGTTCTCAAATACAACAATGGTCGCTATTAATGATACGTCTTAGTTATCTCCACTGATGCATACCAGTGACAAACAGTTCTATAGATCTGGAGGAAGCTGCCTGAAGTTATGTCATTAGTTTTTTTTTTTATCCAAGCTTTCATTTTTCTTTTTAATCAACAGAAAGCCTGCATTACAATATGTGGGGTTTGAAATAATTGGGCATATACTTTAGGAAGAATTCAATAAAAGATGCTATGACGCTGCATCATGGGAAATGTAGGATACGGTGTATTTGGAGCTTGACCCAAATAGAAGTCAGGATATCAAGGCCTTTGCTGATTCAAGTGAGTCCCGCGGCTTTATGGAATTGTAGCGCTAAATTGCTGGAGTACGCCTATAATAATTTTTTTTGCAGCTTTAATGTCGTTTTTTTGATACTTAATGCATCAAAGAAAGGCATTCATATAGGAGCCACCAATGCTTAATATAGTCTTTAATACAAGCAAATAGACAGCTGCCATTGACATTAAGAGAGAGCTTATCATGCTGAGCAGATGTGAGCGTAATACCATCATTGCTCATGCATGACCCCCACAGCTCTATCAGAAGTGGCCTTTCTTGTTTAAAGTCCAGATTTGCATAAACATTTAACTCCCCAAACAATTGGATGTCAGATGAATGAATGCATGACTTTAATGTTGGAGGTGCAAACATCATGCCAGGGGCTGCTTTAAATTAAAGGTTCTATTCGGCAGATTGTAAAATAAGTGGCTCTGCAGTACTTAATCATACAGAAGGATCCAACACCGCTTCTACTTTGATTTCTACTGGGCATCCCAAATTAGACGTACAATACAAAGTCTACATATAATTATGTAGACTTTGTTTTAATCGTGCATGCAGCATATTGGATTATGTTGAGTGCATGTTTTGCATCAATCACTCAGCGGTGTTTCTGTGAGGTCCTGACGACGTGCTTTTCCGTCCAGCCTTTCTCTATTCATGCAACAGTCATCGGTTTGTCTTGCCTCTTCTCCATTGGAGGCTGTTGTTTTTCTTCTTCCCGTGATACAATCATGTGTTGAGCACCTGACAATTACAGAACAAAAACATGACCGATGAGCGCAACGGGGGACAAACGCCTGTTGTAAGAGTATGCGCAAATGGAGAATGGTGGGTGGTTTTGCATGCCAGCATTAATATGCAAAAGGAAACATGATAAGCAATGAACACATTTGGAAGTTGATTGGATTACTGTAGGAATTTAAACCCCCCCACACCATCTGTACACGTTTGCCTCGTGCCCTTGCATAACCCTTTTTTTTATCCGCAAAGACCTTTTAATCAAAGAGATTTATTTCTTCCTCATGCTATTCTTTTCATACAGTGGATGACATCACCTTACATTATTTATCCTGTCTCATTTCTGCCCCGTCCTACGTCCAAACCTACTCCAATCCTCTTTGATAAGAGCCTACCGCATTTGGCCAATTAGTTGCTGTAAATTCCAAACGTGCAGTCCATCCAGTCAGCCCCGGGGTCTCCAGAAGTGGCCGTACAAGACTCTGTGGTGATTAGACGGGGAAAGGAAGCCCAGGGTTTCGCAAATGGGGAATGTTGAAGGACATCTCCCCATACCAAGCGGATTGGTATTTCTCAGGAGATAAAAGATAAAAGAGAAGCAGATTGGCTCCAACCAAGCCAGTGGTTTGAATCAACCGTAGCGCTGTTCATTTTTAGATTCTGAGCGGAATGCCCCATAGGCTTTGTTATGCCCCTACAAGTTGAGCGCTTTGCAAAAGAAACCAGAAGTTTGAGAGTTTTGAAAAATATTTGGATTCTGGGCATATTTCCCGCAGGAAGCCTCAGTCTGGCCATTGGGTCTTTTGGTGTCAGATTAACGGCCGTCACAGCGGTGGCTCACTAAACACCGAGTTTTTATAATGTTTTCAAAAGTGAAAGTAGGAGGCCTCACTCCATTTGTCAGCTAGGGGAGTGAGTTTCACTTGGATGAGTGCAAGCAGTAAAGAAAGGGCTAATTCAGAAAGGAGCAGGTGGTTAGTCCGAGTGCAGGGAGCCGACTAGGCTTTTTCCTTCGCTCTATCTGATACTTGCCCTTCTCTGCGCTCCATAGTCTTTCATCCTTGTTCTTCTAGTTTTCTGCTTCTTTTGTTTTTTTAATGGGCAGGAGGAAGTAGGCAACATACACATTTGATGCCTCTGCCCTGAAGCAGTATATCCATTTTTTTCCCCAGTAACATAGAGAGGGCAGCATGCAACTTTTACAGACATTAGATAACTTTCATTCATTTCATTCATAACATTTCATTCATTCATCATCTCTCCCCAAAGATTAAACGGATAAAATACTCTCATGCTGATTCATGGCAAGGTCCAGCACTTCTTGTGGCTCTTTCATCCACTCAGTCTACCACTTTTACATAAAAAAACAACTTTCCTCTGACGGCTTTTCTTAATATTTATCTGCAATTGTAGAATAACCTGAGTAAATTGTTAAAGTTTTTTATGCTCATTGTACTATTTATTGGAAGAATGTTCCCCTTAGCACCACTTTCTAGCCCATCTATTGGTATTTTGGTGCCCTGGGGCAAGTCATCACCTAACTTTCAACTTGTCTGGCAAAAGTAGCTTTGCATTTATAATTCCTGAAATGCCATTTGAATGGCAGTATAATAATGTACAGCAGAATCATGATTGTAATCGTTTTGATTAAATTCGATAAGGGTGAGCAGACTATTTATCTTTTTTTTTTTTTTTAATCCACAACTCTCTCTGGAGAGTCAAGTAAACAGGATTATTGTGGGAAATTGTTTGTTTCTGCAATCATACGCAGTAAACGGCTTAAACAAACTGCCTCAGTTTTGGCAGCAGCGGTGCTGTTGTTGCATATAAAAGTATAATAGCATATCTAATTGAATCCCACCTTATTAATCACTTTAGTGAAACAAATGCAAAAGTTTTACAACAGAGCCAGTTATTTTATTGCTAAATGAAACTCGGTGTCTCTGCAAACACGAGGCACATTAGCTGCCTTTGGTGCTATTTATTGGCGTCTTGCCACAACTTACACCCTCACTGCACATGTTCTAGGGATGGTCGCCAAGAGACCAATTTTCAACATGGCATTGGTGGATGAATTTGATTGGGTTAGTGTTAGCTATTGGATTTTGGCTTCCAGACCCTCTTCCCAACCAGCTGATCAAAAGCTGTCTGTTCACAGATCTTTCTCCTGTGGATCGGAATCTACTTTATGCCGTTGACTTTTCAAATCCTCCTTCCAATTTGGGTTCAGTAGACCCATGTCACTTGTGCATTTCCAGTATGGAATTATCAATTAGATCTATTTTTTTTAATGTTGTGATCTCTAGTGTTTCATGGCATCCAAAATAACTTTGACGCATGTTTTCCGAACCATGTTCTCCGTGTTTCCCGCCACAACACTGGATTGCTAGTATTTGTCATGGATATTTAAAATGTTTGATTGGTGTGTGTGTGTGTGTTTTTTTTGTGAAGGGTGATGTTTGTCATCTAGCTTGGTTGGCTTTGAAAATGACTCATCTTTGAGAGTCAAGGCTGCGATGAGGTACTCTAGTCCCTCTGAAACGATGGATGGCTCAAAGTGCTTGGCTGGGAAAGCCACCAGTCGTCGTTCAGCCCAGCATTACGAGGCCTTTTTTAACTCTCTTAATCCTGCCATCTACCCCTCTCTCTGTCTCTCTCCCTGTCCTCTCAATTACAGTTCTACTATCAATCCCTTTTGCGCTCCTTAGCACTCCTCTTCCAATGTCTTGTTTCTTTTATTTTACTGTCATATCTCTCTTTTTCTTCGTGGCTTTGTCACATCACTTTTTTTTTTCTTTTCTTTCTGATGAGCTTATGCTGGGCATGAATGAGTAGCCACAATCCAAAGTCTCTGGGTGCTTTACTTGCCAGGGCGGTGAAAGTGGGATCTACATTCACACCGCATGCCCTCCAAACTTGGCAAGACGAAATCAAGGGAGCTAGACAAGGACCGGTTTCACCTTGTTTCCTTCGTGACTCTCTGATGGCTGCACGGTTAGCACCTCACAAAGGACCCGTTTTATTATCATGGTCTCATTCGCCCACAGTCGACCCTCTCATCTGCTTCTTTCATTCCCTTTTGGCAAGAAAATAGATCTAGATTTTGTAATCAGAAAGGGGACCTTTACAATTTTGCAATCCCACTTCCTCTTTATCCAATTAGATTTCAACCCTAATCAATTCAAATTGTATAACTACCTCTCCGTTTGATCTTCAGGTGCTGGGCCCACCTGCATGGTTAATTGGCAATGGACAGCTAAAACCTAATGTATCAATCTTCAAGATGAGAAACTGATGACACTCTTGTAATCAATGTTTCATAGAACATTTGCATAATTCACTTTGATCTAGCCCAAGCGGCTGAATATTCATAGTTTGTCACTTGAACTCTGTACATATCCAGTAATCCATATGGACATTTTCACCAGTAGGCTCGTATCTTTTAGGGTTTCTGTTAGTTGTGCATGACTTCCACTGTGTTTAAAATTCATGACGGTAGATCAATTTAATTTGGCATCCCTGGTCCCGTAAGAGAGTGACATGGTTTAAATTATCATCACCATCAAGCTAATCTGCCATTTATTACCGATGACGTCCTGATTTGTTACTTCCTAAATGGAATCATTTGTCACTGTTGAAGAAGCACGGAGCTTCTAATGTCTGTGTTCACCATAATAAATAGACCTATTCGCCTATTGGCTCTTCCATATTGTGCTAATAGTGTGTTCTTACATGCCTGACATCACATCTGTGACCTAACTAATAAATACATATTTCCGTGATGTGCCTTTGCAAGGCCCGACTGTCACTGCCTCATTTAGTTTTTATTGTTTATTTAATTAACAAGGTTCATACTTGAGTCTCGATTGTTTTTGCCTTTCAATCTCAAGTCAAGTAAAGTCTTCAGGGAGCTTCTCGTCCCACAAGTTTATGACTATATGCTAAAATACCTTTTTTTTATAATAGCCCAGGTAGATAATACTGCAGTAAACTGTTCTGTCTTTCATCACCCTGAGTGATTGTGCCACCTCATCCTCGGTGACGCACACGTTCCTGTTGTGGAGTTTTTATCGGTGTCTAGAATGGCGTCTCCTTCTGGCCCCATACTGGTTTGTGAAAGCTCATTTTGCCCGGGCTGTTTTCTGACCTGGAGCATGTCAATATCGCACAGTGGGAGAGCTCTCACTTACCCAGTGCTACATTCTCATTCATGAGCCTTAATTCCATCAATAGCCTTTTCCAGCCACTGCTGGTGTGATTTAAAGGAAGGTGCTTGTAGCCCTGCCCACTCGCCATTTGCTTAGAGCCATGTTCAAAAGTGCTGTGTTTAAAGCAGGAGAGGGGCTTTTGTGGGTGCTGTCATGGACCAAAATCCATGTGCTCATTGAGGTGGGGGGGCTGCAGAGGGTGGGAGCCGAATGTCTAGTGGAGGTTTTGAGGCTCTTGATGTGATGCCCTGCTCTGGATTTTAGAAGAATTGGGCTTGGCAAAACACCAAAATTGCATCAATTCTGATATCCAAGCTCGGCTAGTTTCTTTATTAAACACTGCAAAACAATGTAGGTTTAACAACATGACCAACTGCAATTGCACAGAAGGGTTGATTGCTACCTACCTAAATGGATTTTCAGTAGAGGGAATGTTTGTGAACTTTAGCGAGTAGCAGCCGTGCTTCATCTGTTTCTTTGGCTCAAACCACTTACAACAATAAAACCACTAAAAATTGGAAAGTGTTGCTGAAAATCTGTGTCTGTGTCATTGGAGCAAAGAGGTAGAAAGATAAAACGAGAATGTTTGGAAGGGAGGGAGTGAAACCGTGTTCATAGCCGGAGAATGACATCGAGGGATGCAGCAGAGATAAAAGATGGTTCATCCGAGACACCACTGCACCCTTGTTCTCCTTTGGAGTCGTCACCCAATCAGGTTTCCCGTGTCACCTTGAAAAGTTGATGGAATTTACTTAACGCCCACTGCTCCCTGGATATTGTTGTTTACAATGCGCTACACTTGCAACTTGGACATCAGTTGCTATTTGGTTAGTTACAAGATGAGAATTTGAATAGGCTTTTCCAAGCCATCTTGGTTTGACATCACATTTTACAAAGCCATCCAATGGGCTAATGTTTGCGTTGTGGTCTATTTTTGTGATACATATACACATTGTTGTTAATGCCAGCCGGAAACTGATTGTCTCTGAACCATTTCAAGAAGGTACCCCATGATGCAAGTACAAATAACGCCATTGCACGTCACCTACGTCCGTTACAGAAAAGGTATAAGAGCCAGATGTAGCTTTATTACTGGGCTCTTGTTCTGTGGAGACCCAGATCTGAGCCCATTTGCAAATGCTATAATAAACTCTTGAAAGACAACTTGGTTCTCAACCTTAATTTCAGATTTCCACCACAGAGGATTGTGCGAAAAGCATGACGGCAGTATATTTAATAAAAGATGAGATGAAAGTGTTGATTCCAGTTGGGAAATTAGGTTGCGGCTGCATACAATAATATAACTCCGCTAAGTAACAAGGTACCATATTACAAGTAATAAAAAAGGCAGAAAACAATGTGGTTATATTTAAATGGTAATGTTATATTTGAATTAGTTAGTAATAGCGCTTCTCCTTTCTTATAAAGCAAGCACGTTTGGCCTTATTATGGCCTATTATTTATAAATACAAAAAATACAACATTTTAACTGCACTAAAACTGTTAGTGCTGCCAATGCAGAGAAAGATTAAAGGAATACTTCAGAAATCTGAATTCTAATTTTCTCCTGTGGTCACAACATCATATACTGTACATGTATGCCAAAACGGCAGTCACTGTTAGGAATACTGTAGAATAGTTTAGAAGCTATTAATAGTATCTAGTGAATCAAATGTAATGAGAACTCTTTACAAATATTACTTGTTTTACTGAATTGATAAATCCATCTGTTTTCTACAGAAGTCAGTTCCTTTTTACTTCCATGTGAATGCAGTATTTTTGTCTCTGTTGGTACCACGTAGAAATGGTGATGCCTCTTTATCCACAAGCCTGGACAAAAACCGGATCCTGGGAGCTTTGGTATGCGGCATTAGAAACCACAGCAACAGAACTCGGTTTGAACTTGAGAAGTCTTTGTGACAAACCGTGAGGATTAAGCCCAAAGTTAGCTTGTCTACCCACTAATCCTGCTTCATGAGACAGGACTCAGGTCATCATAGAAACCAGAAATGCTGTAATTAGGTGTGGATAACACATTTTATGTTCCGTACAACAGCACAACAAAGTGTGCTCCAAAAAACTGTCATTTCAAAGAGCTACGCAATAAATATTCTGCTACAAAACAGACGTTGACACTAAATACATACCGGAGTTGGGGCAACAAGCCGAGCAGAAACAAACAGACAGGATGACACTCTCTAGACTTTGTTTTCCCACCTGATTGCGACCCTCTTCCTCAGGCTGCATTTCACAAGACCTGGTATGTAAGAGAAGGAGAAAAAAAAAAAAAAAACAGCTTGACTTCACTTGACAAATTCGATGGGACAGTGGTGCTGCATGGGGTGAAATACAAGGAACGCCTTGTCACCTCTATGAGTACAGGAAAAGGCCAGAACTATATCAGTGTTTGCACTTCTAATTCCCTGCTTGTTCACCTTGCTTGCTCACTCCTGGTCTGCCAAAACGCAAGCTGTGCATAAATCTGAAGCAGTCTCACCCAGCGTTCATGAAGCAGGGCTCCTTAATTAACGCAACGGAGGAAGATGTTAATAAAACAGAGAGAGTTGACTCTAGTGCTTAAACAATTATTAGATTATTTTATTATTTTTCAAGCAAACTCTGTGTAGAAATCTGAGAAGAAAGACACTCCTTCAAACCCCAACTTGGCTGAGAATCATCACATTTTAAAGTTTTCTTCAGTGCCGAAGTGATCCAGTGATAGTCGTCTCTTCATCCATGGGAACTTTGCAAAGAGCAACTGCTATCGGCTGATTCAGCATACTTTTAATGGGGCCAATTTGTCAAAATGTAAACAATATAATTTGCAGTTCATAATTTGAAAAGCTCAGTTATAGAATTATTAAACGGTTGATTAATCAAGCAACAAAATGATAGAGAAATCGATAATGAAAATACTCATTAGTTGCAGCTCTCATTAACTGTGACATCCACAGATAATGTTTTAATCATTCTCTACAGGTTTATGAATAATGTTTGCTTTTAAAAAGTCTATCTTAATAAGGATCTTGCAATGTTTAAATATGTTACCGTACTCGAGGTGTATTTTTGCCACTGCTGCCGTCCTACCATCAACATACCGTAATTGATACGTCTTGTACTAAATTAGGCCCTTTGTTCCTTTATGGGCCAGTAAATTACTTTCCTCTCAGACTGAAGTTGTGACTGACAGTACCTTGGGCATATTGACACAGGAGACAGGAGAGTTCAGTCAAGCCCAAGCTTTTAATCCTCAGCCATGCTTCCTCCAGGACGATCCCCTAAGACCCGCGGTGATTTCCTGCATGCCAATGCACGCCTTGGACCCTTGCCGAGCTATCGACGCCTGACCCCCCTCCTGTATCGAACGCTGAGGTTACTCATAACCCCTGCTCGTCTTTCATTATTGAGATGTGAATGAGGAAGGTCGGGGAGGTGGTGGTGGTGGTGGTGGGGGGGGCTCTTATTGATCGGTCAACACAGGAATATTTAATTGTTGCTTGGCTGGCGCTGCCAAGACACTCTTCTTCGTGACAACAAAGGTGGCCATTTTGAAGGTATAAAAAGGGTGAAGTGAGCGTGTAAAGCTACAGTTTGAAATGGCTGGTTAGAAACCTGCAAGGTCATGCTCGGTCTCCTCCGTTCTGTTTGTTTGACTTGAAGGATTGTGAAACCGCAGCTGTAAGGAGAGGTTTATTTCTGGCTAAACCTCGTGGCTTGTGTAGACAGAGCGGTTTGTTATTAGACGCACCTATTCGGCCCTTTGTCATGTGAGGTAATTAGAAGCTCAACACACTCCTAGAAGCTAAGCACCATGGGAGACCGTTAGTGAAGCAATGCGGTTTTAGGCTTTGAAAAAGGGGCTTTGAAGACGGAAAGTGCTGGAAGCACTTCCCGGCCCAAGTCGGACATTGGAAGTTACCATGGTGACAGCGACTAGAAATGAAAAATCTGTGCTTAAAGGCAGGCCTTGGTGTGTGTGTGTGTGTGTGTGTGTGTGTGTGTGTGTGTGTCTGTGTGTGTGTGTGTGCTTGCTTGGGAAAGTGAGAGAGGTAAAAAGAGATGGCGGAGGGGATCAGTGATACAGTTTGCGTATTGATCTGTGTGTAGATTATAAATACAGAGAATGGAGTGCTATTTTATTTGAGTGTTGCTCTGAGTAGTTTTGTATTCTTTGTGCAGACGAACCTCAAGACTTTCCTCCCATTTTCTCAAAATAGAGATTGAATAATGGTCCAAGGAAAGGATTAGAATCTTTTTGTTGCCGCTGCACAGTGCATGCAGCCACATAAGCCCCCCCCCCCCCCCCCCAAAGAACTTCTTTGACTCGAACCAGCAGCAGATGCCGCTCTTTGTGCGTAACAAACAGGACTCGACGCCTTAAAAAGTCAAAGCAGTGGCATTTCTGCCTTTCTTCTTCTGTTCCCCGTCCGTCAGTCTGAAGGCCAGCACAGCAGTGGGCGCCGCTGGGGAGCTGGCCCGGAGAATCTGACGCTCGCAGAGATGCTCTTGAGATGGGCTCAGAATCTCAGCAGGAGCGGTTCAAAAGGCTAACCGTGGTCAGCAATTCAATGGGGCCTGTCACTGGAATATTTCGGGATGGATTCCTTTCATGCTGTAGAAAGAGTGCATTGGGTGTGTGACTGCACGTGCATGTTCGAGTGCGCACAAGCCTGCCTGCAGAGATGCAGGTGCTCATACACGCGGCTTCAATTTAGCCACTGATGCACAACGGTGCACGCGTCAGAAATCTTGCTTCACACCTTGCACATCTAATTATTGTTTTTCTTCAATATGTGACACATTCATATGACTGTGGTTATAAAAAATAATATGACCCAATCCTCCCTTTTACACGCCCCCCCCCACTGAAATGAGGCTCAGCCTAAAATGGGCCTAGAGGCTGAAAGTCCCAAGGGCCTTTGCTGGGAGATAAATCAAGCGTCACCAGGAAGGATAGGGAGCAGCATCATTTGTTGGCAAGAATAGAAAAATTCATCCTGGAAATCGTAAATCATTAGACGGGCAGGCCCCAGTGAATAAGCCTCACCCACCAAACAAATCGATTGGTGAAGTTATTGCACATTTCAATCCTCCCGTCTGCCTCCGTACAGGCACCTGGAGGGACCCTGTGGGCGTTAGGATTTACATACACGTACCCGGAGATTAGACGCTTCCTATTTTTGACAGATATTTAAATCAGACGCTGAGCTTTATTTATTTGTTTACGTTTAATGGAAGAAATGTATTGAAACGAATATCGGTGTCGGCAGGTCAGCCTGTAAATGTTGTAGGAGTGAAAGTGCCGATCCAATCAATGCCTATTCTTCTCACAGCAGCAGCTTTCAAAAGCACGTCCTAATTAACTATTGTCCCGAAGAAAGCCTTTTCTTTTTTTTACCAATTCTGACTTGGTTATAATCCGTATAATAATAATATACCCACTGCTTCTGATGACTTTACTATCCATGCCAGTTACATTCAGTCCTATATTAGTTTCCAGGTTCAGAACTGTACTGAAGTTGTTTGCTCTAAGAAATGCCGTCCAGAAAATGTAAACGCCTGATGGACAATTGACATGTTACTTACTGATCATATCTGAGGGAAATAGCTACCCTCGTGGGACATGATATTGTATCTTATGAACTGTTACAAATTGTAGGTTGAGCTGTCAGTCCTCCATGGCAGAAATCCCTGTTGCCTTGTTTTAAATGAGAGCAGTCTGGGGAGATATTGACGGGAAGTGTCTGTGCTGGCGTTTTAATTATCCACCGCCATAGCTGCTGCATGATAGAAATCCTATACCTCTAGCATGTGTGGTGACATCATTTACATACACCTCTGCTATCATTTCAATAAACATTAGTGATGGATTCAGTTGATTCACAGAAAAAAAAACAAAGAAATAATGCATTATTTATTGGAATTTTCACCCTGGCTACAAGACTCCGGTTCAAGGTTTGTGTGTTTCTGTGTCTCAACTAATATTTGCAGAACTTGGAATCACAATTATGTTTTTAAATAAAACATTGTTTTTTTGGTTGCTCTCTTTTGAGCTGCGCTATTTCCAAGATGCGTATCTCCCGACATCCGAGGAAACTGAGGCTTATTCTGCAGAGTTTATCTTTGCCCTTTAGAGCTAGAACACAGACACTCGTTGGCTGTGCTCCGTCAGGCCACTCGCCGCCTTGAAAGCAGAGATAAGCTTTACATGTGAATGCGTTTCATGAAAAAAGGCCGAGCATTGATGTCAAAGAGAATTCATCGCGCACACACACACTCTATTGTGTTCAGAAGAACGATTGTATATTGGCCAGTGTGTGAAAGAATATAATTAAACTGCGAAAATATGAACTCTACAACTCATCTCAGTGAATTATCATACAAGGCCAAACTTGTGTTGTATGATTTAAACAATGCACGTTTCACTGGATTTACTTACATCAGTAATCCTAACGTTGCATTTGGAAGCGTCTAACTCCCCCCTCCCCCCTCCCCACCACTCTCCAGCACGGGCCAAATTCTTACCTTTCATGGAATTTCGGTGTGCACAGCCAGATAGATGCCGACAGCATGTGCGGAATCACGGATTGACCTTTCGGGCGGGGAGAGAAATTGCATCACCTAATACCTGTTGTGGCACCAAAATACATGGATTCATTTCTAAGAGGCTAGCTGAGCAAGTTTGATCCGTCTGCAGCAGGATTACTTCTCCTTCAAAATAACAACAAGGTGTTTTATTCAAAGTTCTTTCTAAGGAATTGTATTGAGTTTGATGTGTCCCAGGGCTGAAGCTGTATTTTTAACATGTATTCCTTAAAAACACAAATCTGATATTATCTTGCTGACAAGCTGTCAAGATATATATATATAAAATGTCAAAGTTCCATATTGAAAGACATTTTTTTGCGCAGTTCACATTGGTCACAATCAATGCTTAATCCTTATACTCTGCACACAAAGCGCTCGCTTTCTCCTCTGCACATTCACTACGCTGCAGAAATAGTTTTCGCTCTCCACTTGCACTAGCAGAGTGTTTGGAGCGAGCTTAAGGTGAAGTAAACATGTACTGAAGAGCTCAGAGGTTTTTCATTTGTAGTTTCCAAATTTCCCGAGACGTATTTAAGATTCAGTAGCAGGCTTTGGTGCCACAAAGTAGTGCAAATAGAAACATGAAATATCTGAGGACCTCTCTTTTAGGGACATCCCTTGAAAGAGAATCTAATGAAACCGGTCATAATCTGTTATTAATCTGTTTAATCCCAGAGCACAGCGAGTTGTGTTGAGTAACTTCCATTTGCACTTTTGTTTCTTGTGATTTCAGTCTGCGCATGTCTTTCCAAAACGCCTGTTTACCAAATGTTTACCACAGCTGATCAGCCCTTGTGGTGTCGGTAAACATGTCTCTGCTCTCGTGACAAACACCCTATGGTTTGGACCTCACTGTGAACAGCATCCAGTCTGCAATGCTCATCATGGGAGGGGTGCGTCCCCTGAGGATATATAACCTCTCTCTGGCCTCAACTCAAACCCATGTGTTGCCTGCCAACTACCCGGAAGATTCTGTGCACCCCGAGTCTTAGCTTTTCCTTTCCTTTTGTCAAAGAGACGTTATCTTGCAACCGAGAGGGGTGAAAATAAACTATTTCGACTTTTTATGAAGACAATCTCAGTGCATTTATACTTTATAGGAATTTTGTGTCATTGTTTCCGGTCGGTTAAATTATTGTTTCATGTTTATTTCTGATTTTCAATGAATTCAATGGGTATTCACAATATTTAAAATTGTACAAAATACACACGACAACATATAAATAAAGCTATGTCTGGGTTTTACTGCCGTGCTTCATTCAGGCCCTAGATTTTGCTGGAGGACAACTTGAATTTGTCGTGACCGCTGCTGTGGAGATTAATCTTTGCCATGCAGAATGTTTCCATATTGACATTGGTGTTGTGTTAATGAATACACAGCCACAAGCTCAGATGTGCTAAAAATAACCTGCATACATTTCTCCTCAAAACTAAGTGGTGATATAAACTACATAAACTGTAAAAAATAAAAATAATAATAATATATATAATAAAAATCAGGATTATATCCTGGTGTGGGAAAAGGTACAAATAGGACAAATCTTTTGACTGTTTATATTTGTCTTATCCATCATCGTGAGCCGTAAACAAGCCGAGTCTCTTCTTTTCAGTTACAAAATATAGTTTGTCATCACCTCCGTGAAAGTGCCCGCTCGTCCAAACACGCTGCGAAACAGGAAAAGCATGTGTTTATCAAGCGGAGCTTGGTGCTCCACTTTAGGCTCTTTGGACTACAGCCAAGCAAAGGACCTCATAGAGGAATCCATATATATCGCCCACATCCATAAAGTCTCGGTATGTACTCCAGTTTTGTCTGCGTTCGAGTTTGATCGTCTCTCGTCTACTGCCACTGTATTTGTCGCAGCTTGTTGCATTGGGACAAAAATACAGCTTATCTCCAAAATACAATATTAGTGAGAGGCAAAACTGTGTGATGTAGAAATGTTATGAAACTAATCTGTGTGAATGGCTAAGAGGGATTACGTTTGTCAGGAGGGGGAAAAAAAGCTTAAAATGCTCTTTTTTGTATTTATTTTTTACAAATAGCACTGCAAGTAGTTTGTGAGAGATGATCAGTTAACCTTTGTTTGACCGTCCCTAATGAAACTCTTATTCCATACCTAATAGAGCCTGATAAAGGTCATTCATATAGCTCGTGCACATAAACACTCCATCTTCTCTATACCCAACAGTCACTTGGCACTTCATTCATTTCTGCTTAGTTCCACGTAGTTAATCCTATAAAAGAGGAATATGGCTGATGTTTTGTCACCCATAGTGTTTGTAAAGACAGCGTGACAGCTTGCTTTTTTCTCTAAGGTTTGGTAGCAGGCTGCTAATGCCACCAAGTAGCAAACTGTGACTATTCACATTGATCAATCATCCGTCGGGGAGCGTAGTCGGTGCATGCGTGCGTTTGCCAGCAGATGTTCATCCGTGTTTGTGCGGCGCTTTGTGAACTTAATATACTCAAGGACGGTGAGCCCCCTTCAGGGCTGCACTTAAAGTACTCCACTCCCACACTGGCCCATTGTACTTCTGTTGTATACATTTCATTCCCCATCTTCCTCTTCTTGCTTTTTAATCTGCGCTCAGCAAGTCTCTTTGGTGTTTTGGAAAACAAATTGCATCTTTAGAATAATAATGTGTTGGGTGGTAGTGCCATTATAGATCACTTTTAGTGAGTATAATAGAGGGCAGTGTGCGTCTGTGTTACAAGTGCAGAAGGGTAGGGTAGGGTAGTTCTCTGAATATGTCTGCGTCACTTCTCCATTCTCTCGTTTGGTTCACACCAGAAAGGAAAATCCTAAGTGTAAGTGAATAAGAACTTCAAAATACAGTGTACTTCTAAGTCGCCCTCAACCTTTTTGACCCCTCCACAATTAGCCGGTTGCACTCTCCGGGGTCTTCACTCAGCAATCGGAGTTACCTCGAGGTGACAGCACGTTATTTTGAGCAGCAGTGGGAAATAGTAGTTACTGGACCCAACTCCAGTCCCATGAATACATGTGTAGCCCTCTAACTGCTGCGTTGTTAATTGATTTCCAAAGATCGATCGACATGTATTTGCATAAAGCGAGCACATTTATCCACTCCCATGTTGATAAGAGTATTAAATACTCGAAAAATCTCCATTTCAGGAGCATTTTGAACACATAAAAAAAAAAGAAGTGATTCATTTGCAATTGACTCTGGACAATCATGCAGTTAATCTATGAAATATTTGAATCAATTGACAGCCCATGTATAGGTTTAGAGTATCAGCAGATGACTAATAATATCGGTGTAGTTTCACTGAATGCGATCACATAAACCCAACCCTCACAACCAGAAGCAGAAACAGCACTTATTAAGCATAAGCATGGTTGTTACAGTTTGATTTCCCCCAGCTGAGGGTATCTTTGAAGTAACTCCAAATAATTGGAACATATAAAGAATAAATTACTCTATAGGTAGCTCCACAGCAGAAAGCGTGATACATAGGCTCCTTAGCCAGCTCCTGTGAACAATAGGCTTCCACAGGGACTGGTAATTCCTCTGTCTGAAAGGAGCCACACTAAACAACACTCAACAGTTGACTTTAAATACTTCCTGGTTTTACTCCAGAGCTAAACACACAGTGCTTAAGGCCATTGCTCCCCTTCTCCTTGTAACATTTTCTTGAGGTTTTCATGGGAGATTTAAAGGTTTTTCTTTTGTTTTGTGTGTGTGTAGCGCCAGGAGACAGACTGAATGAGAAAAGATGGATGCTTTGGCGTGCAGCAAGGAAAGATAATGAATGAAGTCGACCGTGGGTGGCGAAGACCATCACTAAAGCGTAATGGGTCCCAGCAGAGGGATGGGGATATTGACCCGTACGTCACTTTGTTCCCCGCTCCCCTTCCTCCCTTTCCTTACAAATACAAACTCTCACAAGTGTGTACACAGCCTGACACACACACACTGCAGTGTACATATTGAGCAATACCAACATACACTTTGTCTTTACACACACACACACACACACACACTCCAAGTCTCTAAAGCACCTTGTGCATAGTTTTCTCTTCATAACACGGGAACTAATACCAGTGTGTGTGTGTTCATTTCTTGGAGGTGGGGCAATTTGGCTGTGGCTGCTCTTTTTAACTGAAAGCAAATGGAGAGTTTGTGCTCCCTGACAGGGACTGTTTCATCAAACGTATCCGACCTGTGGGAGAACTGCACAGAGAGGCGTACCCTCAATGAGGTACGCAAGCTGAACCGTCTCCGTTCTTAAGAGACTCACTCCAGGCGAACTTCTTTGATGTGAATTCTATGGAAAATCACTCGCAGCAATTTGCCGTATTGGAAGCAGATTCAGCGTTGCATCCTCCTGAACTTTTAAAAGCAGGCGAACCTTCCCGTCCTTCCACTTGGTTGGTATTTTCCTCCTGATATAAATCACTTGAGTTCTGAAAGGGAACGGTGGTGCTCACCAATTCTTCTTTTATGACTCTCCAATATGGACAAATCTGTCTAGCTTTGACAGCAGCTGCACCTTCCCCTGTCTTAAACTACTGGCTGTTTCTTTTTGTTGTTCTCTTTCTTTCATTGATTCAATTATTCACCCATTCATTTATTTATTTTTCTCCTGTCCGGTCAATAGACTGAGGGGACTCAACCCACTTACATCAGAGGCAGCAGCAGGATCAGCCAGCGATTATAGTCATTACAGTTTGTGCTTACATAGGGCTCTTGTGCTTTGTGCCACATCTCCCCTTGTCAGCTGGCAGTCTGAGCTCTAATCTGCCAGTTATAACAAACAGCAGATGAGGGAGCAAGAGGAAAAAGCTATGAGGGAGGAAGAGTGAAAATGTGGGAAAAAAATCCAGATGTATATCCAGATGTAATCCTTTACCATTTGCTGATAACACTTAGAATTGCTGTATTAGTTTAAATGTACCGGTACTGCATTGGAACTATTTGTTACTCCAAACTTGCCGCCATCAACTGTAGGCAATATACTGACTATGGATAAGAACGCCATATATATTGATATGACACACACTCACGCGCATACCTACAGTAAACTAAGTTAAAGATTCATTTTAACTGATAGCATAGTTGTTGTTTTTTTCCAAACGTTCTCTAGATATTGCAATATCGTTATTGTGAATTAATTTGGCCACGATAAATGTGTAGTGGAAATCTGATACTGTCACAGTCCTAGCTTCAAATGATACATTTCATCCTTTGTTGCTTGTACCGTGTGTGACCCGAGCTTCCGGCTTGCAGCATTTAGCCTGCTGAAGCATCTAATCACCTGCTGTGCTCTTCCTCCTATACTGTACACCCTGCATTCCCATATTTGGATACATCACTCAGAGTGGATCCATTTCTCTCTCTCTCCCCCCCCTGCTAGTTCAAAGGGCTCCATCAGAGCCACGGGTCTGATGAGATCCCGATTATCCCTCTAATTGGTAATTGTGAAGTCGTTGTGGCACGTGGCGTGGGCAGCTTCTCCCTGCTATTGATCCGCCTCCTGCTCTGCCATTGATTTGCACTTGATACATTTAATTGTAATTATTCCTCCACCTTATTTTATTCCACTGCAAGATGCGGGGTACTTCAGGACGCTAACGGAAATCAGATCAGGAGGTATTTGTGGCTGTGTGTGCAAAGGTAAAAAAAAAAAAAGTACAGCAGAGGGATTGTGAATATGGGTCAAGATAGATGTTAAAACTGGGATTAAGTTTGCAATCCATGTTATATACACATTATGTTTAATCCCTCATGAGGAAGTTATTACAAATTATGATTCAAAATCCAGATAGCTTAACTTCTAGGGCAGCAATGTTAAATCCAAAAAAAGTACATGTTGTCCTTCCACAAAATATGCCAACAACTATGTCCATTCATGTGTGTGTGTGTGTGTGTGTGTCTCTAGAATAAACTTGAACTGGTAGTAAGGAGGAAGGGTGTAGAGATGAGAAGGCTGCCTCTATAATTGTTTCCCAGTTTTACAGGCTTGACCCTTTATTTATTTGACTGGCATTTACTGCCTGGGAATTAACTGTTCATCGGGAGGTTAGGCCACAGACTGCTGAGTGGAGTGAGTGGCAGAAGGTGACAGGGGGTTCATGAACCCATAAACCTTGACTCTGCAGACCACATCTTATTACTGGGTTGCCTTGGAATGAGATGGGGCCCCTTTTTGCTTGTCCCTCACTGGTTCGATTGATTAGTCGACAGCCAATCAATGTTAATTAAGGTGTAGAGAATCCTTTAATTGTGGCATATGAATCATTGTGTCGGGACCTGTCTTGACCTTCACAAGGCTTACACAGTGACCGGCCTCGCTGGGGAATAAACACCTTTTATATATTGCAAGATAATGGTGAGTCCGTGAATGAGTATCGATGGACAGCGATCCTGTGTGTATGTACTGTAGCTTGCAGCAGCTGGCCTCATGAAGATCACATACATACACAATGGGTGCTCGATTACAGACTGGACAGACCTTCATAACCCGTTTATTTCATTTTGCAGCCAGATGCAGAGCAGCGACGGATCAATACTTGTCGGAATGTTTAAGAGTTAATGTTTTGAGATGAGCGTTGCTATTATGTGTGGCGAAAAAAGGCTCTCTGTGCATATCAAGTGGGGCTTTGATTGATGACTGCCCAAAACAAAATGTCACATGAGAACACCATCCGGCACCATAATTGTGTTTTTTAATGAAGACCTGCATTTGGTGTTGGACCTGACATCGCACACACTGGATTGTGTCTATCCCCCCCCTCCTCTCCACTACCACCACCACCATCCATCATGCAGTAATAACAATGTGCCCTGTTCATGGTTTAAAGCCTGGTTTCAGGTCCATGACTTCCAACTTTACCCCTCAACAGAAAGATGAATTTACCCATGAGATTGTCTCCTGAGCCTACAAAAGGGCGAACTATCTCCACTTTAAATGTCACACAACGTTCAATTATCTTGCCTCAATCGGGGTGGTATCTGAGATCTCTAGTCCCTCAGTTAGTCATGTGTCCCCACAAATGTAAAATATCTGTAGCAGCATTACAATCAACCTTTCAAGACAACTTAAACAAAATGCGTTTCATATATCATATAAGAAAGGGTTTACAAGAAAAATACAGATGTTCCTAAATACAACATTCATCATAACACACTGCAACCTACCAAGTCATTTTGTTGCACAAGTAAACCTAAAAACTACTTGGTAGTAAACCTACGTTTTGGAAAATTAAAGTGAACCTAAAGTGTACAAATGGTGAAGTGCCCCTTTAACGTGTCCAAATACAGTATAAAAACCCGACTCAGTTACTATGTATTGAAGGGAAAAGACTGGGTAAATCATTTCTGTTAACAGTAGAGCTTCATAATCATAATCTCTGCAACAGAATTAGATGTTCAACTCCATTAACCACACATTAAACATCCGACTAATGTTGCTACTGTGTATGGTTGCCAATCAGAAGGGCAAGATTGTCTGATGTTGCTATTATTGCTCTTCTCTCTGTTTCCAGATGTAATAACCGGACCCAGTGTGCTGTTGTGGCTGGACCAGATGTATTTCCTGACCCTTGCCCAGGAACCTACAAATATCTGGAGGTCCAATATGAATGTGTACCCTACAGTATGTATTCCTTAATTCCCTCACACTCTTCAGCACCTCTATCACGCTCTTAGCCGTGCTCATTTCCTCGTAATAGCGACGGCTCATCAACAACCCTATTAACATGCACGCGAGTAATGGTCTTAATGTTCAAAAATATCTTGAATGTGTCATCCGGCTCAGCGAAGCACATTTAAGATGCATCGGTCGACGTGAAGACAAGTGATGAATCCTGGAACCCAAAAAGCAGAACGCCGTGTTTTAGTGCTGAAAATATAATTGACTGTTGTTTACATGTGGAAAAAAAAGCATTCAGTATATCCGTGTAGAGGAATATTTCGTCTGATTATCAAATGTTAAAGTCTTTATTCTAACTGACCGGAGATTAACACATTCATCATTTTCTTCATCATGCATAACATCAATTATGTCGACATCTTGCCAGCTTACGGTCAATTTATTTACAAGTGACATCCTCTCTGGGATATTGGTTGTCTAATTTATTGATATTAAAAAAAAAAGGGCAGATCCGAGGTATACACTGTAGATAGAGTTTAAAAGTGATACAACAGGCAAATGATTTGAGACCGATTGGAAATTGTTCCCCAGAATCATACGGCTGTGTGGGAATTATGTTGTCAACAACATACTAAAAAAAGGGAGAAAAAAGAACCTGCTAATGTAATCAGTCGAGGGAAGCGTGAGCTTCATTTTGTTTTCAGACGGTGCTTGTCAGTGCCTTCCCATCAGCTCCCCCAGTTCACAGTGCTGCAATATCTTTGAGGAATCATGTCATGTCTCTGTTAGCATAGCAGCAATAAAGGCCGTGTGACTTTCATCGAAATGAAACATACTTGTTGTTTTCGGTTCAGTTCAGCTCAGTGGACGCCGGTTAATGTTCAGACAGAGTGCAGCGTCTCTGGAAAGTGAGTGAATAAAGAAGATTTAATTAGTGCAGCAGGTGAGACGCGCTGTCGAGCGCTGCATAACTTGAGTGGAAACATTTGGGCAGGGAAAGGGGAGGGATCAGCATGGGGGTGACAGGATGAGCACACAGAGAGGAAGTCCAGGTGAGGCCAGAGGAAGCGGCGTGGACATTGCCATATGACCTGAGGTATTGTGTTATAATGACCTTTTGCAATGGAACACCAAAGCCACAGTAATTATGCCTGCCAGAATCCTGACACATTTTTTGCCGTGCTGTATAAAGTGCTGATCTGGAAATGGAAATATTTGGTCACAGATATTTATATCGGTGCAGTTAGCTGCTGGGTTCGAGCTAAATCTGATCAAAACCATCTTTTTAACATTTGATGTCCTTACATGGCTCCCTCACTAGATTCTAGATTCCCGCCTGATTCTACCTGTGATCCAGAGCTGGCAGATGGCTCTTTTGTACCCGACTGTTTTCAATATGCACATTTCTCTATCCCAGCCACCCAGCGTCGGTGTCTTTTTTGAGGTGTCCATGTGCAACACTGACCCAAACCGAAGCTGCGACGGACAGAAACACAAAATGTAATCAACCGTCTAGTTTTTGTGCAACTCTGAGTTCCTGTCAGTATTCACACACAAAGGGTGCTTGTACACACTTTGTGTGAATGCGATATCTCAGGAATGCCTGAAGGGAATTTCATCAAATTTTGAAAAGCTCACATCCAATGCAGAGGCTTGGTAATGCTACAATATCCTGATCTCTGTGACACATTGTGTTACAGGGGTCCACTCAAATAGAAGTTACATGACACCCCATGGGAACCACAGCCAGTTGTCTGCCTAAACTACTCGCCTTCCACCTTATTGTTTTATTGATTAACTCAACTTCCTTAACAAAAGCCAAGTTGAAACATGGAACAGTCTGCCCATACTGATTCTGGCAGCTATGTTGTTCGGGGCTGCCTATTAGGGGCGCGCCAGGAAGGTAAACGGGGGGGCACCTTGTCTGGCGTCACTATGGATTGTGTCCAGGACCAATTGAAGGATAACAAAAAAATCTGCTGGCAATGCAGAAGCCATGTAGGCGTTTATTTGTATATTGAGCAGGAAAGCAAAGTGTAATCACAAACAGTCGCTGGAGACGGATTTTGAAACATATTTTATTGCAGCTTGTGAATGCAATTCATCTGTGACAGCCCAGTGGACTCACTCCCTCCTTGCCTCCAAAATGAGCCAATCCTTTTTTGCTGGAATGTGCCGAGCTCAGAGACGGTTCTTTTTGTTTTGTGGCCAGATTCAATTTGTGCTACCATGTCTTGCATAATAAATCATGCACCTCTAGGTCAATGGATATCTCATACTGGAATCTATAAAAAAAAAGCAGCTTACATTACAGCTCAATTGTCTCTTTACCAAGTTCCTGAGACAGACTGACGGATTTGAGTGTCTAATAAGGGAAGCAGCCACCCATGTCTCCAGTCTTGACTCTATATTCCTCTGACAATCTCTCCCTCTCTGTCCTAATACTCTGTTTCTTCCAAGTCTCCCTCACTCTCACTTCCATTTTGTCCTTTAAGTGCTCTGCTTTGCCTTCCCCTTCCCCTTCTGTTTATTTGCTCCCTCTGTTCCCTCAACTGCTCCCCTCCTCTCTTCTTTAGCACCTTCACTGACGGCTTTTATCTGTATTCTGCTCGTGGAGCTTCTTTTCTTTTAGGGATAAATTACCGCTCTCCTCTCCATATCTTTATAAGCCGGGCGAGATTGCACAATCAGATCCAGCGTTAATAATGGCAGAGGGGTGTGCTAAATCGATGGACACATGCCGCAGATACAATATTGATTTTATTAATTTGCGATTTGGTCCGCTCCATCACTTGTAATGAGAAACCTTTTTTTTTTTTTTTTTCTTACAACAATTCCTACTCAGAGTGCCGGTGTTTGCCCGTGCTGTGTGGCAGTGTCAGAGCATTCCATCATTTGAGCTGGATAATTATTTGATATAAAAAAAATAGCACTAATAGAAAGGTAAGACAATAAAGAAATACAATGATACATCTTACTGGATGAAAAACAAAGTACTAAAGACATAATAATGAGCTTATATTTGACCCTGTGATCGTGATGGAGGCATGTAAACTCCTTCATCTGCCAGAGGTCTCCGTCTTTGTTGTACGAGTGCAGTTTGTGCATGCTCCCCCATGCACTTTACAGATTAGTAAGGCTAGCCTTCAGGCAGAAGTGACGCGCTGACCCTTTATGATGACTCATAAACATGACTTTGCTCCAACGGTGAACATCTGCCCCGCCCCACCTCACCTTGACTTTCCGCGGTTCAGTGGAGAGATGCGTGTCTATTCTCTTAGTGCCTTATTAAAACCTCTCTCGCTCGCTTTCACCGTCTTTCCCTCCGCGTAGCTCCTCCCAAAGGTCGAGGCTCGCAAGAGGTCAATGCAACTGTGTCTGCCTCCTACCTACCCGGTGTTCTTCATTAGCAGTAATGAAGCACTTACATCTCCTCTGTGGCCCCTCACACTCCGGACTTGTCAAAGGGAAAAAAAAAACGTATTCAAGACCTGCTTTGTCCGTTAAAGGGCTCGTTCTGTTGTTGACAGCTTGCCGTTACCTTTCTTGTCCTTCTCCCGGCCATCAGCCATCTCCCGGTAGCACGGGAGTGAGATGTACCTTTCAGTGTGGTTTCATGGCATATTGGCGGTCAAACCCCTCGTCCCAGAAACATTAGCTCCTGGATAATGACACGTCCTGTCAGGGGAACCGCTTTTGATCCTTTCACTTTTCAACATGGACACTTCAGTATGCACGGCAGACGAGGTGGAGGCAACGTGAAAGAACACAGACACGATGAGAGCGGGTGAACAAAGGAAGAAAACCTGCTGGCAGTATGTTGCTATACGTAAGCCACTAGTTCCCCCCACTGTTTGTAGCTAATAAGGACAATGTAAAACCCTGTCTCTTCACAGTGGGATCCAGCTCAGCCCTGTCAGATATGGCTCACACGTTGGAAGCTAAGCCAGGACATATAATCATGCAATCAGTTCTCTGATTCGAACGGAGCGGTATAATCCGGAGCTCACACTTCATAGAAACTTGCCATGTAATTTGGCGAGTTCTTTTATTTCCAACTCACCTAATTGTTTTTTAATTAATTTAGCTAATAATAACACAGCTAACAAGTACAGAGGGGGGGGGGGGCTCACTGAATAATGGAGTAGATTGTTTTGGCATGTCCGACTCAGCACCTGCTACCAATCTCTGTCCTTCTGTGTTGGCAGGTGAAACCATGAAATTGATGATCTGCACATGGCTATCACGTGCAATGCAGCTCGGGCAGACTGTGGTGTGATTACAGAGCCCATTATGTAGTGGTCACACCGAAGGTAAACACCACCTGGGCGACTTCACGTGCCGCAGTGTGGACCACGCGGTTAGTTATGTGTCTACGTCAGGGTCACCCTTTGTTTTAGTGTCTCCACACATTGTAAGGATTTTAGATTATTTACAGGAATCACGTCTAATCTGATGTTCAAATGCAGCTCGCCTTTGATAGTCGCTCAGTATTCAAACGCCATCAGCAGTCTTCCTAGCACCCAGGCAGTTCTCTCTTTGCCTTGGATAATCTTGCACCAATTGTAAGCTTCTTCAAGAGTAGATCACTCTCTGTGATATCGGTAAATCTACTAAGCAGATTGTATGGAAGTGCAGTGGCTTTTTTTTTTTGCCCTTGAGCTCTCTCCAATCCACGTTCATCAGGTCTAGTGTGGGAGGCAACAGCGTGACAGCAGATACATCACACGACCACACCCTTCCTTAACTCCCTGCCGAAATGCCAGTGAGCATTAGCCTGCTTGTTCAGACAGCTTTTTTTTCTTCTCCCCACCTGAGCGACCAGCTCCGCTTCTTCCCATGTGTGAAGGGGGGGGGGCCTGTAATGCCATCACATCGCTCAGTGACAGCTGACCACTCCCCAGCCCACACAGCAAGCTCTGATGACGATGACTTTCTGTCATATATTTCACACACTGGATTCACGGCGGTGTCGTGGCCTGAACTTGCAGAGATTGATCTTGTCGCAGCACATTGGTTTTAATCTGTGCTTTGCAGAAACACCCTGTCTTTACATGTTATTGTCCAACGGAAATCACATTCATTTATATATATATTTTTCTTGCAGTCTTGGGAGATGTATAAGAAATGCTCTTTTCCCTCAAGCCTCTGAGGGCTGTGTCAGTGTTTGTGCTTGATTGACTGTTTAGCTACCAGGCTCGTGTACTGCAGGGGCAACTGTAGCCTACAAGCCAATGACAGACGGGATTTTGTCAGAAGTGATATTAAAGAATAGGGACCACATCAACATCTAAACTGACCGATCTTCAGAGGTTTTCAAGTATTAAAGCAGTTTAATGTGCTGACTATTAACAGTGCCGTTTTCCCACAGTGGTGCAGGGCAAGACATCTGTTTGTTTTTAGACAAGAAGGAGGCATTAGCTAGAGAGTTAATGTAGGTTGTTGTTTGTTCCGGCTCTTGCTGTCTTGTGGAGCAGGCTGCCCACCGTCCACCTATGATTGAATGGTGATGTTATTGCTACAGGGCTGCAATTTAGACACCAAAACTATATAATATATACATTTCTGATAACTGATTTTTTGTTTTCCTCAAAAGAGAACGCACGACATGTGGCTTACAGAGCAGCCATGTGGGCTAGAGCAGATTTCACTTCAGTTATGTATCATGATACGGCAAATATATGTGTATAAAATACAATATATGTGTAACCAAAGTAACACAATATGTTCATATTCTTTTTATACTATTCATATAACAAGTTGATAAACAATACTATTATGACATGGAAAATAAAAGGTTACCTCCCTGATTTAATAAGACATATTAATGAACAATACACCAGCTGTATATCTATGACATGATCTTTATATTTTCATAGTAAAAGTGTGGTGAATTGAAATAAATAGAAAAATGGCAGTTTCGTGGCTGGATTAACAATGGTCCTATATAAAAAAAAAAAAAGAAATAATTTTCCCAGTTGAGAGGCGATATAATTGCACAGGGAGGCTGTGATTACCAATGTGGATAAATAGTGGTGTGATCGGGGTGAATCTGGACATGCGAAAACTGTTTTCCCCTACTAATAGCTAAATAAACTGGTGTAATCTATCAGGCTCTTGTTTTGTGCCGGCTGCTCTTTTTGCTCAATACAACGTTACATGCAGGATCATCCCGGGCCTTTTTTATCACGGATAGACAAGAAATGTACACGCCCCAACATATCGGAATACATGCTCTTTGCTCGCTGAACAAGCTTCTGGAAATGTTCATAAACACTTCCATTTATATAACACAAGCAAAGCTTTTTATCTGTGTTTCCTTCAAGAGCCAACCCACACACTCAGGCACACATGTCTGAAAGAATTATTGGGTTGCCAAGTGTCGAGGATATAGCACTAATTAGAGATCGGTCTCTTCAGGGGGGGGGTCTCTCCTTTTAATGATCACCATACTAATCAAAGCTCTTATTCTATTTCCTCGTCTTTTCTTTATTTCTTTGTTGACTGATGTTCCACCATGTCCAGGCTAAACATCCTCTTTTCTTTCTCTTCCACTCCAACAATTCTCTCTCTCTCTCTCTCTCTCTCTCTCCCTCCCCCCCATCCCTCTGTTCTGTTCCATAATTTCAAGGTCCTTGAAAATCATGAAATATTTCAGGAGGTGCTATTAGGTTATTTCTGCTCCAGTTGCCGCCATGTTCCACAAAAACTCTATTTAATTTTGTTTTGCCTCGGCTGCACTTGCCTCCTCTCCCCCTGTTGTTCTGTCCTACGTTGGTAGCAGGTTGGATGAGCGCCAAGTCCTTGCACCTGTCCCTCAAAGTGAGACAAACACACATGCATGCACACAGACAGAAGTACAAGCACACAAACACAACACACACGCATTGTCAAGGTTATAAGGTAGCGTTGCAGTTTCCCAGTAGGAGGGAGAGAGAAAGCGATGGAGACCGAGCGGAGACACGAGGGAGGAGATTGAATAGGTACGAGAAAGGGGCACAAAGAGAGCAGACAAGTAAGTTGAAAGAAAAAGACAGGTGTTGAGAAATGGAACCTGTAATGATGGTGTGGGAGACTCATGAGCACCAACCGAGGGAAATGATAGGAAAAAAAAATGAGGGAGATGAAGAGAGAATCTAGAGAAAGAGAGATGGTGGCCTGCGTGTCCTCCCCCATCCTTTGGCACATGCTATTCAAGGCCCCGTAATTTGTGTCATTAATTAAAAAGCTGATGGGATGGAGTTAAGGGGTCTGCACTCTGCATCTCCTTCGATGAGAGAGAGGGAATGGAAAAAAGAGCGGGGGGGGGGGGGAATATTACAAAAAATATTGCAGCCATTCCACCATGAATCTCTATTAGTGGCTAATGATACCATTCTGATACCTCTCAACCATTAGTGTGAAATTGGGAAGCGTTAATTATTTAAATGTAAGTCCATACAGCTGCCGCTCACATGATGGGGTCGGGACTCTCGGTCGCTCAGGGTCCCCGTTGTTAGCCGCTCAGCGTGTGTCTTAAGCAGAGCGGAGACTGCAATACGTATGCAGAGCAACTTCCCAGGAGCAAATGATATTTGAAATTATTCATTATCTGAGCAAATACCGTATGGACTGCTTTATAGAGTGGTACTATAATTGACTTATATAGGGTATGGTATGGCTGAACAGCAGGCTGCTCCAGCATTGCCTGCCTATAGTATCTACACTGTCAAAGCATGAATTACATGCAAACACGTTTTGTTGTAGTTTTTGATTGAAATGGGAATTTTATAACCGTGAAAGAAACGTATTATTTTCAAGAGTAGGTTTGCTTTATTACATTTGGCTTCGACAGCTTGAACAATTAGGTAAGCTGCAGCATCAGCCATGTTGCCTTTCCCAGCTTTATGCGTCTGGCATGGTAAACCATGCAGCAGCCAGACTGTAACAAGCTGCATGTGCACAGTTTAGTGAGTTATTGTTTTGCCAGAATTGTCCCCAACCTGTCCAAGCAATGCGTTCACTTTAACTATGGCCTGGTAGAACACTTATTTGATTGGTTGTTTTCCATAACTAACCCAAAAATAAATAAAAAACATAAAAGAAAAGACAAATAGAACACAATTTAAACAGATAATTTGAATATTAAATCACCTATTCATTAGTAGTGATCGGCTGTGTCTACATCTGTGTGGGCAGCAGTTTTCTATCCCTCGACTAATCTCCAGATAAATCTATATATCGTGATAATGAGTAGAATTGAGGCGTCTTAGAGCCTTGCACTTAACCCCAAACTGCTTCTCACTGGCCAAAGGATGAGAGAGAGTGCACTTGGCTACTTCCAGGTGTGCAATTTTGTGAAGCCGGGCGTTGGCAAATCTATCCTAGATAATGAATGCACAATAATGATGAGCTATTTTCCTTTGTCTCAATGTCATTTCTGCTTCTAGATTGATGCTGTGATGCATGGCCACTCAATACTAGTCATCTTTGTTTCAAATAATGAGCTTGTTACCTCACTCCCTGTTTTAAGGTTCGTGCGAGTGATGCGATTACCTTTAACATCATCCTCGCACAATTCACTGGAGCATCTCTATTAGTTGTTTTTCCGTATATACCCTCAAATGGTCTCTGCTGTACAGACCTTAGGTGAAAAGCTCTTGTTGTTGCCCTTCGCTATTATGAAACAGATTGTGTATAGAATCAGAAGCACCTAGGGACATGTGAGGCCGTGTGCTGTGTATAACCTATTAAATGCTGTGTCCTAAAATATCAGGACAAGGCTTTGTCAAGTGTTTTGGAACAGAAGTGCAGATAAAGGCTCATTCATCATGTAGAGCCTATGAATAAGGTACTCACTGTTTTGTGTGATGGAGGAGGACGTAACCCTTTCATAGAGGTGACGGTACCTCCAAAAGGACCTTTTTATTTCTTGGATTTGTATATTTTTGCAGGTATTTAATAGTTTCACTCTTCTTAGACCATCAGTGAGGATGCAGAGAGAAATACAAGGAGAAGGCAGAGAAAGGGATGGGATGAGAGGATGAGAGAGAGCTAAGTGCTTTATAGTGACTCAATGACAGCCGTGACCAAAATCGCATTACGGTCACAATGGGGGCGGCGGGGCAGAGTAAAGAAGCTTCTCAAATGAATCAATTCTCCGTCACGCTCTGCTTTTCCTGCCGTAAGTCTGGACGTTCGGGGCCAGCATCGCAGGTATATCTCTGCCTGTACTGTATTTGCAGTGAAACACGAGTGGACGCGACATGAACAAATTGGTTTGAGTGATCCGAGGGGTGACCTTGCCTGCATCCAGGCAGCATTTTCTGGTCAAGCGACAGGGCCCGCATACTGTACAGTAGCCCCCGGGAGCGGCGTCTTTCCTTGTCGGGTATTTCATCCGAATCCTTTACTCCTTCTCACACCATCTCCCACGGCAATTGCGTCGTATACCAACTCTCACATCCCCGCCGCTTAATGCCTTTTCCTATAGATCATTACCCTCCTCTTCCCTCGCCACTGTAAGCTATCGCTCAATCAGAAATGCCGGCCTCCCGGTGGCCCCTGTTGTGTGGCCATTGCTCACGGGAGGTGAAGAGGCTTCGATCGGCTATTTACTTTGATTTGATCGATGGGGGTCCACGTGTAGTTCCAAGTAATTGGCAAATTTGAGTTGCCGGTAATAGTGATTCAGATGTAGCCCAGAGCTATTGTTGCACAGGCTCTGTATGGACTTATTGTGTTTCTATGACAGCTGGAGTGTTTGCTGTTGATGAGGTGCAGTGCTGTACCAGTGTACAATTTTATGATCTGACCAACACAGACGACTTGTTGAAAGCCTGTCCCCCTCCCCCATTATTTTTCTCTCTTTTTGCTCTTTCCCTCGCCTGACACAGCTTCACCTCACTTGCTGCTTTTCATTAGCTCGCCGCCTTGCATTAATATTGTTCTCCTCTAATAACTTTCACATCTTTCAAATTGTACCCCACCCGCCCCTATCCACTGACCTCCATACCTCACTCACTGGCACTCTCCATTTGGAGGAGAGGACTCTTGTAAGCCCTGGTAACAGAGGTTAATCCTCTCTTATTAGAACCGGGATTACAGGAGGGGAAGGGACGGGACCGGCCAAATGCCAATGCCTGACATAAAAAAGCTGGTCCACAAGAGGAAGCAATACATATATAGTGTGTTGAAAATAAAGACGTTACAGCCACAGCACTTCTTCAACAGGCTCACAGAATACTTGTTGAGCTGTAGAATCAAAACGGCTTTTGCGTTCCACTTACACCTGCAGCGATTAGAGCTGAGTGGTGGTGCAACGGATCATAAAAACTAACGGTTCGGATCGTGTCACGGATCAGACCAGCACAAAAGAAAAAAAGGGAGCAAATATAACTCATCAAGATCACTGATCCCCTTTTTTTTACCGCAGATACTAATTGCTAATCCTTGATGATCAATACTGGCAGATATAGATCCTTTATTAGTTTTGTTTGATTATAGCAGCTATTATACACTGAAGTCAGTGTAAACCATTAACAATTATAAATCGTATCCTTTTACTTTGTTATAGTGAGTTATAGTGTTTTTTTTCTTCATAAAAACACACAACTCTAATGATTGGAATAAAAAGATTGTGTTATTGATTAAAACAAATGTTGTCATTCGTGGTTTTAATGATGTATTATAAGCTGCTTAGAGCCAGTGTAAACAGGTCATCATTTCTACTCTAATATCTATTTATGCTGCTGTGAAAACAACTGTGTATTAAAAGTTCTCACAAAAACTACACGCGAACACATCATGATAACGTGATAATTTACCTTCAACCCACATTCATTTAGGTACGGATCGATGACCGTGGTCCATTACACCACTAGAGCTGCGTATCGTTTAACAATGTACAATACATTAACTTACCAGTGCCAATACCAGTACCCTTGAAGGGATAGCTTTGGTCTTTGGAGGTAGGGTTGCATGAGGTACTCATCCATAGTCACTGTATCACCTACAGAAGATGACAGTCGTCACATACATATACATAGCTTGGAGTAGGAGACAGAAGTACCAGCACCGTAGCAAAGCCGTGTACTACTATGGACAGATCAGCAGATACACATACTGTATTTTAGACACCAAAAAGAAAGACTCCGTTGTACGCCCTTTTTTTTTACGGGGAACTGAGCTGAAAGTGAAACTTCTTTATGCTCTCTTCAAAGCCTCCATATCCATTGGCAAAAAACAGTATAGTACATTGCAGCATTGTCTACATTCAAAATATACATGTGTGCTTACTGTATTTTTAAAGCAGGTGACCATCGTGAACAGCTTTGTCCAGTGTCAACATCAACAGTTTGGGAACATGTTAAGCCCCCAAATGGACAAAAAAAAATGCAGACATTTTAACTGTTTTCAGCATTGACAATATCCCATCATTTAAGTGACAGGTTATCAGTTTTAAAACTGCAGCTGTGTGTCGTGTGAAATGTAGGCTACTCAAATTTGCATGTTCGGTGCTTTTTTTTTTTCTCGCAGTTGTACCCTGGACTCATAAGCTTGCTTGTAAGTGGTCACAAAGTTGAATGATTTGATGAATGTACAAAAAAGTACATCTGTTTTACACATTCCCATCCCACTACAAAAAAAAAAAGCCCCAAAAAACATCTCGTACCATTTAAGACCTGATTAATCTGTCTTTTTTCCCCCCAACAGGCTCATGTGTGACGCGGTGTTTGTTTCTCTTTCCTAAAAGCTTCTGATTGAATGTTTTGTGTGTTTCTTCCACTAACCCCGTGCTCTTCTTAAGCTGTTGTGTGACTGTTACAAAATAAAGACTTTTCACATCATTAATCTGTTCTTTCTTTTTCTCTTTCTCTCTCTCTCTTCCCTTCATGCCTAAAAATAGAAGTGGAACAAAAAGGTAACTAAATACCAACAACTTTTCTTTTTCATCTGCACTTTCATTTGGGCGTAGGCTTGCTTTTTATTATTTGTTTTTGGGTGACGGGGCGCTAAAGCAGGTGTGGGTTTGTGTTCATTGTGCGGTTCATTGGAGAGGTTAAACATGCCATTCATGGGGAAATTTGATTGATCAGTGAGACGGTGTTAGAAGAAATACCTAATTAGCTAAATGCTTTCTCTCATTTAGTCTTTGTACCAAGCTGCAGCATCCAAAACAGTTTCTATCGCACTGGACCTTCCTTCCTCGTTCATCAACAGTAACACAGATTGACATATATGCCACATGTATGATAATTCTTTAGGGTGAGGTAATTACAGACCTGCTCTCCAGTGAAATCCCATAACCCGGGGGTGTGTTTTTATTCCCTTTTATAAAAGAAGATTATTCCAGCTCTGCTTTATCAGCTGCATACTATTAAAGGAGACGGCTATACAGGGTGATCAATAGTTTGTCCAATAAGCTGTCAGCATTTTTGATTATAGCTCTAACATGATGATGGCTATAACCTTCAGGGACTTACTCGTCAATACTGGAGACAGATCGCAGCATCGTCACATTATTATTTTATCAGCCCCGCATGATGCTGCAGAACATATACTAAATCTTTACTCGTGCCCCAGGAGCATTGTGTTTGTAGTGTTATCTTCCTGCATGAGTTGGAATAGTGTCCTTTGTCAGGCGTTAACTATACAAAGCTGGATTTAAGTCAAAGTTGGAAACGGAGTCGTTAAACAGGAGTCAAGAGTTCCGCTTTAATAGCTGGTGCAATCAGTCATGAATTAATGACATAACACTGAAATCTGTGGCAAAGAGAATGAGCAATGAAGCTTCAAAACATTTCATAGAGACGTCTGTTGCTGCTAAGGTAACCGTTTTATTCCCCATGAAAGCCATGATTGCTTTTGTATCACTTCTCTAATACATTTCACTCCTCCATGCTTGCGTCGTTAAAAAGCATATTTTACAGTGCTGTCGGTACAAAGCTCACCTTCTCTGACCCTGTACCCCAGCACACCACCTCCCTTTTTCAGCGCGCAGAAACGGCCCTCTTAGCATTTAGTGGAGCAACCGCTGAGATGTGTGTGTGCCAAGGCGTTGTGTCAACAGGACGCATCTCTCGCCACATTTTTCACCTGCAGGTAGACAACATGTTTAATCTTAAGAGATTACAAGGGAGAGAAGCCTCCGTGCTGTCTCTTTCTCCTCCTTCCCCTCGGAGTGTGCAGCTTTTTTACCTCCCGACGGATCTGCGGCGAGAACCTGTCAGCGTTGTCAGGCTCCTGGCCCATTACAGTGAAAGGAGCCTTGACACACACTTTGTTTTTATATGTGTGATGTACTGTAGGGCCCAAAGCCGTGGAAAAAGGGAAAATTGTACTGTGCAAATCCTTTCTTTCTTTCTATCAGACTTCGGCCAGTTTGTCTCTTTTTGTCTCATGAATATACTGAAGACATATCAAATGTGTTTGTAATTATTTGTTCTTATGTTGTAGTTTTAAGATGAGTCTTTTCACGTACTCAATGTAATCCTGACATACAATTCTAATTGCCTCAGTCCATGATTATCCATAATCAACTGAAATTAGCTTTTTGGAAACGGTTTCCACTATTGACCTGCTCCAGCAGTATATTCTTGGCCTGGCTTTATCAGATTTGTGTACAAACCAGTTCACGTTTAATTCGTTTACTGTGTGATATTGTAAATCCTGCTGCAGACTAAAAATGTCATGTTGGGGGGGAAATAATGGACAGGCAATTATTATGTTGATGATGTAATTACTGTATTTGTGTTTTTTTCTTTTCTATCTCCTAAAGGGCCGCCTCAGCCAATAATTAAGGCGTAGCTATTTATCCAAATCTTTTAACTTTGGGTTTGTTTTATACTATCTATTAAAAAGAGTCACAAGAGTGTTTTAATGAAAGAAAAGAGTGTTTTTTTTCTGTTGCAATTATATGTAATTCAGTAGACACGTACTGAAAAGCCACTTTGTAAAGAGAAACCAACAAACGGTAATGTGTGTAAGTGCATGTGGGAGAGTCGGTCCATCCGTGGTAAGTTTATCATCATCGTCTGCCTTGTTTCTGCTCTACATTAAGTCAGAAGAAATAACCCTCATTTACTCTGTTCACCCCTAACCCAGAAGTCTGTTCCTTCAGTGGTATTGTAAACTAATTGCCTCAAGGCCTAGAGACTAACTGACTTGGAAGTATCTTCTATACAAATATTGTATATTTCCTGTTTAACTTGTATTTTCATGTCACAACATTTACAGTCTGTAATCTGTTCCGCATTTAATCGAATCATCCCGACACTAATGAAGAGAGTGTGACTCAATATCTCGGTCCTTCACAGTGGAAGAAGACTTCAACTTCAATGTATTTGCATCCAGTTGCTGTTCTAAGTTCTTGATGGATAATACCTGCCAATGTAACTCTGTACTTGTCTTTCCCCTATTTTGGCTCCTCAGTATTCCTGTGCCCAGGGCTTCTGCGCAGGGTGTACCAGAGTGAGCACCTCTTTGAATCGGACCACCAGTCAGGAGCCTGGTGCAAAGACCCTCTCCAAGCCTCCGATAAGATTTACTATATGCCCTGGACACCCTACCGCACTGACACGCTGACCGAATATTCCTCCAAAGAAGACTTTATCGCCGGAAGGCCGACAACAACCTACAAACTCCCACATCGTGTGGACGGAACGGGCTTCGTGGTGTATGACGGGGCGCTGTTCTTCAACAAGGAGCGCACACGCAACATTGTCAAGTTTGACCTGCGAACTCGCATCAAGAGCGGCGAGGCCATCATCGCTAACGCCAACTACCATGACACATCTCCATACCGCTGGGGAGGGAAGTCGGACATTGACTTGGCTGTGGACGAAAATGGCCTTTGGGTGATTTATGCCACCGAGCAAAACAACGGGCGGATTGTCATCAGCCAGCTCAATCCTTACACGTTACGCGTTGAGGGGACCTGGGACACAGCTTACGACAAGCGCTCGGCATCCAACGCCTTTATGATCTGTGGAATCTTGTATGTGGTGAAGTCGGTGTATGAGGACGATGACAATGAGGCAACGGGAAACAAGATCGACTACATCTACAACACAGAGCTAAGCAAAGATGGCTCTTTCGACATCCCTTTCCCCAACTCCTATCAGTACATCGCTGCAGTGGATTACAATCCCAGGGACAACCTGCTGTACGTTTGGAACAATTACCACGTCGTGAAGTACTCTCTGGACTTTGGAGCGTTGGACAACAGACTCGGTAAGACCAACTTATTATTATTGTGTTTTTTACACATACATTCTGGAACAGAGCTGACATTTGAATTACTTTCATTTCTGCAGTCAGATAATGACATTGGTACATCTAGCCATCCTTACATTTGGTTCAGCGGAAGATATTGGGAAAAAAAATACCGGCCACATTGTCATGATTATTATATGGAATTGAGTGAATGAATTTTTGATATACTTTGTGATCCGCTGACCTTTCCTCGACATCAACCACGTTTCCACCTAACCGTATCAAATACTATCTAAATGTACGTGGTCAATTATTGTGCAAATTCCTTCCCCATGGGGATGAACGTAGACCCTCAAAAAGAATCCAGCTGACATCACCAGCAGGCATTCTGCTGTATAAATCCAAAGCAAAGCAGAAGCAGGATACAAGGCAATGTAACTATAGAAAGCTAAAAAGGCAAAAAGGAAGAATAAAACTGGGGTATAAACAAAAGAAAGTACAAATTAAGACAAAAAAAAACATAGCTGAGAGAAGACGAGATAGAACAGTACGATAGATGGGTAGAACAAACTACATGTTTAGCCTCGTTAATTACAAGGCTCGAAGACAATCAGCATGTCATTTGGTTTGCTCCACACGTTTGTATATTTTGGGAGACAGAGAACAGCTTGGCATGGCAAGCTTTTGCGATAATTGGCTTTATGGAATGCTGCTCGACGTGTCACCTCTGTAGTTATACTTATTGCCGAAGTGGGATAAAGTTAACCTGAGAGAGATTCTGTAGATACATTAGAAGTTATTAGTATAAAACCATAGTTAGCAATTCACATGAAAGGAGAACATATTTGTCATTCACAAAACTGTGTTTTCTTGATGTCTGTACCACATTGGGGCGTTTAACACTGTAAGTAGTTCACATCTTGTATTTCAGCCACAAGCTACATTTTATCCTCATTCTAGCTGTTGCCTTTGCAGAGGAACAACCGCTCACATAAGACTTCCTAAAACTCTTTTGAAAAGTCTAATTCCTCCCCTCCATTGTTCTTTTTATAAATTGGTGCTTGTTGTGAAGCATGAAACTGGGAAAAAAACAACCTGTTTTGACACACCATGGTAATTCTTTGCGCTATCTCATCAACAGCTCTAGTCAAAAATGTCACAAGTTATTTGAGTGTGAAGTCCCTACCTCTGCTTTTTCCTCTGGAGCTTTCTCTACCTGCCGCTTGCCAGTTTCATTTATTTTCCTTCGCTGGCTGCTGCTCTACCCCAACTCTTTTTTTTTTTGTTAATACACGGAGTCCTGCTTCAACACTCCCCGTAATATATTCATTCATTCAGTCACCATGCTTACAGGGTTTGGTTTTGATGATACACAGCTTACTCGTAACGTAATTTGTTGTAGTTAAGGAGAGTGAAATGATGTTGTAATGTGCTTTCTGTATTAAATGATTATCCGTCACTTTTTTTAGCAGCGATACACAATGAGCACACATATGTACACCGCCGCACACGCCGCTAATTCACATGCAAATGCAAAATCCTCAGCATTAGACTGAGATGCTGTGTGTCTGGCTGCCGTTGTGCAGACTGAGCTGCCCAGTAAAGAGGCTGCTGCATGAATATAGATAGTGAAATGTTGCATTAAGTGGATGGATGGAGGCAAAGAACAAATATAAATGTCAGATAAACAGCCTGATAAGAAATGAAGGAGTGATTGAATGGACTGTAAACCATTTCATTTGATCAACTCCCAAACCAAATACAGCAAAAGAGAATGCAGACTTATTCTGGTGCGAGTATTTATTATTTTTTTTTTTTAGCTGTACTCATTTTTCACACAATTGTCTCACTAGGCGCCTAATTATGAGATTGTAGGATAGTTACCACGGAATTGGTTAATTCAGCGTCGGTGTAGAGCACTTCACCGCACACGGATGAGTCCGTACACTGCTGATTCATAATGTTTGAGCCATTTACACGCTACTCCAGTGAGAGTGTGCAAACTTACAGCAACAATGGCTGCAGCGAAAGAGACACAAAGGTGTGGAGGATGAGGATTTTAAGATCATTTCATGCACATATCTTTTACCAAGAAAACAAAAACACTTTTCCTAGTTTTGCCCAAAGCAAAGTTGTTAAATTTAGCCAGCACACTTATGTAGGTAGTACTTTCCCTTTGCTGCAAATACAATTCAGTGTCGCTGATCATTGTGCCTGTTGACTCTCCCAGAAAGGTCTCATTGTGTGCTCTAACAGGAGCTCATTTCCCCCCTCCACGAGCAAGCCTGACCTGCCATACAAGTAGAGCATGGCATGTTGGCAACAGAGCAGGAGAGAAATGGCCAGGCCACAGCTTGAGCCCGCTACCGTATGCACAAGCACATGGGCCAGGGCACTGCACCTGCTACAGGGCAGTTGGCAGGGACAGGGTTATGATATCTGGAACTGCACAGAAAGCAGTACCGGGGACTTCTAAGCATCATATTGTGTTTAATTGTTTGTGAATTTGAACTCTTTCAGCAAATCATAATTTAGTACTCCCCCCCCAATACTTTGGTAGGAAAAAAGTTGTTTCTTAATCACACAAAAAAAAAAAAGAAACTTATTTTTCCCACTTTTAGAATACTCCCAAAACATAATCCTGTGCTTATCTGTGCAGTTGCTGAAGTCTAGTCAACAGACAGAGCAATATTTCTTTCAAGTACGGATGATCTGTGCCCAAGAGTGCTTCCATGACAACTCCATTGATAATTAAATTCACTGAATTGGTGATAAAGACTGTGCTGCACAGACTGCTATTAGCAGGCAGATATAAAAGCTCTCCCACCATTAATTAATCCACTTCACATGATCACATTCAATGCAGAGTGTGCAAGGACAACTGGGAAATTGCTCTATGATCTTTTTTTTTTTTTTTTTTTAAACAAAAGAAATATACAGCATATACAATAGTTGAAGAGCCAGCAGACAAAGAAAAAGTATCTCCCTATTAGTAAATGGAAATTTTGCAAACTCATTTGCGAAGGCTGTAGTGGGCTCGAGTTTGCCGATCTTCTGAAAGTAATTGTCCCCCCAACTACCCATGACCCAGTTCTGCAGATCCGCCATTTAGAGTGTTCTCCCTCTTTCATCGCGGTGTGGTTCCGCTCCATCGCCCCCCTCCGCCGAGGAAAGTTAGCGGATTGTTAGCGAGACGCGCAGAGGCTTGCAAACACACCTCTGATTGGAAAGGTTGCTGTGAAAATCATCGTCGAGATAGCGAGTGTTATATTTGATACTGACCAGGCAGTCACCTTTTGAATTGTTCCATCAAAACCAGTACATCAGCTGAACAGCTTCTTACTGAAAGCGTGTCGGTGCTCAGCAAACCATCCATCCATTCTCTTGATTTCCACACACATGTGAAAACGTCACAAACACATGTGCACATGCATAGGACTTCATAGAATCCAGATAATAAGAAAACAATGGACCTTCCCTCAGCATAAGGAGAAAAAGGCGACCAATAACAAAAGAAAACCCTGCAGTACTGTTTCCTTTAACTTTCCTGGAGACATTACTGCTGGACCCTGGCCTCACCTTTACCAGAATAACCTCTGAGCTGTCTGCCACAGCGAGCACGAAGGCGCGCTGGCTGCACTCAGGACTCGACAGGACTGCAAAGGCGAGCGACATGAGAAAATGACCCTCCGTCTCACACACCTGCTGCTGCACTAGTACAAGCCTTGCTGCTCATGCTACATCAAAACTATTTATACAGACTCCTTACATACTTTACAACGATGTATTTACTGTTTATGTGGAGCAATCCTGATTTTCAATGATTTCTATCGTTTTCTGTCTCTGAGATGTTCCCTTCAGCTCACATTCCAGTGAGACGACGTCTCAGTGACTCTTCAGTTGGTGTCATAGATACAGCCATCGTCTGGCATTCCTGTCATTCTTTGCCACATGTTGCCATCTGGCCAAGGCACGGTGCCAGCGCCGCTAGGCCTGGAGAAAGCCGGCAGACGTGGTGTCCCGGCCTCCATGCTGAAGCAGCTGATGTTTTGGAAGCTCAAGCCCGTCTTTGGCTCTGTTCGGAAGTGCCTGACACATGCTAAATTGATTAAGACTGTCTAAGCAGTAAATGCTGGCAGAGTCTGGTGGAGATAATCTTGAGTGGGACTCGGTGTGCTCTTAAAGGCACAAACTGTTGTCCCTTCTGGCTCCATTCCCTATGCACTGGCCTCCCAGTACCTGTCATGCTAATTTTTGGTTGATACATTTTGTTACTGTATGGATCCAAGTGAAACCCTGCAGTTGCCTTACGTCATCGTCGGACCTTTTCTTTCTCGATGACAAAGCTTGGAGAAATATCTCGCTTCGTGAACGGCCTTTTGCGTGCTGCATGAATCCCCTTTTTGATGTGGAGGCTTAGAAATGTAGGCTACATGCTTATTTGCGGGCTACGCACTGAACACATGCCTGGTGCACCTCCCGCAGAGGGCAATTATCTTCGAGGGGAAAGTGGAAGGTTTCGGATTATAGTCTGGAATGATTTTTCTAACACATGTACACACATACAAACACATGCACGATCGTCTTGCAAACCCTTTAATGCTGCAACACAATGGGGCCCTGTTAGTAAGGCAGCTTTAGATTTTTTTTTTGCATGGCAACAGGGGGCACTTCGTTGGTGCTTAAGAGCCTCTTGTAATGTTTCAAAGCCATATTCCCACATGTAAGAATACATTCTACTATATTGTAAAATATAAACATTGTTGCCATATTAACGCTATTGTGTTTTGCTCATTTTAGCTTACTTGTGTAATATTTCTGGATATGGATTTTGAATGAGACCTTTGAGGTGGCGAGCTCATGTTTCAAGTGGTCCACAGCATGTCCGTTCGTTCTGTGCGAGACCCCATTATACATCACATGGGTTTGTCTGGTGTCCCTCCTCCTGGCTGGCCATCCATCATGGGCCTTGGCAGCTCTACCTTCATCCGGAAATCACACACAGATCACCTGTGTGGTTTGAGGGGTGGCAGGCAATCCCTCAATTAAGGCCAGCAACCTATCCATCTCTCCTGACATGTACATAAATGGGGGGGGGGGGAACACACTTATGCAGAAAAAAAAAAAGCGTTTGTGTGGTTTGAACATTTTGGGTGAATGGGGATTATAAGACACAGGTGCATTTTTACTGACTTCTGTACATAAGCAAAACGTGCTTTTTCGCCCCTTTTTGTGTGTGGAGTAAAAACAAAAGGATGCCATGTGTGTTTTCACACAGTTTCTCCTTGATTTGTTTGTTTAAAACGCACGTGTGTCCCCTCAGCTATCCCCACATCGCCGATCAGCTGGAGTGTGTGGAATCTTCTCCTCCACGCTACTCTTTCTCCACTCTACTCCTGAATGTGTGTGTGTGTATGGGAACCCGTTTACACATTTACCACATTACATTTAACAAGCTCGGTGACACACAAGCTCAAAAGTGATTTATTTTGGCCAATCAGCCAAGACAAATCTGATTGGAGGCCTCCGTAGGATCTTCACCTCTTTCATAACCAGTGTCAGAGTTCCTTCGACACAGCTTTGCCCGATCCATTTGGCCCATACTACTGTTGGTTGAGAGTCTTTGGAAAAGCTTTACTTTCCGTTTTGGCAATTGGATGAGACTTTGAAGGAGTGCTCCTTTCCCTCTTAGTGAGTCTGAAATCCCCTCTGCTCATGTGCTCATACTACTCTTCCCTCCTCTTGCTTTCCCTGGTTTGATGATGTGGCGCCTTGTCAGTAGCCTGTGAGACTCAAGTTTTGGCTCTAAGAATAAAAACAAAATCCAACATTCATCATTTAGCTTTTAAATGGATGCTAAATATGGGTTTCGGTGGACTGTGTTATTTTAATATAAACCATTACAGTGTTACACGATATATATATTAATAGTAAATGTGTAGATGCATGACATATTAGCATAATGTGTTTTTATGCTGAGATTTTTCACACTATTTTAGAATATATAGAATGAATAAATAAGTACAACTTAATTAGCTAAATCTAATTTTGCAAATGCAGATGAGCTTCTATGCATGCACATTAGGGATAAAAAAAACGGCACTTGTGTTTTTGTGCCGTTACATGTATTTACTGCACATCTGTTTTGTGAATCCACCCCACAGTACCTCAATCTATTGCATATGCTAGCAGGCTTTGCTCACTTCTCCTCTTGTCATTTCACTTAAACACTGCGAGTGTCTCTCCGGGCCTACGTCCGTGTGTGCATATATATCAGCCCTGGGCATACCCTTTCTCCCAGGGCTGTGTGACCTCCACAGATGCCCTCTCAAGTCCCCCGGGAAGAGAGCTTCGGAATGAGAAATGAATTGCCAAACAATGCATAGCTCCCATCCATTACGGTTCTCATCATGTCAGATGATATCGGAGCATTACCGGATGTCTGGCTGCATAATTTACCGCACACTCCCGCGCCACCACCATGCTATCACCCCCTCCCCCCACACACACATCCCAGTTGCACTCTCTGATGGATTTGTGGTCCTGCCACAAAAGACTCCATTAAATGACAGGACTTTTGTCACGTCATTGCCGTTCATTCTCCTCGGCACACGATCTCATGAAGCGCTGATTTTGCGAGACGGCTTAAATAGATGATGTTCTGTATGTTTGACATCAAAAATAAAATGTTATACAAATGAATGCTCAATTAGCTGACGGCTGAGAATTAACAAAACCACATTGGTTTACATATTAAAGCCTCGGATATGTTTTTGTCTCCAGTTCTCTCTGCTTTCATCCTGTAAGATTTGGGTCACATTGGGACACACCTTTTTAACGTTCGTCTCGAATTTGTAACTATATTTATTGGTCAACTATTATTATAAGATAACCCACTTTTTCTATTTGCTACCTATTGCTAAAAAGAAGAACTAACTAATGTGGAAGCAGCACTCTCACATCAAACAGCCAAATGACACAAGTATATGGCTCCACTAATAGCCACACTCTAGTACGGTTCACTCTAAAAATACATGTCCCAGCACCCAGAAATCCCATTTAGCATGCTTTAAACAGGCTAGTAGGAAGCTAATGGGTGACATCCCACTAAGACTGTCCAATAGTTTCTCTATTTTCTGAAGTAAGTAACCATGCATAAAGGTTTGAATACTAAAATTAGGAGGTAATTGGGTTCAGCACAAGGTTGGAGGAGTGACTTTACTGTCTGATGCTGGTTTCATTTTTACCCCCCGAAAGCCCTTTTGCACCTCTTTTGATCTCGACTCTGCAGAAGTTTCCCAGAGCCCACGAGCCCCGCTGTCTGTGCGGAAATGGCAAGTCATATAAACCAGATTCATTTCACAGTAGCATGGCAGTTTTTTTTTTTGTTTTTTTATTCCAGGAGCAAAGTAGAGCGTGCTTATCTAATTGTGAAAGCCACGAGCCCTGGGATACACAGAGAGAGAGGCTAATTAGTTAGAAATGAATGCTTTGAAATGAAGCACAAAGCTCGGTGTGCGGTGGAAACGGACTCCATGCGTTTAGTGAGGGGGGATTTTGTGCATTAAAAGAGGGTGCGTAAATGATGAGTGGAGTCGGTGGTTCAATGAGAGGGAGCTGCAGCGCCCACAGAAGTTTGCTCCTGTCTTGTGTGAATGAAAAGGTCACCTGATCAGGTGTAGGAACATTTTTAAGCCCCCGAGCTTAAGAATCATGAATATCTGATAGCTGGATGTTGGCACTCGTCATTTTTAATCATCTCTAATGCCTTTCAAAATGCATTGAATCCGGAATATACAGAGGTTAAATTACCTTTTGAGGTTTTAGACCATTTTATTAAACTATATTCTTAAAACCTGTATCATGAAATACCTAAACACATCCATGGCCATATTCTTTATTTAAAATACTGCAAAGAGGTAGTACTTGTAAAGGGGACATTGAAATGAGAAATTCATTCATTCAAGAGCATGAGAAGTATTCACCAATCAGTCATATTTCCATGTCTTCTTTGTGGTCAACAGTTTCGTAGACATTCAAATCGGCCTATGAGGTCACCCATGAGTCCCACTGAGAATGCCAACGTTTTTTTTTAACCTCGTTGGTGCTCTTGAGCTTTTTTTTTCCTCCCTTCATCCCTTTGGAGAGAATGGGGAAGCTGGCAAAGCAAAACAAAATGTCCTTGTGTTGTCTCCAAGGTGATAGTGCTTGCAGACTGTGGCTGCTGTCTGCTGCTGGCTTTTCCTTTTTTTTTGTGCTCATCTCATGGAAAAGATACACAAGTTTGCTCAAGGACACTTTCTTCTTTTCCACTCCCATCTCTCTGCCTCTTGTGGGATTGTCTTTGGCGGGCGTATTTAACATGCTGCGTGTTAAAAAATAATTCAACAGTGGGCTCAACGGGATCATCTGGCAGTATAGAATTACATTCCAGACATGGCTCCTAGTGACTTTGAATTAACCTCATGCTGTGGTGGCGATTTCCTCAAGCCATACTGTCCGTACTGTCATGTTACCCAGAGTAAAAAAAGAACGTGATAGAACTTTTATTATGATTATTTGAAAAAGTGGGGACAAGTGGAGGACAATGATAGCTGGATATTTGTCTTGGTTAGAAGAGAGTGCATCCTGCCTCTTCAAATGAAGTTCATAAGCGATAAAACACACTGTTGCTAACGTTAGCGAAATGGCAAACCTAGAAAGATGGATATTGCTGTGTTCCTCACATTAACGAGTCAGTTTGCTGACAACATGACGACATGATTTTAGCATTTCACAGATAAACTTTTCAAGCATGCTCTCAACATGGCGACGGCTGTCGTGCTAACAACAGCAGCAGTGCTAACAGAGCTAACGGGTGTCTTCGGCGATGCCGCGGTTAGCCAGCCAGCGGGTCACACAGACTGGCACAGCTGATCCCGGATTACAACACACAGAGCGGGAGAGCAACTTCTCTGCTCAGGACGCCATTAGTCCACTATATGTTTACATCGCAAATAGTTGTGTGCTGCTATACTAATGCTTTGAATTCCGCATTCAGCACATTTAATGCATCGCCTGTCCCTGTGCTGTTCACTGACTTGCATCAGTTTGCATTTTGGGCAGCTCAAGCAACAAACTCCCTCAGCAGAAAATGTGTCACATTCAGAATCGCTCCTGTATCAGCCGTCCTGACCAGTACAATATTTCCCTTATCTTAATAGGCCTGTCTGCACACCCTTTTTAGCCACTAGCTTATCTGAGTCTGGGCAAGGTGACCTGTTCTGACCTCAATATGAGCAGTGAATTTCCATGATCAGATTTCCATGAGGTACTCTTCCGGGCTTTTTTACTATATGCACTTTAAGCACCACCGGCCGGATTTCAATTAAACTTAAATGAATGCCATTCCCTTTTACCAAGAGCTGGTGAAACACATTTGAGGTTATCATCACTTCTCAAACACACATGCATATATAAATTCACTCACTCATAAATAATCCAATAAATAGACTGGCGTCCTTGGAGATATATCACCCTCCTGTTTTCATGATCATTGCCGCCAAAGGATCCCCTGGGCTGTCGTGGTGCAGATTGATGATGATGTCTAATAGTGGTTATAGAATGTAAATGGTGATGTCTCTGTGGCTGGTCGAAATGTTAAATACCTTTTTGAGTATTCATGTGTATTCATTTTAAAGCCCTGTTTGATGGCTGGTAGTGTCAATTTATGTTGGTTGACGTGTGGCTGCCAGTGTGCGAGCTTGCGACTGTGCTTTTCCGCTAGCTTATTCAAGCATCTGCATCCATATTCACCCGTGTGATAACATCTTTTTAACAAGTTCTTGTGTATTTACATTTTCTTCTGTATACTATGACTATGACAGATATTTTGAAGTTGTATAACCTACATTATCAGGCAGTTGGGAGTAAAAAAAACGCTCTGCGGGCCTTGATGTTCACATTGCAATTAAATGAGCTTCCTGTTATAGTCCCACTTTACTGATGGAGTGCCTCCACAGGAGTGCCCAAGATACCTGCGGATCTTGAAAACACAAAAAAAAAACTCTTTAGTTAGCAAGAGAAAACAAACACTCAATCAGCCTGGAACTTTTTGCGGTGGTGGAAACCTATTTAATCAACCTTGGCTATCGTTGAGTTCTGTTCAGCGATGACTCCATCGACTGCTGAGAGTGGCCGTGTTCGTGTCGTTGCAGCCTACAGGCGTCTCGGCAATTCGCAAGCAGTGGCACTGATTTAGTCTTATTTCACTGCTTTCAAATTCACCACGCAGGGGGAATCGTCCAGTTGCAAATTGAATCTCGCTGAACTGGATTTCAGAAGTGATGTCCGTTATCTGAACTTGTCCATTACACCTGCCAGCCTCAAATCAACCCTCATTAAGTTTTGTTTTGCTCCCCTTTCATGCAAAGATTAGGACATTTGTCACTTCTGTCATTTTGATTCTATCGCTGCATTAAGCAGGGGGGACGAAGACGACTATCCCAAATTGCATTTTTGCGAAGGCCCAGACTGTATGTGTGTGTGTGTGTGTGCGTGTGTGTGAGTTTGTGAGAAATGCTCTCTCATAGGAATTTATTGAAAGGCTCTCCGGCAAATTCCAAACTACACTCAGTAATAAGATCATGACATATGAAAATACCAGTATTGCATATTGAAGAATCTTTGTGCAAAAATACTGCAACTGTGTAATGAGCAACACAGAGCAACGCTCCTGAATTATATTCCACAGGACACAGTTTCATAGGAATAAACTGGCTACTTCCCACTTTCCAAAGATATGTTATGAAGTATGACCTCTCGGGGTTTTCTCTGACCCTCTGTGGCTTAACCAAGTCCACACATTCATAAAAAGCCTGTGGCTAAATAAATATGGGGCCCCTAATCAGTGACCCAGGGGAAAAAGGGACAGAAAATGCTGAGTAGATGGGATGATTGATGACGCGGAGTAGAGGAGGTGTATATGAATTTTAGTGGGAAGAGAAGGATTACCTAGTCAGTGCATCTTGGTGTGTGTGTGTGTGTGTGTTTGTGTGTGTGTGTGTTATGATGTTATGATAGCCCTCGTCCCCAACAGCTCAGGTAAACAGTGTCATTAGCAAGCACCTCCTGGAGTGTAACCACAGGGAGGACTCGCATCCAGGAAAGAGGTATTTCAGTTTGTCCCGTCTGACCCAGAAATAGCATTTAGCTACAACACCCAGCTATTGACTCACAGAGATATGCCCTCGTCAACAGCAACTTTTATACTTCACAGCTGTGTACGTTTGGTGTGTGTCTTTTGGCTTAGCCAGCGGGGGTCCAAAACTAGATGCCATGCATGCCCATGTAAGTCACACCTGCCAGTTCCAATTGATCCTCTTTGAACTATCTCCTCTTAAACAGACAAGTGGAAAGGAGGGAAGAAAAGAACCCCCCTGCGTACGCTCTGCCTTTTTTTCCCCACTAAAGTACATTTCCCTCAGACATTAATGAAGGGTGACTGAAAAGAGAAAGACATTTATTCTCAATCTTCTTTTTCCAACTCTGCATTTTTCCGAAAAATCTATCCGTTCACATTGCTGCTTCTTTCTCCTTTACCAGAAACGTCCTCGTCTGTATTGGTGTACATGGACACGACGACCATAACAACGAGGACCACCACTCGACCAACCACCGTCACCATGATGACCACAACAGCCAGGACTACAACTACCAAGATGCCTGCCACAACGGGCCAGTGGCCACGGACCACATCCACAGCGGTGGCCCCTGTCCAGACGCCGGTGGAGGGTTTGCTCCCAGGAGACGGCAACAGGGCGCCGCCTTCCTCCAAGCTTCCCAACATCAGGGTGGAGTTCTGCAATCCCCTGGTGATGATGGACATCTCCTGGCCCAAGACCAAGCTGGGCGTGGTGGCCAAGATGCCCTGTCCACCAGGAACCACAGGTAATGCAGATTTGCGTCGCGTCAAAATCGATAAAGGGAGTCTTCATAGTCTTATTTTGTTGTCCAGGTTCTCTGGAAGATAAAATGAGGCCCTTCCATTCATCCATTATTTCTTTGGGTCCAAATTGTGACGGCAGCAGGCCCTGAAATTCTTCTCCCGAGCCATACCCTCGACCTCTAATTGGGGGGATTCGGGCCACATGGAACGTATACCTCTCCAGTGAGCTTTGATAGTGGATATTTCACCTTGAGATATACCGTATCAGGTTAACCTCTTTGCCTTACGAGGGGAAACTCATTTTAGCAACTTATATCCAGTATCTTTTTCTTTCACTCCCTAAAGCTCATTACAAGTCGTGAGAGTTGGAATGTACATCCACTAGTACATTGAGAGCTAATCAGTTCTTTGTTCATTGTCATTGAACCTGTCACTGTTGACGTTGTATGAAAAGTTTCCTTTGAACTTGACAGTGGACTTTTTTACGACATTTTTGTTTATAGACATAAGACATCACACGATATTCCAAATAGTCACATTTTGTTAACCTGATTCATCTTCCAAAACTTCAAACATTCCTCTCTTTAACTGTTTAACTCTGCTAATGAAATATATGTGTATATAGATATATGTTTCTTTATTCCTTCACTCTGTGAGGATGTCAATACTCTCGTTTGGAGACAGTCTACTGTTGGCTCCTCCCCTTGATGTTTATGTTTACACTTCCCCTGCAGCTCTCGATCGTCTTGCTTCCTGTCCTCTCGCCTCACTCTCTATTCCTGACTCACTGATGCAAGGCTAAACTATCTTTAGCCATGCATCAATGTGGAAACTCGTACACCACACACCCATATTTATTTCCCGTATCTCAGGATACAATTGGTGTAATTAATTAATGGCTAAACACGTTTGTGTTTATCAAGCATCTGACCATTTGTTTCCCGATATGTTGTTCCAGCTCTGTCTTTGTATCAATACTAAGAGAATGAAGTCAAGTATGCATTAGGATACAAATCAATGTTGGGTGCTTTAGATATGAAAGCTTTACCTCAGGAAGTACGAATACCCGTGTGAGTGCTGATCAAGCACTTACATTGAACGCATCGACTTTTTAAAGGAGAGGATCCGATGTTATATGGTTGAAGGTCTTGCTGCATTCTCAAAATACGAGATGAATCAAGTGCGAGCTCTTTGGATCAACGGAACATATGTATTAGTGGTTCTTTATGTACATCCTGTGTAGTGTATTGTAGGGGTAGAGCAGGGAGCTGCATGTCTGGTGGAATCACATCGTCTAGAGTGTGGCCGCGATGAGCTCAGGCTGCCACAGTCGGAAACGCCGTCCCTCTGGCTGGTGGGAGACAAAGTTTCCAACACTGCTGAGCATGCTGGGTAAAGCTCACTTTTCTTTGCTGTTCATGTGAGCTTTTGCACCTAAATCGCGCGTGTACTCTAGCATTGCTAGGGGATGCAACTATGTCACGGTAGGTCTAATCCTCAGGAAACACGGAAGCGAAGAATCGAGTGTGAAGCAATCGGCACGTTTTGAGCAAGCGCTGCACTAGCTATTAAAACCAAAATAAGAGGTAATGCAAATCAGACATGCTAAATTGCGAAATATGCCTTTGTTCAGGAATTTTCTGAAACTTTTCTGTAACGATTATTTTATAGAGCAAGTCACCCTAGATCGGGATGTGATATCACAGCCTCGAATCTGGCTCGAAGCCTGAAAAAATCGTTCATTTCATCAGTCAGCGCACAGACTCAGACACACACACACACACACACACACACAGGCTTCATTAATGGGCGACACCAGCACCCGTCGAGACCTCACTAACAGCCGTCATATGACAAGATAAGAGGAACACATACCCCACCTCCTCTCGGCACATTCTTCAAAGCCATTGCTCTACAGACGACACTGCCAAGCAGAACACGACTCTGTGAGCTTCCTCTGCCAGTCTTTGAAAGTTCCTCGAGCTCCCCTTCCATCATTCTGTTTCCCCCCTACACCCGTCTGACTCCCTCTCTCACTCCTTCCCTCTTTTCGTGCTCCTTCTCCTGCCTCTCAATATAGGAGGGAAGGCAGAGTCCCTTATCGTATAAAACCATCAAACATAAGGCTGTCCAAGGTGGACTCGGGAAGGAAATTATATGTCAATCAAAGTTTATATCCGCTAATGCCGGTCGTGTCACCCGCCAACACACCGTCTCTCTCTCGAAGCACAAGCAAGGGCAATTAAATGTCGGCATGTAGCCTTGCTGATGTCAGCTCTGAAAATATAGATGCAAGTTATTTAAAGGTACGTGGAAGAGCAAGTCAAAGACGGACTTTGTTTTTTTCCAAAACATTGCATCCATTTTTGCACAAAAAACTCTTGATTAAGTGTATTTGATTTATTAGTTATGAGAAGGTTGAAGGTAGGATTAGAGAGTGCCTTAACAGATGATGGTCACACTGTTTGATTTTAATCAATACCTGGAGGTGTTATTGTTCCAGATGGAACATTGTAAGACTGACACTCCTAAACTACACTTCTGTCAGCAGAGACAGTTCTCTCAGACCAACTTAATTGACCTTTCGTGATGAATTCAGCTATCGCAGACTTATAATTGGCACCTAATTTGGTGTATTTTTCTCATGCAGGAATTGAACTTGCCACATGCAGACACTGTCTGACTTTCAATGATGAAGTACACACACTGTCTGGGCGAGCTTGGCCGTCCTCAAGTGAAGCAACTTCATTTCAGTCACAATAAGATAAAAAGCATCCAATTACATTTCGCTACAGCCATTAATTTAATCGCCTAAGGATTGTGCTTCTTTGGGTAAATCGCAGTTGTATATCGACAAGTTTTGCAAGTAGGAAAAGTGCTTGACATACGGAAGAGTTGGGCATTAGATGACAAGACTGAATGCATAGTGTAGTCCATCACTCTTTGATGCAATAACCGAGGAAAAAATGTGTCTTTTAGAAAACACGCACACACATGTTACAAAACACGTGTCACTGTAGCTGCTCGCTCTTTACTGACATGGTTTTGTCCCTTGAGCTGAACAATTTGATGTCACTGTTCTCACCAGGCCACTGTCTTTCTTCTCTCTCTCCAGGTGTGGCCTCATACCTGTGCGTGGGTCCAGAGGGGTACTGGGACCCCCAGGGACCTGATTTCAGCAACTGCACCTCCCCTTGGGTCAACCTCATCAGCCAGAAGGTACCAGGCTGATTGAGAACCAGTACCACAGCTCCATAGTGTAGTGAACAGCTGATCCAGACCACTTTCTGTCTTACGACACAGCAGCAATTTGCATTCTATGTTTCTCAAGCACAAGCGATTTGTATCTCCTCCTCTACGGGGCAAGTTATTATTCAAAGCCTCACATACAGCTTCCTATGTTTGAATCTGCAATAGAATCGGATCTAAAGAGGAGGAGGAGGTTACTGCAAGTGAGGATCAGGGTTCCAGGTTATGAATTGCAGGCAATGTTCTCCCTTTAAACTCATAGGGCCCTGAGGCGTGCATGTTATAACACTTATGATCTACTCAACAGCACAAATCTCGGCCCATTAAACAAACTGTAGTTTGCCGATTTAGATGGAGAATGGCTGCTGGGGAACAAAATAGAAAGGGGAGAGAAATTACCAGGTGCATTTCTGTACAGCGCTGCACCGTTTGAGCGCCGCAATAAAGCTCCACTTCAGGCTAGAATTGAACTAGAGCGATGTCTTCCTGAGCTTGCTATATGGCCTCTTGCTATGTTGCTGCATGGATTGAACAGCAACAGTGTGATTCGAATGTCGAATATTCATCTTTTAAAAGCGAGTCAACACTTCAGCAGTGTGAAGACGGGACGGCTTTAACGAAGATCAACATGTCAGAGATGTGGAATACCCATCTGGCACTTTGTTATTTTATATCTGGTGCCATTGTCTTGAATGTGGCACTGCTCATTACCAGATGGTACTGTAGACCAAATGAGAAAAGGAAACTGTAGAGACTAAAAAGAGAATGAATTGACATAAGATAAACTGAAAGAGAGAGAGAGAAACGAAACACGGCTATCTACCCGGCATCCCCAGCTCCTCTCATTAAGAGACGAGAGCAGAGAGGGAAATGAGGAAAACGTCTTCCAGAGACCAGATCCCCTGCATGCACCTCTCTGTGAACACCAATTGAAGCAGCATAATTGGCTTGACTAATAAAAACACAGGCGATGACAGCAGGTGATGCCAGAGTAACTCGGTATAGTTGGTGTAACTGTAGTTTTTAGGCTCATCTTACCACACCTAGTCTATTAGTAAAACGCTGAAGGTACCGGTCCTTTTGAAAGACAACATCAGACCAAAAGGGTGTTCTGCATGAAAGTCGACTGCACAAATTAGGTTACTTATTGTTCACAATTGAGACCAACTCTTACGTAATGTTTGTGTTATGGTTGTCGGCATGTAAAAAGGTTTTGGTCCAGTGAATCAATCAGTCTGATTTGGTGACTTTCAAATCACTTTTATGTCTATTTTATACTCATCAAAGTATTTTTATTTCATATGAATTGAAAACAAAACATGGCAATGCACTGCAAAATAATTAGTTGTTATGTTTCTGAGTTGTTAAGACCCATTTATTTACTGTCTGGCAAGTAGAGACAAATTAAAAGTGGGAAAGGGTGACATCAAGGGGCCCTGCTGCACATTATGAGGTAGGGAGAGCTGGGCTGATACTGCATGTACACACACTAATTTGAAAACCAGGATAAATAACTCGGCAAAGTATAAAGTTTGTGAGCAAACCTTTCAGGGTTTGTGGTGAAGCCTCATTAGCCAATAAGCAGATGCCTCCATAGGTCACAAGTTAGCTATAGGGAAGTTTCTCCTTTGAAAGGAAATAGCACGGGGCACTCTCCCTTCTATTGTAAGCAAAACTACATGATACATGCGACTAATGGATGCGTTTGTCAAACAAAAAAGTGCATCTCTGGTAACGTTGGCTGGGGTTGCTGGAGTGTAAACATCCCCAAGAGTCAGTGGAACAGTAATGTGAGAGAAAGGATTCTGGTAACATTGGTAGAGTCTGAGCGTGTGAGAGAAACAAAATGAGAAAAAATAGGATGTGAAAGGTCTCCAAAACATTATGAGGCGAAGTTTGTTTTTGGGTCTCACAACGACAAAAAAGCAAATGCTCACAAATCATCATTGATATGGTTCTGTTTTCAACAAATCCCATGACACAAAAATCACGTAAGCTTTCGAACAAAGAAATTATTTCTGGGAAGGATCTGGGGAAATTGCCTCAATAGTAGCAAAATTGCCTCTGGATACAATATTGGCCCCAGTGTGTACACTCAGCTGAGGACCGTCTTGCAACATTAATTGTGTGCACTATAGCAGCCGTTGGGGGGGGAAATGTACAGGCTGAACGGCATTCATTTTAAGGGGTCACACACTCGTATAGTGCAGTTTGTCATGTTTTCCCCTGTATAGGTTGTAACAATGATACAGTAAAAACTATATAGATATGAGGCTTGTTTGTTCAGCTGTACAGGAATAAATGTTAACCAGTTCAGGTATTCAAATGTTTCTCTCGGTTTGTCCCTTTTTGTCACAGCTAAAAGCTGGAGAGACAGCTGCGGTCATTGCCAGGGAGTTGGCGGAGCAAACGAAGCGCAATCTTCAGGCAGGAGACATCACCTTCACAGTGAAGGCCATGGTTCAGCTGGTGGATCTCCTCGACGTGCAGCTGAGGAACCTCACGCCAGGTGGCAAAGACAGTGCAGCACGAAGCCTGAACAAGGTAGTGTGACAGAAGAAATATCCAAACTGCCCGTTATTCACTTCTCCTTTGCCTACTAACTTTAACAGGCTGGACAAACAATGGCCTGCAGGAATGGTGATCTATTCCCCTGCTTGTTCACCCTGTTGCAATTTAACTCAAACGTGCCAATCTTTAAGTCAGCCTTTTCAATCTGACTCCTAAACCTTTTTAAATGTGGAGGCCTACCTACCACAAAACCTCAATCCAGTCTAAACTGAACAGTAGGTATTCTTTTAATGATCTGCCTCGATCTAATGCATTTACTCCCCAATTCGCAGCGGAGCACAGTTAGGGCCACTCAGGCAAAGCGATCTAAAATAATACTTTCTGTCTGCTGAGCAGCCAACAGAAAAGCAAACATTAGTGAGATTCAAAATGTCAGTCGTTAATTTGCTGGGGCGGCTTCACTTGTAGAGAAACACGAACACCTGTTCGCCGATAGTTTTTTTCCGGGACGTTTTTTTATTTCATTGCCGCAGCAGACACAGATGTCCCCATTGAGATTTTAGTGCCAGTTTTCTCCAATGGAGAGGGGGGGGGGGGGGGGAGGCAGTAAAGATGGCCAAAAGGCCTCAGAAGGGATTGTGATGAGCAAATCCACATTGAGAGGCAACTAGAGTTTATAATACCTCTTGAAAAACGGGTTTCTCATAAAAAACGGAACACTCACGATAGAGGCTACTGCTGTGGTTGCGATTGCATTTGAAGTCGTTAGCTTCTCTTGCAAAGATGCGTGAAGGGCAAGAACAAAAACCACAGTTGGGTTGATGGATATGAAAAAAGAAACCTTTCAAATCCATGATAAGGTCATGGGATTACTTGTGATTTATAATTCTCTGTCCACCATATACTGTATACTCCATCCTTGCATCCTTGGTGCATCGATGGAGAACAATCAGTCGATCTCTTCCCCTTCTGTTCGGCATCTTTGCTAGTGACATCCTTTGCTAGTGAGAGCTCACAGAACTCTTCCTCTCTGCTCTGGCAGTGGCTGATGTTTACCTCCCGAGTTCAATCATTTTGACACAATCTGCAAAGAGCTAAGCGAATTAAAGATTTTTTCTTTTTGATAGCGAAGCGCAATGCTTTCTGCCAAGCAGACAATGAAAGGATTGAGTTGGCAAACGGTGGGATCAGTTTCGTTTTCATGATCAAAGGGTTGCTGGCTAACGGTACGGACGGGAGCGTTTCCAGAAGAGTGGGCTGTGATGTAGAGCAAGAGGCTCCTTTAAGGGGAGATGTACTCTTTGGAGCTAATCTGCATGGGATTTAGCATGGAAACTGTTAAGCCACATAGTAGCACTGTTGGCTACCTTGCTTGTATCAGAACTCAATTAAAATCATCCACTCTCCACGGAGTGCTGATGACAGCCTTTCTTTGAGCCTGAGCTTCCTGTCATTTTTCAGGTATACTAAATTGTTGTCAGCGCTAACTCTCCTTCAACCGTGGCAGAGGTTCAAAAGATAAATAGCTCTCCTGAGTTCTCGTAGAATTTCTAAAGTGAAAAATATAAATGATCAAAAAAAACCTGGAAAATCAGATTTAAAAGTGTCGGAGGCGTGCTCCCAAATGTCTAGTATGTCTCATTTCAGTGCTAATTAACACGCAAGTGTTTTTCTTCGGCGGTGTATAATTCATGTACTTTATATAATACTTTGCACACAATTTATGGAAGTGATTGTTGCAAAAGTAAAATGCTTTTTTTTCTCTCTCACTAACTCTCAAAGCTGTACTTCAAACAGAGGAAATGTATTCAAGTGGGGTTTGTTTGAATCGATGACCTTTTGCTAACTATTTGCATTTCCTTTGGGTTGCAGCTGCAGAAAAGAGAGCGCTCTTGCCGCTTTTATGTTCAGGTATTTGGACCAAACTTTTCCCCGTACCCACTTTCCATTCCATCATTGTGGAAACTGTACCGTCGTGTTTACCATATCATTGAAGTTTGACCTTTTTAAGGAACTATATATATATATATATATATATATATATATATATATATATATATATATATATATATATATATATATATATATATATATATATATATATATATATATATATATATATTTACATGCTATTAAATTAAAGGATCTAATTTCACAGTGCATTATTTCCAAGTCAACATCAGTGTCTCAATCCAACATATAAGAGTCATCTCATATGTCATCGTTGTACCTTGCATGCATACAGTATGTCGTGATATTCTCCCACCTCCCCTTATATGTTTGGCCTCAGCATGAGGCTGAGAATTTCTATATTTTCAAATGCCATAAATCCATTGTGGCTTTCTCCAGGGTTTCACCCTTAAACCATCCCGTCTGCTTTCCAGTGAAGTAACCCGCATAAGAGGATAGCATCAGTCAAAAATCAGGCTCACTGAGATGTAACGCGCTCCTACATTTCTCAGCACATGCTTAAGAGCCAAAAGAAGTGACCTCATTATACCAGCAACTCAACTTCTAACTACTAAGTCAGCCAAAGTCATGGCATGTTATGAGTCCCCCTGATGCATAATACATGCGTGTCCTAATTTAGGGGGGGTGTCTATTGCTTCCGTCAGCTATTTCTCTGGCTACTGAGTTATTTTGTTATCCCTGGGGTGACACACTAGCCGCCATCAGTATGAGGAGTCTACCTTGACAAGAGAAATATGGAATAAGTTGACATCCATGCCTGCCATACAGATGGCTCCAATAAACCTTCACATCATAGGCAGATGTTGTGTTGTATGTATGCTCTGCAGCGCTCATGTTAAAGCAACCTGTATTTGCCTCGATTCCTCTGAGGCATGTCAGAAGGCACTTTGCTGTGGATAGTCATGTGATTGTGCAAATGACATCCAACTGGAATGCTTTCATATTGGCTGAGTGTGCTCACATGTGCAGATGGGTTTGTGAGCGTGAGATGCTCAGAGGATAAGGCTGGTGGTATCCTATTTTTGTCTTTGTTTTTGCCAACGAATGCCAATAGTCTGGGTAGCCAAATTCTGAAATATAACGTTCTTCCCTGTCATGGACTCCCACTGTCGACCAAATTCTCAGGGCTTGGTGCAAAATGGCAATGTCAATATGCTGATGTTTAACAGGTATAATGTTTACTATGTTATCCATCTTAGTTTTGCGTGTTAGCATGCTAACATTTGCTAATTGACACGAAACCAACTCAACGTATATTAGCGCTAGATGTTATTACCACTCATCCAGAGGGGAGACATTTCCCTAAGAAATGAAAATGTCAACCTCATAGTTATTGGGTTTCATCCCGTGAATATCTGCTCAGAATTACATGGCAATCCAATTTTTTTTAAAGATGTTTCAGCCTGCTACTAGCATGGCTAAAGAACATGAACACATTAAAAAATGACAGACAAATGTAAATTGATTTACACACATCTGGATGCTTTTTTTTACGGCTGCATCTGGGTTGATGTTTCCATAGTGTAGTATATGCTGAGGATGTAGTGCACATTACCATACACGACTGTACACACTATACCCGGCTGTGCACCTCCTCCTCTCATCCGTTCCCTCGCTGGATTGACAAACAGTGTGGAGCTTTCACTTGACGAACCGGAATAATGGAGCAACATCTGTGGCCTTAGGTAAACACAGGCATTGACTGCACACGCTGCCAGCCTTTGAGGGACTTTCATTGATTAGGGAAATTGGGCAATGTTTTCTCCAACAGGGCCCTGGTGGTTGTTATAAATGGGATTAGCAGAGGAATACAAAGCAAATGAGAGGCGCACCTGCCTTTGCTGTCCCTCTGCTCAGAGACGGTGCTGGAAAGAGACTTCGACAGCACTTGGGGAGGGAGGCAGATTGTGTGAGTGCAGGTGTTGTTGTGGTGAAGGAGGACATAGTCCAAAATAAAGTGCTGGGCTTAAGGTCTAAATGGGATGATGAGATGACGAGTGAATCTCGCCTTGACTTAGGGCTTTTATCTTGTCGAAGTGGTAAACAAGATGAAAAAACAAGATGACACTTGACTTGAAAAGGTACTGAGGTCTTCATCTTGTTTGTATCGTCAGGGAGTTTCAATAGGAACAGCTTCATTTGCTGTTTCAATTACATATTCACAAACGGTTCAACCTGCAGCAATCTCCCTGCCTCTATTGATCCCGTGCAGATGAAACGATAATTAATTATGACTTCTGAATCTTTCTTGATTGTTCATAAACCTTGATATCTGCCACATGTCATAGCTAATTTAAATCCACCCAAAGGGATTTGGCCTTGATAAAGCTACGAAGCGTACTGTATAGTTATCAACTCCCTATGTTCTGTTTTTCCCCTGGAGGAACGTTTCTCTGTTGTGCCCTTTTGATTTCGAAACAAACATGATGGAAATAGCGGCCTGCCTTCTGTGCCTTTTTGTTCTAGTAATGGCAGCTTGTTTATAGGCGGGGACATTATGGTCCAATTACTGTGATTATCTCCATCCATGTTGCAGCTAAAGTCAAACACGCTAGCTTTGAATGGCTCCTTCCTTTGCCATTTATTTAGTTTTAAAGCAGAAGATTTGTGACTTACATTTAAATCATGCATGCATATGGCCATTTCAACACATAATATAACAAATTAATATCTTGTGCCTTAGTGGGAGCCAAGTGAGTGTGAATTCTTCGGATACAGGGAGGATATTGAGTTCCGGGCCTCTCATTAAAATGACACCTTGCAAAGATGACTAGGGGGAGTGTCACAGCGCAGGATGACCTTAGAGCAGGCGAAACGAGGGGAGGCTCCTCGTTCAACAATGTAACGAGACGATAAAATTTCCCTGGTAGTCAATTTGTTAAAAGATGAAGATAACCACATCCTCATAACCAAGACCTCTTCATCTGTCCTGCAGTGCACAGCTCTGCCTGAATAGTCTGCGTGAGGCGTTTCTGCTCAAAGGTGCAGAGAGACGGATTTCTCCAGCACTCAGGATTTCATGTTTATGTTACACGTATGTAAAATGTAGCGTAAGAAAATATTTAGGTTTTTATGTAGTTCTTTTTTTAAACACACACATACAGTACAAACATGTATACATACAGACTGTAAATTCCTGAATTCCAAATAGTAATTCAAAAAGTTAAATTGACTGCCACAGACAAATATGAGAGGACACTGAATGTCTGGGTTCCAGAAACTAGAGAAATCATGCCCTTGGGTGCTGGAAGGCTTTTCAATTAACATATCTGTGTAGGAAATGTTGAGTTAGCTTTTCATTGAACGGAAGAATAAGTAAATAATTGGTGATTACAAAACTGTATTTCTGTTAACAAAATTGAACTCAGAGCAGCCAAGTGCTGAGTTTTAGAGGACTATCTTTTTATGAAGTGGACGTGGTCATCGTGACATCACCCATTGGAGGTTACGGTCTGATTATTGTACTGACGGAGTTAGCGCTCTGGAATTAACACTTTTTAAAAGTCTCTTAGAGTCTGCCGCTCTCTGCCATTTATATATATATACATAGAGGGTTGCTATTTGGGTCTTGTACAATTGTAAGATTAAACCTAAGACAGAAAACACAATGGTAATCCCTCAGTAACTCACAAATACAGACACAACCACCCACTTACATGAGTGGGAAGGTTTCATGAGATATTAAACGTGAAGGTTGCAGAGATTTTCAAAGACTGCTTTGGCTAGCAGGTCAAATGAAACAGGCAAAAGGAATAAAGAAATGATGCAACAGCTTCACCTGCGCCAAGAGACATCTAGTCAGATTGAGGACTGAGAGAACAAGATTGTTTGTGGTGTTTTTTTCCCCATCAGCTGTCAACGCCGGCGAGAGAAAACAAGTGAGAGGAACCGACTGGTCAACAGGATGGGAGGAGGGAGGAGAAACGGGTGTACACAGAAAGCCGACCAACGAGCAAGCCAGAAAAGGGAAGAGAAGGGAGATCAGCCTCAGCCAGAATCAATTTCCCAGACCCAGAGTTCATTTCATCAATCAGCACACAGATGAAAGCACACACACACCATAGGCTGGCTTGGACTCCTGCCAAGCGCACGCTAATGTCCACCTCTCCCTTCCTTCCGTCTGCATTGGTGTAAATGGCCTGTGCACTGCAGCTTTTCACGCCCAGTCATCAACGCTTGTTCCAAGTTGAACATTCCAGCAGTGAGTCCAGTTTAACGTTTAGCATGTCCTCGTGTACCAGAAACCAAAATATAGTTGTTGGTTTTTTTTCTGCTGGTTTGCGTTCTTTCGACGTAGGAATGCAATGTAGCTTAAAAAAAACCGCTTGGGAGTTTGCTGCAGTAGACTGAGCTGCTGCATTTGACAGATGGAGTGGCAGTGTGCTAATGACAGGAAAGTAGCAGCAAGCCACCGTCCCGTCTCACCTGCACAGACCGGGATGATGGTAGTGATGTGATGCTTGGCTGCACATCCCAAGCAAACCGGCAGCTGGCTGTAGCTTCATATTTACCATGCACACATGAGCATGGTATCAATCCTTTTCATCTGTGCCTCACAAGAAAATGAATAAGCCTATCTTCCAAAAGGCCACACGGTTACATTACCTGGACGGATCAAGAAGACAAATGATGTCTTTTTGTCCTGAACGATTGGCCGGATACACACCTTGTACACGCGTACATACTGCTTATAAGTTTAGAGACAAATGTATACATACAGGTTTTATTTGGTAGGAGGGCAACATGTAAATATGCAAATGTATCATGTATTTGAAACGGCTTCCCTCCCTAATTACCTCTAAAGCTCACTAACTACCACAAATACTGACTGATTGTTTGATCCACGTTAACATATTTATGCTAAGCTAACTGGCTGCTGGTCTTAGCGTCATATTTACCGTACAGACATGATTGTTATCAAGGTTCTAATCTTAACTGTCTGCAAGAAAGCAAATGAGAGTTTATCCCAAAATGTCATAGTTTCGTCTTCTTTTGTGAAATGTAAAAAACCCCAATGTCCCAGACAGTGTCCTAAATGATAGCTTCCAGTGATCTTTGGCAACATAGATAGCTTAACAAAACTCTCAGGGGCACAAAGTAATAACACAGAAGTACAGTGTGATTGTCCCGGCTCTTGTTTTCTTTTCCTCTGCAGCAAATCCAACACATAGTTTCCTTTTTGTGATCATAAACACTAAAAGACTTAATTTTTCCCATTATATTGTATGTGTAGTGCAGCTCAAGTTAAGGTAATTGTCTTCTCTGTAAAGTATACTGGTTTCCAACATGTAGACACGACTCTACAGTCTTTATATCATCATTTCATTCTCTGGTTTGAATGAGGGGAAAATTGGCATGCTACACGCATATTAATACCAGTAATGAATAATTTGCATCAGAGTGATTTGGTAATCTATTGCATGTCCAAATGATGCACCATGAGTGAATGTCAGCTTTATTGCATTTCCTCTGATGATGTTATACATGCCTGAAGGGCCTGTAAGAAAAATGACCTTTCCAATATAAACGTTTGATACATACTGTAGAACCTTCCCTCGGTTGTTTAATTCACTCTTGTTTATCAATTATCCATCGTATAATCCCTCCTCATCCAGTTTGTGACCCAATCCCTCTGTCTTTAGTGGTGTGATATTATTCTGCTTTGTTGTTGTTTTTTTGTACGTCTCTTCTGCATGCGAAGAAGCGAGACTGCTTCCTCTGCAAGTCCATCCATCCTTTCCCCCGAATAACCATTATTTCAGTAAGAAAAAAGTGTCAGTGCCTGAAGAAAAAGAGCTCCTTAATTGAGAGTGAATCAACCTCTGCCTCTGGCAGAATGTCAAAAGGTGTGATTGGAGATTGGCTGCAGATAATGAATAATTACATCAAAGTTGGTAGACTAGTCTGCGCACGTGCATGTGCATGTGCCTGCGAGTTTGTCTTATGTTTTTTTTTGTATACTAGCAGGTGCAGAGGTGTGTGTTCACTCTTGCGTCAGTCTCTCACGGTGTGTGTGTGTGTGTGTGTGTGTGTGTGTGTGTGTGTGTGGTGTCTGGGTGTGGGCGGCTTAATGTGTGCAGGGTATGTTTTGAATGAGGAAAAGCCAGCTGGTGCTGTTTGAAATTCTCATCCAGCGCCAGTGAGTTGAATACAGTCGGTCCTCCGTCTCCTCTTGCTGTCGCAGTGATTTGAAACAAACGTACATCTTAACATTATCAAGTGATTGTGGGGGTCCATTACACTTATGATTACTGACTACTTGCTTGGTAAAGCCAGTTTTTTTTTCTCTCTCTCTCTCTTTTGATCAAGAATTCATTTGATACACTAGAGCACATGATTTCTCTTATCGCCTTTGGCTTTGCTCAGATTTTGAGTCGTACTAAAACTCTTATTCCTTTTCATAATCCGTTGATCAAAAAGGGGATCTAAGCCGAGTTCAGAGCGAAGTTTCTGTCGTGAGACCCCCTGTTTCTTTTCCACACACATCACGAATCTAACGAAACTGAACTGGCTTTTGAAGAAGTGCAAATGGAGAATCAAAAGTCAAACACATTTTTTGGGATTCTTCTGAAATGTTTGGAAAACACCTTCTATGACACCCGTGTCTATAATGCATTACAAACATACTTATGAGATATCTGTTTTTAGTGCTGTGTAATTATAAGCACTCGGAAATATTAAAAGTGCTTGATAATAATAATCATAACACATGATGAACACATATATTTATAATGCATTATATACTATACTTATAAGATGTGTAACTAAAGGAATTGTTATTCACAATAATCGTAACACATAAAGCATTTTATGACTTATTATTAGGTTAATGTTGCATCATAATTGCTGGTCACTCATTAAAACGTTTTTTTCAAGGATCATATTGTATTATAATTTCCATAATTGTAATAGAATATAGTATATTCCTAATGTATTATAATTACTGTTATAAGGCACTATAACATGATTAAGTAACTAAGTTGTCAGTGTTTGCTTTCAGTAAAGTAAAAATTCATTTTCCAGTTTTTTGTGTTTCTTTTTCATTTGTGATTTTTTTAACTCGTTATAACACATGCATGATCCTTGCAAAGAAATGTCAGTGTTATGTAATTTGACCTTCTAAGTATGTTTATGATGCATTATGGATATTGTGTATTAATGCTTTGTTTGACCACCTACTGTATTGTAACGGCTTTGAAATAACTCTGAATTCCGATTGCAGTCCGGCTCACTTTGCTCTTCAGTGCAGTGGCGCTGGGGATGAATTAGTTTGCCCGACCAATTAGTATTCCATCCATAAATCTTGCCATTGGCATTTTTTAAATCTTTAATAGCTCTTAATTTTTCATCATGCCTTGAGAATGTTCTTGTCTCCTCCTTGCTGACTGGCTTCGGCATTGTTGTGAGGAGATTAGAGAGGGCACGATAGCTGTTCGGCGCTATTTATGCAGGAAGGATGTGAGCTGAATAGCTGAGGATCGTTGCTACCAGCAAACACCTTGTCCATCCATTGGCATATCAATGTTGCTTTTGTTTTTTGCTGTGCTTTTGTGTGTTGGGATTGTCTGCATGGAAGAACATTAATCACACCAATTAAAGACTCTATAGCCTCAAGTCATGTAATAACTGGTTCTGATTCACTTACATGATTAATTCTGCTTGTAGTCCAGATAAAGGGAAACGGTAACAAAAGCAATTTAACGACACATCCGATGTCATTACAGATTCAGGTGTTGCTGCTACCAGTTACACTCCGTGTCCAAACGCAAAACTTGTCAATGAATTGGAAATAAGGTCATGAAACGAGTAGAAAGATGATTATGAAATGCAAAATGGGAAGAAAGAAAAACAAACGCGCCACGCTTCTTCCTTGCACGATCCCACAGGATTATGTTATTTGTTTTGTTTTTTCAGTCCTGAACTCTCATTTCACTTCCTTCACCCTCACCGTTTACCAAATCACCATGTCAAACAACAGCAGTCCCAGGCCGGCTTATAGCTTCTGTTGACTGAATCAATGATTTGGACTCCCCCAGGCCATGGTGGAGACGGTCAACAATTTGCTGCAGCCTCAGGCCCAGGCTGCATGGAGGGAGCTGAGCACAGGCGAGCAGCTGCGGGCCGCCACCATGCTGCTGGACACGGTGGAGCAAGGGGCCTTTGTCCTGGCTGACAACCTGCTGAAGACGGACATTGTGCAGGAGAACACCGACAACATCCGTGAGTACAAGCAAAGACAATTTTTAGTTGGCAATCTTCACATGCAAATGTCATTTATTGTACATTTTTGTGATTTGTTTTAAGAGATATGAGAATACGATGTTGTTGTTTTTAGAAAAAACTGAAGCACGTTCCAAAATGGCACCCCGTGAATTTCTAAGAAGGTTGTTAACTGGACACTAAAGGCCAAAACGTTTTTCCAGGCTTTCACGTTTTGACCTTATTGTTCTGGCACCAAAGTCTTTCTCCGGTCCAGCCGGTTGAAAGCATAGAGACTAGAGACTTCCTCCGGCTCCTGGTGGTTCCTCGCACACTTTTACTGTACATGGCATAGAACAATCTAATGAAATGGCTCTTCTATACTTTTCAAATTAAATTGGAAAGTAATGGATCAAATTCTGATGAGGTCATTTGGTTGAGAGCTCTGGATTTCTTTTCTTTTTTTGCAATAAAAGCAATGAAAACGCTATGCCAGCAAACAAATCGCACTTTAATTTGGTCTGTCTGCATGAGTAAACCATCTTGGATAGAGTTAAGTTAATTTCTTCTCAAGCTGCTGAGAAACAGATTATTGGCTCTGCATTGTCAATTATGATATTTAGAAAACTGGAAGCTATTTTAAAAAAGCTGAATGTTTGGTGTTCCAGTGGGTCCCTTCCCTCATGTGTCTGAAGTGTTTCATCCCGGTCTTGCCATTTGTACCGTGGGTTACGAAGTCCACCGTACAGCTATTGATCCACGGCGCTATCGTATTGACAGCGGTGCCCTTGAGGTGCTGGAACGAAGTGTGACGGTCACTGGATTCATTATTTCTCCCTGGCAGGAGGTTACATTATGGCAGGGCTGCTTATGTCTGATGGCAGTCAGCTGTAAATGAACAATTATCTCAAATGATTGTACTTATACTCGTGTTAATTATTAGCCGGAATGAACCACAAGTTGTGCAGATCAGGGATCAGTGCTCACTATTAAGTGTATAAATACCAAGTGAGCGCAGATAATGGAACAACTGTCGTCAATATTTCCCCTCGTTGAGCTTTTATAAACTGGATGCATCAGTTGTTCAAACGTAGAATTTATTAAAACTGCCGTTTACATTGAGAGCTATTTATAAAGCACAAAATAACATAACCTTTTTTTTTGCACAGGGCGGCGAGTGGGGCACGGGGAATTAAGAAAAAATAATACATTATGATGTATCGACCTCTGCTCTAAAGAAGTGGGGATTTTTTTCTAAATTCCTGCTGCCATGGCAACCTAAAAATATAGGTCTACAGACTTAAAAAGGAAGCGAGCGTAAGGAGAATTTATAAAATTATTTTATTGTATCTGGCACACACTTCATGTGGGTATTAAGGAGGTTCTGGGCTCGTTTAGAGACGATGCCTGCTCGACTGGAGTGAGACTTTATAGTGCATCGTGGTAGTCTGGTTAATTATGTGCTGGTGACATGTTTACTGGGTCTTATCTCTCTGTTAGTTCGGCTTGTTTTTGTTTTTTTGTCCAGCCAGTTGGCCCCTGCAATCCCTCATGCCACGCAGGGTAGTTAAATGAAGACAAGGGGCGGCCCATTTAAACATCGGCAATCACTGCAGCAGCTAATTATTGATCTCTCACAATGAATTACATGTAAAGCGACGGGTTTTGTGTGTGTGCAGGTGTACTGTAGCTCATTGCACCTGGTTACACATTTCTCAACGAGCCGTTTTTTTTTCCTGCTTCAAAATGAACCCCCGAAGCCTCGTTCCAATTTTAGGTTTAAGCTCATAATGAGATCTATTTTCTTCACTTTCAAAGAAGAGGGATGTTTCCTCACCCATTGTGTCTGTGTTTGTGTTTACACGTCACAGTGCATGCGCTCGTCTCGGGCTTTGTCTGCGCAAGAGCGTGCCTCGCTCTCCGCGCGATAATCTCATGAGCAGATTTCTGCCGATTAGCGTGTTATTTAGGCGGGCTTTGAAGGTGTAGCCTTTGGGTCCAACGACGACTATGGCATCAAAGGAATTCCCTAAAGCCCGTCGTAAGCTCTTTTACACAACCACACGGGGGAGAGAGAGTTAGAGAGGGAGATGAGAAATGCTTTCTTTATTCCAACGGCAGGCTTGGAATCCAGGGAATGGTGAGCTATCTGGGGTATTGTCTTAGCTAAGTCGAATAGGAATGTATCACCAAAACCCCCTGGCCTTTGCAAAAGCACAAGAGAACATTAATACAAAGGTTTTTTTCTTAAGAGAAAGTATGGGAAACGGATACAAAGGGAGGATTAAATGTGGCCTCTCTGTATCTTTCCGTGGGCACTAACCTTTAGCAAAGACAAGAGGTGTCACAGCCCACTGACATCAGATCATCAGCTTGAATGCCTTATCAGGCTTGATGAAGTTTTCCTACACTTGGATGGCATTGTGTTTGAGATTCTCCACTGCACACTAAAATCTGCCAGCCAGTTTTTTTGTTTGCGTTGCGCCAGAGATGACCCGCCATTAGCATTGGCATAGCAGGAAACGAATGCGGTGTCATTGACCGTGAAACGTTTTGGACCGATCGCGGTCGGAAATCACCCTCTCAAGCAGATGAAGGGAGCCGATATGAAAGTGAATGTTATTCCGACCCAAAACATTTGAATGGAATTATTCATGACATCACCTTTGTGGAAAAAAAAAAAAAAAAAAAAATACATTGCAATAGTTTCAGTTATACCGTTAAAACACCTCGGACGGGCTTATTGAACTTCCTGCAGTCTCTCCGCTGGTTATCAGGAAACCTCAATCTGATGACTAGACTTCGCTAATTCATTGAGCTTGGCCAAGAAATCCCAACACGTCATCTGAGTGTACAAATGAGCTATTTACTCCTATCACCTGTGTAAGTCCATACTGCTCACCTCATCTGTTGGAATTTGCCATTCGTGCAACTTCTTTTCTGTACCTCTGCCTCGCAATGAATCAGAGGATTCGTCTCAGTGCTTTGGGAGTTAATGTGACATTTAGGAATGCCCAGACTTCGCGCAGGTCACCCGTACTCGAGATTAGAGCACACTCGACTGCTTGAATCAAACTGAATTGGATCATACCGTAATAACTCTGATGGAATGAGCTTTTTTTTTTAATTTCAGCTGGGGTCCTCTCAGCAGCTCCTCTGCGGTATGACGCCGTAGTCTTTGAACCATAAATTAGGAGCTCGCTTCAGACTCAACAGCTGTTGAGCTGCCACAGAAGTGAGCTCGTCTTCCGTAGCTGGTCTTTATCTCCTTGTATCTCTTGCTCTCTCCGCTCCTCTCGAGAAAAGGATTCTTTGAAATGAAGGCCGAAGACAAACTTAAAAGGAAAGAATGTCACCTGAAACACTTGATTGTCATTTGATTAAGAGGCCTACAGCAGAACACAAACCTGCCCTTCATATGAAGAGTTGAGAGGGAGGCAGTCCTTCTGCTGCATGCATCAAGACAGGATGTGTTGCATTTGGTGCTCGTTGGAGATGCTTGGATTAATAAAACCAGCAATATAGGAGACTGGCTGTTTGAATCAGTGAAGTGGATTGGAGATGTTTACTTTAGGCTGCTGTGTGTTGTAGTTTTATAGGTCTTTATCTAATGGCAATGATACCAAATAAGTCTTAAGGAGGTCAGGTTCATTCCAAAGCCTGATCGCTTTTATTGTTCAGTTAGTTTTACACTTCTCTTATGGCATTTACCGCATGTTGAAAGGATTTTATTTTTTTCAGGGTTTGAAGGTACTGAACATCATTAAGGTCTCATGTCTTGTTTATGTTATATAGTCAGTGTATGGGCAACCATATTGCCAATATTGTCCACTGTTGTGCCTGTGCAAAGGTATTGATTGTTAACTGCTGATGCTTGGGCTTCTTCTTCCGTACGTGTGAAGAACTGGAGGTGGCAAGAATGAGCACAGAGGGGGACTTGCTCGACCTGAAGTTCCCACAAACGGGAGGACAGGGCAACTCTATCCACCTCTCGGCGAACACGCTAAAGCAGCACGGAAGAAACGGTGAGTCGTCGAAACGTTTGAATCTGCTTTTATTAATGGTGCCCTGTTGTTGGTTTGAAGTGTGTTCATGCCTTGTACACAGAGTCTGTGCATTGTGTGTTATTCAGGAATATAACAGAAATGTAACAGACAGAATTTGACACGACTATAACGGAAATACTGTTGTATTACTCGGTGTATCAACTGCAGTAAATCAAAAAGTATTTATTTTTTTAATCTTGCTGTAATATTGCATTGGGGGCTGCAAAGGTTTTGTAAGAATTTCATTACTGATGCATGTAAATTACTTTCAATTTGACGCCCAAAATCCTTTGTTGGGCTGCATATAAAGCACCAGGATCGTTCTAAGACTCCAAACACCACCCTGGCTGTAGAATTACATTCAAGCTCTGCCTCTAAACTGTGAATGAGGCAGTTAGACACAATACAAAGCTATTTCCAGGAGCAATACAGCCCCATTTTTAGACTTTATTATCAGCCCATGCAAAATCAGAATCGACTCAAGCGGCGCCCGGTGCCTCTCAGCTGGATGACTATAAGTCTATGTCCAGACCGCGCGTCGTTATAGCAGGGTGGCGGATCTTTCCCCCTCATCCAGTGCTATAGCACCCAAATTGTTTTCTTTTCATCTGATTGAGTGATCTCAGTCACGGCGGGAGGGAATTTTCTTTCATATCAATGCTGAATATTGAGGCAGCGGGAGAGGAAAGAGATGTGTGTGAGTGACAAAGACAGAAAGACAATAATAAGAAGAAAAATGCTCGCCTTTTCCAATAGATGAGTGGCAACCACATTTTTTGGATGCCGAATTAAAATAACTGTTGATGTAGGAAAGATTTCTCTTTTTTTTTTCTTACAGAACTATTTCTACAACCTTGACATTAGTCTCTTTTTTTTCTCTGTTTTACTTTACACTGTTCACAAAGCTTCAACTGAGGTTATTTCCAGTATTTCTCTAGTGTTGCCAAAGCCCAATAGCATACAAGCCATATAACTAGCACATTAGCACATTGTTGTCACATTATAATATCAATACACTGTATGTTGTGCGGACCCTTTGCTCATAATGTTGTGTTCTTCAGGTCTGGGGCTGTTTTTCCTAGTTTAGTTCCACTTGAGACGTTTTTTTTAATCCTACTGCATACAAAGAAAATGTTGACATTTAATATACATTGTGTGCCTCTAGCTTTGTGGTTCTGTATTTTGAATGACAGCAGCAGGGCGCACCTTCCATTTACAGCTACCTCTGATCCTTCCAACTACCTTCACCATACACCACAGGGCTGATGCTATTTACTTCTACTGTATATCAAGCAGCCAAGTGTGGGTTGAAGGTTATCATCGGCAAGAAGAAAAGGAAGAAGCAACATGAGTCAATTATTAGAGCTCATTTTTTCTAACTAATATGTCCGTTCAACAATCATCCAATGGCGTCGACATACTTTTGGCCATGTCGGGTGTTCTTTACTCACTTGTCACTTGTGGAAGATTGACCACTTGCCCCCCCCCCGCTGGTCTTCTTGCAGGTGAGATCCGGATAGCGTTCGTGCTGTACAAACACATCGGGGTCTACCTTTCAACGGAGAACGCCAGCATGAAGCTGGGCAGCGAAGCCATGGCGACCAATTACTCCCTCATCGTCAACTCGCCGGTGATCACAGCTGCCATCAACAAGGACTCTAACAAAGTCTACCTCTCTGAGCCCGTCATATTTACCATTAGACATCTGCAGGTAATGTTCCGTCTCTGAGTTGTGTGTCTCAGTTGAGATGTGCTTTGTTTTCCCTTTGATGTGACTGTGTCTGCATTTAAATGGTAAATTGTCTCTTTCTACTTTACTTTCAACACAAAGACACACTTGCATATTCCATGCGCCGCCTTAATAGAAGCCTTTCATCACAATCCTCTCTATCCCTGAAGTGCAACAAAAATGTAGAAATCCCATCTCAAGACGAAGAAAATTAAGTTAATATGACGTTATGTTCAATGGGAGGTGTGAAGAATTGCTCACAAGGTTACGCTGGAGATGCGTGTTGTTGTTTATTAGTTTGAACAAATACCAGCCTGATCTCTTGAACAAATATCAGTCGTATTGAGCCTCGCTCGAGGCTGCTTAGTCATTGTGGGGAGTCGCAACTTCTCCCTCTTGACTCCATTATCTTCTCCACACTCTGCCACCCTCGAAAATATCCCCGTTTTGTCTACAAACAGCGCCCTCAGCGATTATCAAGGATGTTGAACTACCATAAGAGAATTGCAGCGCGTCCTCATGTGTAGGAGGGACCTGGAAGGAAGAAACAATGGCGGAAAAATACACAGCGCGCTGAGGGATAAAGAGAGTGGAAAGAAGGAGCGCTTATGGATATCAAAATTAAATGATGGGAAAATGTCAGGGGGCAATGTCAGCGCAGCTATTGCTGTGACTCACCTGCCTTAAGTGTAATTTGGATCCTAGATTCAGTCATTTTACTGGTCGTCTAATGTTGGGGCACTGGAGCTTTCGTACCCTTTTCTTGCTCAGATCAAGTCATTTCCATAAAACAGTGCCCCAAAAAAAAGGGCACTGTTGGAAAAGTGTGTTTTCTGCACTGCAGCCTCTTCTGCTCGTAACAAGAGAGCTGCTGCTTGCGTTGTCATTTCAACTGACGTGAAATAGACATACATCATTTACATATAGAGTACATTTTGTGTACACCCAGGGCTGTACAATTAATCATATAATAATAATAATGATTGCAACCGTGCGCAATTAATTAAATTTGATTGGATGCGATATTGATGTTTTGCATACAGCGCCAATACAGCACTCTGGTGTGTCGAATCAAACGCTCCCTATTCTCTGGTAAACTGGTAAACCAGACAGAGGTGTTGTTAAGACAACACTTTGATTAACTGGTCGTTGATGCAGGCAAGAACATTCACGTATTCTTTTCTGAGAGGAGAACTTCATCATTTGATTTGGTCTACACTACATTACACTATTGTTGTATTATTACTGTTTTGATCTCAGCTTGACTTACATTTGGCGCTACAAACTATAGGTGAGTCTATACATGATGCTCCCAGACAGAATAAAAGGTATCAATATGTATCTCAGGTATGTTGAGTGGACTTCAACTTTGCCCTTGAAAATAAACCGTTGTTATCTAAACTCTCCTAACGAGGGGGGGGGGGGGGTTCCTGTTTTTTGGGCTTCCCACACTAATGTCCCCTTCTCAACCATGATGTTTTGGATCACTAGTCTTCTGGGATGATGATGTGTCCTCTAGTTATTGTTTTGCTTCCTTGCCTCACCACTTAATGGGTCCAATTAAATCCATTAATGGAACAGAGGGTCATCCTATCTCCTTGCTATATGGAATATTTTACGCAGGGTTTGGATGTGTGAAGGGTGAACTCAGTCAGCGGCAAATTTACATTCACAGAGGATAAACCTTATTAGACTAATTACCCTACAGCAAGTGTGAAACTGTGAAAAACTACAGCCCCTCATGGCGTTAATAGTAAGACAGCAGACATGCTTAACCTTGGAAGCTGTGAGTCACAAAGCAAAGGATCCTGAGTGTGCTCTCCTTTGTTACCGAAGCCACAAAAGAAATTGGGCTCGAGAGGGAAAAGGCCATTGATGTTTCTATTTATCAGCAGTTATGGTTTGTTGTGCTCGTGTGTTACTCAACCTCAGTGGTCGTGGGGTGACTTTTATGAAAACGGCAAGCGAGTTAGCAGGGGAGGTGTGCTTGTCGTTAGGGCCGTACTAGCCCGTCGCAGACAGCGGTGGTACCCATTAAACAGTGGGGTAGTCAATTTTCATGCAGTGAAAGTTAAAGAGAAAGGTCAAAAAACAATGAAAAACAGGCATGGGGCTGCTTGATGCTGTCAGTAAAACCACCTGCTATTCACTTTAGAATGGATACGGATTGCAGTGGGGGGAAAAATGAACCTGATTTGATGTTTATTCAAACAAAGCAAGGTAGAAATGGACAAAGCGAGTATGTGATTAACTCCATACCCCTGTGTTGTACTTAGCGAGGGGACACGCTGTATCTCTTCCTGTTATTAACTCTACAGTGTCTGATTCTACTTGTGTATTCATGTTTTTGCCCTCCAAACAGCAATCTGAGGAGAACTTCAACCCCAACTGTTCATTCTGGAGTTACTCCAAGAGAACCATGACTGGCTTCTGGTCGACGCAGGACTGCCGCTTGCTCGGCACCAACAGGACACACACCACATGCTCCTGTACCCATCTAACCAATTTTGCCGTCCTCATGGCCCATGTGGATGTCAAGGTAGGCCAGCTCTTCTCCCATTCTTGCTTCTCAATGGACATATGTGTCCACCGACAATTCACCAAAATGCATTTGAGAGAAATGAAAATGCATTAGTCCATCATGGTTTACCCGGCCAGTCCATTCCAAGTTGATAGGTTGACAAGAAAAGTAAGGTTGCGGCAGTGTGAAGCATTTTAAAGCAGTTGCTGTTTGTCAATATATATTTTATATTTCCCTTGCTTTTTAGTTCACAAGGTAAAATAGAATAAGTATTTTTGAACCTTCACAGCACTTTGTAGACTAACATTTAAAGTGCCAATACACACACACCCTATTCATATGATTTTTAAACAGTGACCCTTTCAGTGTACAGTGTGTATTGATCGCAGCCACCTTAAAAGTCCGACGTGTGAAGCAGCCCAAATATAAGATTGGCTCCAGCGGGTGTAGTGTTTTTGTGCACGCGGCTGTTTAGGAGCTGCAGCATACGATGCGTGTTTGATTTTTTGACACATTGGTTTTATGAGTAATGACTTCTTCTGGCCTTCAAACCTTTTTTGAAAGTCCATATAATGCATCAGAACATAATTCTGTTGATATGTACTATAGGAATATGTCTTTACCTTTTCTTTAACTACCTCTGTTTGTGGAAGGAATAGTTTTGGTGTAGTAAAATAACCGAATCTAACAAAATGTCTTATCGATGTCTTACCATGTCTCACTTTATGCTGAGCAATGTACAAACATATACTGTCGGCAGCCATTTAGCTCAGAAGCAAATATTTAATCCCTGACAAAAATGGGCTGTATTTTTCCTTAAAATACATATACAGTGTATGTATATATTTGTATATGTATTGTACTTTATCAGCCAAATTTATATATTTTTTATAAAGGGATTTAAACCTAACATCAACATTTATTTTGAGTCCAAGCCTTTTCCATCTCCCCTCTTTATTAATGCATGAATGTGTTTTTTTTTTACTTATTTATGTGAAGACAGAAAGGAGGAACAAAATTTGCAGGATTGTCTCAGTGCACCGTTTGCTTTTTTTTTTTTGCCTTCCGGGTAAACGCAGAGACAAAGTGAAATGAGTACAGTCAGTGTGAATGTAAATGTGGAGTGCTTGAGTTTAATTCATTGGGAGGTGCTAATGGAAGTTGAAAAAAACAACCTTTTGTAATTTGGCTGTGAGATTTGTGAGCAGGGATTACTGGGAAAAAACAAATACAAAGGGAGAGAAGACCAGTAGAAGTGTGTTGAAAAAGGCACGGGAAGGAGGATTGCCGGTCAGGGAAGAAGTTGTGCCGTAGTTCTGATGCTGACAGACAGCTTAATCATTTCTGTCATTGGAAGTCTGAGGAGCTTGCTGCTGACAGAGCAGAGTAGTTCTTGGTATCTGTTATAGCATCTCTCTCCAGAACCTCTCCTCTGAATCAGTGGGGGGGAAAACACGTCCCAGTTGGCCCTCTTCCACTCAACCACTAGTCCTTCCTTCACCTTCCTTTTTTCCCCCAATCCGACTCCATCCCTCGTTTTTTCACATAGTCCCAATGCTCGAACCCAATCGCAAAAACAAAATCATGCACACAGTCTAATATTCTGCTGGAAGGTCTGGGGCGATGTGGTTTACATCGAGCGAGAGAGAGAGAGAGACACTATTTTGTCACTCAGCAGCGTGACTCTGTGAGCCCACTAAATTCTCTGCAGGACTGAAGCCGAGTCTGGAATAGAGAGGGAGCCGCGAAGAATGGAATCCTTCACGCAGTGAAAGCAAAGCAAGAAAAAAAAGGAAGCGGTAAAAAGGAGCGCTTTCAGTCGAGCCATGTCCCTAACATTTTGGAAAGCCTGGCTCGCTTGTTACACTGCATTCACCGGAGGAAAGTGGACAGTAGTTACACCCTCAGCTCTTGAGTGACAGCGGTCCCCCCCCCCTCCCTTGTGCTTTATCTTTTCCACTTGGATGTTATAAAAGCCCGCTTGTTGGAAGGTGCCACTGAACGGGAGATACGGACGCTTTTCATTTGCCAAAACTGTCACGGTGTTGTATGTGAGGAACACACTGAATGTAGGGAAAGCGGGAATGTGTGCCGAGAGAAATTTCATAAATTGAAGAGACTATCTGTTTTTGTATCCATGGCAGCACAACATACCACTGCTGATCTCTGCATTGTTATTACTCATTACCCTCGGAGCAACAGATTATATTCTAACCTTGTTTATTTCTCAGTGGCATCTCTGAAAGAAAAAAAAAAAAAAGATAGGCTGCAATTACAATTTTCTTCGGAGGACAGATGCTCACTACAGTATCGCCGTCATCTTTCATCTTGTTGTTTTTGGTCGATGGATCGTGTGCACGCTAGCTGGGAATAGTGTTATATTCAGGGATCTTTATGTTCAGTCTTCCGTATTACGTTGTTTTTTCGTGTTACATTTTTAGCACCAAGTTCAGATTGCATTTGAAGTGCTTCATACGAATTAGAAGTGGTAAAATGCCCCTACTCGTGCGCGTGACATTATGACCGGTGTCATTTTGTCCTTCACAGTGATTTGAAGTTGCCGCATTGGTTTCGGACGCTTTGAACTTTTAACAGTTTTGATGAGCAGAATACGAATGTGTTTTTATATTCCAGCTCATATCTAGTAGAAACATATACCGATCCTGTGTGGAAAAGTCTATTTTTGGATGTTGATTGTCTGAAAATCATTATACATGATTCTATAATCATACCTGACATGTTTCATGGTCTTTAGATCAGTTACCAACCATAGACTTTAAGATTTCCGAAGGTCTACTTACTAACCTTTTGTTATACAAAACTAATGTATGTACACAAATATACCAGTTAACTGCCTTGTAATTATGCTCAGCCCGTCTTTGATTGTGAGAGTGGGGAAGGTGAAAACGTGGCACGCCGATTCATATTCATAAGAATAACTTGAACTCGAATGTACTTGTATATGAGATTGTTAGACAGACTCAGCAATGGGGAAACTCCAGACTGTGTCTCATCGGGATTAATTATGTTTCAAGTCAATTAGTTCCTTAGAATAATTTCCGATGTTGTAGATGTTTGAATATCTGCGTAGTGCGTACCCAAGGATGTTTAGAGCCCTAGTGGTAATGCAATTTCCTTCTTTTTTTTTCTTCAAATTACCAATTGTGAAATCTTTTTCAAGTGTCAAGCTCACAAGAACTCATTAAAGTCAAATATCTACCTCAAGCCTGCTACTTTTCAGAAGTACACCCACTCAAAGGATATCTGTCAGACACAGGGAATCAGGTAACCGCCACTTAGGTGATCACAAGGGCATCAAGCGCTGTCACTGCTGCCTGTGTTGCCACTCAAGCCCTTTGTTAGCTAATTTTGAGCTACCCAGCCAGAGAGCTGTTGCCTTTGACTGAATCCCGAAAATCCGAGAAGCGCCGTTGGCCACATAAACAAATTAAAAACTGCACTCACAGACGGCAGCTGCGTGTGCGAGATTGTATGTCTCTTGTATCTTTACAGAATGATAGGAAACAGGTTTTTTTTTGGAGCAAGTGATGTGAGAGTGGGTGTGCTTCAATGTGACTTTGCTAAGAACGCTGATGATTCTCACCTCAAGATGTCCTGTTCCTGAGCCGAACACATTCATTCCAATTTGAAGATGCTTGATATGTATTAAATCCTAAATACATTCATTCCACTTGGACCTTTCTGGGTCACTTGGTCTCGCTTCAGCAGATGCAGAAGCTCTATCAATGTCACAAGGATCTACTTCTAACATAGGTTTGCTAATAGCCCATGCCTATTCCAGCTCCTTAAGCTCTCTACTGAACCCTCTCCTTTGAATTCAGGTCCGCCATTTGTGAAGGTAGCTAGTGGGCATTGAGATTAAAACAAATGTTTTGAATATGGGCAAGAGCATAAGCCCCAGCTGAAGAAATATAGACCTGCTGTGGTTCCACCTACAGTCTATTATTTACGCAGTAGATGCGCGTGCTAAGATAGGCCCCAGGGAGGCATCGAGCTACTGGTAAGTGGCGCTATTCCCGACAGACCAGTTCGTATAAATCAATGGCACATCCCACTGGATGATGGAGAGGGTGATATTTGGGTAACATTAATCACTGTCTTTATAGAACATCTCCACCCTGGCACCATCAGACAATAGCTATGATGAGAAAGGACAGTCAAGGTTAGTGGTGTATTTCACCATGTTGTATACACACGGTACTGTACACACAGCTAGGGAGATGCTTCAAAACAAATTCTGCTCATATGTTAAAGGCACATACAGAGAAGACAGAGACCACGTTAACAGAAAGTTTCATCATAGTTATTGTAGCTTACAACACAGTCTGACATTAGCTGCATGTGTTGAATGTCAACTCCCGCCAAGCAAGCCGGAATCTCTCCCCCAGCCCTTTTTAAATGTGACGAATTTGCCAGGACCCCTGATTCACATGCCCTCTCCGCAACTGTTCCTCATCCCTGTGCAGATCGTAAATCCTTGGTCATACCGGAGGTGAACTTGTCACATGACTCCCTGCAGTGGGCCACTACCCCTTAGCGCAACTGTCTGCCCTGCCGGACCATATTTCATGAGTCAAAGCCCAGCTCTGGAGGCATATAGCGAGATTTATGCATTTTAATTGGATTGGCTTCATGGCCCCATGCTGAGAGCGGTTCTTTGGGGTATAAAGGATTGAAGCTCTGCTCACCGCGTCACCCTGTCACACATTTCCCGAGAGTTGGTTCAGGAGACTCTGGCTTTGGACATGGGAATGTTATGGTTAATAGATGTGTAAGATGTGAAGGGAAGTTCAGATGGCTCGGTCGGATCGACCAGTGGGCAGAGCGCCTCTGCACCTCTTTGTCAGACTGCTCGAATGCCAGGAAACCGTATTTTGTGCTGCGTGCGAGCAGATCAGGGCCAAAGCCAATCTCCTCAGGCATCCGTCTGGAATGAAAAACATGTGTGTTTAAGAAATCAGAGAAAAATGTAGAAGAGAAAGATTGGAAGACAAATCGAATAAATGTGCCTCGCCCTGCTAAGTAACATGGATGCCGTATGACTCGACTGCCCTTGCGACACAGCGAGTGGATTTCAGAGCAAATCACGTCTGCTCACTTCAGAGACCCACGACACTGATTCCCATCGTTGAGGCTTGTTCAGTGTGAGGTTAGGTGCAGAGGCTCTGCAGATCATTTGCCAATTGCCATCCAGCCTGGGCAGACCCGCGAGTAAAAGGACAGAGACATTGTGGCCGGCGTCGTCTCAGCCATCATCCACCTCCCAGAACAAAGAAATCATTCCTCAGTAAATCCATCACTCAGGTGTAGATACACTCCGCACCACTCTCTCTCTCTCTCTCTCTCTCTCTGTTTCTATAGCTTTGTCTCTTTTTCTCTCGTGCTCTGTTGCCTTCCCTTTCTCTCTGACCTGGCCCTTCTCCAATTGAATGTGAGATTGTGATGGATAGAGCCTGCAGCCAGTGCACAGCTCGCTAACCCGGGAGACCTTCGCGCCGCAGCTCGTACCACCCACCGCATCGATACCTTTTGTAATGCAGCAGACTGAAAACAGACGTATGTGTCGCATGCATACCGTACCTACAGAGCATGCAAACGCAAACGGCATCCCTTTCCTTTCTTTGCAATACTATAATATAACTTTTTATGATACAACATACTAATACTTCTGGACATACTATACTGTATGCCCCCCTCTAAAGTAAGTAATCAGCCTTACTTTCACACAGACGTACACACACACACACAAACAAACAGACGTCTGCTCTATGTAACATCTTGCCAGCCCCCCCCCCCCCCCCCCCCAGCCCGCCAACGTATACACAACGGCTCATCAGGCAGGAAAATCAAAAGAGCGCACTCCCCAGACTCAAGGAGCACTGCGGCTGTTATTGTAGCAGAGCCCCTTAATGATCAGCATCTGTTCACCCTCTCTGCTAGCATTAGCTGAGCTGCCACTAAACAAGGCTTTTGTGCAATACGTCACCCCCCAAGTTTCCTCACTCTAACTTGACTGATGTGAAGAAGAAAAGACATAAACACCCGTGGCTGTTGATAGTCTGTCTCTCCCTTGCCCCTGCGGAAAATACTGCTGACTGTGGTCGACATATGATTTAAAGAGGCGCTTGTTTGAGAGACATATTAGACATATAGTATGCTTTTGCGGCGTTATTTCTCAACATAAGCAAATATTTTCTTGGGTTTGTCCAACGCTACAGCTCAGAGTCATACATTATTTGCTGAAGGCCAAGGCTGCGTACACACCTTTGATATCAAACAGCCAAACAGCCAAACTGCACTCTGAAGTCTGGTAGTTAATATACGGTGTCGGTCCTTGATGTATACACAGTTAAAAGGGAGTTTATCTTTGCTTTCACCTGTGCTGGGTTATTTTTAACTGTCTGTCAATGCTAATCAGCCGTCTCCCGTTAAGTATGCAGCATTCCTCTGTGTTTGAATAATTCCTATTTGATCTTCATTAGCATTCAGACGTAGTCGTCAATTCAGCGTTTAAAAGTTGTACCGAGATGGTACTTGAGTCCCAGCAGGAATGATAGTCAGTTGTCTGGAGGTTGGCAGATTTCTTTAAATCACCCCCCCCCCCCCCCACACACACACCACCACAACCACTTCCACTCGATTCCTCCCTTCTTTGAATCAAAGCCCAGCAGGATGAAAAAGAGGACGATCCCTTTGGGAAATTAGGAACCCTTAAAAGCTGCCCAAAGTGCTTGCATACAGTAATTATCTCTCTGATGCCTCTCCCCATGTTTTACACATAGGAGACACTTATTTAAGCCTGTGTCATTATTTAGCATCTGTCTTGGCAAGTCTTTTCTTCCCTACTGGTAGCATGATACAACGTTCTCACATGACAGTGCAGTCCTTGATACCATATGTGGGATTGTACAGGGAACCCGGGCATCTGTTTCGCTGACGTGTGCTTGTGCACAGTTAAATCTTCAGATGCACCCCCCAACAAGCCTTGTCAGATAAATCAGGAACCCCATCATGCGCACCACCTGCCGTGTTCCAAATGCGTTCTCTTGAAATGATTTTTAACTGGATATTATTTAACTATTAATGATTTTAAGTGGATGCTACGATATTTGTATACAATTGAACGTTGCACTACTACCACTTGGAGCAGCAGTAGATGGACATTTCAACAAAGTATCCATTACTTTTAGCTATTTTCACTGTTTATCCAATACTTTTAACTATTCATCCTTTTCTTTTAACTAACTATTTTAACTGTTTATCCATTTTTTTCATTTTTTGTATCTAATTGTAATCTTTATTCCATCACATTAGTTGAGCTACTACTCGATGTTGGTACCCGATGGGGTACAAGATACCCTGTTTGGGAATCAGTGTTTTGGGGGGATTTCCGTGAAGTTTGCTGATCAAGCAAGAATGGCCCTGGGGACTGTAATAGGTGACAAGATGCCACCTATTACACATTGCTAATAAAGCTCCGATCCGAACAGTCCTAGGTTTTACCCTGGGCAGGATCTTGGCAGAATGTCACTTGTAATGTCTTTGCTTTCATGTGTTTAAGGCCACAGAAGTCAGTCATTCTGCAGATTCTGCTGTTTTAGTGTGTGTTGCCTTGTCCCCACTTCTGTCCAAGTACCCCTATGTGCACTTTGCTTTTATGGACCGATGTAAATTTTCTTTCATGGCTGCAGTGGAATCACTGTTGATCCTTATCTCTCCCGTAAAGGCACAAATTTATTGTCAGCAAAAGGCGTTTTAGTGCCCAAAACTGGCTGTGGTAGCAAATTACTATTTGAGAAGAGAAAATAATCTAAAAGGGATCAGTGAAGGCTTGACCATGTTGTGGTTTGATAGTATTTATGTTGCGTTGGTCTGAGACACCTGCCGCCCTTTGGACTGCCTGACCAAAATTAAGCCACGGGGGGGCATTTTAGATTGATTCACACTGACTAATTCATGATTCATATCTGCCACCTGTGACTCGCTCTGTAGCGGTTTATTGGATGGTCGCATGCACTTTACACCCGAAAACTACAAACTAAATAAATCATGAAAATAGAAGCTTTTGAGTTGTTGCTGGAACAGAATGGTGATTAAATTGTATGTTCATGTTTTAATTGTATGTTTTTGCTTTACAAATGAACCCTTGTAGATGGCATACTCACATTAAAGTGTCATCACAGTTTTGTCAAATACCAAAATGTGGTTATGGGTGCAATAGTAAGACTATATTAAAAGTATGATGACAATCAGCAATGGACTGGACGTTGTTGACCACTTTCTCTCATCACCTCCCCTACAGAACACAGACCCCGTTCATGACATGCTTCTTGACGTCATCACTTGGGTTGGCATCCTCCTGTCTCTGGTCTGCCTGCTCATCAGCCTCTTCACCTTCTGCTTCTTCCGCGGCCTCCAGAGTGACCGTAACACCATCCATAAGAACCTCTGCATCAGCTTGTTCATCGCCGAGTCCCTGTTCCTCGTGGGGATCAATCGGGGTGACCAGCCGGTAAGACTACCGCTGATGGATACTTACTTAAGTATCGATTTATTTAGCACTGTTGCATTTAGCACGCTGCACAAAGTACTGCAAAACGGTGAACAACTTTAAAGGTACAGTGTGCAGCATTTAGGGGGATGCATTGGCTGAAATGTAATATAATATCATTCTGTACAGTGCCTTGAAAAGACATTTTGTTGCATTATGACCTGGAATTAAAGTGGATTATTATTTGGATTTTTAAAAACACTGATAAGTGATGTGCACATACGCGTTCACTCTATTTGCTATGAAGCCCCTTAATATGATCTGGTGCTCCCAATTATCTTCAGAAATCACATATTTATTTAAATAAAGTCCACCTTGTGTGCATCTAAGCTTAACATGATCTGTCACATGATCTGACGGAGCACCATTAAATCCGTTATTACAAACTGGAAAGTATACGGTCCCACAACTAACCTGCCAAGAGAGGACCAATACTCAAGGACCAGGCAAGGAGGGCATTGATGTGCCAAGAATATGGCGACATTAAAAGTACAAAAACAATGTGAATATGATGGCCAGTATGGATGTGATATTGTTATTTCTTTTAGTCCATGTAGACACTCAGGTAGCAGTATTTGGAACATCTAGTCAGTAAGAGGTGCATTGAAGTGTCTAGATGGAACAAAAACCAGACATGCCCCTCTCTTTGCTCCTTGCCCAAAAAACAAATCTTGAATCACAAAATTTGTTGAAAGTCACTTTTTTTCTCCCCCAAATACATGATCCCTAGAGGCTGCTAGAAGGGCTCCCTGAAAGCTTTGTATTAACCTTCACTGAGGAGTGTTCACCATCCCCTCTAGATTTAAGAGCCAAGCATTTTTTTTTTTTAGAAAACATAACCTTTGGTGGCCTGCTGTATGCTGTGAGTGGTGCTTCCCAGAGAGTGCCAGTGGCCCTCAACTCTTTTGATTCTTCCAGGCTCACGGAGAAGAAATACAGAAAAGGGAAAGAATTGGATGCTCTTTATTCAACAAACACTCTCTCTTGGTCCCCTAGTTGCACAGAAGCAAACATCTTCTTGAAATTACTCTCACATACGCAGACACACCACACACCTGCCAACTCACCTCCTCATATCTAGATGTCATTGTTCTATTGCACATACTCACTGAAATTAATTCATCCGTTCACTCCCCAACTACCTCCTTGTGCACTTTTCCAATTTGTTAACACTTCAGATGCATCTGGATTAAACCGTTCAATACACTAAACCGTCTTCTAGTATCATAGCTTCAGCTTGGATGGCATTGCTTTTCCTGTAAGAGCTCAGCTGTGGTGGCAGGTGGAGGCATGCTGTCACTGCACAGTCATCTTCAAGTGTGTGTGCTCAACACTCAACACTGTAGACAAATGTGGAGCCATTACATGTATACAAGTTGGCGGAGGGCTTTATTCCACCTACAGCTTCTCGCAAACATGCCATTTTTTTTGCTTGCTAATGAGGATGAGTGCACAGTTAGCTTTGCTGGAGTGATTGTCTGTGCACAGTATGAAATTATTACGGTGTCTATGAATTTATAATGCGGACAGACGCTGGAATATATCTTATTGCTAATAGTCTTTTTCAATAATTGTATTTATTAATTTGTTTAAAATCATTGTTTATCCAGGATTACCAACAGGTCACAACTGTGTTATAGGTGCAGGTCAATTATGGAATTATTATAGAAATACTAAATTCATAGAGAAACTACTTTTTAGCCTCATGCTATCAAATCACATCGATTTTTTTGCTCTGCAAATATCACCACAACTATCAGAACCAACACTCACAGGCCATAGTTTAGCCGCAAAGCTACTTCCCTGGAGAGTTAAAGATGATGCTTCGGCCCTACAACTTTTCCCTTCCATAACATTTTATGGGTGAGATTCACAGCCTGGCTCTATGATCACTCTCCTGGACTGCAATTAATGTCCACTCAACCTTTTAGTTATTTAATTGGATCCGTTTCAGTGACAATATACGCTAGTTATGTTCAACTGTGCCAATAATTAGATCAATCCATGTAAGTACTGTATGTTATTATTGTACCAAAATGTGTGGGCTACGTGCAAACACGCGATTGACAGTCTGCTGTATTCTAGTCTTGCATTATACGTATCTCTACCAGCTCAGGCAGCGTGTCACTGCGTTATGTGCTCACACCTGGCTGCCGTGTAAATGCGATGAGCTCCAAATGGGCTCTTGGACTGTTGACTTCGCTTCTTCATATCTCTCTTTCATCTGTGCCAGCTACAGCAAACAAGACCACATGGGCTCAGTAGCTGCAGCGTTCTCCTGCCAGTCAGTACAGGCAAACATCCAATCACTTCAGCCAAACAAAGCTTAGCAATGCTAATTGTTGGGAAGACACAAATCTGCAGAGGTCAGAAAACGCTGCTCAATTTTAGTCACTTGGAGGACACATTTCGTCATATTATGCCCTCTAGCAACGCATTGAAACTGATTTGATTCAAATGTTTTAAACTGTGAATACTCACATCTGCCTTCTTTTTTTTCCCCTCCCTGTTTATCTCTCTCATTTGTGTCTGCCGCTATAAACCTTTACCAGATTGCTTGCGCCGTCTTCGCCGCCCTGCTCCACTTCTTCTTCCTGGCAGCGTTCACATGGATGTTCCTGGAGGGTGTGCAGCTCTACATCATGCTGGTGGAGGTGTTTGAGAGCGAGCACTCGCGGCGGCGCTACTTCTACCTGGTGGGCTACGGGGTTCCCGCGCTAATCGTGGCCGTTTCTGCCGCAGTGGACTACCGCAGTTACGGCACCGACCGAGTGTGAGTACATGCGCAAGCTGGATTAGGTTTCACAATTAAAAATGAGGTCTTATACACAAAAACTCATATGAAGGTACCTTTTTATATATAAGATATACACTGCTCTTCATCCTTCTAGTCATTAATGGTAATGATTGCAAGTGCATAACGTTTTGGTTTGTCTGCAAATGTAGATATATGAGAAATAAGTTCCAGACTAAAGTTCCAGATCAGTAGATATTGGAAAAATGTGACCCTGGCAGACTATATATGTTCTTTAATTGCTGGAATGATTTTGGGGGAAATGTTGCATCAGATAGTTTGAACCCCAAACTGAAGGGACTATGACTTGATTTGTCATTTTCATTTAGAGGACACTTGAGCAACATGTGGTTAGGAGGACCCGGCCACTTACCCCGCCCGAACCAACCAGCTCTACCGACTGAGCTACAGTCGCCTCTACCTTTCCTGTCTCTCAGTGTAACCGAAATAAGCAGTTTGTCAAATATGTTCAATTGACATGGATACCAAAAGCAACTCACTGCAATGTTGATATCGTCATCTCATGACATTGTGTCTACAACCTGAGCTGGTGGGGAGCAGGAAGCCAAAAAAAGCCCTGCTAACAACATGGCGACAGTTTGTGTTGGTTTTAGGAGCTTTAACAATCTTGCAGATGACGCTCCAGTAGCCATTGCTCATCATCAACATTTAATGAAGCCGAACGGTTACTCAAGCTGCGTACATTTCCCCACTGCTGAATTGACATGGTTTCGACGGTGAAAAATGCTCACTTCAGGATATGGTATTGTTGGATGAATGGCGGGCTGTTATGGTTAATGTCTTCAGCATTTTAGGATGCACAAATTACAGCACAGGCATGGACAGATTAAGAGCAAGGGAGGGGGGGAGGAGAGTGAGTATGAACAGGGAGATGGAGAGTGAATGAGAGAGAAAAAGACAGGAGATTAACAAAAAGATGGGCAGCGACAGAGACTGCCGTTTTGTATTTTCTACAGAAGCTGCATAAGCTCTTTCCCCTGAAATACAAAGTGGTCTATAAAGCAGTGTAATGCCAAACAGAGGATTGGCCTCCATTCCTCTCTGTTAATCTCAAACCCATCTGAAAATAATGAAGACCAGCATCAGCAGGTTGCTTAAAAGATGTTTATCATAAATGTCACACACACACATTGCTACACACAACGCCACTGATAGACAGTGCATTTGTAGATTGGCGGAGCCATAGTTCTTGGTGATGGATGAGGTGATAGCTGCCACCGCCTGAGCCTTGGCATCATGTGAATAATTAAAGCCTGCCACCGGTGGGACAATTATACTCAGCCATTGAAGGATGAGGGAAAGGACAAGGCGTGATACGTGGTGAATAGCAAAAGGTGGGGGAGGGCGCGTAGTCCCGCTGCAAATTGATTTGGGGACCATAGCGGCGCTGTCATAGGTGTTATCACTTTGAGCAGACATATCCAGCAAGTGACCCAGGTTTAGTAGATGGCTGAAGCTGAGCCCCAGTGTCTCGTAATAACTGAGCACATTAAAAAGCAGCCTGGAGCTCAGCAAGCTTGTGAAGTCACCTGTTCAAAGGCTGAGATCAACTAGGAATCTTTGAACCAAAGAAAGTAGTAGGACCTCCATTCAATTACTCTTAAGTGATTATTCTAAATGCGCCTTTGAGCAAGACACTTGACTCTGCTCGAGTCCAGTGAAGGCATCTAGTGGTCAGCAAAACAAGGGCGGGATCCCATGTAATTTCTCCAGTTTAATGAAAGTAATGCATCAAACCACCTGTAAACTCGGGAGATGGAATATTTGTTTCAACAAACTAGTTGGTGCAACTGTCCAGTGTGTTCCACTGAGCATGAAGAACAGTGGTGGGTGGTGTCTAAGAAGTCCTGTGGAGGTTTCTTGCAAACACCTACGTTTACATTCAGTGTCTCTCACCATTACCATTGTGTCCTTTAGGCCGAACAAACATGTTGAATGCATTTTTATTTCTTACAAAACATTTGCAAGGCCAACTTTGTTTACTATATTTATTGGTATATAGTGAAATCTGTTGTAGTTATTTGTATTTTGACATTAGCTACATGTAGTAGTCAGGACACAATCAGACTATTGGCTGTGTTAGCTATTGCTATCTTAAGAACACACTATTGTTTGAGTTTGACTATGTATGCTGGTCAACACACCCACACAAAACACAATTTGAAATGTGTTTTTCTGTCAATTTAAACTGTAATGTAGAAATTCAAGAAAACAAACAAAAATATATTTTGGAAGGAAGTTGGCATGCTAAAAGTTAGTTTGTTACTCTCATACTCAGATTTTTTTTTAATGTTTGCATTGATTATTTGCAAAAAAAACAACAATATAAACTATGGTTTCCTCAAGGGCAGTAAGGCTTCTTCACTAGTTAGCTTTTTACTGAAGAATACCCAAGCTGGTGTACAGTTACAAGAGGGATTTAAATCAAATATTTTGCATTGACGGTTTTAGGATATAGTGCGATTTGGAGCACCTCCCTTGTCGCTAAAAATGATTGATTGATGGATGGATGGATGTCATGATATTATTAGTTGAAATTGGTTTCTTAACAATACTCGCTTATTTAAGCACACATCATACTTTGTTTTACATGAAGAGAAGATGATATAAATTGAAGAAACTCATCTCTAGTCATTTTCTAAATATATATATTGTTAAATATTTGCACAATTTCACCGGCGATGTGATCTAAAAGGGGTTAAAAAAGGCGTTTTTTGTTTCATTAGGCACAACGTGCTTCGGGACTTAAGACCAAACCAAAAGGCAGCTGGTGATCTCCTTGGCGCAATCATTTCACATTGCTTGACTCACACTCTTGGTCATCAGCTCCACTGTCACGCCAGTGAAATGACTATCTCTGTTGCGAAGACTTCTTTCCCGACGAAGCTGCCATGGCTCAAAGGACAGCCTGTCTCAGATCGCTGCAGAATGCCAGAACACTGTTGGCACGAGCTTGGCTTGTGTTTTGACTGGCACACTTTTATGGTTTTTATTGCTTGGTTACTAATGGAATAGTGCATAAAGAAGCACACCAGGGGGGGGTAGATGAAACTAGATGTGCTCCACAACCATGACACAAGTGGAGAAGAGGAGGTAGAGAAGGCAGAAAAAAAATAACAGCCCGCAGCTCCCACCGCCCACCACGTCTTTAAATCTTTCTATGATCTGAAGAAGAAGAAGGCACAAAACAACAATAGAAACCTTCAGCATAATTTAAAAACCGCGACGTTCGGAGCATGTGCTTTGATGAGCAGCCAGAGTTCTGTGCATGTTGTGTATCTTTTGTTTGCACTTATTCACTTCTTTCTGCATCCATATGTGTTTTTCTGTGTTTCCTCCTCTCATCCATTGATATCAGTGAGGGGGAGACATATCAAGTCCCAGGAACAACAAAAGACCAGTCAATTTTCTGTCTTGTCACTTCATATACAGTATTCTCTCTCATTTGTCTGCGGGTTCTTTGGTGACAACAAGTGAAACCTATACAAACTTGTCTATTGCGGCTGAGGTTTTTAGGCTATTTCGCTGTAAATCCTGCTTTTCCTCAAAGAGAATGGGACCACAATAGCATCCATGATATCATGGATCATTGAGTCTTTTGCTTTCAGAGTAGGTTTTTATGGAAAAGGGACACCTCACCTTTCCTCAGAAATCAGAATTTAAGGCAGTGTGCCATTTCACGACAACAATGTTTTCTTTTCTTTTTTGTCGTGTTTTTGTCTTCTACACTAGACAGTCACTGTCTAAGTGGTGTGTTCCCCATAATCTCAATTTGCATTAATATGCTGTTGAATTACAGCTAATACTCTTCTACTTCCACTTCGTCAGGCTGAATGGAAACACGTCTGTATGAACTGTAATTTTCCAGTGGCCAAATATGGAGGCGTCTATCTGCTGCAGCAGCGGAGATTAAAAGATTAATAATTCAACCACAGGTCATGAATCAAGTTTTTTTTTTTTTTGCCATTTCAAAGGGGGCACTGCCACCTTCCAACCGGCCCTTCTGGTCTGTATTTAGTTCCACTCAGCAAAGAAGAATTGACTATCTGCTCTGTGTTGATATGAGTTGAGGTCAGGAGAGTGTGTTATTTAATTCTCGACATCGTTACAGCAGTCCTCGAGAGTCATCGCAGTTAACATGAACATGTAAGACACTTTGCTGAGTGCTTAAGGACTGCGTGTGACCATGTCTGTCAGGGTCAGGGTCAATCCAATTCCTCTGGAGTGATACAGCTAGGATTCAATTGAGAACCAATTGAATCATCCATAAATTATCATTTGTAATGTTAATTTCCTATCTGAACCCGACAAATTGAAACTGAATCGTACTAGAGTCGGGTCGCTCCCAGCCTTTAGGGTGCATCCTTTTACAGTTTTAGCTGCATCCCGCTCCGTTTGTTTTTCTTTGTCTTTGATAGTACACCTGTTTGGCTATGAAAGCCCATCATTATTACTGTCATTGCCACTGAAAGCCCCCTTTCCTCCAAATTCTTACTGATGGCCATAATTCTCCAAGCCCCTTGCGGCAATCTATGTTTTGAAGTACCTATTCCTTTGTGTCACTCCAGCCTCCTACTTGATGTATATCCTCTGAGCATGAGAACGAAGCTATAACCTCAAATCTCTCTCTCTCTCTCTCTCTCTCTCTCTCTCTCTGTATACCCCCATCCCCTTTTCCTCTCACTCTGTCTCTTTCATTGCAGTTGCTGGCTTCGCCTGGACACCTACTTCATTTGGAGTTTCATAGGACCAGCAACCTTGATAATTATGGTAAGCGTTACCCCATCCACCCCTTCTGCTCATTAACCCTACTTAGCCTGCGGGGTCATCGCTTAAATGGTCCGCCGAGATTTCTTTTTCTAGCTCCTATCCTCGCTCTTTTCTCTGCCCTGTTGAGCATATATGCCACCGCCGGGCACGGAACCGTCCAGAGAAACGAATGAGGGGTGTAGGAAATATATTGCAGTTTGTCACCCCCGCTGCAGTCACCGGCTAAGACAATTATTGGGGGGCATAGGGGGGCGGGGAGAGAAAGAGAGTGAACTCTGCTCAGTATGCAGTGTTGGAGTAATCCGCACTGCGATTATGATTGATTTTCTTCCTGTTCCAACTCGTACTCCACTACCTTTTTTCATCTCTTCCTCGCAGGCACACAGACAGCTTTGGGTGCAATGAAGACACACACACACACACACACTTTCTGTGTCTTTCCCAACTAGGACAGCCCCAATTTTCCAATGAAATATCTCATTTATCGATCCCTCTGCTTTAAATCTGATGTCAGAATGTTGTTCTAACTGTTTAAGCTAATGCAAAGCTGTAAATATTGCTGTGCTACAAGCTCTTTATTTTCCAAGACACCAGTCAGCAATCATAATTAATATTGGGAATCAGTAAATCAACTAGTAAATGTCTTCAACAACCACAAATGTGACAATTGTATTGTCCCACGGGTCCCAACATGTGCAATTCTAACAATTCTTAACTCTTACTGCTCAGCTGGATGCTAAATCCTAACATGCATAATGCTCTTTCATGCTCCAGTTCGGTGGAATCACTCACAATGCATCTCTGTGTGCCTCATGACTCACTCCTTTCTCTCTTAGATTTATAAACAAGAAAAAAATCTGTTTTGGAAAGAAGGCTAGAGCTCAGATCCAATTGTCCCCTGGGACATTTGGTGAGGGTTTGGGCAAAGATGCATTTTTAGCGGTTAAAAAAATGCCGTGTTATAAGCTTAATTTTAACTGTGAACATCAGTAAATTAAGTGAAATCTCATTGAGATGTGCTTTACTCAAATTCTGTGTTTAAGTTAGTTATTTGAATAAGAAATCTGGTACATAAAAAAACATAGTGCTTCACTTAAAGGTAAATGATTGTCCTATGTTATAGTAAATAGGCACATCCAAGTGTTAATGAAATGATACCCCACCCATTAAATGCTGTCTTTGCTTGTCATGTAGCAGGGGACATGATACATGCTATGATAGAAATGTGAAAAGTACCGCATGCATTTTACAAAAATGTTTTTGTTAACACTTTCTATAACACCCATGTAATGCATTATAATCATACCTATAATGCGTTGTAATCTATTTATAGCACTGTATAAATAGTATTATTCATAGTCATTTATAACCATAATCATAGCACATTAAAAAAGCATTTGTAATGACTTATAAGGTCAAGCATCATAAAGCTCCATAATTGCTGGCCACTCACTGACTTTCTTTGGTGTTATAATTCCCATAGTTGTAATACATTTTAGTATTCTTATAAAGCATTATTATCAGTGTTATAATGCTTTATAATGTGATTAGAAGTTACTCAAAGTGGTCAGTGTTTGCTTTAAGAAAAGGGAAGAAAATGTCAAAAGAAAACGAACTCGGCAGCAGTGGCAGTAATTCCCCGTGCTCGTCTCTAAGTGTGAGACAAGTTTGAATAAGTCAGACAGGAAAGGCTCCCTCATACAAGTATGCAGCTGTCGTGTCTCACCGTTTGCTGTTTAGTCTGTTATACCACCGTAGAGGTTTCATAGGATTTTGTGCTCTGTTTGGCAAAGTGGGAAACCAAGTCTGGCTGCAGCGTTTCCAGCTCCGTGCTACAAAGTGCTCTGATTTAAAATGAATGGAACTGAAACAGGAAAACCTCTCCCTCTCTCTCTCCCTCTCTCCCTCTCTCCCTCTCTCCCTCTCTGTATCTCTGTCTGTCCCTCAGCTCAATGTGATCTTCCTGGGCATCGCTCTCTACAAGATGTTCCATCACACGGCCATATTGAAACCAGACTCCGGTTGCCTGGACAACATCAAGTAAGAGCACTCACATCACCCAGATATCCATTAAAGTCGTCCAGAAATAGCACTCCTTATGACATTTGTTACAGATGGAAAGAATGTTTCAATGTGACGAGCTCGCCTCCACCAAAAGCTCTCGGACAGCTGAATTGTATCTCGTACGACTCAATTTGAGCCAACTTTTCCTCCCGATTCTTTCAGTTTAATGAAGCCCTGGTTAAAGAGAAACATTGGGATGTTACTCTGTATTCAAGCCGATGTTTCCGAGCAATTCACACTTGCTTGCCGCCCCCCCCCCCCACCCCCCCCCCTTTGCTATTTCAAAAACCTCATTAAAAGCACTTAAGGTTGTGAACACCCAACCCAAGGGTCTGGGAGTCTGAGCCTGCAAGGTAAGCGTCTCCTATTAAGCTGAAAGGTTGTGTCAGGCAGGGTTAAAATCAAACAGGTATTCTATTGCGTCCCCGCCGTTATCTGGATAACACTGCTGTCTGCACAGGAGAAGGCCAGGAGACAATCTGACAGACCTGACCTGGTGTTATCTTGATGTCAACATGCCACCGATGAATATTCATATATTTTATGTGTGTGTGTGCGCGCTTAATGTGTGTTTGAGTCAGTTTATCTGCCTTTGCCTGGCTGCTTCCAGATGATATGAAAGCTTGAGGGACAATAATGATTATATAACTCGGATTCAAACTTTGCATGTATTGTAGTCTCATGCAGTGTTGGAAACATACCACAGATTTAACTTTATAGACTGGTTCAGGTAAACCGTCAGTCAAACTTCTAAAAGTTTCCTCCTCTGGCTGGATGTGAATAAACTGTTTGAAAAGTTGTGTTTATGGTCCCTTTGCCCTGCAGAATGACGCAGCGTTTTCGCTCATTGTCTTTGCTGTAAGCTCCAGCTACCTGGTGTCAGTGCAGACTCATTCTACAGATGGTGTAAAGTTGTTTTTCCGCCCGTTTGCGATGATAGATAAGGGTCTCTGCTCTGTTTTTGCTGTCTCCCTCACTTTTTTTTTAAGGCACTCTGGACACATTAGTCTACTTTATGGCTGGCGCTCTGGCTGTTTCTCTGTGGCATCACATCACTGTTTGTGTCTCAGCAGCACAGTGGCCCTGTCTGCCCTGCTCCTCTCAGCACAGTCATACACACATAAAAAAAACAATCTCCTGCAAGCATGATATGGCATGCTTAAAAGCTGCAACCATGCCAGACCATACTTTTTGTTTTTCAATTACAGGTTCACTGCAGGATGTTCCTGAGTGGAGCTGTGGTTTTTAAGTGCTGCCTTTGAGCGGGGCCAAAGTGAGACCCGCACTGACACTACAGTTACCTCAAGATGACATGGAGCAGAGAGTCGACATTTAACGATGTTCTGTGTTCACCAGATGTGTCACTTCTGAGAAATATAGACGTTGCTATATTTTGAAGTTGGCGACTGCATCAGCTCTTCATAAGTCCAGGCTAACTTAGCTAGGATACAAATGTTGACTAAGTTCTGGACGCTACGGTGACTTCCTGCTGTCACTAATTCTCGCTACAAATGTTTCCTTAAATGGTGCAACTAGATGTAGTAAATCCCTTGTTGGAAACTGGCTAGTGGTGACTAAGAACCTTCCCCCCAAAAAACTTTTAAATTATTAATGCAAAGCTGGTGAAACCCAATCCTTGTTTTATTTCTCATCTATCTGATCAAGGTCTCGCCATTTCCTGTTCTGCTCTTTCTGCCGTGCTTTTTTCAAAGCTATAATCAGGTCCAAATACTTTCCTTGCAATGTTAATGACAGATCAATCCAAACTTGACATCTTCCGAAGTGGCTATACACGGTGAAAGCCATTTAGTGGCTCCTCTTTTGTCCTAGTTTGTAATAACATTCTGTGAAATAACAGGTTATGTGTTTTGGTCCTATTTGATTCAGGCGTGTAACAAAGAACATGTAGATCACGTGTATGCACTTTGGAGTAATGAAAGAACCGCAATTGGGTTTATGACAAGAGAATTGTGAAGCGGATGCCTGGATCATTTTCACAGCCGTCAAGACTTGACGTCCAAATGATCCGAATATATATTTTTTCAGGCTGTTCTCTGTGCTTTTGAAACCACGTGGCTTTGAATGAAATAACTGTCAGTACTCTGCTCACAGAGTAGGTTCTGATCGGCGGCAGATCTGTTATTAGACACCAACACAACCGAGTCTCAGAAACACTCAGACACATGCTCTATATGCACAAATTAATTCAGCCCCGAGCTCAAACATCCACCACGAACTAAACCCTTGCTGCGATTCAAAAACCTCCTGCAGCCCCCTTGATTGGCTCTCTAGCTTATATACTGAGGCATGGTGCGGTGAAAAAAAGATTGCTTAGCAGAGAACTTTGATAGAGCTCCAGACCACGACTGGACCGGAACAGCAGGTACATTAAAGCAAAGCACTGATCCAAAATGCTGTAATCGTTTTTCCAGATAACATTTGTCAAGGCCGGTTCTGTACGTTGCCCGTCTTTGGTGCCGCAAGATACGTTGCGTAGTTTGTTCTGCGGTGAAGTCTTGACCGCTGGAGTTCTCAGTGCCGTATGATTTATTACACTGGCCTCACATAATGTACGGAAACAACTGACCTCCTGACCCCCCCCCCCCCCCCAAGAACTCACTCACTCCGAAAACAGTCTGCAATGTTTCACACGACCATTGGAAACTAGTATGAAGTAGCACTGCTGTTGTCAGCCCTCATTCATCTGACGCGGTGTTCAAGTTGAGACCCATTTCTTCAACACGCAACAAATCAGACGGAATGGCTTTTACTAAAAATACTGCTTAGCTAAACACATCATGTCCATGGTCTGTTTCCGCATAAACAAGTAGAAATAGGTAAGTATGATGGAAAATTAAGTATTTCAGTTTTTAACATGGGTTGAAAATAACATTCCGGGTCCAATGTGGTGTAGCAGTCAGTTATCGCCGTGCTTTTCCTCGAGTCACCAAGGTGAACCGGTTTGATGATGATGATACTCCGGGTTAATTAAGTCAATCTATCTCTGTTTAATGAGATGTGTCTTCTTTTGCGTTGTATTTCTGCCGTTTGCCTCCTCTTTATGGTTTGATGTCACATCTTCTGTTCAGATTTCATCACGCCGCCTTGTTTTAATATGAATGTTTCATCTCTTCTTCGCTGTGTATCTCTTTCTCCTTCCCCTCCTCTCTTCTTTTTGATTAGCACACACATCCTGCCTTTTTTTTTTTTTATCTGAGGCTGTGTTTATCTGTAACATCTTTCTGTTTTTCATCTTCCATTTTTCTTTTTTCCCTCTTCATTTTTAGCTACCGTTATTATGATGGATGTGTTATTGTAGAATGGCACTGGTAAGATGCAACATTTCTCAGTCGAGGATGTAGAATAGAATTGATATTGTGTTTGATGTGTTTTTTTCCTTCCTCACCCTATAATAGAGACAGCTGCTGCCACTGCCCTGTGATTTATGGATTACAACATGACTTTTGCGCCGTTGTGATTTTACATCCCAAACTAAATATGGCATATTAACAACATAATGCACTGTACATTTTTTTTTTAGAGAAAGGCGTGACTTTTGACTTGCGTAGCTTCCTCCCCGTACAGATATGAAACTTCAATTGAAATATTCTCACAAGGATGATTTCAAAGATACAAAACGTCTATGCCAACATCAAAAAACTTTGCGCCATTGATGTCTTAAACACTTTGAGGCGATTAGCATTTTAAGCATACCTTTGGTTGAATAATTAACACCCTGCCGAGTTGATCACAGCACTTCCTCTTTTCCTCCCAGAAGCGGCCTACAAAAAGACTTCATGCGCATTTGAAACGGGTTGAATTGACCAATTGCAATCTCGTGCATAAATGATCTGTGACATTGCGATGAATGGCACCTCTGCGAATGAAGTCATTTTGAAGGAAATTGGTGGTAATTTGATGCCATAGTCTGAAGGGGTTCTCTGCTTAATTGGCACAATGAAGCGTCTGTCTCTTTTTTTTTGTGCTTTTAAAGCCTAGAAGTGCTCTGCTGCAACCCTCAGAGATGGATAATATATCTATATATTGCACAGCCATTCAAATAAATAGATGGTTTACTGAAAAGCTCAGTTGATAGGAAGTACTTCTATTGCTTAGATGCTATATTTAACATTCTAAAATTTGAATAAAATACCCATTTAATTATAATTATTCCTAAATAACATGATTTGCCTTATATACTCCATACATAAACAACTTTGAGCGTAATGATGCCACACATATGAACTGAGAGGTTTTGTAACTGTTGTATTAGCAGCTTTCAGGCATGCAGCAGTCCTGACAGGATAGAACTCAACTGAAATGCACCCTCTTCGTTTATAAGTGAGCTGTTGTGCTTTTCAGTGACTGTTATGCAGTCTCTGAAGTTCCGCCTCCAGGCTCCTTCCATGCAGCTGTCAAACTCATCCCCATATTTGTATCCGATAACTCCAGACGAAGATAAGCCACGTGCGATAGGAGCCGTAGCCTTTTCATTTCCTGTCCACTCGGATGCATTACGTATGACCTCTTGCGTCTCCATCGTAAACCATTCGCCCGACCAAAACTGTCACTCGTTAGAGGACAATATTTTGTTCTCTTTGTGCCCACTGCTTGTGTTTCTGTGTCCATTCCGGGGGCAGTCGTCCTGATGAAGTACCTCTCCCACCAGGTCATTAAGACAGCCCTGGGAAAATTATGTTTAATGGTCGCCCCGGTGAATTCATAAATCATTTATTTGGCCGCACACCTGGCCCATTTATAACAGCTTAAATGTGAAAGTCTGCCAGCATTTATGAGGGGAGTTAGATACTTCAGTGAACCAGGATAATGAGGTTTATCACCTGTAAATCACTAACAAATCCCTTCCCAAAATGTATGAATGTCTGGTGTTTGGATGCGAATGCTGTGAATTTAGCTTTAATCTCCACTGCCAAAATAAGTCGTCTTCCTTTTTGGTGTATTGTTTCCCTCTTAATGTCTTAATTTCTACGTTGTATTTGTGGCCACACGTTTTTGATTACGCCTCCCCCATGTTTTGTTATGCGATTTGATTTATTTCTGCTTATTTTCTTTTTGTTGTTTTGCTCTTGTCATATCGCTCAGCTATCAGGATTATGAACCTGAGATCAAGTAAGACAAAATTGGAAGGGCCATTTTCCCCATATTTCCATCTTTCATTATCTCCTCCGTATGAACAAATCCGCACCCAAATCCATCTCGATGCCTCTCTGAATCGTTAACGTGACTTATGGTGGAGCACTCCGTCATGTTGAAGTCCACATTAGTGTGCACACAGCAGCACTCTTGTCTTAAATATACCAAGCCTCCAGATGTGACGAGCGAGATTAGTTTTAAATGGCACCTGCATCTTCACAGTGTAGTCTGTATAAGAATAATGTTTGATATAATAAGCTAGAAGCAGGAGATGAATACTTGAAATACCTGAAATTAATAGATACATGATTGAAACAATTTATATTACCGTAATTATATCCAGTTTTATGTAGCCTAATTAACAGCAGAATAAGTTCCATGGAGATAAATTCATATTTCTGGACTTCTTCTCCATTCTTAGTGATGTACAATACCTAGGTCATACAATAAGCCTTAGAATAACCACATTTGCAGTTATTGACCTGGGAGCCAGAATATTGAGATGTATCCAACCGCCGATGTACACAACAGCAGAGACGTTTACCATTATTTTAGACAGTCGAGGTATTGTTTACACAATACAATCAAGATGATCTGATAATGTGCGTTATTGTGCTTTTGACAATGAGTTTCCCCTCGAATTAGAGGCTATTAACCGCCTCCTTCAGATCGCTGTTAAAGGACTTAATCTCACTCAAAGGGAAGATTGTCAAGCACGCAGGCTGTCGGACATGACAGACGCGGCCGCAAGAATCTGATATGAATCTTAACTCCGCCTCTGTACCAAAAGGGTGCAGGTGAAGAAAAAGTGCCACTTCTCTGCACAGTGTGTACCCTACATGAAGATAGAGCCCTTCATTCTTAGACTGTGTTGTTATTAATCTCAGTTCAATCCTTCAGTTTACAAGACACTTATCGCAACCCTCAGGTAATAGAATCCAACATGTAATGTACTCATTTAAATAGGCTTCGAATAAAAATGCCATATTTCTCGCCCTCCCATTTATACAGACCTCGTTTATCGTACATGGCAATCTGCAGCTTTATGATCATCTATGGCTTTTCAAACAGTCAATGGCAACGCTTGACAGAGTGCAAATGAGGGAAGGAAAAGATGGCAAAGACGGAATCAAAAGATGAAGATTAAAGCCATCGTCATTTTCTCATCAATTTCTTCATGTTTGTGCCTTTTCTCCCTCTCATAGCAAAACCTTGATAACTGTACACACCTCAGTTCACATTGTGGCTTTTAACCTCCATTCATTGTTGCAAAATATTGTGTTTGGTACAATTTTCACTTCTTCTCCCAAGTTCAAAACCAGTTTTAAAGCACTTTTTAGCATACTAGCTTTATCAAATGGTTTGCAAGATGGCTGTTTGTTTGTGTTCCAGATCATGGGTGATTGGGGCCATTGCCTTGCTCTGCCTGCTGGGCCTGACCTGGGCCTTTGGCCTGATGTATGTCAACGAGAGCACGGTGGTCATGGCCTACCTGTTCACCATCTTCAACTCCCTGCAAGGAATGTTCATCTTCATCTTCCACTGCGTGCTGCAGAAAAAGGTACGGGGTCATCCTCAAGATGTGCTGTGTTTGAAATCAATTGATCGTTGGGTTATTTTCATGCTTCAGCCATTATGCTAGAAGAGCATCTCCAAATGCATTGACTGTAACTGTGGCTTTTACTCCATGCAGGTGCGCAAGGAGTATGGGAAATGCCTGCGTACTCACTGCTGCAGCGGCAAAAGTGTGGACAGTTCCGTCGGCTCTGGAAAAGGCACCGCCTCTCGTGCGCCAGGACGTTATTCTACTGGGTCACAGGTGGCAAAATGAAGTCATTCTCCCCTTTATGTTTTCTTTGTTTTTCATTCTCGATTCACTGCACTTGACAGTATCTCCTTTCGCAGGACAAGTTGACTCTCATTTGGTTTTAGATCTCCACTGAACTGTATCTTTGAGTAGTCGGTCTGCATAGCGAGGGCGACTTATTCCTAGATAATAATCCACAGATGTGCACATCCCTACAGAATTTAGACGCAAGAAAACTTCAATGTTTTGCACGTCGCCCTACCACAGCTCTAGTTATTAAGAACTTGTTTAGAAAATATTTTAGAGGTGACTGTGTAGGTATGCATGATAGAAGGAAGTATAGCATATGTCCTTGTTCAGAAGCGTAGTGCCTGTTAAGCTAAACATTTTCTGAGTACATAAAGTCAGTCTGGAATTCATTTCCACTGGAGCAAAGGCTGCACGTTGGTACAGCGACGCTGACTAAACTATTGGCTCGAGCTTTGTGAGGAATTTGTTCATGCTCACAGATGCAGATTGGACTCTCTCTCTGCCAAAATATGTGAATACTGTCCCCCTTGTAAAGTAAATTGTTCATGGATTCCGCCCACATTGACCTGAAGTATAGGATGAATTGCCATGATGCACTCTAATTGAACATAATTTCCATATTCTAAAGATTGTGGTTTCCTTCCAGTGTTTCAGTTATTCAAATAGTGCTTCGAGTCAAGCGTGCAGTGGTAAACCCACGACACAAGCTGGTTTCTGCACACAGATCAAAGCGTTTAATTATACACAGTGCTTTGACAAGATGGCTGTAACCTCATGCTCAGTCGCTTTATATGAGCGAGACAGGAATGGAAACACTCAGAAAGACGTGCTTGTTTATTGCTTACTCTTGAGGCATCTAAATGAATGTGTAATCAGCAAAGTACATTCGAACCCGCTGGCTATGAATGGTTCAAGTTTTTTATCCGTCCAAAAAAAACAAGAAGTAGCAGCAAGTGTCATTTCCAACCCATCTGTGTCTTCAGTGCCGGGGACGACATGACGTAGAATATGTTCTAGAGATCGTCCGTGTCGGTATATGTTCCCTGAAGATTACAAGACCTTTATGTTAAGCTGTATCCTGTTCGCGGTGTTAAAGGCAACTTAAAAAACATTGCTTCATTCCATGACTTTACTCCTGTTATGTTTTTTAATCTGGTTCACAATAAATTGGTGTTAAGGCAGTGTAAGGGTGATCCTCTCGTGCGATAGTATTATTAACGGTAGAAATTATGACCGAAACCACACAAAAAAAAGAGCGTTAATTATCCTTTCTGTGAAGCACTTCATCACGAAACATTTTGAACAATGTTTTCTTTTCACCATCACCGATCCGTGTGTCAATCTGGAAATCTCTGAAAGCCTCTGCCAAGCCCGTCTGGCACAAGACAGAAAGTATTCAGCTCCATGGTTGAATAACCAGATCCTTAGCTTGTGCAACAGCCTGTGGGACACTAACATAATTAACCAGGATGAACCCTTTTTGGATTGAGCATTTGAAACCTGAGACACTGATTTGGAGAGCTTGAATGATGTCTTTATTATTGACTTCGCCTATCCCAGTACTCGTGCTCATCTTTAATTGGAGGTTTCTTATACCCACAGACATGTTTTACAGCTTAAAAACGTGATTAAAAAGCAGACCGCTTATTTATTTTTGCTTCATATCTCACCCTTTATTGTGCTTAAAAGTTAGTGAGTGGAATAGATCTTCACAAATATTCAATAATGTTAGACTTTTACTTTTCAGCTGCATTTCTGACGATGTACAGAGTGAAATCTGACGTGTTTTGACATGTTGTTTGTCCCCCCCGCAGAGTCGCATCCGTCGAATGTGGAATGACACAGTCAGAAAACAGTCAGAGTCTTCTTTCATGACCGGCGACATCAACAGCTCTGCATCACTTAACAGAGGTACTTGGTCACGCAGCAGATATTTACTTGAATGTTTCCTTTTTTCATTGACTTGAATACACCGGCCTTCACCTTTTAGACTTTATTACAAATACAAGATACAGTTTTTCACAAAAGATTCCCTATTTTCCAATTGCAGTCGCTTTCCATTTAATTGGACACGACGACTTTAGATTATGAAAACCATTTTTTTGAAAAGCAAAGCTTTTAACTGCGGACCTTGAGTCGAGGTAAATCAGTCATTTCACAAAGGTTTGCACAAGATACTCCAAATGATTACAATTTCAAGTAGGAGACGCATTTTGTACCCAAACGTTAACTTTCACCAAATATACAAGCAAGTTAAATGTAACTGGCTTGGTGCATTTGTTGCCTGGATGAAAGAGAACGTGATTGTGAATAGAAGGCAGAGATTAAAAGGGATAAAATCCTGATTTGGTGTCATACTGCTTCAAAAAATGTTTCATGTTTTTTTTTATATTTGAAGCATCAACAAATCATCAGAGGAGTTTGCAAAAAGGATTTAATTTAATCTAAACAAATACAAATACAATTGAGTCAATGTAATGAAATCCAATTGTCCAATTGTCCAAATTTCTGGTTTTGGTGCATTTAATAAGACTGATAAAATGACGTCTTAATGTTTCCCCCCCCCCCTTGTGAAGCAGTGCAAATATAACCGACAGTGAAACTGGGCTTACTCCCGGGAAAAGTGCTGGAATAAAAACTAAAAATCAATTCAGTGGAATTCCCTCTCAGAGACACGTTAATAAAAAGTATGTTTCCATAATGTATTTGACGGCGGTGCAGTGAACAGAGTTAACTTTCGGAGTCCCTCAAATTATACAGAAAATAGATCACAGCCTACATCTGACATCGAGTGGCAAATACCGCGCTGGCTGGCATCCATCCCGAACACTCTCCCCACTCATCGCATCTCTTGATGGAGGGCTCCAGTTCCACACTGCTTGCTCTCTAAATTCGCTCTGGGCGCCCGCTCGCGTCGACACTAATGCATAGTTACAATGATGGATTAATGTTCGACACAGGGAAGAAGTGTCAAGATCTCAATAATTAGACACTCGGCTTAGCACACCATCAACAGACACACAGCCTCGATCCATTGTGGAGAGGCTAAATTGGGGCAGGAGGTGGGGCTGTAGAAAAGTTGAAGAAGAGCGTACAGAGATCTTCCATAAAAGGCAAAAAGCGGAGTTAGTAATTATGAACGCAATTTTATACCCTTGGCTTCTTACCAGGCTGGATTTGATAGAGACAACACTCACAAGAGTTAAGTGTGTCCTGCCATCACAAGTATCATACGGAACAGATGCAAAAAAAGAACGTCACTTATCCGTGGCTGCTCCCCTGCTGTTATTACGGTATTATGAGTCGAGGAGCGACTATTTCTTGCTGATTTGTCCTTTTGATTTCCCCCCCAGCTTGCAGCTGACACTCGAGAGCGTAGTCATGCAATCATCCTGATAGCATTGCATGTTCAATTTATCCCAGCATTCGGGATTATTGCACCACACAATCAGTGCAATCAGTGAAGCTGTGGAAATTGTCCAATTTATCCAACATAGACACAATAAGTGGGGGATCTGTCACTGGGAGAATTCAAAAGGGGCTAGTGTTCATGGAATACACTGTAATCAGGGCAAACAGCAACAACAAATTAACAAAATCAAATAAAAATCTCAACATTCTGTTTTCCAAGCTAAATTATAATACAGCTAATAAATACTAAACTCAAACTAAATATTGATTAATGCTGAAAGATGACTCTAAATCAGCAGTACTGTTATTTTAAAATGTCCTCCATGTCTTCCAACATAGAAAATATGAATTTAATAAGAACCCCCCTCAAAAAGTAAAAGACCAACTTTTTGAAAAGATGGAGTGTCACAAGGTAATATAAAAATCTTTCTCCATTGGTTTGACAGATTCAGAGCATTAGAAAATAACAGTGCACCCTGCCAGAGCATGTAATTGCTGTGTACTCGTACCTCAGATAGAAGACGTTCACCTGCTGTGGCACAGCATACAGGAAGTCCTCGAAAGTCTTGAATTTGCTGCTTTAGAAGTAATAGCATCACTTCATGTTGACGGGTCTTGTAAACAGGAAATGGATGTGAATGTTTCCAGCACACCTGATTTTCAGCGTAATGTATTCAAACACTTGAAAAAATATTTAAAAAATTGTCAACGGCAAAGAAAAGCCGAAACATCAGGGAATCCGCACCCTTCGTGTTTAAGAATTCAGCCTTTAAATCTGCAGCTGATCACAGGGCTCAGACTGTGAGTGTTGCTTTGGTGTGATGCTATGTGGTCGGAGAACTGATGTGTCATTTGGGCAAGATCCTAGCAAATCCAAGCGAAATGAGCCAATGTTCTGTTTGCGCCAAGGAGGCGAGGTTGAAGTAATAACGATCTTGACCAAAGAGAGGACATGTCACGAGGCCATTTTGTTGGACTATATATATACTATATAAACAATATTATTGTTCATTTGGTGATTTTCTAATCGAATGTAAACAAACACAACGGGATATATCGAGGTCAGCAGAACTGATAGTGGTCATGTCCATATATCGCAACTCCAAATGGTTGAGGCCATGCGGCGGACCAGAGATGTCAGAGATGAGATGTACCAGTCAGAATTCTTACGCTATTTCTGAAGCAATGGGTGCCTGATTTCAGAAAGAGAAAGCAGGCCTCTCACTTCTAGTTTGGCATTTTGCAACAAGAAGTGACACGAGAGGGCGGGGCTAAGGACATTTTTAGGTCACCAAAAATGTTCCAATTAACTTTCATGAACTGAAAACACTCTGTGAAAGTTGTAAGGTGACCACCAGACCAGTTCTACCAGTTATATCTGGTTCTTAGTTAACGTTACCACTGCTGATTATCGCAATCTCTGTTCAGAAAAGGTGTTTTGCAAACAGTCAATTAAAACAATTGAGAGCACTCTATTTTTTATTTTTTTCAGCCTCAAAGACCAAACAGTTTCCCCCATGTGATCATTGTATTATGCCCTGTTTGAGTCTAGAAATGTAACAGTTCATGTGTTGTGTTGGCCATTTCGATGTTTCTTTGTAATTTATGTCTCTTAAGGCGAGTATGCTGCCTGAACGTGGAGCACAGAAACAGGCTTAACACTAATGGCTGGCATTAAAGGTATAATATGTAGGCACATTCTCGCTAGCTTTTTATAAACACAGCATTAAAAATGTGACCCTCTAGTAAGCTAGAGAGATGGATAGGGTCGACCGGGCTAGAGAGGGAACAGCATTAGTGAGAACAAAGCTGGAAATCAGAAGAATAAAACATTCTTTTCTGATTGTTTCCCAGCACAAATGGAAACAGCCATGCCGCCTCCCAACATTACGGGAAGGTGCAGCATTTTGAATGAATGCAGCATGTTTCATCCTGCTGTGGCCTGTCTGCTCTCTCTGTGCCGGTCTTTGTCTCCGCTCGGTCACGGACACGGTCCAATATAGCAGAGAGACTTGACAGGTGACACACATACCACACAGAAGCACATAAAAACACACACAGCGATATAACAACCCGTTTTCCATTGCTGTGTATCAGGCGGTACTTGATTTTCGGAATGAGACCAGGCAGCACGCACACCCTGCTTATTGGCTGGGGGGGTTACATCCCCAAATGTTCTTTACTGACGCCCAGAAACGTCCTGAGCACAGCAGAATTAGAAGAAAAGAGAAGATACCATCAGAGGGCAGGGTTTCTGCAGATACAGACACTGCCACACCCTTCCAGTGGGTTATAAGTGATGATCAGAGGTTTTTTTTTTTTTGTAGGGAAATTGTTGCATATTATACCTTTAACAATACAATTGACACACTTTCCATCGGGCCCATTAGCCGTGTCAGTTCAGCTCTGCCACTTTCATGCAGCAAAGCCCCCTCACGTTAATGATCATGTGATCATTTGGGTGTTATTAATGGCTGCTATTGCTCAGCTGCATCTGCCCAACTGATATGTATGTTCTCTCTCTTTCTGTCTGTCTAAATATTTTGACAATTTATCCACCCACCTACCCGTTCTCTGTCTCAACGCTCTTCTTCTCTTCTCTTTTTTTTCTGTCTCACTCTGTCTCTTTCTGGCTGCTGCAGGGGCTATGGCTAACCATCTTATACCTAATGCACTCCTACGTCCTCATGGCACTAACAATCCCTATAATACATTGCTTGGGGAATCGGCAGTCTATAACAACCCTCTGGGCATGTACAACACACAAGGTGTGCTAGCTTCTTTTCATTCTTTAACATTGTGGCTAGGGCAGTGTTTCTTTGTTTCTTTTTTTCTGTCCGGTCCTGGAGAGACTGCAAGGTTTCACATCTTTGTTCATGCTCAGGAACAGAATGCAACTTTATGATTGGAGAGTTCAAAGTGACAGACTTTGCACTGAGCTGAACTGCCAGTTGTTCACAGGGCTTTGATTTAAAAAGAAAAAAAAAAAAAAAAAAAAAAAAAAAAAAAAACACTGCTCTAGGTGTTGTGTGTTAGCATTGAACAAACTATAGCTTTGTCACAAAAACCCTACAGGTTTGTTGTGCTGTGGGGTTTTTCATTGGGGGTGTATCATGGCTTCTAGTCAGGCCGTCCCATTCGGTTACAAAGTACACACCCAGACATTTGGCCATCATAGACATTGTAAAAATGATGAAAAATGTGTGCCTGTTGGCAGCTAGATACATCCCCAGGCATTTATTTTAAATGTGCTCTAATGTTGTCAGTGAAGCTTGTGTGCCATGTCTTTTGTCTTTCTCTTTTGAGCATTTCTTTCTTTTTTTTTATGCTCCTGTTGGATCGTCAAACGTCGTTGTTTGGGATGAATGTAATTGGATCTGATATTTAAATTGATAATGCAATTCATTTATATTTCATAGAATAGAGTAGTCTGAAGAGCAAAAAGGAGGATTACCATTCATTTGATTCTCTTGTGTTTGAATCATTTCATGATATAATTTCCTCCATTTTAAGCCATAAATGGTTCAGTTTTCTGGCTCTTTCAAAGAATAAATTGCCCTTCCATTTGGAACTTTTGATTGTAAAAATTGCTAATTCATATATTCAAAATGAGGGTTATTAAGTCGACGTAAATGTGATCCACCCGTTATTTAGCTCCTTGGGGTGGTGGGTGGTCAATGTGTTGGTACTTGAATAGAACACCAATACAAATGTTAGATTTGAGTATTAGAAACCATCTCTGATCAGCCAACAATAAACACATTTGAATCTGGCATCAGCAGATTAAAATACTATTTTTCTGTGTGCAGAGCTGTTACTATTTTATTCCACCTTTGGGCAGTCAATATGAGATCGCTGTAACTTTGTGAGTCTGTAAAAACAGAGAAACTTGTGTGAAACTGAGATAAAAACTCAGCGAGCTTTGATCAGGGGGATAATTTATGGATGCAATACAAGTACTGCATCGGAGCTTGTGACAGAGGGCCATAATTCACCTACATTGCCGTAGGTGTTAAAGAGGAAAAATGCAAATGCATCAAAACGATTTACTGGCGCATTTGACACTCGACTACCGTTGCCATGTTTCACCCCGAGGATTCTGCAAAAAAAGTCATCGCGAAACATCTTTACTTCTATATCTGTTCTTCTCTGAATATGTTGTGGTTCTTTCTGTGGGTACACAGTATTTGCACGATACTATGAAACGATTGCATTCCCGCAGCATTTTCTTGGTGCGTCATCAGCATACTGTACGTGCACATTTCTCTTCTACCTGTCACTGTTATGCTTATTGTTGTTTTCTTTTCTTCTTTCCTTCCCCTCATGCTGTCCCCAAAAAGAGCCCTACAGAGAGACAAGTATGGGAGTCAAACTAAACATTGCTTATCAAATGTAATTGACTTTGGCTTTACTTTCTTTTCACTCGGTGCTGACAAAGGGGTAATGAAAACAAAATGTCATTCCCTTTGGAAGTAATAGCGGTTCTTTTATGACAAAGGCCCTCGCCATTTCAAATAGACCTGTACAAATCTGTTTAAATCACATCCTGGACTCCACTGCTTATTGTACTTTGCACTTCTTGATGTAAAAAACAGGCATTTGCTGCTTCTTACAGGCAAATATCCATTGGCCCGTTTGGTATCGCACTCTGATTAAGATAATCCAATTAGTCACCATTTCGACTCACCTCAACATTTAACGAGGCCTATCGATATCGAATGATTTGTATTCTTATCAGTGAATATTGAACACCCGTGCCTGTGCGTGCATTTATTTTATTTATATTTTGCTATTCACTTTGATCAAGCCATCACATGTGTTGAAGGTCTCAAAAATGAGACTTGTCAAGTTCTGAAGAGGTCAAACTTGTGGGCTTGACACTTGTAACAAGCTGGATGACGGCCGTGTATGATGTAGTTTGAATTAACGTTAAAAATCATGCTTTGATGCTGATGGCGTAGACTAGATAGAATATGAAATATGAAAAACAGAGAGAACAGAAAGGCTCATTCCTTTCAGTGTGGGTTGATATGTATTACTAATTCATGTCTAGAGAGAGGACTGTTTATGTTCACATAGGCAAAGCAGACATGAAGAAATATTTTTATTCCAGTATTACAATGTTACGTTGCAATGCTCAAATGGGACAATATGGCTGGGGTCCAAAATTGACAGCTGTCGCTCTGGTTTGTGTTCACTTTAAGTCTTCCATGCATGGCTCTGGTTTTTGTCTTTTGCTTGCTTGGATGTCGTGCTGAAGCTTTGTGTGTTCGTGCCGTGGCTTGAGCTTTTGTGTTGTTGCGTGTCACACATATCGGTGTTTTCACCACTGCCATAGAATAATGAAGTGAAATTGGGTCTTAGAAAATGTTATTTTTTTGTAACAAGGTAAGTGTGTATGATGTTCATATTTACAGGATATATTGTACTTTTATATCTTTCCTAATCCAAATACTGTCGGATCTTAATTTCCATAAAGCACACTTTAGAGAATTGTGGGTGACATATCATTTCGTAGAGTGCTTTGGGTTTCAGGACATATTTCAGAATAAAAGGGCTCGAGAATGTGATGGGTGTAATTTGTGTTTGTAAAAGTGGCTGACATTTAGCTGTTGCAATTACATCCCCATCAGATTCCACCCTTCTCATTTGCCCACTCTATACCCCCAACCCAACCCGTGTTTGTCATTCCAGAGGGAATCCTGAACAATGCCCGGGATACAAGTGTCATGGATACTCTACCACTGAATGGTAACCATGGCAACAGCTACAGCATCGCCAGCGCCGAGTACATGAGCGACTGCGTCCAGATCATTGATCGGGGTTATAACCACAAGGAGACCACCCTGGAAAAGAAGATCCTGAAAGAGCTCACCTCCAATTATATCCCCTCCTACCTCAACAATTCCCACGAGCGCTCAACCGAGCAGAACCGGAACCTTATGAATAAGCTGGTCAATAACGTCAGCAACGGTGGCAAGGACAGTGGCTACGGGATGGGCTTGGGAATGGGGATGGGCATGAATGTGGCGCTGAGCCTGGACGACCACTCCACCTTTGGTCCGCACCACGACGAAGGCCTGGGCCTGGAGTTAATCCGCGAGGAGTCCAATGCCCCGCTGTTGCCTCAAAGACCGCTCCCGTCACTGCAGGCGGCGGACAACCTTAACAATCACCTCCACCAGTCGGCGCCGCCACCCCTTCCTCTGCCCCACCACCCCTTCTCGTCCGCCACCACTTCCTCGTCTCGAAGGAGGATCCCCCAGGAGAACAGCGAAAGTTTCTTCCCCTTACTTACCAACGAGCACACCGACGACGAGGGCTCATCACCCAGCCACAACCACCAGAGAGACTCCCTCTATACCAGCATGCCCATGCTGCCCGGCCTGCCAGACGTGTCTGCCAAATCTGCTGACGGCTCCAATGACGGCGGGGACGCCAAGAGCCCAGAGGCCAGTTCGGACGACGTTTACTACAAGAGCATGCCCAACTTGGGCTCCCGCAACCACCTCCATCAGCTGCACTCCTATTACCACTTAGGGCGGGGCAGCAGCGATGGCTTCATCGTGCCCCCAAACAAAGAGGATCTATCCCCAGAAGAAGCCCAGTCGGAGCCCTCGCACCTGGTCACCAGCCTATAGGCCCAACACCCTCCCGCTCCTCCAGTGTCCCTCCTATTACCGTGGTCCTCTTCACCGTGTCCCCTTGTCCCTTCAGTCGTTGGCAGTGGTAGCCTTTCTTTTTATTCTGTGCCCTGAAGACTGAAGCAGAGCAAATGACTCTACTCGCTGTTACTGACCACCAACAGGATATTATTGCTAATATGTGACTATATTTGGTTAAACATTGCGGGAATCTGTTGATGTTGTGTCCCCCTTCCCCTCCCCCTCTCCAACCCTGTGTGGTTTGGCGTGTTTTGTCTCAGTGTGAAGAGAGACAATTACTCGCACAGGACTTTCTAGGTCTCAGAGATATAGTCTGACAGTCTAAATGAACTGCATAGCCCCAAACTATACAAGTCTAAACTACAGACTTCACCAGAATAAACGGGAAATTTAAAAAAAGGACTATTTTTATTATACTTCTGTATCTATATTGCTTTTTTTGAAAGATTTTCTTCCTCTTTGGTGAGTTGCAGCACATTTTGTTTGCTGAAGTGTCCCTTCGATGAAAAAAAAGACAAAAAAACAACAACACATTTTGAACAATTACCATGAAGGAATTATTGATCGTATGCTTTCAAGCATAGCTGTTCTTTTTCTTTCGTTTTACTGTAATAACAGTTGTTTAAAAGAGGGAGAAAAAAAAACTAATAAGATAATTATGAGATATTTCTATGTAATTGTACAGGTAACTAGCATTGCACACAGTAGTATGCTTTCTTTTGTTCCGAGCAAACCCTTTGTCTCTGTAAATGTAGTGGTTAGGAGCAGTTTTGTTCTGTTGTGCTGGCCTTTCTGGTTTTCTGGTACCAGTCTGTTTTGTTTTTTTTGTTTTCCTCTGTTATCACTTTCCAAGAACTGACCATCTAAATAGAAGCAAAATAACACAAAAAAATATCGCAACAAAACACGTATCGTGCTGGCATCTTTGTGCTACGTATTCATCTTTGTTTTCAGGTCTACTTTCTGTTTCAGTTAGATTTCTGTTCCCGTTTTGTTTTTACTGTGTAGATAGCAGAGCTATGATTCACAGATCGTCAAGGAGACAGAATAAGTCCAAGTTAATCATGAATGTCCCTCAGAAAGGTTCATAGTGCATTCTGCATCTCTATTGGCATTCGCTTGTGCTTCGAGAGAGAGAGAGAGGGAGAGAGAGAGAGAGGGAGAGAGAGAACAAATTGAACATTGATGAGCACCCGGCACTTGTACAAAAAAGAAAGATGGTTGTTTTACTTATTAAAGAAAGCGCTTTTGGAGTGAGAAAAACTGGAAGTGTTTTTGTTTTTCTTCCTCAAGGAGAAAATATATTTATTTATCTGTTTACTAAACAGTAATCAAAATGCAGGACGGAACCAAGTTTAGTGGCACAGATACGTTTTTATTATCGGCTATGATTATGGCTTCTTATTTATTCATTTTTGTAAACGGTTTCCAAGTTGAATGACATAACTAATATTTGTTGTAACAGTGAAACTTGTTTGCCAACAAATAAATTAATGACTAAGATTCATCACTTAGCTATGACAAACGTTTGGTCTTGGGTCTTGCAACTCTTTTATACGGACACCAGCGAAGGACCTCCAAATGAGGAAACCATCAATTCATTTTTTTTTTTTTATTATCAGTTAATATCCCTCATTAGCCCCTCTGTCCATTTTAGTGCCAAATCAACTTTTGGCCCAGAAACAGTGGATGTGCTCTGTATGCTCTGGTCTGCTTTACGATAGAAGCAGTGATTTCATAAGCTGTAATAAATATTTCAATATCATTGCTGGTGTAACCAATTAATTCTTTACAGAGACTATGTTTGACATTAGTTTGATAAAACTCAGCAGGACACATGAAAGTCACCCGGACCGTTCATCCTGGAAGAGGGCAGGAGGAGAGGTACGTATGCCCTGTCTTATAATGTAAATATTAAGTCATTGTATTGTTTCATGATGTAGCAACCGCTCTCATCAGCAAACAGCCAACATACCCTTAATTCAAGGCCCACCTGATTTGCACAACAAACTCAATATTACACTTAAACATTGCATCACTGCACCTATAAACCTAGTTTACTCAATTCATCAGATATTAGTATTCTAGACTTCTCCGGTGGACGAATAAATTTATTGTTATACTGTGTAATGTGCGGTCACAAGCTTTCTGTACTTTTCTCTCATGTATTTCACAATATCCTGTTGTAACGTACTGCAGGAAGGAAGAAGGAACTCGAGCAATTTTCCCTGAGCTGTGCTCTGTGATTGATGGCTGAGTCATAATGAAAAGTTACCCGGGATGTTTGGCTCCTCTTATTACAGCCTGGAAAAACATGTTTTTTTCACTTACCTGTATTTATAGATCTAATTGTTTTGGTGCGAGATATCGGCCATAGAGATGTCTGCCTTCTCTCCAACATAATGGGACTATATAGTACTGGGTTTGAATAACTTTCAACAGCAATGTCTGCTTCCAGAAATCCTGCAGCTTCATGTCGGAACCATGGTTGAAAGAAAATAGTTCCTGCATGAAACTGCTCATAATGTCTTTGGATTATTTTGAGAAACTGGGTCATGATTTCTGGAGAGAGACATCGCTGTAGATATTTACAAATGTATTATTTTTGGCGCTTTGAGCACCACAACTCCAGAGCCAATATAGTAGCATTATATCGGAGAGAAGGCAGATATATCTCCGAAACTATAGGCAACTTACACCAAACCAATCTAGATTGATAAACAGCCCCACAGATAGATGGACAAATCTGTATTTTTTTTGCTTTTGGGGTGAACTGTCCCTTCAAAGCATGGATCTTCACTTAGAGATGTGGCTTCGGTGGAGAGAAAAGAGCTCCGTTTGTCACTGCTGCATCATCTTGAATGGCATTTACAAACTGGGGCGAGTTCATGAAATGTGCTGAAGATGCCACTCTGGCTCCTTATCCACTTTATTAATAAGTTGGTACGCAAGCTCATAAACTGCCCTGACGCTGGCAAGGAAACATGCTTGCGCGGCACAAAATGCCACAGTGAATAAGCAGCACTGCAGGTCACTTCCCATTGGCTTTGCAGACTTATAGCGGCGTACAGATGTTTACTGGCACATAAAAAGACACGGATTGCAGTCGGTGTATGATATTTTATATTCAAGCGCTATCTTTAATTCACGCTGTTTACTCAAGTGAGAAGAGTTTCTGACCAGCACAAGTGGATATTTATTTTTTACTGCCATCAGACTTCAGACTGAAAACCTTAATTCCGCTTCGCTCCCGAACCACAAAGTAAGTAATGACATGTGCTCAGTGCTCTTAAAAGTAGAGCGCTTCCAAGGAGATACCAAAGCAATTATTAATTCATAGTATTTGTGCTATTTTTTGGTCTCAAGATGTTCTGGTGGATAATCAGCGATTATTGTAGGAACTCACAACTGTCTTTAATGTTGTCTGTGTCCTTATTTCACAGTTTAAAGTACAAAAAAAACTTATTTACATTTAAAAAAAACTTTTAACAGTCAATGGAGCAAATGCTTATGATAGAAAGAACTCCACTTTTCAAGCCCCTGAGGAAGCTGTCTGGCGAGCTGTTTCATTCCACAATCCCTGACTGTGACTGGAGATATCCTTGTTGCTGACAGTTAAGGGCGATTTCCCTCCATCCTACCTCCAGCTCTTCACCAATCTCCAATCCATGGCTGATTTATTTGATTTCAGCTTTAATGTTACTGAACATTAAAGTCGTCCGATGTGCTTCTCCTTTAAAAATAATCAATATAATCTGATATGTTTCAATATAATCTGATATGTTTCCAATGGCATGTCATTCAGAGTCACACAGTTTACTTTCAGCTTTCGATGAACATGTTTTAGCATGAGGGGGCTAGACACTGTGGAGGTGCTGATAAGGACGAGTGTCCATTTGATTCTGGTATTGGAAAACTGTTGTCGTGTCGTCACATGTGTCTGTAAGCATGATGTGCATATGTGTGCTCACATGTTGGTGTTTGAGGACGCGCGTCTGCATGTTTGCACACGTGTGAGTGAAAGGTGCATGCCAATGTGAACGACAGCGTATGAGCATCTCAGATGTGATACAAAAGATGGCGCATTTTTTGTTTATATCTCGCCCCCTAGTGAAAAATCAATGACCAAATGCCTGGCAGAATTCCAAAATGAAAGGTGAATCAATGTCATCTCCAGCGTTGTGTATTGGGACAACTTGACAGCCTTAGCACATAAGAGAAAATACCTCTCTGGCTTTTTTTTCTAGCCAAGATAACATTGATTTAAAGGTAGAGGCGACGATTTGGTCAATGTTTGCCACTTTGGGGCCCAAAGTGTTCCAAGACTTTGCGCTGTGGTTGTACTTGAGATATTAAAGCTTGGTCTGCTCTGCAATAAAAAAAGAAAGGTCAACGAACTTGGAGAAACTTACATTATTATCAAGCATATCCATAAGCAACAGGGTTATCATCTTAAAGGTCCTGCACGCCATATAAACCGATACAGGTGAGTTTAAAGGACCTGATAACCTGTGTTATTATAAGCTATGAGCCAGGACCTCAAAATGTCTTTCAAAAGATTGTTTGTTTTTTTGTTTCGTGTGAGCTTTTATCTACCTTTAATAATGAATGGGCTATTTATTGTTACAGAGCCACAGCATCGTATTTATTTATGTTTGGCTGATTAGACAATCTCTCAGGACTTTGCTGGCATAGTTGTTATCCCCTCACTTTTCTGTTAGTGTGTTACAAATTACACATATATCATGTTTGAACCTTACATAATTAGGCAAAGCACTGGGCTGAGAATTGAAGATTTTTTTTCTCCCAACAAATTGTGTTTGCTTTATGTTTTTAATCTTGATTTGAAAGAGCCGATCACAAAGTAAAAAAAAAGACACAAACTACACTTTGGGATTTGGATGAAAGCTTTCTGTTAGAGGGATAGAAAATGCTGGAAACAAGTTATGGAGAGAAATGTAAAAATATGCCATGTCATTTCTAACAATATCCTTATAAATAAAAGCATTAGTAAATGTAATATTAATTAAAAACTGGTCTTTGGTGCTTCCTTATTTTACAAATACATATAATAGTTCGAGTTTCTCAATATCATTTGTGAATACGAAATGTGCCCAAAAATGTAAGGTTAGTCCCTCGTGAGTATAAGAAAGTGTTGCATTATGGGTTGCTTATAGCCGAACGTTAACATGTTGCCAGCGAGTGGCGAGTATAGAAGTGGCGAGTATAGAAGTCCAAACAGAAGTTGTTAATTTACGTAGTTTTGCTGCGGATGAAAGCAACTGACGTGAGAAAGCGTCTCACCTTTTTCTGTGACTTTTGAAAACGCAACGCAAGGATTTCATGCTGCTCTCCAAAAAAAACCTCCCTGGACAAGACGCACACAGGTGAGCTTTACGCGTCATGCAACGTTTGGCGTTCACTTGCACAGTAACGTCAGCCGTTTCTGTGCTTGTATTAGAGAAGAGGTTTAAAGACGACAGTTGGATTTGGTATAGTGAAAAGTGAGTGAACATCCCCAGCTGCAACGAATAACAGGTTAATACTGCCATATGCTAAATGAGTCTGTTAGTTTAGCTTTGGTACCAAAAAGGGCCCGACGTCATTAATTACCAGACTGGTTATTCAGCTGGTGTCTCTGGAGCACGTGCGTTAGACTTCACTGTAGTTTGGATTAAATCAACAGTGTTTTTATTTTCTTGTGAGTCAATTGACTGAAATTCATCAATGAGGTTGTTTTTATTTATTTTATTTTACTGAATAAATATGAGCTTATTTCGATATCACAACACAATATGTTAAATATGGTTTATTTACCTTACTTATTCAAAACGTTATTGTAACGTTTCTATTATATGTGGTGCAAAGGTTGTCTTTAGGTCGATTTACAACGGGGTCAATATATACTAATGCGTTTAGTGTTTTATAAACAACACGGGCAGCTAACAGCACAAAAGTGCAGAATCATGTGGGGCCATATTGTAGGTGCATCTATAACTAAATATATATAATATATATCTACAATTTTTTTTTACTACAGAAAGCCCAATTTAGCTGCCATACAAGAATACAGGAAGACTGAAAATATTCACATTTTAGAAGCTGGAATAAAGTCAACTTTGGGAATATTTGCTTTAAAAAAACCGAATAAGTGAGTTGGTTTTGCTGCTTAGTGCTGTGCTGATCAACTAATTGAGATATTGACTGATTCAAAATATTAACAGGAGTTGATAAATGCTGCTGCATTGTGGTTTAGTCACTGGAAAGTTTGTTTCATGAAGTTGATATTTGGCCTCTTCTGTGTAGCTGTTTTATTTGCATGCATCACATAAATGTCATCCTCATTCTTTTGTAATTCCCCTCATGCGTTGCTCTGGATCTTAAACACACTCCCAGTTCCCCTTGTCACTTTTTGCTCCCTCATAAATACAAACCGCACCGTGTCCTATCTCGGCCTTGTTTTTATGACGGAAGGGAAAAGCAGCGAAACCCTCGTACCCCCTTTAATGCCTGACAGTATCACAACACTTACTCGCCTGGGAGAAGCAAACGGGCCCCTCATGCCACGGGCAAACAGGTTACGTGACATTCACGAGGATCCTCTGTGAGTTAATTTAGAGGGTAATTTTCAGTGCACAGGCCACAGGAGAAGGAGGCCCTGCTACCTGGGAAAGTGGTAATGGCTACCCAGGGAATTTGTGTGTGTTACTGCAGGTCACACAGGATGGAGTGTGCTACTGTATACATAATCAGAGAGACTGCTGCACATGATGCAGTTCACCTGTGACTTAATTCTTGGTGTGGTCTCAGCTGTAGTCTTGCTTACAGTCAGTCTGGACATGAGTTAAGATGTTACAGCCTTGAGAAACTGCATTGGATCATAGCTGATTTCCAATAATATGTTGTGATTAGATTAGACTTTTTTATTTATTTTAAAACTTCCCTCTATTATGTTTGTATATTTGGTTTACTGGGATATGATTTTCCTATATTTACCATAACTTATAACTGTCCAATATCTAAAATACCAACTCGACGCAAGTAGCACCTGAAATCTTACAAGTAAAGTGAAGTCAATCCCTTTATATTGTGCTTGTAATTAAAGTAACAGTTGATTAATCGACTGGTCTGCTGGTAGAAAATGAAGTGTTGCAACTAGTGTTGTCAAATAGAATTGATACATTTTAATAGTGAATATTTTTAAACGATGTCGATACTAATTTTCTGCAGCATCGATATGCGTGTGTGTGTACCAGCTGAGCTCTCTGCTCTCAATTCTATCCGACAACATTTCATCAATATAACATGTTAAGACCTCAATGTTATTTTTAAAGAATTTCCTGAGGGGTATGACAAATATAATATCAATATTTAGAAAATCTAGTCACTGACACTCGTGACAACTATTATGAAGCACGATAACTGCTTTTCTTTGACTTTGGACTGCTGGTCAAATACAGCACGACTTATGAATACATTGGCTGTGGGGAATTATAACATTATCTATTAACTATTTTCTGATATGTTATAGACTAACTGATCAATTCAATAAGTTGTGAAAATAATAGAGAACATAATAATAGACCGATCAATCAGAAAAAAAAGAAACAATAGCTGCAGCCCCACTTAGAAATAACAACAAAAGAAAGTGTCCCATGTGTCCCACAGCTTGTGTCAGTAGTAGCTGAGGCTTGTTGTAGAAGCATACAAAGGTCATATTTGGTGGGTCAGCGATACAAATGTTGCTACAAGGTTGTGACAACCGTAATGACACTGTAATTATGCTCTCACAGCCCTCTAGATGAATGATAAAATTGCGGCGATAACGGTAAAATAGTCCTGTCTCCGTGCCAGATGGCTCGCGGCGATGATGTCTGGCTCGCAGTCAAGGTGGACAGCAGACGAGCCAGGATTCTGACAAGCCAATAAGATTCCATACCGTCGCCCCCCCCCCGCCCCCCCCCCATCCATCCCACGTCTATGGCCAATCAACCAAGATAATCTTTTTGAATTAAGAGAAAAAAAATCCAGGGTGAACACTTTGATGAGATAAGTACCCTTTGTCAGTGCAGGCAATGGTATTTTAATTAAATATATGAACACATGGTCCTGCCCCAGATGCTCAAGTCTAAACAAAGATAGCATCATCTAATCAAAGCCAGGCCCAGAGTGTTTCAAGGGCAGAATTATTTTCTATTAGGGCCCCTCTCCTCGGGGATTGAGCCAATTTTCTTTATTATGATAGAATCAGCATATTGTAGATTGACTCTGTCGATAGTGTCACGGCAGGGTAGCGGCGCTGGTCACAGACGCGCCAGCTGCATCCTAAAAAAAAAACCTTCAAACATACACAGGCTATGTCTCTTCACACGTCCAACTTGCAGATCATTTTTTTTCTTTGAGGCCACTGTTTTGGTTTTGAAAAGTGAGAGATAAAAGTGTTCAGTTTCTTGATGTTAGTTCACAAGATCACTCTGTGTGGGTCTAATGAGCTCACTGATCCATTAATCTCTTGACCTTGCTTGATTATAATCAGTGTTCCTTCAAATGTATGCTATTGAGACCAGAGATACGGCTTCCTATTGTGGTGGGCCGGTGTTTCAACAGGCACGGACAGATGTAGAGCGCGAAACCCCAAAAATAAGCTCGATACGCGCAACCGCGGCTAAGCTAATAAAAATATATTCCTCTGGATTCTCTGTGGACGCTGTTGATTGGACGCTGCTGTGATTCAGCAATTTAATGAGATATCCTAAAGGGACTGCTCTCGCTAATGTGTACACATCTGCTTTCATCACAGGGGCCAGATATGGCTGGATGCTAATACCAACACGGGTTGTATCGTGGATGCTGGCACGCTAGCTGTACACAGTTAGATATGAATGATGAAGTTGTAAAGTGCCATGTTTTCTAATTGGGTCGCTGAGCGTCAGAGTCTGGGGCTAGTTGGAGACGCAGAGAAGCTGTGTGGAAATTACAGGCTCAAGTTTCATCAAGTCTTCTGATACGCAAACTTTGAATGTTTGAATGATAAATAATCACATTCTCATATTCAGGGCATGATTATATTCGACTTCAATGACGTTTTATTACACAGTGCAAACGGGCTCGGTTCTCACCGCTGTCACAGGAGTAGACTTTTTTTGGTCTAAATCTGCAATTGCCTGCTTCACATTAGAGGGCTGTTTCTGAAAGACCGGGGATTTGTGCAATGATTAAGTTGTTTGATTTCAGGCTTTGAACAACGCATTCAAATCACTAATTGCCTGGCTCTCCTTGTACATTCTTAATTAATTGGCTTAATTTCAATCAATTTCTCTCGGAAACACCATGGAAAGTTAAATTCCAGGCAGGTTTGATAAGTGTGGATTTAATTGACTGTACAAATATGAGGAAGTACCATGTAGAGTCAGAGATTACAAGCAAGCAAAGGCAAAGCCATTTTGTCATTTCAGTTTGCAGTGTTCATACGAGTCTCGTGTTTTAGGAAAAAGTAGCATTTCTTTCAGTTTGTAATGGTGTCATGCATGCTCTGTATTAACTAGCTGGTGCACGGTGACGCCACAGACAGACTCAGGACGCATTTACAACCAAAACAGTTGCATTCTGGAGCTCTCTTTAGGTAGAGTGCATAGAGAGAGACTTTTTTTTCGTAATCTTACCCCTTTGTGTCACATTTCCCTGTATATTTCCAGAGCTGTTGCTCGACGCTTTCAGCCTTGCCACTGACACCATGCTTTTAGCTTGAAAGAGTGAGACCTGCTGTGCCATCGTAACCTATAAATCCAATGTTAAAGTAACAAAAAACTAGCATTTTCTGGGTTGTGAGTTTTGATTGAGATCGTTGTGCATGGTGGAGTTTCTAGGCTTGTTCAACATTGCCAATGGGCCCAATATACCGTATGTTGGCTAGCTATGTTGACTCAGCAGTTGCAGACTGCCAAAAATTCCAGTTAAAGTTGCAAATTAAGAGAAAAAATAGGGCTAATTGAGACTACAATCACACCACCTTTACAGCCTTGTTATGTATGCTGGCGCTCATGCGACCGTCGCGTTAGCAACTGTTTACTCTCCCACTCTACAGTCCCTGACAAAAGTCTTGTCGCTTGGGTACAAGTTGACCTTAAGTGCCCCTCAAATATATTTGTAATCAATTTTTTTTTACAAGAAATGGCTAATTTCAATCCCAACAGCTTTTGAAATAATGTTTTGGAGCCAAACGAAACTGCTGAAAAGCATTCTAACGTTCACAGCTTGGTAAAGCCCACTGAGCCAGTTTTTGCAAAGACAAAAGTCTTGTCGCCTTGTCATACGATGCACCCAATCCTAGATTACAGCCTCACCTGTGATCAATAATTGATCAATCAATTAGTGGGTGTGTATAAAAAGAACCCCAGCACACCAGACCTTCACATCAACTGCAACTTGACCTCTGACAACATGCCTAAGATTCACCCTGAGACCAAAGCGTTGATTATCAAGAGGCTGAAGACCAGGTCCACTGCTGAGGTGGCTGACACCTTCAATGTGTCTCAGCGTCAAGTACAAAGAATAAGAAAAAGATTTGAAGAGACTGGAGATGTTTTTGACAAGCCCAGGTCCGGCAGACCCCGCAAGACAACTGCTCGGGAGGACCGTTTGTTGGCTCGAAAATCCAAGGCCAGCCCCTTTTCCACTGCAGCAGAGCTCCACCAGGCCTGGTCACCTCAAGTCCCCGTGTCAACCAGGACAGTTTGTATAATTCTGTCTCAAAATGGCCTCCATGGTCGAATCAGTGCCCAGAAACCAGCACTAAACAAAAGGCAATTAAAAAAACGTGTGGCATTTGCCAAGGCCCACAGCCTGCTAAAAGGATGGACGCTGGAAAAGTGGCAGAAGGTGGATTTCTCAGATGAATCTTCGGTTGAATTACATCACAGCCGCCGCAAATATTGCAGGAGACCTACTGGAGCCCGCATGGATCCGAGATTCACCCAGAAAACAGTTAAGTTTGGTGGCGGAAAAATCATGGTCTGGGGTTACATCCAGTATGGGGGTGTGCGAGAGATTTGCAGGGTGGAAGGCAATATCAATAGCCTAAAATATCAAGAAGTATTAGCTACCTCTTACATTCCCAACCATAAAAGGGGTCAAATTTTGCAGCAGGATGGTGCTCCATCGCATACTTCCATCTCTACATCAAAGTTCCTCAAGGCGAAGAAGATCAAGGTGCTCCAGGACTGGCCAGCCCAGTCACCAGACATGAACATCATTGAGCATGTCTGGGGTAGAATGAAAGAGGAAGCATGGAAGACGAAACCAAAGAATCTTGATGAACTCTGGGAGGCATGTAAGACTGCTTTCTTTGCTATTCCTGATGACTTCATCAATATATGTATGAATCATTGTCGAACCGCATGGATGCAGTCCTTCAAGCTCATGGAAGTCATACAAGATATTAAATATGGATCTCACAGCACCACTACTTAATTCACTGATGTTATGCAACATATTTTTGTATTTGAAGTAAATTATTTGTTCAATTTTCACATTACTCTCTGTAGGCGACAAAACTTTTGTCTTGCCAAAATCTGACCTTTCTGTGTTCATTAAATGATCAATCTTTCTTCAGTGAAGCAAATTAATTTTAGTATATTAAACATAATTTGGGAGGGTTTTAGCTTTCATATGAGCCATTTCTAAAACCAATGGATTAATTAAAAGTCAGGTTATAAGCTGTTGTTTCTACAAAATGGATAAGTGACAAGACTTTTGTCAGGGACTGTAGTTGGGAAGAAGCCCCATATTCTGATGAAGAGGGAGACACTTCTTCAGCCTCAGAGAGCACACAGATGAGGTGATGATGCTACTGGTGCTATTCATTTTAATACTGCTCTACTGTAAGAAAAGGGTCTTACAGTGGCTATGCGATGGGAGGCTGCTGTGGAGTATCAATTGTGGCATCCATTGAAGAATTTATTCAGAACAACATAGGAACAAAACTTTGAATGAGATAAAGTTGTCATACGTGTGGCCAAGGCAATGCTGAATGTGTTTTTCGATGAAGACAATGTGCAAATGTATTGGTTTATTGTCACCCCTGCCTCCGTTTTCATTGTTTTGGTCGGCCTTCACATCCCAGTGCCCATGGTGCCACGTCCTGGTATGTAATAGCCAATTCAACTACAAATGACATGTCCTTTAGATGTTATTGCTGACCATTTACCATAGCATATCATTGTTGTTTCAATGATATGTGTTTATCTTACCTTCAAGGCAGCCATTGATTTCCATTCATTTATGCGTCTTGAAACAAGCTTAAATTTAGTTAATCCATCACAGCGGTTTTATCGTTCTCACAATTGTGTCACGGTTTTTTGGATACAGCATTGGATACAGTATTACAGGTTTGAATTGTTTTTATTTTTCATTTTTTTGGGATCTGTAAATCAGAATTAAATGGTATTATAACATGACACTAATTAGACTTATCCAATACACTAAGTAGCCCCCGTCCTACTTACAGGTCTGAAGAATATACAGTCTGTCAAGCTGTGAGTCATATCCATCCATCCTCTTTGAAAATAAATGCATTTACAGACGTCCAGTCTGTAACAAAATGGGAGTAAGTCCGATAAAGACATTTCTTACAAGACAAAGGGCAGCAAAACCCAATCGGTTTATCTACAATCAGTGGGACTTTTCTTTTGTATCAAAATGTCACGGGACTGGGAGTCAATAACTCACATTTAATGACTGAGGGAGAAGTTGCTGTTTCCTTTAATGAAGCAAGAAAACAGTTTATCTTGATAGATTGACCTTAGGCAATTAATTTAAGCACATTCCTCAATCAATAAAGCACTAGTTCGGTTTGTGTGTGTGTGTATGTGTGTGTGTGTGTGTGTGTGATGGACAGCATAGTGTTTTCAAGCATCTTTGGTCCATGTTACGCTCAAGTTTATTGTGTTAGGTATATTGTTTTTGTGCAATATTTGACCTTCAGTCTTTTGGGGCTCTGAATACGGTTGACGTATTTCATTTGGTAAGCAATGCAAAACAGATTGCTCTTTAGGTGTCGTTGCCTACCTCGTCGCCTTCTTTGAGAAGAAGAGGTCCAATGGGACTAACAGCATTGTTGGATGATGTTCCTGGCCCTTTAAGTTATTTGATATTTGTGTAATCACTCTTTCAGCTCTGACCAGCAGCTGTCAGAACTAAATGGCCCCTGGCTGTTTGAAGATAAGACTGATAAAAGTGATCCCCTGCAAATAAGCTTTGTTGTGCACTGGGGTTTGCCAGTGGCACAAGGGTGAAATAAGAAATCACCTCGCAGATGAATATCTGCACGGTGGCCCTTTTCTCCTGTATGCCTGGGTGACCTTGTAAGATCTCAATCCAAGATCCATTATCGAGAGGATGCTCCAAATTAAAGCTTTGCACAGGAAATTGAACTGTCGCACAGATGGCGGGGGAGAAGAAGACAGTTTGTAATATAGTTGATTTTCCTGCTGAGGGTCTGCTTATGCAAATGTCAGATTTAATGGCAGTCTTTCTTAATGAAATGCTGTATTTGGAAAGGAGGCTAATACATTTTATTTTTTTTGTAACTAGCAAGTCGTTAAGTCAGAGTACACTGAATCGAATGCTGGTTTGAATAATAGTGAATAATGGTGGAAATGCAGAGACAAAGGAAAATTATACATAAGAGGCAGAGACGAGCAGAGCAGTCTAGTGGTGGCATGACGAATACATTTTCCGTTCATTAGGAAGTTATATCAGCATGATGTTTGCAATCATGGTTGATGTTAGTTCAGGCTAATCCATCTGAGTCTACTGAGTATAGTGCTCCAATCCGTCACGTTCTGTGTCCAACTGCTGGAGAGGGAAGGCCCTAATATGTGCATACAGCTTCAGCAGCACAGTGTCATCTGAAAGAGTAGTGTTTTGTGTATTCCATGAATACACAAGCTTCGGTTTTACGCGCATTATTGTGCGATTGTGTGTTGAGCTCTTCGCTCCAGCTAAAACACGAGTAACATAAAATGTATTTGCTGTAATAATTGCAAAATATGTGCACTATGATGCAGTAATTCTCACGTATAGGTGCTGATACAGAATTGCAGCTTTTAAAAACTGAGTTTTTTTGTGCTTAAAGGGTCATTTTGATAGTCATTGAACTACACTTTCCTCCAGGCCATTGCATTGGACAAGCATACCCTCTTTTGTTGGCTCTCTGATTCACCCTCACATCATTCCTGTTTTCGTGATTTGAAAGCTTGTCAGGTCACACCGATCCAATTTGACAGTATCAGTAAAGTATGTTCAAAGGGATCCTGTTTTAACAGATTTCATTCTTTTTTACCTTGTTTTGGAGTAGATGTCGTCCTGTAGTCCCTACTGTAGATATGTTTTCTATCGTTTGTTTTATTTTTCACTGCCCAACATCCTGTTTGTAATACATTTTGTCCAGTTGGAAGCATGACTTTTGTCTGTCATCAAAACATAGTTGTGTTGTAAACCAGTCCAAGTTACAAATGGTGCTCCTCGGGCACATGATCCATAACCCTACAACACGCGGCCCTTCCCGTGTTACTGCCATGACCTTACATTGTCTCTTGAGATATGGGTTTCAGTCAAAATCCCCATTTTTCCCATCTAACTTAAAGTTATGACCCCATAGCTTATCAAGACCTATCTCAATCCAGAAGTGCATCTGCTCATTTATATCTGATATCACGGACAGTTGTGGTATTCTCCTCCCCGGGAAGGCTAACCAAGACAAGTCTCCCAAGCCTTTGACATTGCACCATTTCAAGTAGATCATACTTGAGTGAACCAAATGGCCTTGTCTTGGGAGCAATTTAAGGCAACAGATGACCTCCCCGATCGAAAGTTGACTTCAGCCTTTGCAGGTATTATCATATCTTGGAGGAAAATACAGCCACATGTCTTTTTATAACTATCCAATACGTAGGTGTGTTCCTAAATAAAATACCCAGTTTTAGGGGATACAATTACACTTCTTAAAATAGTGTTGCCATTTACTTATTTTTGGGGGGATTTTCTTTTTTACTAAACTGTTTACAAATTGCATGTTAAACTATGTGCGTGCAAATTCTTCTTTGCTTCATAAAGTCTGTCAGGCAGGTCATGTCCTCCATCACTTTGGGAACAAATTGAATATACAATCAGAACCTTTGGTAAATGTCCTATCCATTTCATGCGGTAGCAATTCTGGCAGTTGTGTCCTATAAGTGAGTGATGACCGAAATTAGTGTCTAACTAAATCTGCAATAAGCTCCTGTATTAGGATAAAGCTCCCGTAGGACAAATGATGTGCCTGCATTCAATTAAGTGAGCCTTCTGATGCCATCATATCACCGAGAGCATCTGTGTCTGTCTTTCTATAATTATGCATGTCCCACTAAGAGAGCTTTAAAGGCAAATCTATGCCAACGCTCATGGAGCATTCCTGCACAAATACTGTCAATTAAGTGTGCTTCCCAACTGGCCACCTAGACAGTGAGTGGATTGATTCAATTGTAGATTCAAATGCTTTTTTTTATTGTTTGCATGCGCTGGTAATGCAATTATTGGCTTATTTTTATTTATTTTTTCTACTTTATCTTATGGCAGATTGATGCCTTTTTACAGTTTGGCAAGAATTTAAGTTTTTTATATTATACAGTCTTCTTATAGTATCATCACCTTGATGTTTGGAGTATGAAACAATATGCTGATTCCTTTCAATACAGCAATAGACGCTAATGCTAAATGCTAAATGCTTTTACGGTATATTTTTGCCGCACAAAATTGCATGATGATTCCAACAACAATATCTTTGGGCTTCATGCTCAAGTGTGGAAGCTGCAGCAATGCTGAAAATGAAATTACACAGAAAAAGCTGCTTTCATTTGCCACTGGTGCACACTAATTGTGTAGTCAGACAGTTCTACAGCTATAACGAAGCAATGTTAAAACAATAGACAAATAACTGCTGCGCTCATATCTTGATTTGGTGCTTTGAGTTACATTTTTTATGTTTTCCTCCTTTTTCTTGGGGAAGTTTCAACTTGCGGTGTCCGTCATCCCGTATAACATAATAAATAATTCATTCAGTGCTGTGGTGTTCTGGGTAATTTGTCTGCGAGTTCAGCGTGACACCGCACAGACATTAAAAGGCAAGCATCCAGCTATAATAAGTACAACTTCATTGGATTCTAATCTGTCATTCCTCCACCAAATGCGACCATTAGAGGAAATTGATAGCTATTTAATTGTCTTGCTGTGGCTATACTTCAGCGCTTTCAATGACAGTAGTGTCTAAAGCCTTGTTGAATTACCACCTCTGCTTTATTTTGATCTGACATCCACATTAAATTCTTCACCTTTTTGTACTTCTCTTTCTTGGCTCATATCTATCCCCGTCGTCCTGTTTCTCTCTCCCAGGATCATGCAACGGTATGAGTCACACGTGAGAATTAATGCACTCCTTCGGGGACACTTCTCTTTGGCCAGCTCAAAGGATTTGAGGTGAGCCGGGCCATGTGGATATGTATTGATATGTCAGTGGGCTGATCATCAAAGAGAACATAGTCAGTTTACCTCATTTTGCAGGCAGCACTCCCGATATAGTTTATAGCTGTTTCCTTGGGTGCCAGGTGATCTTTAGACGTTTTATATGTATTTAGTCAAACAGCTAGTGCTTCATTTGTATGCAATATCATGTCTCCGTGGTTTCGAATGGAAACAATGAATGCAATCATAAGCCTGCATGATCTTAATTATTAAAACTCCATATGCTTTAATAGCTTAATAATTCTGGTCCAGACACTGACACTCCAACACATTAGGCCAGCGGACAGTTCCTCAAAGTGACCACTACGGAAAAGGAAACGGCGTTTAGCGTCGTGATTAATGGGGTCAATATGCCGCTAACGGGGGATACTAAAACATGTCATTTTATTTTTCACGGCAATAAGACGGGAACAAATGATTTCATTACCATTTCAGAGCATCTTGCGGCGCTGCTTAAAGAAAGGAATGTGAAAGCCCTGCAGTTTTCCCTGTGTGAGGATGCCAGGGACGGGAGACGGTTGAGCTGTGAGCTCAAGAGGACCGAATGTCTGTCATTTCACATGGCTGTTCCCCCAGAGATTACAGGCAGAATGGCAGAGTGTGTGCAGTGTTTTATTCTCGAAACGGCATGCCATCAGTGTCGGAGCTTGTGAACTTTGCATTTTTCATGGGCTGTCATGTTTTGTCAGTGATGTCTAGGGACGGAGCTTTGGTTATTCGCTTTTCTGTGTGTTGACACAAGTTTCTGCATAGGCCCCTGATTAGGCAACTCCATGGCTAATATAACCGCATTGGAAAAATGTTTTTGTTCACAGGTCGCCTGGCAGAAATGGCAGTCCAAGCACCGATGTATTTGTCACAAGTAATTAATTTTTCTCCCGTTAAAAACGCCCACTGGGATGATGGAAAAGGTGGGTTCATTAACCTTCCTCACCCAAGCTTCCTGTGGCACGTTTACGATGTATTGGTTGCTGGTTTGTCCAATCTCCCGTAGCAGAAAATGTGCAGGAATGAAACACTTTTTCCTTCCAAGATGGCTGTTTTACTCGGGGAATAAAAATGATTTGCTTCACGGCTCAGTCCCAAATTTGGCGACGCTTTTATAGGATAGAAAGCCTTTATTGTAATAGTATAGAATACGACATTAGGAGTGCTACTCCTGATCAGTGCAATTAAATGACACCACAAAAACAAAACAACGTAAGCAAACAAACATCCTCAGCTGACCACACAAGTTCTAAAATACTAAAATACATGTAAATGAATACAATGTTATTTATGGCACCTAAACACTCTCTCTGTCTTTCCTTGCACAAGACATCTTGGAAACCGCCTCCAAACACTCCTCTCATTTTTGCTTAAGTTTCTTCCTGTTCCCTCCCTTCTGTCTCACCCACCTCCATTCCGCCTTCCCTCCCCAGTGATTGGGTTGGATTTTTGAATTGCTTTTTTCACAGTTTATTTCAAATTGGCATTTCATGGAGTTTAATCTCCAGGGGGAACAATGAGTACATTCCATCACACAGTGATATGAAAAGCCCCAGACCTTGTGAATGGGAAGTGAGAGACAGAATAAAATAAATAAATGAGTATCTCAGAGTGAACCAGAATACTGATGACAGGAACCACAATGGTGGGGCAACTTTGCATTTAAACTTGAACACGTTCTCCTCTTTCGGTGACTGTCTCTTCTCTCCCTTGGTCCTCTTTGTCGTAAACACAGGTTGTCAGTCAAGGCACTTGCTGCCTGCTTACTGGAACGGGAAATTCAAAGATATTATCCACAGCCTGAAATAACTGTTAAAATTGAAATTTTTAAAAGGAAATTGGAGGAGTACCTGCGTGTGTGTGTGCCCTACCATAGTACAGCCACGTAGATCACTGTTTGAGAAGCACCTTGGCAGCTCAACATGCTTTGTAGATTATGTAGTATTGACTGGTTTATACACTAGGAGCAAATGGATTGAATCTAGCCGCCTGTGGGCGGCTCTGAAGAAGCTATGTTATGATCTTGTGCAGCCGCAAACCTGCGGTGGAGAAATATTAGATGTATATTTATTCATTTCAGTATGTTTGTATTCCCTCAATGTGTTGATACTTCCTTTAATGATGGTCTAAGAGAACAAACGATCAGCTCCAACTATGTAGAAGAGCTCCAGGCTAACAATACGTTGTGGATGCTTGTAGATCACAGATAAGTTCAACAACATTTGACTTTTCTTTACCTTGTTGTATATGAATTTGTAGGTCCCTTTTAGCATGAGCAATTAGCGCCACAAAGTAGAAATGCATATGTCATGCACTATACTGTATGTAAGCCAAAGGCAGCATCAGAGATTATTGAGTGTAATACATACATACGGTTATTATTATTTTCTTTTTGTTCCAGAGAGGCAGAGTAACCAACCAACCAGACAGCTAGTGTCATCTATAACTAATGATCTGTGGCACATTTGTGTATGTTTGTATGCCTTCATAACTCTGTGGTTTGTTCCATGTTTATTTTATTGATGTTGCTTTCACACATAATTCAAAGAAATATAATATAAAAAAAAAAACGCCCTGGAGATAAGACAACTTGGTTAAAGCCCATTTAATTGCCACACATTCCTTCCTCTGCTTTGGCACTCCAAAGGACATGATGTGGGTGACTCTTTTCATTTTGGCTGCAATGGTAGCAAAGTAAGGCATACAATATTGATAATAGCCCAAAAGTCCCAGGAATTTTCTTTGGCCAGGTGGTGACAGCCTCAACCTTCCGGACTTGGGGTCTTGCCTCCCCCAATAGTGTAGCCGAAATACTCTGCCTATACTCCAGACCAAGGTGACACTTTTTGGGATTGGCTGTCGGGCAGCTCTCAGGTTGCCTAGATGGGAGGTCCAGTCAGGGCTGTGGATTATTACATCGTCTAATTAGGCCATCGCATACGCATGATGAGGCCGAGCACCTGGCCCGTCATCCGATGGAATGTGCCTCCATGGACTCCAAAGGGCAGGACTTTGTAGTAGTACAGGCCTTCCGAGGTAGAAAAGGTTGTCTTGTCCTTTGCTCTTTTTGTGAGGGGAACCTGCCAGCATCCTTTGATGGGATCAAGATTAGACCCAAACCAGGTGGGGCCTACTCTCTTGATTATCTCATCGACTCTATGCATGGGGTAGGCATTGAATATAGAGATTTCATAACCCTTCAATAACCCCCATTTCCACCACATTTTTCCCCTTTTCTTTGATAGTCTCCCTCTAATCATCTGGGATGCGATAGGGCCGGAGCCACCCCTTCTTTCCTGTCTTGGTGTTTATGTCGTGTTGAATAACTTTGGTGCGTCCAGGTAGGTCAGGGAACACACCCTTCAATTCTACCAGGTCCTGTCGGTGGGGGCCATTTGTCTGTGGGTGGTGCACTGAGGTGCTTATCTGACTCACCTTCAACAACTTCATTACTCGAGAAGCTCTCTCCCCATCAGCACAAATACCGGCACATTTTCTACCACACCCATCATGACGTCAAAAGGTGCTATTCGTGGTCTGTCTCTTAATGTGAGTGGATAATGATACACTTTTGTGAGGTTTAGGTCCCTCCCCCTGTAATAAAAGGGACCTAGTATACCTGCCCACTCTGCTTCAGGCCGCTGCTTTTCTGCTATTTACTCAAATACCTCGAGGTAATTTTCAACAGTCTGTTTGGTAAGCACTCTACTGGGTTCGGTAGGCTTCTCTGGTGTTAACAAATGCAGGCCCCGAGTAGTCATACAATCTTGTAAGGCTCCAAGGCTCTGGTCCTGCTAGGTTTGGGTTTGAATGAGCCGCTGAGCTAAGTGTCCTTCAATAAAGAGTTTGGGGGAAAGGGGATGGGGTCAAACTTGAACTAAGGATTTCTCCTGTCCGGGGTCTTTTGTCTTTAGCCTTCTTATTTCGAGGCGGGGCTGTTTCACTATCCTGTGGGGTAGAGCAGAGAGAAAGAGAGAGGTTAGTCTTTCTGGTTACCTCTTGTGGGGCCTCTGTGTCTATCCTCAAACCTGGCTTCACACCCTCTGTTTGGCCCACCATATAAACGCTAAAGTAGGTCACTGACTGAGTGTTAAAGTTGTAGAGTGACAGATGACATTATTGGTTGACATGTGTAATAACGGTACACCATTGGCCATTGCTCTTTCAATGTGAATGGGCACTACTGTGCTTCTACTGTTGACATCGCTTGATCTATCAGCTGATCCATTTATTCAATACATTTTTATTTTGATATTTTTTCTGTAGGGCTATAAAATGTGTTTCAAGCGTGGTCACACTGCAACAGAACAGTGTTGTATGAATTTCTTATGACAGTGTTGTCAGCCTGTATCTCTTTATACTTTTATTTAACTAGGTATTAACACAATGAAATGACATTAAATTTTCACATCCCTCTGCATAAACCTTTATAACAATGCCGCACCTGTTGGCACAATAACTGAACCAGATGGGTGGATCTAGGCTCTGCGACTTGCAAGACATATTTGAAGATGGTGCATTAAGTCAGTGCGCTCCCCGTAGCTCGGTCTTGGCTCCGCTAACATCCATTCATCTTCGCAGTCATCGCTCGCATCCTTCACAGTCACCCCACCACCCCCAAACCCCACGGGTGTTGAGGGAGACTCGCAGAAAGATTGTGGAGGCGCCATTATCAGAGCCCAGTAATGGATTACCTCAATGGTCAGCCCGTCACAGGCAATGTTTGTCCTGACATTTCATGTAAAGTTCCCTTCCCATGGTGACACAAAGGCGGCTGTTTGGCCAAATTGGTTGTCACTGTGTTGGCGGTATAATTTCCTCCTTCTACTGCCTGTCGGTCTTTGTATCTGGCCAGCTTGGCTTCAGGGGTCTTGATTTTTATTTGTCCTGGTAATGCTGAAAGGATAATAGAAACACACACAGAGAACGGGTAATTGGGAAACACTTTTGGCTAAATAGCTAAGAGCCTGATAATTGGTATAAAGATGGAAAGATGTTTCAGTGCATGTTAAATTGCTTTGTGACAAGCCATGCACACCCACGAAGGTGTTTTCAGCTATTCTTGCTGATTACACCTCTGCTCAGGTGAAATGTAGGTGAAGCTGTGCTGGGAATTATGTGACCAAACTCAATATGCCAATAACAATTGTAATGGTATAAGTAGCCCTGATTTAACAGTCGACACAGTAAGTGAGGAAGATGTCAATCAAGCCTGATGTGTGCACACCCCCCAGTCCTGTGGAGAGGTCTAATCCGAGGAAGCTATTGTGCTGTTCATGGTACAGAACATCACCACAGGCAAAATGAGTTTGACATTGGTCCATGGTACAGGCAATGGAGGGTGACATATCCAATATCGAGAGGCAGGGCTAAATATTTTTCTCAGGCCAGCGGCTTTACTGTGAAGAGATGTGGATGAAAGGTTCATTTTGGTCTGGATTTGAACACCGCGTTCTGTAAACTCAAACTCCAGGTAAATTCTTGTCTTTGTTCAGCCCTTGTTTTAAGCAATCACAGGGCACAAGAGGCTCTGACGTTTCCAAAATACAGCAGCAGCAATGTCAATTGTCTCTCACTTTAGATTAGTACAACTACAAAAGGGTACATTGAGTAGGCATGTACAAAAATGTATTTTTACTATCAGTTAAAATCCATCACGGCTTCCAAAGAGGTGATGCAATTAAATTAAATGCTCTTTGCACTTAGGGATGTCACCTGCGGTTCATTTTGCTTTCAACTCCATGAGCTTTGGAGCACCATTTTAATCCATTCAATTCAGAGGTGTTGACATTTTTTGGTGTGTAAATGTCTTTCCTTTTTTTGTTTGCAGCCTTTGCCTTTGATCACAGTGCTCCGATCGACAATGTTCAAACTTTTTCAATGCTCAATTACCTGCTTTCTTGCCTGCACTCTGATTTGATCTTAGAGCGGCCCAGCTGGACACACACACTGGGCGCACCACTGTGGAACAGCCCATTTGGTTACATTGGCACCCATGAAAATTCACCTATAGACCAAAATGAAAACAGTCAAAAATATTCTCGGTACTTACGCTAAACTTCGCTTGACATCCCTAATAGCACTACTAGTGGTCATATGACAGGGTACCTATAACTCTGTCAGATTAAGGTGTCTGTGATCTTTGCAATCAAACAGCTGGTGCAAAAAAATATTCCTAATGTGTATTAGGGCTGGCAACAAATATCATACATTTCAGTATGTATTCAAATAGATAAAGAATAACAGATATACAAGTGTATCTGTTCTGTGAGACTTGCGGATGACTTCAAAAACTTTCCTAAAAACACTTTCAGTGGGGATCGATCAAGCTGAACCAGGATTAATTCATCTGTAATAATAACAGAGAACTCGGCCGCACAGAGAGCGAGAGAGAGAGAGGCACGCTGTCCTAACGACAAGCATTACATTATGTCATGTAAATATGTAGTACTTGCTGTCATCTGACGTTTGCTCTTTTTTAAACAGAAAACACGTTTCATGTTGTGATATTTACTGGAAATGACATATAGTCAACAACAAGTAGGAAACTTTCAGCTCCCTGTTGCTCTCCCTTCAGGCAGCTACCTCCTTATTTAGGTTTTTGTAGTGAAATAAGGCCGTATCATAGATAACTCATTTAAACCTCATCAATCAGCTGTTCGCGTCGCGCTGTGAAGGGCTGCGTTGTCGTAGACGACCCTAATGTGAATTGTGTAGCATGCACATTGTCAGATGATGACAATAAAAGACTAAGTTGTAACCATTTTTGTAAGCCAGCCAACAGACGAAGATGACCATATTGCTAAGCTCAAATGTGAGGGTAGACGAGACGGATTCTTGGCTTCATAGATAAAGTGTTGTCCATATCCTGTGGGAGATGGGACGGCATCATTACTCATTGTTGCAATCCCTTATACCAAGGCCTTACTGCCAGAGCAGATGTATGATCGGTCAGGGATTCCTGAAGATACGCAGGCTGGGCATCACTGGTGTCTAAAAAGTTTCAGCACACTGCATTTATTGACATTATGTGAGTTTAGCATTCTGGCACTTCCTGATTTTCTTTTTCTTATTTCGAAAAGCCTGTTGGACTCAAGTATAGTAAGGCTGAGAAAGCTTCATGTCTTGGTCAGCATCTGTCCTCCACTGCTGTTTTAGTTCATCCATGGGTTGTAACGAGCTGGTTTTAGCCAGCTCATGCTGCCTGCTCTTACACTGAGCCGCAAGTCAACATCCTGCTGGGATAATAGCCTGGGGAGAGTGTCACACGGGGGGGGAAATAACCTGAGCAAATCGATGGGCTATTTTTTGAAATGCCAATCAGACTTTGAACAGTGAGCAATTTGGGTCTGCCAGAGCCGTCTGCACTCGGAGGTGTGAATCTAAGGTCAAACCTTTTAGAAATCCATTGTTACCCAGAGCTTTACAGTTCGAAAGACTAGATCAAAAATATGTCAAGAAAGAAACCTTGTAAGAATGTCTTAATGGAAGATAGCAATAGTGATGACCTTTTGCTATATCTAATGGTAGTTTACCAACTTGTAACAGATATTTTACAGCTCAGCATCAGGCAAAACAGTCACCTACATGAATAGAGTGATGCTGAAAACCTCAAAGCTTTTTTTTCCAAGTTGAATTAGTGAAAAGCCCCTCTTCTGGATTGTGTAATGCTTTATCTTTTCTTTTACTGGTGCAGTACAACGCTGTGGTGCATTGCAGATATACCATATATGTCGGCGCATGACTTACCGTTACCTTTTGAAGTCACTAGTACACTGCTAGGAACGTACTGCACTGTGAAGCGCAGGGAAAATGCCGCGCATGCAGATGCTGCTCCAAACTGGTTTCTAGTGTCGGTCTTTATTAAGAGACGGATGCTGCTCGTGCAAATGTCCTACAGCCAGTTTATCCACCTTTTTATCGACTCTTTTCCCTCATGCGGTGAGGTGAATCAGAGCAACCTCTTGTTCTCAAATACAGCATGAAAAAGATACAAGTCAATTTCCTGTATTCCCAGCTAGCGCTCAAGGCTGTAACATCACACTGGGATCAATTTAGAACACCTGTGTTTGTGTTACCCCAGCCATATTATGTAAAGGATAGGTTGGGTAAGATATTGGATGGTTGCATTTTGTGGTGATTGAACAGCTTATTTGAATTTCAGCTCTATTGCCCTGCATGCTGAGTCCTTTATTACATGGAACCCGGACAAATCTTGCTTCACTTATCGCAGAAAGATGGCAGTTTTTTGGCATTCAAACATAGGACTCCTCTGTGGAAAAATTCCATGTGTATTCACAGACGAAATAACATGTTCAGTGTAGATTAGGCTGCAGCACTGCAAGCAGAACAATGCCAAAAGTTCACCATACTTCTTCAGCAACCCCATGAAATGCGATGACATTCTGCTGAAAGTCTAAGGGTGACCAAGACAAATGGCAAGGCATCGACATATTACATATTACATATCACATGCTAGACCTGTTGTTTTGTATTTTATTCTGTAAGTATTTGGCTTGACTTCAAGTTGAAACTTTAGGGTGACTTGGCTGACGAGCAAATGACTGCGTTGTTGTTTGTTTGTAGTGAGAATTTAGGGTATGATTTTCCGAGGGAAAGGAGATTTATGAAGGAATTAACGTCTCGTAAACCTCACAAAAATAGGGTTGACATCGCCTTAACAGCCAAAAAGGCTTGAAAATCAAATGATTTCTTTTATCGCTTGGCTCTGAACAGGAATTTCATTTCACTTCGTTGTCATGCCGTGGCAAGGAATTATTGTAAAAAATACATTTTTCATGCTGATCACTGAATACCTCCTTTTGATAGTCTTTCTTATGTGACCTTTATCAAGGCTAAACTTAATAGCTCAAGCTGCCTCCAGAAAAATCAAACCACCACAACAATGTGAGCTGCTGTGCCCTGTGTGGACAGAAAAATACTCGCTTCTTTGCTGCAATTTAAAAATTGTTCAGTGACAGTATTTCCGCTTCTCAGGTTGTCTGTGGAACACATTTCATTCCCTTATGTACAAGAAAGTATAATTAAATGCCATAGATTATTACAGTGCTGTCTTGTGAATATGACGGATGCCATAATCCATCGGATGTGCAAAGAGAAATGCATTTTATTGTGGTTATTGTTGTATTTATGTGCATCATCTAACAATATCCAACCATCCATCCACCCATCCATCTTCCATCTTAACCTCACTCATGAACAAGACCGCAAGATACTTGAACTTGGAGGGTGCAATATACCTTTTTTGGCAAAGAACCATGGTCTCAGACTTGGTGGTACCGAGTCTCATCCAATCTGCTTCAAACTCGGCTGCACACCGCCCCAGTGCGTGGTGAAGGTCAAGTTCTGAATGTAGTCAACACCACATCATCTGCAAAGAGCAGAGGCGCATTTCTGAAGAGCTGATTCACTGTTCCACTGCCAGGACGGAATCTGCATTGTTCTGAGGTTTGACAATCAGTCGGAGCCTCCTCTCCAGCCGAGGCTGAGCAGTGTGAATCCCCCATAATTGGAGCACATCCAACGATATGTAGATTTTTTTTCTTCTTTTCTACAAATTAGCACACATGGCATATCTGTTGATTAGAGATACAACATGAAAAGATAATTTGCCGTTGATATGTTGAGACTCAACGAGTTAACTTCCCTGTACTTGTTTATATGTGAATTGGTGGCTAATTGAAAGTATACGTCTTAAACATGATTGCACTTCTTTCACCTTTTCTGTCCACTGTCGACACATTTCTTTTGTTTTAACTCATTTTCTTCTCTTTGACGTCATTAAAATATAACATGCCCTCTGTCAGGTTAAATGATTTGATTAATGAAGCGCACCATCTTCTGTACCTCACTTCTGAAAAGCAATAAGAAGCAGCTTAACAGCTGATTTGACCGTTGTGCTAATTGACATAAATACATGTCTATTTGTGTCTGAGTTGGTGGAGTGCTTACACTGGGAACATGGCCTGCCTTTAGCACTCTGAATTTTCTTTGACGTGGAACTATAAACATTGGTTATAGCGCACTACTCGCCAAATTAAAACACTAATTCACTTTGAAGGCTTTACAGTATGATAAATAATGTCAATTTCTAAGTTGTGTACAGTGTAGAAAATTAAGCCCCTTAATAGATTTTGCCCTTAGAATACATCCAGTTTCAATATCATTAGGAAAATATTAAGTTCCCACTTGTGAGTGCTTTCATGCTGAATAATGGGAAAACCTTAATGTGTTGTTGTGTCAATAACCGGACTATCCATCTTTCCTCCCCTCTACACATTGTCCCATCTACCAGTACTTAAAACTGGAAGAATAAGAAAGATGGTAACTACAAATGAGTCGACTCATGATGTTTCCCTAACCAATAGCAGACTGAAATTCCATTACCTGCTTCTGTTCCTCAGTGTGCAGCCTTGATATTTGCAATATTTAGTTTTGGTTTTGTCTTTTCTAAGCAACATGTCTTCCCTCATTGAGTTACAGTGACGGCTGTACTTTTTTTTTTTTATCTAGGTGAGTTTTATTTGAACAGAACACTAGTTGATCTCCTCGAGACATGAGCATCACTCAAGCCTCTTTGTCGAGCGATTAGACATGCGGCCGTTCAGTGCAAATAATTACTTCCCCCAGACCAAGACAGCCTTTGTGTGCTGGTTTGATGTGGAAAACTTTTGACAGTTTCCTCTCATGCCGAACACCATTCATACTTTTTAATAAGGGTCTAGATTGCAAAACATCCACTGACCTGATCCTCCTCTCAAATTTATATGATCGTGAGGACACTCAAAGGCTTCTGTTATCTCTGCGAGACACAATGAGTTCCAAGCACACTGCAGAGAGATCAGGGACAAGATGCCATCCTCTAATTGTTCCAGTTGGCAGTAATCAATACGCAATCAGTTCGTTATTTTTATTTTACCTTGTAAAGAAATGATTTGCAAGCACGTTCACTGGAGGTAGACATATAGGAGGAGGGGGGGGGTGAACATAACTGGCACATTCTGCAAAACAATATTGCAATCCAATACAACAGCCATGCAATAAATGCTGGCCTTGTGAAGCTCTTAATATAGAACAATATCTGTCTGTGTGTGTGTGTCTCTCCGGAGGCCTTACGTTGTGTCTAGGAGACTAATGACGAATGATCTTCTGCATTGATCGGATTGAAAACCTTGAAGTAAAAGCTCAACATTGTATTGATTTGAAGTGACACCTTTCTACCACAGTCACACTATTGGAACGTCATGAGCACTAGACGAGAAAAAAGTGTTTGTGTTGTGTCACCCCCTGCTTTTAGGTGGAACTGTCTTTTCTGTGCTATATGCTTTGGTATCAATGTGAACGTATGTACAGTTTGAGCTATTTGTCTTGTGAGTAAATGCCACAACTCTTGTGGCTCGCTTGCAAAAAATTAAGGGGGTTGGCCCTGAAGTTCAACTTAAAGTGGGCTGGCTATTAAGGTGCACCAGCTATTCTCATTTTAGTGACAAGCCAGGGAGCATATTGGCAGATATTTTCCACATAATTTCTTTTTTTGGCCTGCATATTTAAAAAATAAAATTGACCACTCTCTAGCTGCTCTCAAACATATTGAGTCTTAAAGATAAGTATAAGATTTCTAGCATCTGTGTCTTAATATTAGCATTCTGGAAACTGGCTGTCAGGTTAATGAGCACTTGGATTAGCAACCACATGCAGTTTTCATTCCTGTTAACATGCGAGCGTGTTCTTACTAACTCTATAAAACCTGATGATTGGATTTAAATGAAAATGTAACATTGTTGTGTGTGTTGGGAGCTTTTCTTGTTGACTTATATGTTTGTTTAAAGCTTTTGAGACTGAAAGTTAGGTATTTACAGATAACACAGGCGTGCAATTCCACAGTGAAGAATCATTTATATTTCCATGAGGGATTGAGATAAAAAAGAAATTCTCATTAGCGCTGCTTTTATCTTTGTTGCAAATGTCGGGCGGTCTTTTCCCTTTGAAAGAGAAGACTGTAAAACAGCATCTGTTCATTTGGGAAATGTATTTATCAGAGTTAAAAGTTTGGAACAATATCGTCGTTGATGGCACAAATACTCCTTTTTTTTGAAAATGTGTTCAACACAGGTCATCCTTGATTTGTAAATCGGTTAACCTTGGAAAGAAAACATTCATCTTCCATGAAAGAGATCAAAATGTAGGGCTACTAAGCATTTCGCTTCAATTTTAGGGCAATGGAAATAAACTGGAATGTGCTTAGTCAATGTAAAATGTATGCTAAAACATACAGCACTGCATCCTGCTTTAGTCAAGTACGGCATGAAGGCCATCCATGGGAAATAGGACGATATCTTGATAAAACACCCAGGATTCCAACCTTTCAGTGACATGGAAATCTCCAAGTGAGTGCTCCAGCTAGTCGAGCTGATGGAGCAGCACCAACCACTGCAGACGAGAGCATTGCTGACTTTGGCCCCATCAATATGCTGGTAAATAAGCTGTGTTGGCACTGTCGTGTCTGTGGTTTTGCATGCCAGTGTGGCAGCAGGTGTCACACCTGGCTGGGCTCTTGCGTGACTATTATCCCTTTTGTATCGGGCTGTAGACATGCACAAAGGAGAAAAATCATATTTTTTTTACCTTTTCTAATTTGGTGGGGCCCCTTCCCAAACACTGCGTCCCGTGTTGCTGCTAACACCCACTGTTAGCCCGGCCCGGCTAGTGCTCCCCCATTGTGTAGCACTAATTAATGTCACTGTACGCTACGGCTGACCCGAATGCTTAGAAGCGTTGCCACAGTAATCTATCGCTATAATTCAGTTGATGTGATTATTTCACATTTTGTAGCTTTTTCCGTTTCAATAAAAAGGAAAATCTTTTTTTTTTTTATCTTCATCCCTTATTAGACAATGATTTCTAAGTAAAGTACAATACAAGTTTGAGAAATGACTTGTCATAGTGAGAATCTACCATCATAAAACACGCAAAACACAAGCTTTAACATAATAATAATTCTGTCTAAAAGGCTGTGTAATGTTAATATCAACCCTCTACACCCTGTCCGCACACTACTAGAAGTCCTCTGGAAGTCCTCATGGTTTTTAACTTCCGGACAAGTCGGACAAAGTAAATATTCTGTAATTATCTTCAAATTGAAAACTCCCAGTATGTGTGACAAAATAACCTTCACTCACAGATTATACCTTTTTAACCGCATCTCAGTCATTAATGTAATGGCCTGTTGCAGCGTATAAGTGCAACCGGCTATTGCTTTCCTACTCTTATCTACTGTATGCCCTGCTACCCTTAGTAACCTAGGCTATTGCTGTTTGCTGCATTAATGCAAAAGGAAGTAAACCAGCGAGCCGCGATGAATGGATAATCATGACACCCGAGCTGTCTGAGAAGCAACGTGTGGAAGCTTTCTGGATTTGTCTGCAAAGATGGGATCATGTCAGGCCCTTAGCCGAGTGCAACTTCTTTATAGTCATGTTACCACAGCAAATCTGACAGCACGCGTCAAATGAGGCAGCAGAGGAGCAGAGGACTTGTGCAGGAGACAAGAGAATGATAGACATTTTTTTAAAGTATGAGTCTTCAGCTCTCAGCCCTTCTGTTGCTTCTAACTGAATCTCTGAGGTTTGAAGTTAAGCTTCTCTCCTGATCGCAATATCTCAGGAAAATATGGCACAAATGTACACTTAGACTTAAGGATGAGATGATCAGACTTTGGACAAAGGTCAGTGTTTTTGTCCATTACTCAATAATTCATATGCTAATAATGGCAATTATGCACAGATATCTAATAGGATAAAATGATCCATCCAAATGATTACATCTATGACATGGATGTAAACTGCAACTTGACTGGATGGCGGAGGCATACAACTGCAGGGCGGTTATTCTACTTAGAATCAAGTAGTGGTCAAGTCCTTTTTTCCTTCTTGAGCAACCTTTAATATTAGTTAGTTTTGATAATCTCATATCCCAAAGAAATGTCCCAAATGTGTCTTTGAGTCTTCTCAAATGTTCCAGTTCTTCTGCTTGAATCCGATGGACTTGTGAGTCCAAATTTCCGGGTGTTGTTTTTCCCGTGTCGGCACCGCAGTTCCATACATCGGCGATGTCAAAACAGACTACATAAGTTTAAAAAGTCTTCTTCCTCTGCACAGTCTGTGTGGGCTGTTCTGGCTGGAGTCAAAACAAACACAATTGTACCCATGGCCGGCAGTCGGGAAGAGGCAACAGCATCTGTCGAGGAAGGCTGTTATTTGTTTTCCTCGACTTTGCTGGTTTTTCTTTTTCCCCAGGACAACTCCAACCCGCTCAGAGGTAGACATACAGTAACACACACAACTAAAATGCCAACTGTGACCCCCATAGGGCTGTTGAATGTGTATCCCTGCGCAGTGTCCATCAGCTGTCCGGTCTGTCCGGGTGAACATGGTTAACAAGCACCTGTGTGTTTACTCCTCACCTCATCTACAGGGGCGGGAGGAATTGTAGAAAGTGAGGGCAGAGGAACAGCGGCTAGCTATAGCTCGCTAGCAAGAGAATCTCTGTGATGTTCGATATGGCATGCTCTCAGTCAGCAGCCCGGGATATTGACTATCCTTGCTCGGGCATTCATTTGAGAATCTGTAATTTTTCAAATGTTTTATTATTTAAACGCAAGCGCACAAGGGTCTCACCTAATAGTGCCAGCTTGAACTACGATGCACATCAATAAGTTAGTCAAAGAACTTATCTGTACTTGAGTTCCCCTGAGCGGGCAATAAAATCAGCAAGGATTGCAAAAGAAGCGTGTTACTCCTTCCACTAGTTTGTTATGTAAGGAATATTTTTACTTCTGCAGATCACAGCAAACATTAGTGCCCTATAAAGACTTGAGTGGTGATGAGGGTGGTAAAGTTGGAGCATGCAGCGGGTACTCTTGTAGTCGTGTGAGCTCGCAAACTATTTTGAGTTTTCTGTCTTCCTCTTTAGAATAATAAATCATTTGCCCGTCATTCCACACAGACATCCCAAGGACTGCAAATAATGTCGCGATGTTGAGCCAGTCAGACGTGAAAACTATTAAATGAACTGCTTCATCACAGCTTTCTGAGTACTTGCTTTACTTTACTGTATGCTCGTCCAGCTCTTCGGTTTGTGGCCCTCTTCTCATTTCTCCTCATCGGGTTCAGCTTGTGTTCCCCATTATCACTTGTTCCTTTAGGTATGCAAGAAACAAATTACAAGGTATTGTTGTTGCAAATGTGCACCTTAGTTTTCATTAGTATGGCTAGACTAATACACGGTTTACTGACCTGGGAACAGCAGGTGTACTCCACCGCACTGGCTCCTTCGAGCGGCAGCACTTCATTATTCGAAGCAATTACTTTTGGGCAGTTGAGGTTTCACCTGCGTTCCACGAGTGTGAGTGCGTGGAACTAATTGAGAATATAGACCTACAGCTGAAGAATCACAGAAACCCTTCAGTGATTGTGAGGGACGGAAAAGTTTCCTCATGGAGTTTGACAACAACCATGATAAAAGGAAAAATCAAATGATTTGATTTATTTGTTGGCACACAGTTGTGTTATTTCATGATCTGGCTGGTTGTTGTTTTTTTTGTTTCAAATCTCACTCAGTCATTGTCAAAACTTAAATGTTTTTTTTTTTTTTTCAAAGAATGACAGGAATGTCAATGAAATGTATTTTCAATGGGAATGACTTGCAGAAAATTATGAAATCGTCCCGTTTTATCTTCTGAAAAGGATGTTTTCAATGAGCTATTAATGAATGACATAATAATGAACACAGTCATCTCGTCCAGAGTGTGAAGCGTCCTTGTTCATTCCCTGTCTAAACACCCCTCTCATCAACATAATGATGTCTTCCCTGTGCAGCTTTGGTGTTGTTCTTTATCACCTATCGTAATAAAATCTTAGCCCCCTTGTTACCAAATTATATAGTTGCTATAAAACCCTACAGTCACTGCACTTAGCTGCCCCCCCTACCACCTCACACACACACACACACACTCGTGTGACACATTCAGTCGATTATCATCAACCCTTCCCATGATACCAACCGGTCTCTGACCTCTTTAACTAAAGTTTCACTTATTAAAAAAAAAGAAAAAAAAAAGGAATAGTTTTAGGACTAATTAACTCATGAATAATTAGTGCTAAGTCAACAGGTGACTACATTTGAAAGTTTACCGCGAGAGACCCCGCGAGACGAATTTCAACAGCCCGTGAATGCAAAAACAAGGCCAGCGAAATGTAGGGCGATGCTCCCGTTCACCCTCCTCGCTTCATCAGGCGACTCAGACAAGACTACACGACGCAGGCATATGTGCTCTGCTACGGGGCAAAGCTTAAGGGAACACGCTGTGCGATGTACACCACCTGTGTGCTTCCTGGCTGTGCTCGTGTGGCTACAGTTGCTACAACCGGCTCAGCAGAGGTGATTTGCATACTTTATGACTCTAGGTAAAAGAGGACAGACACATGATAGGTAGGTCTGTCTGTGTGGGTGGGTGTGTGTGTGTCAGAGAGGGAGGAAAAGAGATGGTAAAACCGTGTCTTTTTGCTTGACTCATAAGGGCCTGCAGTTACAACCGGTCAAATCCATCTTCAGGCCCTAAGATGTGCTGATGGGTGAAAACTAAACAGCTCGGAGGTAGGTTGATTTTGACAGTTTGTTTTCTCTAACGGGACACTTGTTTTGTGGCCAAGCCTCCTGTGTTGCTGTTGTTCTTGTAAGCTTGCTCTCTGCTCCCGAGGCTAGCTCGGGCTCAGGCCTGCTTATCTTATTTGAAAAGCATTTAATGGTCTCCAGGCTGGCTGCTTTTAGAATGGAAATCAAGCAGTGCAATTGTTACCTTTTGTGTTACACAATAACAGGAGAAAATCGAGTTGTTAGTTTGGTTATAGATGACTACATATGAAGATTTTCAAACATGCTCGTATTCTCACGGCTTGTTTGCTCAGTCATGAAGGGAAAGACGTGACATAACTCCTGCTAATGATTAACAGTGAGCCCAGACTGATGTAAGAACTAGCGATGGGGTAGTGCCACATGTGGCCTACCTTTTTACTGTACCTGCAAAATATTTTCTCCTTGAATGACATGTCTTAATAATTCCTTAAGTGCTAACGGTCATCCTATAATTTTTTTTATTTAGAATTTTCATTTGTTTCTAATGAATGAGTAATTAGCTGCTAAACGAGATTGACAGGTTGCCCCGGGAAAGCACAGTTACCAGAGCTTGGAGCGATTGCTTCTCTGAAACTAATTGCGTGTGATGACAGACGTAGCGTCGGTGATATCGTTTTGACAGACTCCAATATCACAGCTTCAAATCTATATAATTGAAGGTGAGTGTTTGGTACGAAAAGATTGAATTAGTGACAAAAGTAGGGACACGCTAAATACAGTATATCTGCCAAGCAGATCGGCCACTTGTGGGTTGTATTCATTCAGTCATATGCAGCAGTGGTCATTGCAGTCATGCCTGACGGAGACCTACACTCTACTGAGTGCACTTTTCTAATTATTTATATCATTTATGTTGGTACTTCCACACATTATACTGAGTTTAATATCAGAAGTGAGCTGCAACAGGTTTGATACATTTGTATGGCTGCAGAAAGCGTTTTTTTAAATGAATTATTATCGATGAACAATGTTGTAGAAGTTGTTTTTCTCCATTTTATTTTCATCCACAACTACAGGTATCAGTTTTAAGGATCTTTTACACCACATTATCCACATAATAGGTCTCTTTCTAGAACCCTTAGTCAGTTCAGATTATTGTTGTACAATGAACTAAAGCAGCACGATCAGGGTTCATGCTGGTGATTAAATTGTACGGCAATTAAATAAACAGCATGATCATGCTGGTGTTAAGCAAAAAAAGTCAGCTAAAAACCAAGTGCTCTCTTGTCAAACAATAACCTGAATACAACATTCAAAGGGAAAAGCGTTGAGGTTCAGCATAATGTATTACCTGTAATTAAACGAATAACATAACTATCTCCTTGACCCTACTTCCTCACAGTAAACCTGACGACATCCTGTTGCGGTGAGGCTGTGCATCGTCGTATGATAGAGTAGAGTTAGAAAGAGACTTGAATGAAGGAGCACAGGGACCATTATACTCTTCAGAGGGTGATAGCTGGCCCCTCTGTAACGGATGTCAAAGGCATTCACTGCCGTCCTCTACTCTCATGCCGTATGACGAATATCTGTGTGCTCTTTCGATCATCCTAGGGGCTGAAATAATGCGCTTTGCTGTCCCTGGTCCCCAAACACCAGGCATGCATCAGCACTTATCTTTGCTCAAAACTTTGCTTTCCTCTTTTGTATCACTGCATTCTCTTCCCCTCCTGCCTTTTCTTGGAGCTTTCTTTGGAACTAATGATACCGCGAAAAGCTGATGCCAGCACCTGATGGCCACACTCTTGTGGGGGAAAAAAAAGTCCAAAAAGTGGCAAAAAGGACTTATTACTTCAATTATTCTCTTTGTTGTAGATTAAAATGATGATCTGGAAAACACTCTTCACAGTGTATGGTTATTCGTTCTCTGGAGAACTGTATTCATTGTGTTTTATAACACTGCGGCTGCAATGCAAAACACAATCGTATCTTCTCTTCTTACTTGTTATCTGTTCTTTGGATGTGGAATTGAAAAAGAGTCCTTGAGCTGGGCTTTTCCATAACACTCAAACCCTCCCCCCAAACACACACACACACTCTCTCACACACACACACACCATCCTTTTACAGACGCATCTCTTTTCTCAGATACCAACACAAGTTGCACGCACACACTTTTTGACATATGGCTTGAGTGCATTCTTAGACATGTTGTTTACCCTTCATGCTTGACATGATTTCAGAGTGGAGGTGGTACCAAGCTGTCCTTCTCCTGCGCATTACATGTTTCAAAAGACGAGGCTTGAAAGCCGTGCAAGCCATTGCAGCAGATATTCAATTATACAAGCATTTGACGGAGCCGAGTGTTCATGCGCACACACACTAGGCCTCTTCGTAAAGACCCAGGCCAGTTTGCCCGTGTACAATTCCATAATTACCATTCTCTTCCAAAGATATATGAAGTAAGGCATGCATTGAAGGTGAAAGCAAATAGTGAATAGTACTCTACAAGTACAACTACTGTGGAGGAGATGGTGTGGTAATAGTACATTAAAGCGACAGCAATCTCTAGTACAAATTGGCATTGCCAATATAGAAATAGTTTTCAGGAAAATCTATGTTCGCCTGTTAGATCTCACCAATATTGTGTAATCGGTTATTGAACTGCCATGAGAACTGCCCATTAGAGCACTTATTTGGCCATTTGGAAAGTGAGGAAGCCTCAACTTTGCCATGACGGTAAATAAAACATCCATGAAGTAGCAGTAAATAATGTAAACACACAGAGGGAAGATGGAAGCTGTACAGAAAGAGGAAATGGAGCGTTAAAAGGTGGCACTTTGTCAGGACTACCCTTGGGCTAAAAAGCCCATCCCCACTCGACTCACCTTGCACACATACTTAATTCTTAGAAGTCTCCACAGAGCGACCGTTGAAGTGCTTTTGCAACATGTTTCAAACACAGCCAGGTAACATACTTTAAGAGAGACCTGGTTAAGGTAGCAGACATACAACATCACAAAACAATATAATACAATACATACTAAATGATGTACAAAAACATATAAAAACACAGTGGCCTCCCGAGAAAGAAAACTACCACATGGATCTTTGTATGGATTATTCTACGCCTAAGCTGCATAGTAGGAGAATGCAGTTTCATATATTACATCACATGATATGAACAATCCTAACCATGGGTGAAACCTTCATTCACAGAAAAGATACTTTACTGGAACACTTTTAAAATGCCGACTGTAAATTGTTCAAACTCTCAATTGTATAATTAGACTTAAAGACGACTAACATTCCCGTGATAACGAATGGGACCTCGTGGCAGGCCAATGAAGGGACTGTAGTCAAAGGAGACACTGTCAGTTGTGGATTTGCTTTTATAAAGGTCATACTTGATGTAACTGTGTAGAAATGCCACAGCAGATCTATTTGTTTATTATCTGTGTAATCAGTGTTCAGTGGGTAGTAAAACCTGCAATAAATATTTTTACAGCAATCTTTGGCAGTTGCCCGTGAAGCTTTGTCTTTTATTTTGCTCTGGTCACCAAAAAAATACGTTTAATTGACAGAGAATTTGTAGCGCAGTGGTGGTTAATAATTCGACAAAGAGCACAGTTTACAATGCCGTATCCCCCTTTAAGAGGAAAAGAAAAGAGTTGTTAGGTTTGACCTAATCATTTCTATATGCAGTACATTAAGCAAAACAACCATCAGCTTTTTTTTAAAAAGGTTCCGATGCTGTAGATCCAAACTACGCAACCTCCACGTGAGACATTGCCCCGTCCTGAGATGTGCTGAGTGTAGGTGATAATAATTCTTAGAACAGGTGCTGCACCATAAGCCCCATGGCCTGGGGAAGTGAATGATTAGTGGCACTCCCCCAAGATGCATTGCTCCTCTGTATTAAAACCAAACTCTGCCTTTTATTCCCTCCAGGGTTTATTAAGTGGGCCAGTTTCCATAGCGACGCTTTGGCAGGATATTGCCAGGATAAGCCGTAATGGGTCTCCTGACGCAGTTCACTCTGCTCCTGTGGAAGAACTTCACTCTCCGGAAGAGACAAAAGGTACAACTCCCGCTCACCAAACCCCCTTTTGCAAATCAACGTAGATCTGCTAAAATTGGTCAACAATGGAGGGAAAGCGAGGATACGGTCCCAAGATTGTTTTATCAAGGTTAACTAAGTTATTCATGAGAGGGGAAGGTAATGGGAGGGATTTACTACCAAAATTGTCTCCTATAGAAGTAAGCCGCCTTTAACTCTCCCACTAGAGAACAAGAACAAATCTTACCTTAATGCCGACCAATTCGGAGTGTCACCTTCAATCTTTGGAGGTGTATCTCTTGTGCACGTTATGTCACATTGCCTGTGTTTTAGTTCTAACGAAGCCGGTCTATGGCCTAATGGAACGGGATTCGGAGTGACGACTGTTTAAATGCTTAGTTTGAAGGGCGAACACTCTTTCTGGCTCTTCTCACAAGCTCACTGCCACAGCTTTTCCTTAGCATTGCTATCCAAAGTGTTAGTGTCACTGCAGTTTAAAATGGTACCAAACAATTACGGGTGATTCCTATTTACTCGTCGGATGAAAACTGAAATAGTCCACCTGACATTTCCACTGCTGTCACTTTACATGCAACTTTTTTCCAGTGCAATTTCAGTATCTGTGCTAAATTTGACCTGCTTTCATCTTTCACACTTTAAGGCCGTCGCACACCAGAGACCTTTTTTGTTTTGTGCGATTAATACGCTTGCTTGTCAATATATCGTTTTGAACTGGTGTTTTTGTCATGACTACTTTTACACAGAGCATGAATATTACGCCACGTAACAGCTGCTGCAGAGGAGGCGTAAGTCTCTGAGTCATTGTCCCTTTGCCCTGGCTAGTTCCCTGAACCCGAGTCATTACTTCCTTATTCATGTAACAAACACTAACCTACACATGATCACCCAGTGATATATGGTGGATTTTATTGCCTCTTATGTCCCCAACAATGGCCAAGAGGTCACATGCTGGGGGAAGATAACAGTTCCACAATGTGTCGCAACCGCATTTCAAGGAATCTAGTTCGTCTTACGTGTCATTCTGAGGCAGATATAGCTGTTACAAAGAGCTGCAGTGTGCTCTTTGATTTGCAGTGTTGCAGTGATGATAGGAGTTACATCCACCCACTTGATTTGTTAGGGGTTCGAGCACAGCAGCGCAGCCTGTTGCCAGAGTAGAACAAAAGACATCTTCACAAAAAAAAATCAGCTTTCATCAAAGTTCATACTTTCTTGGAATAACTCAAGGCAAAGGCATTTGCAATTTGCGAACTTTGAATCGGTGAAACATTCCCCTTGTTAATTTTGTCAACCGGCAGAAAGAAACAGGTTGGTTTCCTGTTTATATGGAGGGAGAAACAAGCACCGACTTTCCCGCTAGACTATTCAAGGGGACAGTGGTGGTTTTGTGCTTGGAATGTAGGATATTTGGCCAATGTTAACATGAAATATTGGCATTAGACAAAACCAGTGGGAGTTAGCAAGGACAATGGTGCTTCTGGAGGGCTTGTGGAGGTTAATGACCAATTATATGAATGCCTCACCAAGCATTTTAAGATTTTATAACGGGCATGAAACTGATTTTATGGTCCAGTATTTCACATAATTTCATAGGAGGAGATTATCTATTCACAAAGACACTGGTGCCCGATGGCAAATGCCTGGGGAGCCAGACATTGGGAAAGTCCCCATGATCTCTGTGTTCCCTCTCCGTGCCTTTTCTTTGAAAGACATTATGATAATTCACCCTCTCAGCAGAACTACATCCTCTCTGACACCCGGACGGCAGGGAATTTAAAGGGCAGAATTAAAAGAATCTTTCGAGTTTCTTTGAAATGTATGCAATTTAATTTTCTGCGTTTTTTTCTGTTCAGTAATTCATCGGCAAAATTGCGCTGTGACATTACGTGCAATATGTGTTTTTGTATTTCCTCACCTCTGCCGGCCCTCCAGTTTAATTATGAAGACAACAACGTCAGCGTAGATGTCTTCTCTTATTATTTGTGCCGATGTGCGTCATCAGATAAAATGTCTGAACATGTTACCATAGCAGGAACACGGTGGTTGGCTAACTGCAGTTGATTCCACGAGGCAAGTCACTCCAGCAGAGATGCTGAAAGGGTTGAGCGTGCAGGCCGACCAGGTCAGCTCAGGTTAGCGGGAGAGGGCTCGGTGGGTGAGTACAGGGCTGGAGGGAGGGGGGGATGTTGAGCGATGGTGTGTCTGGGGATGCGTAAAAGCCTAGATGGCAGGGGGTGTTGGGTTGAAGACTCAAGGAAGGATGAGCTGCAGCATTGTAATAACTCACTGGAAGTCATCTGCTGTTTGATGTTACGTCTTGCAGGATTATGAAGTGACTCTAGCTTTCAGAGGTCTGCGTTACCTTGACTTATGTATAAAAGAACTGAACTACGTTGGTGTTTCCACAGTAACAACAGTGGTAGAAATAAGCATGCAGGCGTGGTAAATGTGGAGGTCTGTGTGTGTGTGTATACCTCATAACTGTAAGGTCCTGGTACTTTGCCTCCAGAACACCCCCCCCCCCCCCCCCCCCCCCAAGGCCAACTGAGTAGAAAAAAAATGAGAAACAACCCAGTGAAGAGGTAAAGCCTTGAGGTCATCAATTTGTGCTTTGTTGGTTTCTCTCTTCACCCATCCCCCAGAGGTTGAAATAAAATGCCTGGCATGTCACATGGGGGCTACCTGCCGCTGACAGGTATTGAAGTGGTTGGAATTCTTCATCCAGAAGAGGATTAAATGTGTGGAGGAGATGATAGGGAGTGTGTGATAGCTTCGGCTTGTGGAGCCGTACGCTGAGGTTTCTCTCTCAATCCAGTAAGTGCTTAGAGCAAAAGCAAGACTGACAGCGTAACATATGGACTATGGCTTGTGGACTATGGATACACACAGCCTCATGAGGTCATTTTAGTCAATCATCAATGGTGTCTCAATGGCAGAGACTCAATGAAATGTCCACTCACCTTTGCTTTTAGATTTGCTTTGACGTTTTGATTGATGTCTCATTTCACTTATGAAAATATAATGCAAATGCTGTGAGCCATAACAGGGTCCAGAGATGTAGTTCATAAAACATTATGAAAATGAGTCTACTTTCTCTTTTGTGCAGGTGCGGCTGGTCGTTGAAGTGGTATGGCCTCTGTTTCTCTTCATCATACTGGTGTGGGTGCGGTCCACCAATGATCCAATTTATAAAGGCCAATGTAAGAACAAGAAGAGTTGTAATGTTTAACTCTATTTCACAAGTCATATAAAGCTGCGGAACCACTCCTCAGTTCTTAACGTGTATTTCCATAATAACATGTATCAAAATACAAATATGATCTCGACAGAACATAAAACATCCTAACCTTGTGATATCACTGAATCTATTCATCAAAACAACAATGTGTTAACAATGCAGCTGGCTAAGTATTCATCTATATTCCTGTAGGCCACTACCCAAATAAAGCCATGCCGTCGGCTGGCGTGCTTCCCTGGCTTCAAGGTATGATGTGTAACATCGACAATCCCTGTTTGAAGTACCCAACGCCGGGGGAGACGCCAGGCCAAGTCAACAACTTCAACAACTCCATGTACGTACCGCAGTGTGCCCTTTTCTGTCTTGTCTTCTCAGATTCGCGTACATGAGGATGAAACTGAATGTTTTGGTAGTGATTTCAGATTGATCTAAGACGTGACATTTACAGACAGTTTGTGATCTTTTTTTTTTGTCTTTCTGGTAAACTAGAGTTGCCGGGATGTTGATAGAGCTGCAAACCCTCCTAGTGAACAGATCTATTCTCAGCAAGGCACAGTTGCTGGCAGATGACCTCGACCAGTGGGATTCAGCCCTGTCACAGGCTAACCCTGGTGATGGTAAGAGAAGTTCTTGATCCACTGACCTTAAAACAATGGCACTAGTCATGAACGCACCAAGTGAAAAGCAACAGGATCATCACAGAGATTGGTGTTTCTTGATATACTAGTTGTATTGCTGCTGATGGTTCCAAAAGTAAAACGTATAGAAATAACGCCTCAGCAACAATCACTCTGCTATGTCTTTGTTAAGTACTCTCCATCAAGGAAAGTATCCCCTTCATGTGGATGACAAGTTGGAGGATTTGTTATTCCCCTTTATCCCTCAAAAACAATAGCGCATGATTATTTATGATGCAATTTGCTGTGCAGACTGACAGATCGTTTGTCTTGATAAGTTGCTGCTTTGCATTAGGCTCATTTACCCTGATGATATTCAGATTTTCATACGCCACCTAATTTGCAAAGAGACAAGGGGGTGAGGTGTGTGGGGGGGGGGGGGGGGGGGGGGGGTTCTGCTGTTCAACAAACGGCTTGAGGGCCATTTGCATTTCGGGGTCGCTGGCTTGTAATATACAAGATTAAATCCATCAAAGATCTAAGCCTGGGCATAATTAATGGGATTCACTGTCGGGAGGCAAGAGCACAAAAGGTCACAAACAAGAATGGGGAATGGAGTACGATCAAAAGACTCGGATGGCATAAGTGATTGTGTTGTCCTTTTTTTGTGTTTTTACCATGGGTTGATTAAAAGACTCAGTTGGTCATTTCAATCAGAAAGACAACAGTGTTCAGGAAGAGCCCAGAGCATGTTATTCTTCCCCATAATCTAACCCTGTCCATCCCCCCGGATGCTCCCGCAGCCACGAGGGGCAAAATAACATGTGTTTAGTTGGTTGCATCAAACAGCATAATTAACTCAAGACAAAACTGAATGATTGTTATTTTTACAAAACATTTATCTTAATTGAACCTTGCATAACCCAGTAAAAGTCACTTCCTCCCTTCACCTTGACAATTGAATGAGCTGCGCAGGCATTACACGTGCAGAAGGGCTAATTTAATTGAATTACGTAACCCCTTCATTATCTCAACAGCACAATGCAGGAGTCCCAGAGAGAAGGAAACACGTGTTGAATAGAGGCAGTTTGTGCATGGGTGTGTGAAGTTACTTTAGTGGGATCCCTGCTATGTTAAGACATTTTGAGGGGGGTAACAAGTACCAGTCAATTGTTTTTTAAGCTATCTTATTTAAAACCTGACTATCTGTCGGCAGCTATTTAGAAGAAAATGTCTGGTAGACAATCTGGTGCATGATAAGCAACAAATTGTCCCCTCACTCATTCAACTCAAGTGCTACTTGCACCAGTGAAGAATTTAGTTGCAACAGTCATCTAGAAAGTAAGGGTTTTCTTTTTGTTTTAGGTCTTATTTGGCCAGTGTTCATGTCATTTAGGAGAATATACTGTATACTCAGCAACTGCAATGCAGTGATATTGAAGACATGGACTTTTGCTTTAACCTTTTCCTTTCAACAACAGAATAAATCCTCCAGTGCATTTGTTAGAGCAGCCCTTCCATTGCACTGGAAGGGCTGCTGTCCTATTAGTTACACAGCAGCCACTCCTCCATGGTTGGAATAGGTGTCCGTTAGGGCAAATGACACAAGCCTCGCACGCATGTTTCTACATGGACCCATATTTGTGAACAGTGGTGTGGAAATAAAATGCAGGAGGGTAGCCAAGCAAGGGAGAGCAGAGACAGAAAGACTGCAGGGTTGGCTGCAGAATATCTGCAGTGCAGATGGCGAGTAAGGAGGATTGACGGCTTAAACTATGAAAATAGGATTCGAGTTAAAAGGAAGCACATATATACCCTTTAAGTTTTCCATCGCTTGTCCGCATCACACATGTAAACATCAACTGCACTGCTGTACACTATATTTCCTATTGTTTTGTATCAAATGCTGTTCTGCAAAAGTACTGATTTTCCATCTTTATGTTGAAGCTCAACGAGTGGTCCTACGGAGTATTCTCAGAGACAATGAAACTTTCTCTACTCATCTGAAAGAGAACCTGTCGCTGCCACCAACGGTGGTCCAAAGCCTCATGAATGCTGAGATTAAACTCAATCCAGTGAGTATCATTTTGCTACGCTGCTCGCATGATGAAACGGCAAACTGTCTCCAATAGGAATCCCAGCTGCTTTGAAACAAGATTTTCCGCCTCCTCCTGTAAATATAGCAATTTAAGTGTTAACCAACATATTCAGAAGACCACATGTGCCAAGAGTGTTGTGCTTGAGCATTTTAAATGTAAAATATCATAGCCAAGAACTGCCTCGAGCATCAAAGCATTTGCTTGATAAAAAACGTAGTTTGAAGCTGGCTACAGTCAGTAATTTGGAATGAAATGAACTCGCAATAACAATGTCTTGTCTCTAAATGCTCCCCAATTGATACCACCATATGTATCAAGTAATATCAATTGAGCTGCAAGGAGGTAATTTTGCTTCACTGTCAGTGACAAGGATGCTTAAATATAGTGCAAAGTGATTAAAAGAGCCCTACTGTGTACAGTATGAGGCGTTCTGATGGTTGCATTGGGCTCTGTTGCAAAATGTACCATGTGCCCAGAAAGTAAAAATTGCTCGTGCAGTTCATAAGCCATTCTCTTGTCTTCTGTCCGTGTATCCTGTCTTTCTTGGAGCCATTGTATACTGTCTAGTATGATACAAAATATCTGTGTGTAGGTGCATCTGCGTGTGTGTGAAGTGGTGATATTTGTGTCCGTCACATTTGTACTGTTGTTTCAAGTGACCTTGTGGGTGTTTGTGCACGATATCGGTCTTAACTCGAGGATGAGCAAAGAAAAATAAAGCTTGATTATAGTCAAAACACTCATTTATATCTGATTTTGAAGTGTGATTTAGCATACGGTCTGCCTGCACAAGGTTCGAAAAACATTGATCTAGTGTTGTGTCACACGTGTATACACACAATAAATACAAGATGCTCAGATGTAAAGTTCTCTTGTTAGCCAACTTCTACCAAAGTTCGTGTTTATTTTTCAGATGATGGGCACCCCGAGGCCAGGCAACCTGAAGAGCATCCTGTGCGAGGGGACAGATCTGGACGAGTATATCCAATTTAGCAGCCGAGCTGAAAAGGAGGCTTTTCAAAATGTCAGCTGCTCCCGCGATCCACAGCAACTGATTAATGCCCAGCAAGTACTCCTGCAAAACCTGGATGCCGGGAAAGTGCTTTCTGAGGTGAGCTGTCTTTCATACTGAGAAGAAACCTCACAACTTCTCTGATTTGATGTTGATGAGACTTGCGAGTTTTGCGTAGTAACTCGGACATAATCGGTCTCATTTTGACAAAAGTTTACGAGGGAATGCATTTGGGAGTTTACAGCAATTGGCCTGACGGGGGACACTGTAGTAATACAGGTCATAATGTCTTCATATGAAAGCCGTAATTCCTGCTCGGCAAGGTCACCCACATCTGGCACGCTTACAAATTGCACTGTCTGGGCTTAATGAAGGTAGTATTAAATGTGTCAATTTGAAGCTATTGTGTGACTCAGCCACCACGGTTGCAGTTGAGGAATTACTTGGGAGAATGCATGTGAACCCTACGTCAGGCATTTCGAAGTCAAACTGAAGATACTTAAGCTATTGTGTGTGGTTTTTCCATTTTTCAAAAGTGTTTTTCAACATTTTTGTGGAAACTGCATCTTCGATTCAGGTCTCTCGGAAGGCATTTCCCAAGACTTACTTTTAAGAGCCGGTGTTGCTAGGAGATGCACTGTCTGCTCCCATTGTGCACTACTGACTGGAGCACGTCATAGCCCCCGCATAGCCTTCTCACATTGGGCCCCATGCTGGAAGCAATATATAAATACATTTCCTCTCCTGTTTGCACACAGAATTTGTTCTTATTTCGTTAGTACCCATTGATTTCTGGGATTCATCATTGAATTCATCAATCCCTTGGATGGTATTGTGTGTGTTTAACACACAATTGATTGATTCATTGATTGATTCATTGATTGACATTAGTTTTTTCAACAAGCCTTTTACAACATGCATTTGACCCATTGTACAGTTACAATTCTGTTCCACTGGTAGAATTGGAACCTAGCAGGCTAGGTTCTAATTAGCTTCCACGAAGAAAGTGGAAGTCTTGACTTTCTAACATTTTCTTTTTGGTCATGTTGTCTCAATACCTGCAGAGTCATTGGCAGCTCCCGCCTGAACAATTGAGTGCTGCGTTCATCACACATTGTGTTCAGTTATATTGTGAACCTTAAGCCTTAGCAAAAATGAAATGCCAGAGAAATGTTTTTGTATGCCAAAATTCCCTGCTGAGCCTTCTTGTGGCATTGGGGGTTGTGATAGATACTCGCCCTAAATGGAGAGATAAATAAGAAAAAGTAAACGTCGCTGCACAAGGTAATTTTCAGCATGGGTATTCTATCAACTATGTACACTGAGATGAAACTCCAAACCTTAATACTGTTTAAAAGTATTTGGAGTTCATTGTCTATTCTAACGATGAATCTCCCGCATGGCTGGCGGTAAATCGATTTCAAAGGCAATGATTTTCTGTGACAGCCAATTGAGTCACCAATTTAAAAGTTAAATGTTATGCTTGTCTTGCTCTGTGACTTAGAGAGATGAAGAAATTAAAAGGTAAAACTTGCTAATGCTTCCACTTTGAGGCAAAACCTACAGGCAGCCCGTTATTACTGCACCATTATGTTAATGTTGTTTTGTTTCTTTTATTTTGAGTGTGAAATCAGTTTCTGTCCCATAGGGTCGAAGCATTTACAATGGTCATTGTCATATGCACCCAAGTGTCTTCCAGTCATTTGGCTAGAATGCAATCAGGTGGGAATTACCTATTAGAACCAATGTTTTGTTGAATTCTTTTAAATCTCGTGAGTTCCCTTTGGGGCGATGAAAGCCTGCACTTTTCTTTGAGCTTATCTTTTATAGAAAATACGTGGGACAGCAAATCCAATAAATAAGCGATAAGGAAGGAAGTTCGTAGGAGAGAGCATTTGAACAATTTAAGCCCACAGGCATTTTCAGATGCAGGGAAAAAGAAAGCCCAGACAAGATATGGCGGACAGGCTCTTCAGCGCCGCAAGCAAATGGATGGAAAAGAACATCAAGCCTTCACACTCAAAGCTTGACGTTGCTGAGTGATTGTGATAGCAACAACAACAATATAAAGAAAAGGACAAGGGAAGAAGTCGGGGTCTATCACTGAGGTAGTGAGTGGCAGAGGGTGATTTAGATAGTGGTTCTACAACTCTGTTTGGTTTTCTGGAAATCATTTCGGAACACAATGCAGAGGGCAGACTGTGAACAAAAAGACATTTGAATGTATGTGGCTCTCAGGTCATTCAAATGTCAAAGTGTGTTTGTTTTTTTTGTCCGTCTTTGATGCATAATCTCCTTTGCAGTTCATTAACTCAACAAATCGTGACTTTTTGTACCATTCAAAATATGTAATGGTTGTATAATTCTTGTTGAATTACTTTTCTAATCACCTGGTTATCAAAAGAAACCATTGATGTCTTCAACTGTTGCAAAGTGCATTTGAAGTTGAGTTTAACAAGTGCCATTTTATCCACCTCCTAATGAGACATTGCTCAAAACTCTTCCGTCGATCTGTGATTTTCTGCTGTTTAGCTGAAAATTGTCTGAGACTCAGTCCTGCACTTTCTGACTTGATCTCCTTAATGTCTGCTCTTCACAGACACCAAAAGTGATCCTTAATGAATGTCCTCGAGACTCAATCAATAGCCAGGCTGTTGTCCAAGATGTGCTTGAATGGGCTTCTATTTGTGAAAAATTCAAAAGCAGTGTTAGCCTTCTTTCAACCTATGTCTTGGAAACGTTTCTAAGCTTCGTCATTTTTATTTGCTGAAAGACAATGCAGGCCCTCCTAGTGCAGCCTTTACTTGGCACTTGATGCATGAAAATGACAACGGTTAAAAGGCCATGCCATTTAGTTCTAGTAATTGGACTCATGCTGTGTACCTTCAGAATGTCACTGTAACACACAGTAACACTTGTCATTTTAATGTAGTTTTTATTAACCAGTGCCAGAGATGATGATGATGTTGGGATACAATTTTCCAGTCGAATTAGTGCACGTATTGCCAACGTATAGCATCTTCAGTGGAAAGGCTGAAATGGAGAGCTGGTATTTTTAGCTAAGGTATGGAGTAATGTTTTTAAAAATGGCGAGCATAATTCATACATTGGATTATAACATTGTCAGGTTTTTTTGCCATTCATTTGGTAGCTACAGTATTGTTCTGAAACCCAACTGTCCATGCCCTACTTTAGGTACCTTCAGCTCTGGATCTGAATGTAACCGACACAGTCACACTGATTGGGAAAACCACTCGAGATGCATTACCAGTGATTGAGGAGGTTAGTGTTGCTACTGTGTCACGTACACCTGACCTGGAATACATATTTTTACTCTTATGATGACATATCGTTCTGTATTTTAAAGAATTCACCAGTATTACATTCTTGTATTCAGATGGCCAGATTGCAGAACTCCATGATCTTTAAGGCTGCTGGTTCTTTGGATTTCCAAAAGGACATGATTGGCAGTATCAATATGCTACTTTGTGGAAAGCAGCCTGCCATCAGTTTACGCTCACCTAGATGGATGGATAACAAGGCGAATGTCTCCATTCCGAGCAACAGTTCCGGTAAGTGCTGCAGCAAACTCCTTTACAAAGCAAAGTTATCACACTGTCTTCATCTTCTATCTACATTTTAGCTTTATGGTACTGTATATCGTTATTGTAGCCAGCAAATGGATATTTTTTATTATTTTTTCTTAAAGCCAGTGATGCACAGGATTAACAGACTTTTGGTAATGTGGAAACCAGAGGCGTGAGGCATAACTGTGTTGGGTGGAGTGGGAGTTATGCTTGATAAGGAGGGTGGCAGAGGATTGCATAAATCATGACTTATCAAATCAAAGTTCTTAGGCTGTTTGGGGGGGTCAGATGTGTTTCTTACGGACAAAGACTAAAAATAATTTTATTGGATCAAGTACCCCATTTCCATAAATAAGAGGTGCATGGTACACAGTGCCGTCAACTACAGTGTGCACAGGGACGCACCTGTGGCACAGTTGGCACCTGTGCCAGATCTGGAAACTGTGTTTGATTAGGAATACATTATTGCCGGCTGTGTCGGGGGGCTGGCACCAATCGTAGCCGATCAAATCAGCTCCCCTCTCCTTCCATTTAAAAGCTGTGCACTCACTCCCCACGTTGACATAATGATGTTTTCTTAATGGAGAGAAAAGTTCAGAGCAACGAATCCTAAGTGGAAATTGATGTTGTTGTCTGGGTAGTGCAGAGTCCCAAGGTGCGAGTATATAACATCCTAAATAAGAACATATGGCAACCCAAACTTCCCACAGAGGACAGATGGTGTCACTAAAACACTTTTTTGAGTTCTAAACTGGTATTTTGTGCTATTGAGCAAGGGTGGTTTACACAACCATGGCAGCCATATTGTTAGCACGTGTATGGACGTATGTTGTTTCTCCTTGTATTGTTTTTATTGATAATTGTAGATGTATCTTCTTTCACCGACTGGTACGTACACAATAGCTAAATGATTGTTTTTACTCTTATTTAACCTTGTCGTCCTTGTTTTTAGCTGTATTTGTTTTTCTGTGTATGTACAATGAGAGCAAAATTCCTGGTGTGTGTTCTCATACCTGTTCAGTAAAGCTGATTCTAATACTGATTTTGACGATGGAGTTCAGTATTGCCTTTAAAATGTCCGGTGCATCCCAATGATGTTGTTGTCTCCCATACGCCTGATAATAGCAGTGCATAAACATGGTATCCTCCACAGCTTTAGCCAGCCACAGTTGTGTGCCTTGCAGCAGCCTGGTGCTACTTATGAGAGGTGTGTATCAGGTAGCCACATTTGAAGAACCTGTGGTATATTCACACTGCTTTGAAACCTTCAGTATGGTTTTGAATGAGCGTTCTTATGGCTGCAAGGTTTCAATTAATGAAAGAGGGAAGATATATTCTACAAGCATTTGTGGATGGCAGATAAAGTCAAGTACTGATATGAATCACGCTTTGATCTAACCCAGAACACACTTTGCTGGCATTACTGCATCAAAGATGTTTTTTCTGATGCACACATTTGTACAGTGGTTGAGGACTTGATATGAAAGTAAAAAGGCACATTGTACACATTCATAAAAGATGTTTGTGATTTATGTGGCTCAGCTGTGTGACAGACTAAAGGTTACTTGTTGACTATGTTGCTTGTAGTGTAAACGGATGGTCAGGGACAGTACTGGCTACCTAAATGCTGACCAATTTTTGTCCCCATCAAAATTATAAAAGGTGTTTCACCATTATTGTCTCACAATGTGAGATGTGTCATTTAGTCAGCTAAAAAAAAATCCTCAAGCAATGCATGTGATACAAGCTGGACTGAGGCCTTCTGGCCAGGGCCTGAGGCAGAAAGTTATCCCCAAACATCTGTATGATGCTTCACAAATGAGTACGGGTGATCTTTCTGAAGTGTTGTTCTTCACCCAGCTGTTGTCTGGTGACAAGTTATTTGAGTTATTGTTGATAAATTGAGTTATTGTTGGTACATTATTAGTCTGTTTTTTTAAATTTCATCTTTGGGACTTGAAGAGCCCGTAGGATTATCACACACCTGGAAATTTAAACCAAGTCCTGACCATGTGTCTGATCTTGATTTATGGGAGGACCTTTTAAGACTTACAAACTTTTTTTTATCATTTGCACCTGTTTAAGTGCACCTGTTTCTATTTTTCATCATTAAAGGGGTGGTAACTTTTTCCACAAGGGGATACACATTTCTGTTTGCTTTAAGTGCATTAATAATTCCCAAGTAAATCCCAAATTAATAATCTAATGTAAAGATGATGGTTTCTTCAGTAACGCATTACAGTTGAATAGAAACATTTTCCATATATTTAAAAATATGGAATGATTGTTTACGCTGTCAAAGATATGATCAAACTCTTCCCAAAAAGGTCATATGAATAATTTCCTACTGGTGCTGTGCAATGACAACTAAATAAGAGTAGCACAACCATTGTACGTGTTGGTGGAGACGTGTTGGTTTGTTCCATAAAATCCTTGAGAATTAGATCTTCGGTGCAACTTCTTGCAGGCTCACGCTCATTAGAGACCAAGCATTCCTGTTTCATTAAATGCCTGTTCTTTGGAGACAACTGCACAAAATTAGATTTTAATAAGAAGCCCTTATTTCCTGGGAATAAAGCTACAGCACAAAGTGGAATTGCATGCTTGTGCCAGTGCAAATTAGCAATTGTATCATCCATACCAAAATAAGCACTAACATCTCTGTTAGCATGCTAATGGCTGTTTGGGATTTGCCGTGGCATTTGATTCACGTCGTCTATGTACAGTTAAATGCATCTAAAATATGCAGCGCGTCGGCATAATGGCCAATTACAACTCCTTTATACATGTAAAATTACACTCAAAGGAATAGCGGAGTAGCAGCAATAAAGGCCAACACAGAGGTTGTGTTAATGGCTCAGCAGTGTTCCCTTCCCAATTAATCGTTGACGGCAAAGGAAAACGTCCGAGTCATTATACAGAATTGTTGGGGCGGTATCTGTTCTACAGTCATTTTAAGTTATTACCATTTTTTTTTTTTTTGTATTTGCCCAACAGATGAACACGGATAAGAAGTGGTTACATGGCTCTGCAATGGTAAACACTTCCATGTATGCATTTGCTGGAGAAATTAGCAAAGACGATGATTCGCAAATGTAGACTCTGACACGCACGGCTCATTCTAGAGGTTGTTTTCCTCGCTGTTGTTAAATTTGGACAATATTTGGTACCATACGGAGTATTCGAGTGGATTGGCTAAACGGTTAATGCACTACAGCATCCCTGTGAAACTGGTGATTTGACTTGATCTCAAACCGTTTTTCAGAGTTCTTGATTTGAATGTGTTTTGTACCCACACCATGCATCAACCTTTCAAATGAACATGTCCTCTGTTGATCTGTCAAAATGGTCTTTCATTTAGCATTGTCCCATTTTCACTGGTGTGATGTTCCCCGACACTGTTCATAACATCCCCTAATTATCTCGGGACTCATGCTTGTCATCCTCTGAGTATTTGCCGTAAGCGTCACTTTGCATGATCAGTAATTGGTACCCTTTATTTCTTGTTTTAAGCACATCCCTTTTAATATATACTGGAGCCGGGAAAGGCAGAATTCTTGAATTGCGTGGCGTGAGAGAGGCTCGTCTCATACTACTGAATGTCAAAGCGGCTTCTCTCTGTCTCTTGTGAGAGAGTGACTTCAATGACATTTATTCAAGCTTATTTGACTTTCTGTTGGAATGCTGCAAGATGGTACTTGATTTGTACTGCTTGTAAGAAATAAGTGCTCCTCGATTGATGTAGTAGACGGTGTAGTTCACTTTAGACTGACGTGTCACATTCGGTGTATATGTGTGTATGCCTGTCTGAGTGTGTACATGCCTGTGTGCCTCTGATTCTGCATTGCTTGAAACACCTGAAATATAAGCATTGTGAAACCAGAGTAATACCCTTTTAGGTGTGTGTGTGTGTGTGTGGGCGAGCACACGTCCCTGTCTGCACATGTGATTGCATGTGCGAGAGAGTGTGTGTGTGCCAGCATCGTCGACAATTCTCGCCGTAGTGCTGAACCGAGCCCATCTCTAGGGTGCAACTCAAATTGATTAAATTTGCCAGGTAAGTTGAGGGGCTGACTTGAGGCTCCAAGCAATTATTTGACTGTGGCTAAAACTGGTGTGAAGAACAGATTATCTTGTTCTATTCCGACTGCTGTTTTTCGGATAAATAAAAAAAAAAACTAAAAAAAAAAGTAAAGCTCTGTTGTCAAAAAGAACTACACAGCTCACAGCTCTGGAGAATGGCTAACCTCTGTAATCTGATACTCCCTTTAGCACACACAATATCAAAAACTGATATATCTTTCCCAAGATACAAATGTTTGAGTGTTATGGATTTGTCACTGCCATCTATATTCCTGCTCCACTATTGACTAGAATTCTTTATTCCTTGTGTCTTGGCCAGAGTATGTTGTTGAAGGTCCATTTGCATTGTTGTTCATTCTCATAATCAGAACATATTTATACAAATAGTTATCATACTGTGTACACAGAGAATGTGAGTAAATGATGAATAGATTGGTGCGCTGCAGACCATAGGGATATCTCCTTGTGACTCGCAACAGCGGTGGTTCACCATAGTCAGCTCTAGAGTTGTGTGGAATAGAGTTTGCTTTATTTCTTGTCATTGGTACATTGGCTGCAAAAGGTTCCAACAAGTTTGAATCGTATATGCAGCGTGTTCGACTGCACACACACCAAATGTCTCCATAGACGCCTGAGCATTGGTGCATACATATAATAAAAAATATTATTTTCCATCCTCAAGTTGTTTTTTCATATGAACTCCGGGCAAAACGATGGCTGGCCCTAGCCGGGCACATTTCCCTCTGTGGCTGTGCGCCGTGACCGGCTCCAGGTCGGCTTAGAAAGACCCCGACCCCAACACAACTCGCAGCTTCCTGGTACCGTGAACTTAAAGCTCGCTGTGCCCTCTCTCCCTGCAGGAAGGGACGGGGCTCCCTCCTCCTATAGCAATACTGTCTACCGCACGGCGGACTGTCGTCAGCGCGTCAGGGGTCCGCTGCAGTGTCGGTAACCCACCCCGACCGGTCTTAAAACACAGACCCCCGTCTCGTTAACCATGCTTTGTGGGTGTGGCTTTTTTGCAGGGTCATCGCCTTTCATATCTATTCAACCAATGTGTTTGAGATTAAATATTGAACTCGAGCACAAAATAGTTTACAAGAGCACAAAGTTATTCAGAGATCTAGCCTCTTAATTTTGCTCTCAATGTGCACCAGATTGATGAATTTAACTTTCAAATGCACAGAATTTTCTTCCAGGGGTGTGAGTTACACCTACCAGAGTGTCACAAAATCCTGTTGGAAACACTATAATATATAGTGCAATATAAACTGAGCTTTATAGTGAAAGAGCAGCTTTATTGGTCATGATTGAAGACTCTATATTGCAGGAAATTACACTTTTAGGCGATAATTAAATGGAAATGTCCCTGCCACATTCCCCCCTTGCCTATCACTTATCTGACACCCAGACTTTTAACTATACTGTAACAAGAGGCGCCTATGAATTTCTCTACTTTTTTTGTGACTGTGATTCCCATCCTTGTTGGCTTGATGAAGCATTGTTTAATACGGTACCCTTTGAGTTTCTTTGTAAACATACAACGAGAGTCTACATTCAGCGATTCTGTCACATTACGTGTATCCTTGAGGTCTTGCAAAGCAGTTTTCTTCGAACACCACTTTAAATCCTGCTTCGTTCACGTCTATGTTTGCTAGCTAGTGGTCTTCTTCATCACTGCTTTAGTTGCTGCATCGCTTCAATCAGCAACACCGACGGTCAATCAGTGGAATAGTAAATGTTTCCTTTTCATATTTTTTTATCAGGATTTTTAGAGGCCTAAAGACATAAAAGTATCCTGTATTTCACAAGCAACAAAACAATAAGTTCAGAGAAGCTGTGAAAGATTTTGTAACATAAATAGGTACATGGTTCTTTGTTCAGTCTTTCATCTTTTTGTGGCAGCCCAGATTGGCACCCCATAGCGGGTCCAGACATCCAGAGAAGAGACTAGTCTACTCTGCCCGCTCATGTTCATTGTCTCTCAGTTCCTTAATCAGTCCTTTTTCTAGTCTTATTCCATCAGAACGTTATGCCCCTATGTGTTACTGGTATTGACATGCATAGTAGAACATTATGTCCAATTAATTACAAGTCCACTCTTTTCTGAAATGCCAAAAAATCCTGCAATTTGGACTGACAAGAGACCCGTAACAACAGAGAGCTACTGAGCAGTGTCGCACACATTTTCTCTCAAGTGTTATGATTGCAAGAAGCAGCATCTGTGCAGTCTGTAGAGGGAACAGCTGGCCCGACTCCGACTAAGGGGTGGCCATTAGCTGCCCGCACACAGACCTCCCAGGAGCACCAGGTAAAGATGGCCAGGAGACAGACAGGCTAACATTTAATTGCATTGAAAATGGCCGCTAAAAATCTCTCTGATGGTCACCCTGGTGAGATGAAAAGAAATGGAGGATTGAGGTTGCGGTCTTGACAGAGGGTACATGAAAAGAGACTGGGAAAAGCACTGATGTAACGACCGGTATCTGAACAAAAGGGACAGTTAGCAACAGATCAGAAAAGCAAACGGGCGGTTATATTGACTGGCAGACGACACACAGAATTGATCAGTTGTCTGATGAACTACAGCACTGCGAGAGTCACTATTTTCAGTAAAAACAAGGTGAAGGGACAATCCAAGCACAAGCTACTCCAGGCTACATTATTTGCAGTGCAGGTCCTCATGTAACCTATTCAGCACTCTCCCAAACGTTGGCAGATAAGTTAAATTAGTAATGATCGTACTGCCGCTGAGCATATTGACTTTTTCCCTCTTCTCCATAGAAGCTTTTCCTTATGTACTCATGTCTTAACTCTTGGCTTGTGTTTTCCTCTGCCTGTGTGTGAGTGTGTGTGTGTGTGTGTGTGTGTGTGTGTGTGTAATCATCCCAAAACATTCTGTAAAGGCATCCACTTTGCTCTGCGGTCGCTGATGTGTAATTCAGTACCAGTATCTGACACAATATCCATTTCATGAGAGCTTTTCAATTTATAAACTACGGTAGGACATTTCCAGGAAGATGCTTGCACATGTATAGAAGGAGCATCAAAGGTGTGTTTTAACAGATAGAATTAGATCCCGGTGCCTGCATTTGACTTAAACAAAATGTTGTTGATTGGGTAATTGGTTAGTTTATTTGGGAGGGGTTTGTATGTGTTGAGTGGCAGTGAGTATCAGTGCCGTCACAAAGCACCTTTCCAAACTTGTTAGAGCCCCCGTGTCTCCAAAAACTCCTATCCCTCCCTAATTAAGGAGAGGATATTAATCTTTATTTATTTATATAGCTCTCTTCTCAAAAAATGAAAAGTACTATGAAGGGAATAATAACACATAGGCATAAAAGCAACAAGTTAACCAATAACACACAGAACATATCGAGGGAAAAGATCATTTATACAAGTACAAGAACATATAAGGGTGCAGCAGTAAAACCAGAACAAGCATTTAACAGTCACGAAGGCTTTCTTATGAGTAATACATTGAGAAGAAGAAAGAGTTGCGATGTTGTGTGTCCGAACTCAATGCGTTCAAAATCATTGTTAGTTTTTCAGTCCTCTATCATGAATAGTAAATACACGGCTTCAGTAACGATAAACTGCAATAAACTGAATATTTCATTTTATTTACTTTATTTAGCATTTCTCTGCCACTATGTGTGTTACAGTGTGCTGACTCGGCATTAAAGACAGTGTTTACGCATCGATGTAAGTGATGTTTATTGCTTAGTCTGTTGATATATTTAGATTTTCTTATTTCTGCTTGTACAGTCTTATTTCTCAACACTATTCATGGGAAAATACATGCAAACTTTGATTTCGGAAAATGTTTAATTCACATATTATTTCCCATGCCACACCAAGCTTCTATTTGTATAATTTATAAATGTAAAGTTCTCTCAATTATTTTTGAAATGGATGTCTGGTTTAGTTCTAAATATGAAATGGCCAAGATGTATCCTTAATTTCATCTTCCTATGTTCATCTTTGCTCACTCTGGTGTGGAAGGTAGCCACATATGAATTTCAAGCACATGTGCAATATTTATCATGTTTGCTTCTCGGCTGCTGCACATTCTATGACTTCTTACAGATCAAACAACTTGTTTTCTCCTCCTCCATCCTGTCCCAAGAAAGGCCAGACAGTTTGCACACAGGAACTTTGAGATGTTTTCTTGGTCTTGGCTTAACTTTCCCACTCTTCTCCCCTCCATTCTTCTCTTCTGTAGATGCTTTTTGTCAGACTCTTGTCGACACCCTGGAGGGCACACCTGGCCTGCGCTACATTTGGAGCACCTTCAAGCAGTTATTGCAAGGAAAAGTCCTCTACACACCTGATACACCTGCTGTTCGCCTCATGGTGAAAGAGGTAAGAAAGCTGTAACATGGGTACATGCACACGGCCGTTTCATGCACTTGAAAAGTAGATGAATGCATCGCTCGTATCGGTGTGTGATATCAGCAAGTTTAGTGAAAGCGAAACAATTACTGTTTTGTTTGTACAGTTGATTATCTTCTCTGCACAGGATCAGGCCAACTGCACGTATTAGTCAGTGTGCCAAGTGTGAAGAAGCCTCCAGTGCTGAAATGAATAACACTGGCTGTCACACGAAGTTACCACCTGGGGAAGGAAAATAAAAACAATACAATAGTTAGTCAAGGGGCCTGTTCATAGAACGTGGTGAATGTAATGCATTTTCATGACGTGACATTTCTCCAAGATATTACCATCATTTTGATAACCGCATGAGCAAAACAAACAGCAGAGAGGCCGCGAGGATTTTTCATTGAGAATGCATAATGAGTACGAGCAAAATCTGCCGACTTCACAGCGAGCGGTCCGGTGCTGGCGCAGGGGGCCCTTTTCACACCAGACGTAGTCGAGATTGTTTACAAGTCAATGTTCAGGGGTAAATAACCCCATTTACATTCATCACCATGGGGGGGGTGGTGGCGGTGTTGCAATGTGATGAGTTCCTCTGGGGATGAGCTGAGATGTGGAGTACTTTCATGTTGGGATTGGCTCACGGCGAATAGAAGAGGCTCAGTGGGTATGCTCTCAGTCAGAGAAAGGTGAGATAACTATTGTTGTTCAAATTGATTATGAAATTATTGAATATTGGTTTTCTTTTTTTTTTTCTTTTTAGGCAAATAGCACATTCAATGCCCTGGCTATGCTTAAAGAGCTCGCTGATTCGTGGGATGAACTTGGGCCTCGTGTCTGGGATTTTCTTCAAAACGGCCGTCAAGTCAACGCATTACGGGTAAGACTCTGCATTCAAAATGACCGGATTCATTGTAGCCAACATTGTTGTTTTTTTTGTTCCATTGTTTTGGAAAAAGAAGTAAAGAAAGCAAATTACACTTATTTCATTTAATTATAAACATGTATCAGTCAAATTTCACTTGCAGTACTTTTTGCTCCAGCTGGATAGTCTCAAACGACAGCTTTTGCATGATGCTGTTTGACATTTAACCTGTCCAGTACAAACTTAAAGGATTAGTGGGACATTTTGGGAAATAAGCTATTTTGCCCACAGTAACATTGATACCACAATGAAGCTGCAGCTAGGAGAGCATTAGCTTAGCATAAAACATGTAAACAGGGGCAAACATCAGCCTCTTTTAAAAAACATTTTTCGGTAAAAAGCACAACAAAATGAAATGATGAGCCTTATATATATATATATATATATACTGCAGGTGAGAGTATAACTGTTGTGTATATCAATTTGTTGCACCTTCTGTTAGATATGGAAACTGAAGGAGGAAAGTAATTATGGATAAGTGCAGGATAATTTTCATCCTGGCAGAAAGGATTATCTATAGAAGTAGAGGACACGGACTCTATGCCACCACTTCTCTCACTCCCTCCCTCCCTCTCTCCTTCTCTCTCTCTCTCTCTCTCTCTCTTTGCCTCTCCCCGTATTGCTTTGACACCGACATTACTCCAGTGTCACTCCAAATGAGCTTATAGGCAGCTGGAGGGAAGCAGACATTGGGAGCTCCATATAGCCAGGGTATTCATTACCCTAGCCCTAACCTTTACACAAATGGGCCGGCAATCCTCTTTTGTCTTCATTTTCTCTCTCTCTCTCTCTCTCTCTCTCTCTCTCTCTCTCTCTCTCTCTCTCTCTCTCTCTCTCTCTCTCCACATCTCGCGGTTACAAAGCTGGTGGCTTTGGAGGTCTGTCATCTTCAGAGGTTCTTGAAGGTTGCAGACACGGTTTACGTTGATGGACCAATTACCATCACCACCATAACTACATTTGAGATAGACGATCTAGGGTGTAGGACAAGTGTAAATGTTTGAAAGCATGGTCGACGTAACTACCTACGGCTTTGCGTCGTGTTTACGGGTTAGAAGCTGAACTCCTTAAGATTTCATTCCCGGTTGCTTTGGTGGCGCCCGTGGTTACTATGGTAACAGCAAGCGCAGTTTAATACCGCAGGTCCCAGAATTGCAGTGCAGCCAAACAGACCGACTTTGTTTTAATAAAGATGTCAATAATCTGCCTTTTTCCATCATGCCATGAACAACTGCAATGTGATTTCATGCTGCTCTTGACGCAGGTAGTTTTCCAAACAACAGCAGGGGACGGTAAATTACTTTTCTGAGAAGTTTTAATAACGCAACTTTTTATCTGACAGCTCACTGTGGCTGGTCCACCTTGTTCCACTACCCACACTAATATTTAAAGGTGATTGCATTTTTGGGTGATGCGGTTAGGCTAACAGCAGTGACAAAATACCCTGCTTTAATACTTTCATTGTGAGGCAGCAGCAGCAGCAGCAGTAGGACGTTCTGTTTGCGTTAGCAGTGACTGAATACAGCTCTGACACGGTGTAAAGAAAGCAAGGCGTTAACAGTCAGGCTGTTATCAATAGATAATTAGATAAATATACAGAAATCGGATAAATTTACATTTGCTCAATCCCGTAACCTGTCAGCTGTGTTAACATTTTAACAATTGCTACAAGGATATGTCCATTTATAAAGGCAAGCAAATACATGTCACTTCCTCACGAGGAGATCCTCCCACGACAAACATTTGACACATGACCAACAAGGTTAAATGGCACATCTCCAACTCATTGACCCGAGTGCCACCGAAATCTATGCCAAATGCAGTTTTAGGCGGATGAAGAGTTCAAATCCTTAGCCTGTCTAACAGTCACAGTCAGTTCGCAGACGGGACTCTGCTACTGCTGTTTCAGAATGACTCACAGAATATTTTTTGATGGGTCGTGTCCTAAATGTAGCACCCGCTAAGACGGATGTGTTGATTTTCCTTTTTTGAAAAGGTCACATGCAGCATAGAGATTACTTAATTTGACACTTTGTCTTAAGGTTAAGCAGAATACCATCAGGAGTGTTGACACTGAAAGGCCACTGAGCGCACTGGCCGGAATATATCTGAATCTCAATAAGAAATTTCAGACTTTAGAGGCCCAAGTCTCTGCTGACATCCTGCGCCCTTTCCTCTTCCAAAGCCCACATGGTGGTGTGAGCCATACGCAATCAACGACTGGAATATTTGGTTTTCAAGGAAGGAGAAGTGATTTCTTTATTTTCCACCCCTGACATAATAAACGGTTGTGTAATTTTAATAACCCGTTATCTCAGTGGGGTGAGGTTCCTTTTCAGTGTTCCCCTGTGTACATGACAGGTAAATTACCACTGTTATGTTTAATTTTAGTTTATGTAGTAACACTGTCATTACAGGAACAGTGTCGTATAACTAATTGGGCATTAATCTCATAGCAGCCTTAAACTATGAACATACTGGGTGGGAGTGATGGGAATGAATGTTTGTGGCTACTAAATAGAGGGCAACGCAATAAAACAAACATGTGGGAGTAAAAATATCGAATTATGCCAGAGCTGCTGTTTCAAGGAGCTTAGAACCATTTATTTCTTGCAAAACAAAAAATGCATATACATGTCTATTTATGTATACAGTGGGTAGGTAAGTACAAGGTTATATTTGCTCCCAGGTCAGCATATCACTTTTATTAATTCACTGCATGATTGAGCAATTACAGTTTGATCCATGACCCGAGATGACTGAGAGGCTTCACAGATATGTTTCTTATTATGTTGCTGCGGGGGATTGTGAAGAGTATATATATATATCTCTGTTTTGTGCTCTTGAATTTAGTTTGTCCGTTCCTATGTTTGTGTGCACAGTCTTCATTTGTGTTCATTTTCACAGTCCGGCCCTGAATATACTGTTAGTGTGTGTGTGTGTGTGTGTGTGTGTGTGTGTGTGTGTGTGTGTGTGTGTGTGTGTGTGTGTGTGTGTGTGTGTGTTTGTACTGTTTGAATGAGCACTTCTTGGCCATGAGAATAGTTGACGTGTACTCCGGAGCCTGAAGTACAACGGGGCCATCTATCTTGATGCTCCTAATTAATGCTACAGAAGAATGAATGTCACTGCCACCAAAGCACAACTCTGACCTCCCATGCTTTCTCCTCTAAAATAATTAGCCGTGGCCTAATATGCTTTGGTTTTCAAATTCCATTGCATTCATGTCACGTTCATTCTTAACCTCTCACTAGTGAGTAGCTAATTAAACCCATCTCTTTGCCTTTGCAATCAGACTTTCCTGGCAAATCCAGTGTTTGCTGCTGCCCTCAACCAGCGTCTCGACAGCACGGGATGGACAGGCGAGCTGCTGGCCAACTTCCTGTACAACGGGCCTCCAGAGGATCGTCCACCCGGCATGCCGCCTTACGACTGGCGGAATGCTTACAACACCACTTCCGAAATCCTGAAGCTTCTCTCCGACTTCCTTGGTGTATGTAATTCTTTTGTCCGTGCTTTTATGAAATGCTTGCTGGTATGCTAAAAAACGTGATCCAGGTGAGCTAACGTAAGCCATGCCGAGCTAGTGCAGCAGCATCTTACACATTAAATCATGATAACTTTATTTTACAGCGTCAATGGTAATTTCCCCGATTGTGGCATGTAAACAATTTGCAATTGCCACACATACTTTTACCTGCAGACGTAAGACAGTGTTTTTGTAAAAGTGCTGTATCCCTGACATAATTGCTGCTCTTTCTTTTACTTCTGTGTCTTTCTGTTCACGACTGTGATACCACTCTGGCAGAACAGCAGGGTGCTGCAGAAAAAGCAGGTTGCTTAACATCTAAGACAAAATGTGTCCATGTTTAGCACAATGTTTTTTGGTTTCTTAGCTCTTGTGCTGCTGTGTCTGTGCTCTGCTGCTGTTAAAAACCAAAAATCAGGACTTTTCCAGGTGATATGTAGGCTTTTTATCTTGCGCACTCTTTTTTTAAGAACACGCTAAAAAGGTCTTTTATTCATTAAAGTTTAATGTCCTTGAGATAGCGAACTGTCAAACGCACAGGAAGATCTGTCACTACATTGCTTCTATGATAATCATAAAAATGACTATAGTGAATCTGTATCAAACAAAGTGGTGTCTCTAAGTAGGAACACACAGTTTGACAGTGATGTATTGATCTCTGGCACAGTTTGAAGCAAAATCCTTATTTCTCTACGTGTGATAAAACATGTACAAAGCCCCTGCCACACTCGCATACACACACATTATATTAATCTACAGGCAGGTGAGATGGCAGGTTGGGCCCTTGGGGTTAGCCATACACGGCCAATGGAATTCCAACATAATGCAATCTATTTTCCGCCCTGATGGAAATTGCATTGCTCAAAATGGATATCAGGATATGGACGGCTATTAGACAACCTTTACTGTGGTGTCCTCTTGTCTGGGTGAATACATCTTTAGGGAAATAGAGAGCGCCTTTCAGTCTAGGGCTGAATAGTATATACTTTCAGAACTGACAATGCAACGGTCAGGTGCAATAGCCATAAGGCAAATCAATTAATATAGTAATGCAAATTAGGCCCAATGTGACACAGTATAACTTTTAATGAATGAATAATTCTGGATCTTTATAAAGTAAATGGTATATAAGTAAATGTTCCTAATTTGAATTTTCAAATTGCCACTGCCCTGCTCCATTGATGAACTGCCCCACAATTTAATATATTAATAGTGGAAATAATAATATTAGATAATAATAATAAAAAAGAATAAGAGTAGCAATAGTCATGTAAACGGCATAATGGGTCATTATGAATGTGTTCATGGCAGCAGTAACAGTAGTAAAGTGGGAATAACACTTCATTAGTAGCTTCAGATGACATGGTTGAGAATGTTGCATTGCAGCAGCTTAGTAATGTATTGCATCAACATTTAGGGCACTTTTAAGTAGTTTATAGGATGAATCTACTGTATGAGCTACTATAACTCCTGTAGTCTCTCCAACTTGAGTCGATAAAGTATATTTTCTATTTCTTTTTTTATCCACAACAAGCACGATGCAACCACAACAACTCAATTTGTGGCCCTGGATGTGGCCAAGATGGGATTGGCGAGCTGTTAGTGGGGCCAGTTTCTCAGTCCAGAGCCAGGTCGGATTGTTCATATCAGACAGATTAGCCTTAGCTGCTGGTCCAGTGGTCAAAGACCAAAGAACACCCACAATGCACTAGCAATCTTATCTCTTTTAGAAACATCATGGTTGGTAAAGCTTGTCGTCCCAGCGAATAGTGCTGTTATTTAAAGATTAAATAGAGAGAAAGAAATGCTATTTCTGCAGTAGACGGGGATATGTATTCGTTAGATAGTTGGTTCTGATCTATTATGATTTACTTCAGTCATCAGACGTGGCGGTTAACATTGTAGCTCCTATCACTTGGTTTATGTAAAGCATATATTTCACTCAGCACTTTGGTTCAAACTTTGGGCTCACGTAAGCGTTCCACAGCTGTGATATCCTCACTCGTTATGTCCTGAGCAAATGCTGTTGCCGTGATATTTTGTTTACCACCGTAGCTTGATATAGAATACAGACTGGAGAATCCTGGGGGAGAAATGATAAAACTATTGCAGCACAGGGATGTGTGGACAGCTGTCAGGTGTGACTGCCTCCCGGGATGGCTGGCTCATTATCGTTTCATGAAACAGGGGGACAAGGCTACAGAGCGGGGACTGCTAGCGAGGCTGGATCTCATTTGCTTGTCTCTGCTGAAGCCCAAAACATTTCCCCACCCCCTGGCAGCTCCAGATAATTTGGAACTGCACTCAGCGCGGTTTAGTCAATAGCTGAGTGATACTTTTCAAAAAATATCCATCTGCCATCTTGTCCGTAAGTTCATGCCTGCCTCTGTTTTATTCCCTATTTTGTAGATACTAAAGATGTATATAAAACAGGAATGATTATATTAAAGAAGCCGTTTATGTTTTTGTGATACCTCTGTATTCGTTGACAGTGTTTGGAACTGGATAAGTTTGAGGCGGTCCCTACCGAAAGCCTTCTGGTGAGCAGAACACTGGAGCTTCTGAACAATGATACGTTCTGGGCTGCCATCGTCTTTGAAAACCTCCAGCCGAACTCCAGCCACCCCCCTCCGTATGTCAAATACAAAATCCGCATGGACATTGAGGAGGCAGAGCGTACCAACAAAGTGAGAGAAGGGTACGTGACACAGCTCAGCCTCGCTGTTCAATACAAATAAGGGATTGCTGTCATACTTACTGAAAAACTGTAACCGTCTTTTACGCATCACATTATATTGATTATTGAATTGAAGGAATAATTTGACATTCGGGGAAATGTGCTTACTTGCTTTTGCTGAGCGTTAGATTGATGCAACGCTCACATCTTTATGCTAAATATGAGTCCAGAGCCATCCTGGTTAACTTAGCCTGGCATAAAGACTGAAAGGAGGGAGAAACAAACATGTTAATTAGTTAGCTTTACAGGTGCTGTTCGGTAGATTGTATTTATTTATGTATTTTTGCCGTTGGACAAGGCTAGCTGTTTCCCCCTGTTAAGATGGGGATTAAGTTAAGATCGTCTCTTTGCTCTAGCTAAAGAGCAAACGGCACTACTAACCTAACCTTTCGACATACCAAGACAAGCTGTTACCATCTGCTTCCAGTTTTCAGTATTTATGCTACGCTAAACTAATCTAATCACCTGCTTGCTTTAAATTCATATTTTTCGTACAGGTATGAAAGTGGTAAGAGAGCTGAAAAGTGTATTTTCCTAAAGGTCAAAGTATTCCTCTTAAGCCTAGAGATGGAGAACGTGTTGTGTTTTATTGTCCTTTCTGCGTGCCAAAAGATCTGATCTTTTTTTTGTCTTTCAAAGTTTATTGTCCAAAAATATGACCTCTATAAACAGTCATGAAACTTTGACAGTGTTTCTGACCATTCTGGTTGTAGTTCACTTGCCCTTTGCTAAGACAGATCATAGTGTGTCTGCTTTTAATAAGGTCATGGTCTCCCGGGGCTCGAGACAACTCCTTTAACGACCTGCGCTATATATGGGGAGGCTTCGCCTACCTGCAGGATATGATGGACCATGGTATTATACGAGCACAGACGGCAAAGACCCAACCACTCGGGGTTTTTGTACAGCAAATGCCATACCCCTGTTACGTGGATGACGGGTGAGTACAAGCTTCTTTTTTCATCTTTCAGCCTAGTGATTACTGGAAGAGGAAGGCGGTGATACAGCAATACAAATCTGCTCACTCTGGGGAGTTGCCACTCACTGCCAACACGTAGTTGAGTTATGGTGGTACCAGTCACTCGGGCCTTCCACATTTCCCTGTGGAAACTTCAAGATGCTCCCACTTATTTGTCTAACTTAACCTTTCTTTAATCTTTGTGTTGCTCTTCTGTGAGTATCTCATGCTACTGCTGATTACCTATGAAGGGACAAAGGTAAGCAGCTCCTCTAATGATGTCACAGTTAAAAGTCTGTAATAAGAACGTAACATCCTTGGGGATCATTAATTAATAATAAATCGAGACTCAACAAGGGAAAATAAATAAATTAAGGCGGCGAGAGGCGAATGAGTGTGCGGAAACTATTGATTTTAGTAAAACCACAGGAAATTCGTGAATAGTTGATGGACGCTAAATTATTTAACCAACCACCATGACGCCCTTCCTTTCTTGTATTTCCGAGGCATTTCTTTCTCAACGAAGTGAGCGTGCTTCACCCCACGTTTCATAACTCCTTCATGTGCAAAGATTGGTAGAGGGACTCCAACTGTGTTTTGTATGCATCCATCGATAGCACTGGCTTCCATCATGTTGGATGATTCACCTAGGGACTGGGATGATGTGGTATCACTCTTAATCTTCCACAGCAAAAGATTTCCCCAGAGTCTGGGAAATTACTCCCATCCACAAAACATTATGATCTCCATTAATAAAGGAAAAGCCCAATGATGCCATCAAGAGCCAAGATAATTACCAGGGAGATTTAAGTCCAACAACACAATACGCCTCTTTCACGAGACACAAAATAGTCACTCCCTGTGGGAAAACGCAGTTCCAGAGATTAGGGATCTAATTTTAAAATATGATATGCTTTGGATAGCACAGAATTTACAATAAAGAAACTGAGAGAGAGCTTTTGAATCGACAAGAAGCACAAAATTCTGACTTCATATTGAAGGTGCATTTTGGCAGCTAATGTCTACATGTTTTAAATAATCATGTCCTATTCTGTACCACAAGAATGAAAGCCAAATTCTATGTAATGGCTTTAATTGATATGGCTTTCATTATCTGGGTTTTCTATTGGTTCATTATTAAGTGCTTTCCTTCTGATTTACATTTACGTTGTTGCTTTAAGATTACATGCAGCTTTGCACTTTATTTTGTAGCTGCCGTAGTAAAGCTAATTTAAGACACACATTTCACATTTGTTTTAACTGCGGTGGGTGCGCTTGGTTTGGCGTGCCAGGCAATGGGATAGTTTTAGAAGTACTAATTGGAGGGATGTTGGACTAAATATTGCACCCAGTGGAGATGTTCATCTGAGAGAAATTTTGGCCTTTTGAATTAACTACAGTGCGAAAATCACCCCCTCTATACATTAAAGAGTAAAACACACTGCAATCAGAACAAGACATAAGTACAATAACAACCAAAACACCAAGTTGCTTAATATTCTAGTAACGCACAGCACTTTCAGAGGTGGCATGCTGAATATGCTGATCGGCGTCATTTGCAGCTTATTGTTGTGATAATGATCTGAAATTAGACATGATACAGCTTATTTGCTAACGCGCAGGTCCCACAGCCTCAGTTTCATCTTCCTAACACAAAGGATTAATAATTACATAAGATGAATTGGAGCCATAAAGCGCTGCAATATCCCAATTCCCTCCGCCATTTACTCTTTTGCCTGCCATTTGGGCATTTCTATAAATTATTAACACTTGAAAACTGCTATTTCATTCATAAATAATTGATGGTGAAATCACACAAAGGAAAGATGTGCTACAACACAGAGAGGATGGGGGAGAACCTTGGTGGTAATTATTTTGATCTCGAATTGTGTAGTGTCGTCAGCCAGAAGGAAGGAAAGAACATTGTGCATTCGGACAAGCATGCTCGCTGTCTGCTGAAACTCTTTTTCTGTTTCAGCATTGAGTTACTCTCAGATGTGCGAAACGGAATATAAGAATCTTCTTCAGTTGGGAAATATGAGATGAATAATATACATATGTATATATATACACAATATACCCTGTGGGGCTAATAATATGCTCTTGCAGTAGCATTATTAAATGCAAAATACTAGTTTTAACAAACATACAGTAAGTTGAGAAATTTTGGAAATTGGACATAACTTGCAGTAAATTCATTTCTCGTTTTTATTATTTAGGTTTGACAATTTTACAATTTAAATCACGGAAAATATTTCAACAGAATCTCAGGAAACTGTTGCCAACTACACCATTAGTTTCTGTGAGAAGGCCTCATCATCACCGTCTTCTTATCTTTGCTCGGTTCCTTTCACTCTCACAAAAACAATATTTCTACTTCTCTGATACTGAACTTCAACTAGCAAGGCAGTATTATCTGCACCGTCCTCAACACGGATCAAAACTACTATTTTTAGACCTGCCTTTGAAACGCTATCCTTTTTTGCGTTCCTCAATTCCTCCTGACTGTAATACACCTGATGAACTAGCAGCAATCTGGGCCACTTCAACCACGGCTGCCCCTGTTGGCATTTCGAACTTGAGATAAACCAACCTGTATTAGCTTCCCCTGTCTTCATATTCACATTGTGCACAGGCCTGAGATGATGTGTGGGATAAAGCTTAACCCTTGCAGGGCCTGATAGCCCGTAGACTGGCCCTTTATCAGCGGCCTCTGCGCCAGTGCACGCTGCTGAATCAGAGGCTTCTCTTGTTTGGATACTGAGGCTGTGCTCCGGAAGACTGCTTTCAGCAATACATGACATAGGGCCACAGTGGGCGTGAAGACTATTCAACTTAAGGATGTTGGAGGAAAATGCTTTTGTCCATCTAAATGAGCTAATTAACTGTATGTGAGCAATGTTGAGCATATTTGGGACAAGTGATGTTGTGTTAGTGCCTCTGCTCCCTGACATGCTGTAGTGGAAATATTCCCTGTATGTCTCACCTACATGGTCGAAAAAGGGCTTAAAATGTATTAAAGCTTTACAAATATTCTTTATTCTTGCTTATATAAGAATAGTGGGTAACAGGGGCATGTACAGTACAGGCTGTATATTGATTTATTTGAACAATCTGGGTACCAGGATTCCCACATACTGTATTTTAAACATGCTAAATGGTCACGATAAACATCAAGATGTTGATTAAGGCTGAAGCAGAGTGCGCAAAAGTCCAATGGCAGATGTTGCTGAATGCATATCATCCAAGAACATGAAGCACGTGAAGTTCTTGTACCTTTGATCACATATCAAATATGACTATATACTATATATATATATATATATATATATATTTCTTTTTTATTCTTTTTTTTTTCCTTTGCAAGCAGAATGGCAATTCAGAATAATTTGGATGAAGATATTTAATTTCAATTTTCAATTTCGCTAAAAAACAACATTTTTGTGAAATATTAGAAAAATAATCTTTAAACTTAAATTGTTTCTAAACATTTTGCTTCACTGTCGGCTCACAGAATTTTACTTCTTTTTTTTAGATGGGATTCTTCTGTTTCAAAACCCCCCCGAAAAACACGACATATAGGTCCCTAAGTGCTCTTTATGCCATAACTGCATGCAGAGTTCTCCTTAAGCAATAATTTGTACCAGCGACGAGATAATCCACATTGAATAATAAAGTCTGTTCCCTTCAATGAATTGCTCATTTCAATCCAGCCAAGGAACTCAACGGTGTATTTGCTCATAATGAGACAGGAAGCATAGAACACCAACCTCTGGGGAAGCTGTGCTCTACTATCTCTCGATTTACTGAGAAGTCAATCTTCTAGCTTGCCTAAATTTAGGTCAGGCTGCCAATGTAACTGGAGCCCCGTAACACAGACCTGCCGGGAGTTCTATTACTTAAGCACCCTTGATCGATCAGCGAATGTATAATTCAAGAGCATCTGGTGGCAAGGTTGTCAGTGTCAGACACGGTGTGCATGACTGATCTCTCCCCCTTTAGTGCTACAAGTCACAGAAGGAGTTAACTCGCACAAGCTGTCAGCTGTTACAGAGATGTTAGGGTGGAATCGGGAGCAGATAATACCGGAATTAGTATTCAACCTGATGCCTTTGCAACTTGAGACTGCTTACCTCCCTAGAAAAGGTGTTAATGTACGAGTTAGCTTTGTTTGTTGAAGTGTATAGATTTCAAGCTCATAGAGGCAATCGTATTCATATAATCTTGTAACGAATTTTGGTTTTATAGTTGCTCTGGGTCTGAGCTCCAACCAATCCTTTCTTGCTGCTTATCAAGGCGTTGTTTGAAAGTGATCAATCCCACAGGGGCAGGGAGGAGTGTCCTCGAAAATACATCTGTCTCTCTCGCATTCAAGTTCTTATAACAAAACTCTGCATACGAAACAATGTTTTGCATGACTGAAACTTATAATGAATGTACTTGAAAACATGTTGCATCTCCATTAACTTAAATAGCTTGAAAGATGAGCGTCATTCTGCCAATTACTGCGTCTTCAGTTTGTGCTTCATCCGTGCTGAGCTGTGCTTCGCTTGCATTATATCGCCAGTATTTATGGAACGTAAGCATAAGTTATATGTGAAATCTATACTTTGTCAAAATCCATTTGATATCCCTCCTTCGGTGTCTAATAAAGCAAAATAAGCACTTTGTTATATTGGCAGCGGAGATGATATTGACATGGCATTTTGGTGGCATTATGAAGCCAGTGTAATAACGCTTTATTGTATTGTAACAGCATAAAATCATACGTCATGTCTGGCATGAGGTGCAGCACTAAATGGCTTGATTGAGCTGATGCACCAGGTTTATGAAGGTTAGCTCGGTGCGAAAATAACAACACCTCCGTGGCATTGAGTCCATGAATACAACTCTTGATTGTCCCTCTGATAACAATGTTTAGTATCCGCAAAATAGTTTCCAATTTATTTTTCATAACCGGGGCTAAGTACAGGCTAAGATTGCAAAAGGCAACCTTTACAATAGAGCATGCATTCAAAAAGCTGACTATTTGTTAGATATCCTTTAGGCCATTATCTTTATCAACAATTCATCTTTCTTTCTCTCAAATGTCATAAAATAGTCGAAAATACTCGTGGCACCCCCTTGAAGCCAAAAGTGATATCTGTTATTAAAAAGATATTCGATTTACTATCGCATAAGAAAATGAATAAATCCTCACTTTGCATGTGAACTTTAAAAACCAGTTACCAAAATAGTTGCAGTTACATTTCTTGTTGATGGACTAATCGATTTATAACTACAGCTCCTGATATCGCCGACCGTCAGTGTAGTAAATCAGGTATTTTCGTACAATCATGTGAAGAAGAGAAGTGCGCACATTCAGCAAACTCCCCAACAAATGTTGACCAAAAGGAAAGAATCCGGTGCAAAACAATTGTACACAAAGTTTCATCACTCCCACAACTTTCTTATTCACCGTTGCAGTGGGACGTTTTCGATTTGTCATCGCTCTTCATGACGTGCATCTCATTTCATTCTCCAAAAACTGTCTTTAAAAAAAGAAAAAGCGCACTAACACTCAATAACTCCCTATTATAGGCAACCTTATACACTCCACATATACTCCTTTTGTCAATGTGCAGCCCTGACCTTTTTGATTGCTTTCTTTTACAACCAGCTTCATCCAGAATATTGGAGGCATCCTCCCCATGTTCCTGGTGCTGGCCTTCATGTACACCGTGTGCATGAACATCAAAGACATTGTGCTGGAGAAGGAACTCCGGCTCAAGGAAGTACTGCGTGTTGTTGGCATTCAAAACGGTGCCCTGTGGTCGGCAAGGTTCACAGAGAACATTGTTCTGCTCGCAGTTCCCTGTGCGCTCATGAGTGTCATGGTTAAGGTCAGTAGAAAAAGAGTCACCCAGTGGATCAAAGTACCAAAACACAAAGCATACAACATGAATATGATGCATGCACGTACATCCTCAATGTGGCTGCATTTTTGTGCAAAATTTCAGATAGAAAGTCAAATTATAAACGTGCCAAATATCACAGTACCGCTCATCAAATGCAGCAGGACTAAGAAACAGGTCGTGCAGGTCAGAGAATTTGACATGCTTTGTGTTTTGGTATTTTTGTTATTAATCATAACCAATTAATGAGCACAAAATCAAATAATTCGCCGTGATTCTTCAAATCAGCTTCCTTGTTCTAATTGATTGAGCTTGTAGCCAAAAACAATTAAGCCAAATAGAAATCACGGCAGCAGTATTCGCTCCATTATTTCCTGTAATTGTATCACCTCTTCCTCTGTGCTCTTATACATAAGGACGGCTTCCGTTATGTCATCCAAGTAGTGATCGTTGGCACTGTATGTTTCCATGATTGCAATGGAAATTTATTATCGTTGGCTACTGGGGACGCTGTGCACTATGTTACATTAAGTCAAATCGAATTTGCAGGGTAATAACCGTAAGTGGGAGGAATAGCGGTGCCCCAAAGACCTCAAGTTAAGAAAGGGGCTCGAGTGCGTGGACACAAAATACCTTTGGCAGCCCTGGAGTTTGTATTTTGTAATGCACAAGGCTCTGATTTGTATGAAAAAGTAAGATAAATGAACTGTGATGTGAGACAAATATGGACAAACAAGATTCATATTTGTCTTGTTTTTTTCCTGTGCTGACAAAAAAAAAAAATTGACCCCCCTCAGAAGTGATTTGAACTCCAGAGTACTCGTCAAAGCACCGTGTTTAGATTTACTGTATCGGGACTTTCACCAGCCTTTGAACTCATGCATACTGTACGCAGGTTGGAACAGTATGAAAGAACAATACATCATCACAGGAACAACTTTGCAATGCGAAATGGAGTTGATGTTGTTCCCAGAAAAACAATGTGAGCAACATTAGTTGTGAGCATTATGTTTTTCCTGTTCAGCAAATGTCTACCTACTGGAAATATGTGGTTTCAGTTGTTTACTTACTGATCGCTCTGTTGGATCAATGATTATGTGGGATGTAATGGACTCGCTTATCTGTTGGAATGATCCTGCTTAAGGATCGATGAGTGAAGAGGCACATTGCACAGTCATCACAAAAGGGAGAGCCTTTGGGCCTTTATGCAACATCCGATGTGGCAGCGTTATTATTGCTCTCCCTTAGATACGAGCCCATCTTCCGACGGCTTTTGCAGTCGTTGTTAGCGAGATTAAAAAGGATTGTTCTTTTAGGTCGACCTAATCAATTTCCGCAGTTTAATTGGGAAATGCGGCTGGTAAATAAAAACTGATATTTGAACAGCTGGGTGAAATGTAATTTCCCATCAGCCTAATGTGTTTCCAAGCTATCAACAATTTGTAAACATTAATAACAATAAATTGAGTTAGTTGAGTGCCTTGGAGGAGCAACTGCAAACATGATGTGTATTCAGATCACAGGCCCGTTCTAAATGATAATTTCACAGCCATTTCCATCACATTAATAATAATAGCAAATCAAATGGTAATTATCACGAGGCTGTATCTGGATACGGGTTGACAACAAGCGGTTTTGTCACCTGCACCTGAGTCCTCTGTCATTTTGCACTTGTTTTCTCTTCCGTTACAGAGGAGGTAATGCATTTATTATTTGGCATCCAGACTGATGTGCTGGCACCGTTTCCACATCTGGCTCCAGTCTCAAACCAGCTGAATTAAGGCGTCGCTTTCATGAAAGCTAACACTGATCAGTGATGATCAACACGCGTTTCTTCTCGCCCAAACAGCTTGTCCTCCTGTTGACAATGTGAGACCACCTTTTAAATGCTTGGTCATGTTTGCACTCATCATTAAAAATGCAATTAATTTGTTGTGCACAACAACACTGACGGTGAGAAAAGAATGCAAATGGCAGGGTTAGAGAGCACCTTCACAGCTGGAATCGCTTTTTCTCACAGTACTAACAACAAATCCATATTTAAGTATCTTCTCTGGAAAGGGAAAAAAACCACAATAATCGAGGTGTACATGCATGCGAAGCACATTGCAATCGCAATGCTTATGGATCGCAGTGTGATAACATCTCAGCCAGGTGCAAATGCGGCCTGCACAGTTTGGCCACACTCTTAAAGCAGTTGTAATCAATATTTTTTTATATGTATCGGCAATGGATCAAATGGCTGTGTTGCATGTGAAAGGCGATGCTTATAGTGATGAAGCGGCAAAGAGTGGTCACCCTCCCCTCAGCGCTGCAAAGCCCTTTCGGCGTCTTTCAGCTCTTTTGGGGTTTATGGCCCACGGCGTTACTGTTTAGGTACAGTGTCAGCGTTTTCATCAGCGCCGTCTCCAGCAGCAGGCAACTGTTATCTGTCAGAAAGCTTTAAAGAAAAAAAAAAAAAAGCCACTGTACGCTACCTGCTAAGCACCAAACAGCAGACAGACAATTGCAACTAACTGGGGAACATAGCAACAGAGTGGCCAAATGATTAGCAAATGCCGGCTTAAGAATATAAAAAAGACCAGCCCAACATATTAAGAAGTCACACACATTTTCCTCTTCCATCTATCGCTAAGGAAAATGAGACTCATAATTAGCAGAAGCACATAACAGTAATTCTGATTAATTTAGGGTAGAAATGTTAAGTTCTGCGATTTAGATGTCATTATCCAGATAATGTGTCCAGATATACAGATTACATGTTAATACCAGATGTAATTGGGGTCATTGTCTTGTGTGGTCTGGGCTCCTCCACCCTTCAGGTTCCTCCGGTTTCTGTCAAGCTCCCTCCCCTTATACATGACTTTAGCCTGGATATACTCGGTGGCCATGATCGTTAAGGGCATCGTGGCAGAGAAAGAGGCGAGGCTTAAGGAGACCGTGAGGATCATGGGCCTCAGAGGTGCCATCTATTGGCTGAGCTGGGCGGCGTCCAGTGTGCTGCCACTGGCCTTCAGCGCTCTCCTCCTTTCCCTTATACTGAAGGTGATTTCAAAAGTGATTTAACAATGATTCAAGGAGGACCCAACACTTCTTTTGGAGAGCTATGTCTATCAAGTCGAATGGAGTGATGAGACTTTTGTTTAACATACAGAGGAGAAAGCTAAACACTAAAATGAGATAATTGTACTTGGAGCTAGCACAGCTGTATTAATTTAGTATGTGCAAATGTAGTTTTTATAATGGACATTGATACAGCTCCATGTAACAGTGTCCTCTGTGAGGATTATAATTGCATCCGTTACAATAGCACCATTATCCCAACGGTTCAAGTGCCTTTTTGAATTGGGCTCCGAGAAGACATCAGCATTATGGTGTAATGTGGGAGAATGGACGGCTGCACGAGTAGCTCACTAAAACCGGAGAAGGGTCCTCCTTCAAAAGTGGCAGAGTAAAAGAGTGACAGGTTTATTAGATCATGTAAAAAATATCAACTGTAACAATGTTCAGGTGAATCAGAGATATTGATACACCAGATATGTTATACGTTGTGTATACTGGATTCAGAGCAATAATACAGCCGCAAACAACAATTTGCAATGTAAAGATATCGTGGATTAATGCCTACCTGAACAGAGAATGAGCATACACTGCTACCTGCCGGCTCAGCTGTCTCCATTTTGAGAGCCGTGTGGAGGCTGTAGATATGCTGCAGTCTGATTTCCATATTGAGCACCTTTTAACCCTTTCAAGAACCCTCTTTTACTCTGCCCACTGTGTTGTAAAAATGAACTCAAATAATCACATTTACTGAATCTCTTTGTTTCCTTTATAAAAAAATCTGCAAGACAACCTCCTCGACCACAACTTAAACTTTTAAGGGTTCTTTTGACGTCAGATTCACAATTAAATTTGTTCTTTTGTCTTCTCACACAGTATGGCAAAGTGCTGCAATACAGTGACCCCTCAGTGATCTTTGTCTTCCTGCTGGTGTTCTGCCTGGCCACCATCACTCAGTGCTTCTTCATTAGCGTCTTCTTCTCTAAGGCCAATTTAGCAGCGGCGTGCGGTGGCCTCATCTACTTTGTCCTCTACCTGCCGCACGTCCTTTGCTACGCCTGGAGGGACGTCATGGGTTTGCAGGCCAAGGTTGCAGTGGTGAGTCCGTCTTTAGCTCTGACATAGTTTTTAATATCTTCCCCAGCTGTTATCAAACATGTCTTTTGAGTTATATTCTTAGGTTGTGTTTTTACCACCATAATCATCCTTTTTGCAATCCCTGTCATTAATCCCTTATCTTTTACCTTTAAATCCAAACAGGCACAAGACTGATTTGATTGGTGCTGGTTGTTATAAAAGGAAGTGAATTCACTCCCACTGTCGATAATATCTGTGAGAGATTTGTCTTTGTCTTTTAAGTTTAAAACACAAAAGCGTTTAGAAATTGTTTTCGATATCCATACTGTTATTATGCATTTGGTTCCCAAACAGAAGAACTATTTCAAAAACTAGACAGAAACTTGAAACATTTCCATAAAAGACGAGACTAGAAGGACATCGTGAGAAAGTTGGTGATTTTCTCACTATCTTATGAGATAAAGATAAATAGTCCACCATTGCTCAACTTTCAGTGTAGCCTTTCTGCCTGACCTTTATGGCGCTGCCCGTATCATTTGTCCTTTTGCAGACAAAGACACACAAAATCTTGAATCTTGAGCGAGTGGATCTCCCCAGAATTTCAATCAGCTCATGTTTTCTTATTTGTCAATTTCAGCAATGCGGTATCAGGTGCAGGTGGCCAAGGCAAACAGTCTTGTGTTTCTTATTTATTGAATTGAAGTTGTGGCAGTCAATAATATCTTACATTGGCACCTGACAGCAGTCACTTCTGCTTTCCCCTTTCATCTTCTCACACTTTGTAGACCTCGCTTTTTACAGCCAGCAGTGGCAACATAGCATGCTGAAATTGCTTGTCTTTGAGTAAGTCCTTTTTAAAATTGTGTCATTCTTTTGCTTTAAAAAAGTCCATTCAGTCCATTTTCTTTAACTGACTGCATGCAGGTTAGGCAGGCATTTTGCATATAAAGCACTGCAGAACCTTATTTAATCTCTACACAAAGTGATATTGCAAGGTCCTCCCCCTGCACTGAGATTTTTCTCCCCTGCTCCAACTAGATGGATAGCCCTCTAGCCCTCTAATTAGCATGAGCAATGTTCCTCTGACCAAACCACTATCCAGTTCTTCCTTACACCGTGTGAGATGTGTGTGTGTGTGCGTGCGTGTGTGTGCACAGAGGTTATCTCTCTACTAACTCGGATGAAGCTACATCGTACCAAGGCATACAAATTATCTCCCACGTTGTCCTTGATAATGAAGTCTTTAATCGGAACAGAATTTCAAACGATCACCTGAATTAATATGAACTGGTTTTCATTGCAGCTGTGCGAGTATCACAGTTTATCAGAGGGCCACTATAACACAGGTCGTAGTCACAATCCAACCACCTATCGACTGTACTTTCACTATTTTCTCCCTCTTTTACCTTCAGTTTTTAACGAGGTAGAAACAAGAGAGAGCCCAGAGTTCTTTTCATGTTTTTGAAATCCCCGAAATATTTTCAATTCATCTTTCAGTCCTGGCGAAATCCTTGGAGAAAAAAAATGGTCATTTTCTGCAAAGGTCATTTAGAACTTCTCATGTTTTCCTTTGCTGAAATCAATTAATTGATCGATGCTTTTGCAACATCTGGAAGCTCACTTAGCATTATGTTTTTTTGTTCAAACCTGTTTTTGCAGTAATATGACTCTGCTGACATTTTAATATACAGTATACTGTAAATGTATAGTACATGTATTCAACAGTAGACAGTATAGAGGCAGACAGGAAAAAAGAGGGAGGAGAGAAGGTGAATGACATGCAACAAGGGGCCCCAGCTGGACATTGCTGAATTGTTTGGTCTATACAATGTCATCAAATTGTGAAATATGTAGGTACAATTCTGTAAAGCTCAAGATCGTATCTTTAGATTTGTCTGACCAACACCAGAAACATTCAAGCTGCTCAACCACAAATTTGACAAGCTAAAACAAGGGAGTGTTGGATATTTCTCCAAACAATTACACGCTTATCAAAACTAAAGCCAATTTTCCGTCTGCATACTAATTGATTAATGGCATGATTATTGCAGCGCTTGCCTCCTCTTTTGTTTTTACATATCTAATTCAAACACTTTTCATAACAGACAGACTATTTCCGCTGACTAATGCGTTTTTTAAAGGAAACTTCTTCATACTGATTTGTTGTAATCCTATTTCGTCATGCTCCAGTTTAAAGAAAAATGTCCTGGAAAATGACTTCCCAAAAGGAGCTAGAATGCTGATCACACTTCCTCTTAACAATGCTCTTTGTCTGCAGCCAGCTGAATGGTGGTTGAGTTTGCAGTGTTGACATGTGTTCAATAGATAGGGGCCTTATTTGTCTGCCTCCCAACTCAAGCCCTTTTCTCAAATGCCAAATAAGTGGCTCCTGTGGTTTTGTCAGCCGTTCATACTAAGGTCAAGGATGGGTGCCCACTAGCCCTGCTGTCACCCCTCATCTATTGACTCACTGTTGATTGCTTGTCAGGAGATGGGCAGTGGAGGACAACACAGGAAGTTGCAAGCAATGTTAGAAGCCAGGCCAGAGGTTTGGTGTCACTGCAGGGCTTTCCGGATTCTCTGCCTGGTAATGTAACGACGAGTAGACAGCATCCCTGATTGTTCGTCTCTATAGCTTCAGCAAATGCTACTTCTACCGGAGTGAAAATGCGGTGAGCAAATGAGGCGTGAGAAAACAGCTGGCAGGCAACATGGCAATGCAGAGTGATCGGCCATGGTAGATGATGTCTCACGAGCAAAGCATCATTTGCAATTTCCTTCTGTATGAAAGCTCCAACAAATCTTTTCTTTCCAGCATACACATTTTAGTCTCCGTCTTTGTTCACGTCTGAAATTAAGTCTTGAGAGATTTTCACACAGGCAACATGGCAATTAAACCAGCTGATGCCTGTGTTGGATATTATTCCTCCGTATGCAGCAGCAGTTTATTGATCAGTTGAGTGTGACCTTGGGTGGTAATACAAAGTCCTCACCTGAATTATTTCATGAAACATTCTCTGAGACCATATTTCATAGATTTTAAAAGACACTTTGGGTGTACACGGATCTTCCTTCCTACTGATAATTTGATGAGCAGATGGTAACCATTCTCATGTCAATTAAATATGTAGCTAGCCAGCAGCTACAAAGCTTTGCTTTGCATAAAGACTGGAAACAGCAGGCAACAGTTACCACTCTTTATACTTTTTTGTGTAAAAAAGTGTAAAAATGGCATTTCACTGTAACATAGGGGGTTTTGTGATCAACCATTTATTGGCCACGACCAGTTACCAGGAATGCAGAGACTCCAGGAAGTTTGAGTTTGGCTAGCTGTGGCTAACTAGCCTCTGGCTAACTAGCCTCTGGCTCCAACTTCATATTTATCGTACAGACAAGAAAGTGGTGTGAATCTTATCGTCAAACTTGAAGCGGGAAAGCAAACTCTTCCTTTTAACTATGTATGTTCTAACCTTGAACACCTTTCCTTCCCAGAGTTTGTTGTCATGTGTGGCCTTTGGCTATGGCTGTGAGAACTTTGCCAAGTACGAGGAGCAAGGCATCGGTATTCAGTGGCACAACATCAACAAGAGTCCAGAAGAGGGAGATCGCTACACGTTCATCGTGTCCATCATCATGATGCTCTTTGATGCTGCCTTCTACTGGGTGCTCACCTGGTACATTGAGAATGTCTTTCCAGGTATTTTATTTTTAAGCAGATTAATGAGTATCGTGCTATTTGTACACTATCTACTTTACTCCCCTAGCCCAACTTACCTCAATGCAGCCCTCTTAACAGGCTAGGTGTAATGCTTGTCTCATCAACTCTAATTAAAAGAAGATAGGATTTGTGCTAGGCTCTCAAGAGGAAACATACACTGTGAAGTACAATGTTCCCTCAAGCTAAGCTGTTGTAATGTTCTCCACACTTGATGCCAGGCCAATATGGAATCCCGAAGCCGTGGTACTTCCCATTCACTGCATCCTACTGGTGTGGGACAGCCTCGGCGATTGCCATTGACCCCGGCGTGCTCAAGAACTCCACTGAACATAACGGTGAATTGCCATATAATTTTCAATTCTCTCCTTTGGAGTAACTGCAGTGTAACCTACGGAGTTATTAGAGGGAACATAGTCCTAATAAGAAGTGGAAGTTATTCGGGATGGGTCGCAAACAAACATTAACACCTTATTTTTTCACTGTGGGTGCTAATGGGAGTTTGGCGCTTTGTGAAGGTGAAGAACTTAGATGAGTTTCAAGTCTGGAACTTGTTAAAAAAATAACTTTCCAATTAACATTCAGGGGAGTGAGCTATTTTTGTCTTTTAGTCCTCAGCAGCGTTTCTTTCTACATTTCTAAAGGCCCAATCTGTGTTTTTGAAGAGAGAAATTAAAAGAATAATAACTTTTTTTATTCCAGTGGGTACAAATGTTACTGATGTAAAAAAAAAACTTATTGCAGCATCAATAAATATGACTAATTAAGTTATCTTGTTAGTCCTTGAATTTCTGGTAGAAGATTTCATTTGTACCTGTTGTTAAGCTTGTTTCTCTTTTTATGTCAATCATACAATCGTGTTTTATTTATAAAGCACCTTTCAAACAAATCAAATGCAATTCAAAGCGCTTTACGAATGATTTGACAATATGAAAACAAGATGAAAATGGAGAGAAGAGGAAGAAACTAATGCACACCAAATCATGTGAGGGAAAAAAAAAGAAATGTGTGTGTTTATGAATATATGCATTGTGTTTCTTAAGATTATCTGGAGAAACCATCACCCAATATGACAGCAGGGGTCTCAGTCCGCAATCTCGTTAAAATCTACAAGACGGGAAAGAAGCTCGCCGTGGACGGACTGAGTATGGACTTTTACGAGAATCAGATCACATCTTTTCTCGGCCACAATGGAGCCGGAAAAACGACCACAATGTGAGTTTCATTATCTTTTTCTCCCATGCTTCGCCGCTTGGCTCAATGATCATGTGTTTTCACAGGGTGCAACTAATCCAACAATGCCGACTGTACTGGAACTACATTAATGCGGTGGCCCCTGCTTTCAAAGAGTGACATCTTCTGAGAGGACATTTATCACACCGAGTCAGCCGTTGTTATGATAGCGGAACTTATCTAATTGCTGTTTGCATTTTTTTTTTGGGGGGGGGGGGGGGGGGGTTGGAAAGCCTTTAGAGTGACAGCAAATAACTGAAACCCAGTGGCCCAGAAAGAATGAGTGAGAGAGAGAGAGAGAGTGAGCAAGTGATGCAAGACTAAGGGCGGAAGGGAAGACATCCGCTCTGAGCTACTGTAACGAAACATAACCGAGCACAATAACAGAGAGGACAGAGGAAGGACTCTGTCACACACCGGCGCGCTGTGTGGTTGCATTTCCACAGCACAGTATCTGTGAGATGCAGTGTTACAATACAATTGAGCTCAGGCGCGAAAAACAAGCAAACATCTTGTAGCTTTTTTTTTTTTTTTTTTATGCAGAAATCTTGTCACATCCCACATATAGCGTCCCACTATCTTTCACCAAAACACTCAATATTAAATGTATTTGAAGTGTTGTTTGGAAATGTTCTGCCCAGGTTAGTAACTAATTAATACATAATTATTGAGATGACAATGACATGAATAATCATTCTGTCACAGCAGCACAGCACTGGTTCCATTTTTCACAGTTTGTTTTATGAGCATTAAATCAAGCTTTATAATCAGGATTTTTGTGTCTTGTTTATGTTTTTTTTTTTTTTTCTTCTCTGTAGGTCAATTCTGACAGGACTGTTCCCACCTACATCAGGAACAGCTCTCATCAACGGATATGACATCCTTACTGACATGGACAGCATCCGAAAGTACTTGGGAATGTGCCCGCAGCACAATGTCTTATTCGACGAGTGAGTGAATTTCAAACCATCCCTGTTCTCCACTGATTATTAGTATAATCATGTTTTGCTTCTGGCGTATTTAAAAAAAAAAAAAGGAGGACATGGGGAAAAAAAAGATCATTATAGTGCAATTTGATAATACGCATAATGAGGGCTCAGTCTCGGCTTATATTTCACATCAACACATCATTATCTCTTTCCCTTTTTCTCCCCAAATTTCTCTTAATGGTATTATTCCCAATCATTATTCAGTTTTTTTTAATTTCACCTTTAGAGTCCCCTCTATTTCTCTCTCCCACAAACTGGTTGCCTGCATCGCGACACAAGTCTTACATCATAATTATGGCTGAGCACCTGCAAATTACTTTCATTAATATTAATCCCAGACAGTCAAAGCATCTACACTAAGTACGGGTTAAAATATTCATGAAAACATAGAGATAGACATATTATGATCCCACCTTTGAGGCAGTTATGATGAAACTCACGACTTTTCTTGACGTCACATCACAAAAGCGCATTTAGAATTGGAGCCAGATCGTCTTGCAAAAAAATGCATAAATGTGACATTTTAGATATTGCAAATACTTGCATATGAAGTAGTGGCAGGTGATGGCCTCTTTTGTCACTCATGCCGCTTCACATGTCAATCAAATATCTGTTGAGATGTTATTTTCACCTTTTGTAGACTGACAGTGGAGGAGCATATCTACTTCTACGCCAGGTTGAAAGGACTCAGCCGCGACGAGGTGAAAATTGAGATGGACCAGATGATTAAGGATGTCGGTTTACCACATAAGCGGAAGGATCTTGCTAAGAACCTGTCAGGTGTGTCTGAATGTGTGTATGTATGACATGTTTTGGATGTGTGTATTTGAGTTGATATTTGATTGAAATTATGCAGAGATGTAAATGTCGTTTTTGATGTGTTCATCGGTTTCTGTGCTCGGTGCGTTCATTTCCCCTGGGAAGGAATATCGTCGGTAGATTATCCTTTCTATTCAGGGTAAAGCTGCCCAGTTAAATGTGCATGCAGCTGTCTCGACGTACACATGCACTGTACCTGTGTGTCACAGGTTGTAATTCATTGTCGGGGGCATGAGCAAGTCCTGCTTGATAAATTGTCCCCAGTCACGGATTGCTTGTGTGCAAAATCACTGAAATATGACTTTCAAGGTTGATCTATGCTGACATTTCCACTACATTAGCACTACAGTGGATGCATTTAGAAGAGCTCGCTATGAGAGTGGAGACTGGAATAACCCAAGGAAGCTGTATCTGCCTCTGTGCTATCAATCATTTTACTCCATCATGCAAAAGACAATGAAAACCTGGAGAGGGACATCTTGACACATTTATTAAATAAACAGTTCTCAATATTGAGTCCATTCTACATCTAAAACCTCATGTGGACGGATGGTTGTGTAGGATTTGTCACTGATAACAGACAGAATACCCAGGACAAAGATGAGTATCCATTTCTTGTCATAAAAGCACCTGACCAAGACAAAATATATTACCAGGGTACCATATCTGATGGAGATTGTTCTGTCTTCTAGGTGGGATGCAGAGGAAGCTGTCCGTGGCTATAGCCTTTGTCGGCGGCTCAAAAGTCGTCATCTTAGATGAACCCACAGCTGGAGTGGACCCCTATGCCCGCAGGGGTATCTGGGAACTGCTGTTAAAATACAAACAAGGTATGGAACCGGTGGTAAGAACCAAGGCTCCACTGAAGGCTTTGAAATCCTCCATGTTTGTAGAATTGGCTTGAATTCACAGAGTGCATGTTTGGTCTGTTTCAAGCTGAGAAAACTTTCCAAAACTAAGCTGAGTTCAAGGTAGACTTTCAACTGTAACGGCTCATATATATCCAATATGAAAGCTGTTAAGGTAATGAACCATCTAGATTTGCCAGCACAATTATTTCTTTTGTCCTTTTTTTCTTTACCTTGCCCTCTTTGACACTCTGTGGGTGGAGAGAAATTATAATTTGTACTGTAACATTGAAATGGAAGTAAAGACAAGTGAATCCAAGAAGCTTTAATTGACATTGCTATTTAACAGAGTCTCTAATTGTCTGCTCCATCAGTCTGCTTGTCACTCTCTGGCCTTATATACTTTGTGGTTGCTCGTGGCTTTAAGCAGGACATGGACATTATAGTAAGACACAACTCTCAACAGATGTCTAAATGTTTAATGTGCATTGAGTGACATTCCGCCCTCGCTGTGTCATTAGCTTCTCTCTCTCTCTCTCTCTTATCAAGTCCTTTTACTCCAATTGGGAGGCGAAGATAACTCCGTTATAATGAGAACACCCACATCCTGGCTGCTTGAATGACTCATGTTTTGTGCCTCTCCAGTCTTATTTGCACGACAGTGTTACTAAGGTTTGTTATTAAGGAAAAAAGGCTGCAGGCTATTTGTATGAAAAGGCTGAAATTGGACTTAATATTGCGGTTCTTCATAGCTGATTAAGCGTGCAGGTTTTTCACACAGAATGGTTGACTGGATTGCCCTAAGTGGGTATTGTTTTGATTCAGTTGGGGCTTATTTGGTCTTAAAATTGCTCAAAGTACAGAGGAACATGGACATAAGGAACATGCGCTTATAGGTTGAATTTGATCCTCAATGTACATTTAACATGTTTAACATTAGAGAATTATGCTCAAGCTATCTTATTGTAAATAGGGAATGTTTATCATATATGCATAATATGGTCGCATGTTGGTATTTAATTATTCCTTCGATCTTTGCATTGAAGTTGGCTTTAATTTCTTTTGTCATGTGCAATTAGAAAATTTCCGTAGAAAGTGGAGATTTAAAGCAATTAATTATTATCCACTGCTGAAAGTCGATTACTTTTAAATTACCCCATTCGTTATGTTATAGAATGGGCCTCGAGGATGCTATTCATATGATGGATTTTTTACATTCGGCCTTGTGTGTTTTAGCTCTGACAGCATCATTTTATATCACCTGTTATAACGATTGTAATTGATAACTTTACCAATTTACAAGCCTGTTCTGGTGCCTCTTTTATTTTTTTTACCTTACATAGCTCTTTACTTCGTCGTAAATATGACATTTTATTTTACAGTGATGCACATTATACACAATATAAAATATTTGAGATTACATAGCGAATGAAACTTGTTATCCAAGGATGTCTCCCACTTACAGACTGGATTTCTCATTTTAACAGCTTGTATATCGGCAGCCATGTAATCACTGGAAGTAAAAACATTAGCGTCCCTGAAGTTAAATTATTGGGATTTTAAATAGCGCTTATGCAGTTGAATAACAAAACAGCTCCTCCAAAATGCCATAGTATATTACAGCATTGAGCATATTAAATCCCACGGTGAATGCTGAGAGCATGAATGCTGCATTTAGGCTGAGATTAGACCTGACACATGTAGGAAGGTGATTCAGTTTGTGAGAAGCAAGGGGTGCAAAGAAAATGTGGGAAACAGTTTATATTTTTAGAGCACTTAAACTTAATATAGTTTGTAGCAATGCTATTCATTGTAGACTCCGATTGCAATCGCATGCACTTTTAGAGTTTCCCTGGGATTTGTGAAAAGCTGAAATACCATACATAATGCATTTCTTTCCCAGGAATACAAATTAATGTAGGGTTGAAGCCAATGTGCCAGTACAAATGGCATAAAAATGCAACCAGGCTGTTTTTTCTTCTATGTGATCTTACTCAAGTCATTTTCATGACAGAAAAAAAGCATTTCTGAAAGTTTTTGGTATGCTAATGTCAAACATTTTCAATAAAATATGTTGTAGAGGGTGGAGGGGGCGATAAACATCATATAACATTTAACACAACACTCACACAGAAAACCTGTGTAACATTCAGCCAATAGTTACAGATTCCTTGCAGTAACCACAATGTTAAACTCTAACAGTGAACAAAACATATTTACCATGCAGCTGCATTTCTAGGAGTCCGTTTTCTTTCTTATATTTGGTCATATTTAATCAAAACAACAGGCTCACTGGATCTATTACTTCTGTGGGCAGGCTGTATATGGCGTCAAGATCATTTTGAGATGTATTGACCTACATTGATTGCAGGATTCGAACCTGCTGGCTATTGCCTTCCCCACACCTGCGTGGGTTTTGCTCCGGTTTCCTCCCACAGTCTAGGTTTCAAGAAGGTTAAATTAATAGGCAACTTTAAATTGCCCGTGGGTGCAAATGTGAGCCTGAGTGGTTGTCTGTTGGCACCCGGGACAGGATGTACCCCACCCCTCACCCAATGTCAGCTGGGATCGGCTCCAGCCCCTGCTTCCCAAAGGAAAAGCAGGTATAGCTAATGGATGGATGGATGGATGGATGATTGCCACAAACAGCAGTTAATACAGTTCTGTCCAGTAATTCATCTTACTGCCGATGTACATAATATCTGGCCGGGCATACTCACCCACTGTGAAATCCATTTCTATCAACTTGATTTAGAGGTAAGGAAGCTAAATAACAGAAACAAGATTCCCAGCCTCACTTTGCTTTACGTAGTGCGAGTACCACCAATTTACCTGAACAAGGAACTTCATTTGATATATCACTTTGTGCTGTAATGCACCACAACACACTATAAATCAGCATACCTTTGTGGGCCATCTGCAGTCCAAATTCATTTATTTTACTTCCAACTCACGGATGATGCAGTGCAATTTGTTTTTCCCCCCCCCCCCTTTGTTGTAAAGCACAACAAATCCCCAGGAAAATCATCTGTGAGTTTGCGCATCCTATACCAAATGAGCTGGCGCAGTCAAACTAAACATCAAGCAATATCCTCAACCCACCCCCTTCATAAGCATAGCTTTCCCCCCACATATGTTAAATTGACTGGGTTGTGGGCATTCATTCAACTTTTGTTGGAGTTTGTATTTAGAGGGATTCAGACTTGCTTGGCATAGCAATACTTAACTGAAAATGGATGGATTTAGCAGCTCAGCTGGTGCACAAGTGTGGGAGGTGGGAGATGGGAGGAGGGGAGACAGAGTGGAAATAGTTGGCCAAGAAAAATGGCTGTATTGGACTGCAGTTAATGACCTCTGAGTGTGTCCTTGTCACTGGGATAATGTGACCTGCGAGGATACAGATTTAACTAGCTGTGATTTAACTAGTGCAAAGAAATAGCCGCCAAGCTCAGCAAAGCACCTGACCTTTTGCAAAAAACATCAAATTCAATGAATACAAAGTGAAAACTCCGTCCAATCAGCTACTTACTGAGAATACATCTCATTTCCATGTTTTGAAGTCGATATGCTTGACATGACACACCTGTAATCTCTGGAGGGAGTTGATGTGATCTGAAACTTGCTTTTTAAAATCTTAAAAAGAGTCTGCAGCCTTGCTAAGGACACAGTGAGGCTATATTTGGGCACAGCAGTGCTTTGAGCTAAATGCTAACGCAAGCATGCTAACATGCGCGCAGTGGAAATGCTAACATGCCGTCGTTAAAGCCTCATATTGGCTTTTAATAATCTTCGGAAAAGATCTTTTTTACAAAACGAGTGCTGTAGAGTCCCCCCTTCACTTACGCTGAGCACATTAAGTAGCAATCTTTTAATGGCCAGTATGAACGGGAGGTTGTTGACATATTGAATGCTAAGTATTACTTTATTGGTACAATAATCATTACTATTACACACATGGTCTTGTTACGGGAAAAGTCAGGAGATCAGTAAAGTCATCCTCTGGGCAACCTGGTTATCTGAATCAAAGTTCATAGCAATCCTTTCAATAGTTGGGATACTTTAACCTGGAAGTGGTGGACCCATCAGCCGTCCAACAGGCCAGCATTGCCATCTACAGAGCCATGCCAAAAAAAAAAATCATCTGTAATTAGCATTTGTTGACTCTTTTGGCCTTGTTATCTGTAAAAAGAAATGTAATTCTCTTGAGTTAACATTCTTTTCACACTTCTAAGCACGTCCCTGTCTTTGTCACTGAGTGATAAAGGCAGCGGGTTAAATGTTGACTGGATCAAAAGTTACCCAGTACTCTGTGATACTGCTTTCATGCCGACTGCAGAGACACGACCATGCTGTGACTTCATTACAGATCTGGTACTGTTTTTCTGATTTCTGGGGTAATTAATATGTGGTATGTGGTACAGCGTTATGTTAACGGACTAGAACACCTGTGGATAACCTTGCAATGAATGCTGTAGTTGTCATTGCAATTGTGCTCAGTTTGATGCCTCTCGAATTCAAAGGACTTGCAGCGCAAAAGAGAAAGCTGAAATGAAATGTGGCCTGGAAAGTAGTCTGAGGGTGGCCTTTATCATAATTCTAATTTAGTCCTAGATTCATGCTCACACGCTCCTCTGGAGTTTCCTTTGTTGGGTAAAAAAATTGTCAATAAGGAGATAAGTGACTACCATGCAGAGACAGATTGTGATGTTGGCTTGATTTTGAACACTTTTGATCTGTAGCAACTTTTCGTGTCAGGCTTCCTTTTCGTAACGACACTTGTCAAAACAAACAATTTTCTAAAGGGAAAAATGCTTCAGAAGTGCTATTTAGTGCCTCAACTTTTTTTATATTTGCAATCCAGTGTTTTTATACTTTACTTCATGCCTATGACTTACACCACAAACGTAGACGCTACTCCAGACACCAAGCACTCTAATGAGAGTCTCTCTTCAGGTCGCACCATCATTTTGTCTACACACCACATGGATGAGGCAGACATCTTAGGGGACCGCATTGCCATCATCTCCAACGGCAAGATGCGCTGCTGCGGCTCCCCACTCTTCCTAAAGAAACGTTTCGGCAGCGGCTACTACCTCACTCTGGTCCGAGATGGGACTGAGAAGATGACATCTCAGCGTGATGGTATCATACGCCATCAAGCCAAAGAGGTACGAACAGAAAGCATAAGTAGTTACTGGTTACTAATGAGATGAATTTAAAAAAAAACACAATATTCTTCAAAGTAAAAAAAAAAAAAAAACATTCTTTTTGTCAAGGATATTTCCCCAGTGCACATGGCTGTGTGTGACCTCATTATTTCCAGATAACAACACATTTGGAGATTAGGGCCATTCTGTTTTATCCCCACTGAAATAACGTCACATAAAACTGCTGTAATTGGAAGTGGATCATCCTTTTTGGCTTCACGTATCAAGAAAAGAACTTCAGCTGCAAGCCCCATTGACACAACAGTAACCTATCTCTCGTCTGCTATTGAACATGGCTCCCTCTCACGGCTTCCCTGAGTGCTCTCCTTCTCCTTTGCTGCCTTCCCCCTATAATGATCTGTGCTTAGTCTCTCCCAGCATGAGAATTGGCAAACGCCTACGTGCTGGATGATACTAATTGTCACCGGGGAGAGGGGTGATTCTCGCTTTTTCTCGCCAATGGTGCCTCGCACACTTAGTTTTAATCAATAGGAGCAAATGAACAAGATGCACCGATGCCAGCAGGGCTGGAGCAATTACCATTAGTCTGCAGTCTCTTTGAGGTGAGCAGAGTCATTTGTTTGAAATAAAGAAATAAACATGCAAACACCTTTTGTGGGCAAGGTAGAACAGAACCCCCCCCCCCCCCCCCTTTTCTAGGTGACGACTTTGTAATTTAGTGGAAGATTTTGCAATTACACAGCCAATATAACTCTGAAACAGAGTTGGACAAAGTTTGATTGTCCTGCCCTCATTTAGTGTAATTAAACTCCATTTAATGAATGTCATAAAGTTCTCGCAGTGAGGTTTATTCAACCTTTGTTGGAATTAAAATGTAATTTTCCTTTGGGTGTATTGTCTTCGACTGAAAAGATTGTTGCGTAACCGGTTGACCACAATGTCTCATGCATACAGTTTTCTGTAGGGCAATTAAATAGACACTCGTGAATGGCATCCATTATTACATTAATGTATGAAGGGAGTTGTCAGGGAGGCACTGTTCATCATTCTAAGTGGTAATGCATGATAAGACACTTTTAATCCAATTCTGATTAACAGGAGGAAGACTGCCCTTTGAGCAACAGCAGCCTGGATGATGGCTTTGGCAGCCAGAGCTGGGACAAATCTGATCGCTCAGGTAGAAACTTTTATCTCTGTTATCAGTCAGTCGTATTTTAGGATTAGCAACTAACCGTACCTGTAATTCTATGCTTTAATCAAAATGTTTGTCAATTTGACAACAAATTCTGTCATTATCTATTCGGACTCCATATCAAAAACCTCCAGTAAAATGTGTAAGTTACCATAACACACACCGATTAAGGTACTATAGTTCAGCTACATGGCAGCCTTCTTTAAAACAACAAGACAAGAGTCTGGGAAGAGTTCCAAAACAGGTAAACGGTAACCATAAAAACCTCTAGTCCATGTGTGATCTGAAGATTCATTTGCTCATAGATTTCTTTTTCACCTTTTCAATATCAAACCAACAGGAGCAGTAAAGTAGCTGCTGCCTTTAGATGTTGCTGAAATGTTCTAACTACTGGTAGAGTGCACTTTAATAATGTCCCGGTAAAATGGCAGGTACACAATTAGTTCTAGTGATGGAGAAGGAGTTTGGAAAGCTTTGTGAGTGCAGAAAAACAACAGGAGACAATATGGAAAATGATGGGCATTGACCATAATATTCTGAAAGTATGATAATTCCCTGCAATAGCATGATGTTCTGGATCAAAAGCATTTTGTAGCTAAAGAGCCAGATATTAAGCTATCGGTAGTTGGTGGAGAGCGAAGGCAGAGCTAACAGGAGAGTGAATAATGGATTTCCATTCATCAGGTCGCCGGAGACGACTCAAAATGAATGATGATGTTTTACTGCTGGATGTATAAATAAGCAACTATTTATTTTTTAACAAGTTAGCCAGTTCAGCAAAAAAGAGATGATTATGTCAAAGTCGTGTTTATAACTGGTTTACACTGCCCCAAGTGGCCTGGAAAAAATGGTATTGCAGGTTTAAAGTCTAGGATTTTGAAATATGGTTTGATTTATTTCTCCTTTAGGTGCCTATACATTTTAAAATAAAACACATTTACTTTTTCCTGTGCTCTACAGTAATGTTGGAGGGTAAATGGAATTATAACTGTTGAGGATTTTGCATAACACTTCAAGACAGTTACCAGCCAAAATCCTCATCTACCAGTTATTCATTGACCTTACAGATAAATGTGTTACGTAAATGATCAGGTCTGACTTCCCCGAATCTCACTTCATTTTCTTCTGAATTGACTCATGGAAGAAGAATAAAATGTAGATACACAGCGGAAGCAGAACAGGTATAGGCCAGCTTAAAACATGTGATGCTGGTGATTTGATTTGTTTTGATCATGTTTCTAGCCTTGATCAAGTAAACAAAAGTACGAATGCAAGACGAAGAAAAATCTTAGGCAGGTTCCGGTTTATTATGGATGGAAAATCAATGCTCATACCTTCAAAATGATTGTACACATGATGGTGGAAAATAAGATAGAAAATGCCATTATAATAATCATATTTCCACAAGTGACAGCACATTTGTCTTTATTTATAAACAGACAGAAACACGCACTCATTTTCACAAATAATTCAGTCTGACGTGTGAGGCAGATCCATTTACTTCTTCATAAAGCACCAAGCCGTTGGTTGTTGAGCTGCAGTAATTATGTATGAGAGGTTCTGGATCGATAATGGATGCGATGCGTTCTGCAACACTGTCCTGATTGATTCTCACGAAGACCCCCGCTTCAGAATGGATGAGACGGGAGAATTATGTCCACTAATCTGTTTCAGTATGTTTAAAGGTCACAGCATTAGGTATGCTATGATCTCCATACATTACATTACATTTTTTTTATTTTGAAAATATAATTTTGCATCAACATTGGGTTTAGAAACTGCAGCCAATAGTGGTGGTTGCTCTTGAATCCTCTGTCCGTTATATGAATCTAACAAACGGATGAAGGAGGGATAGAAATATCTGTTGTTTGTGTGCGTAGGATTGTTACCATCCTTTGGTGTTTTGTTTAGTGTGTAATTGTACAGCTCTTTGTCCGGCAGATTTGACAGCTGTGGATGAAATGGTGCGGCGCCACGTCCCTGAGGCAGTCTTTTTGGAGAGCATCGGTCAGGAGATCACCTACATACTGCCTTATGGTGGAGCTAGAGATGGGACCTTTGCTCTATTGTTCCAAGGGCTTGACCTGGCCATGGCTGACCTTGGCCTGACCAGCTACGGCATCTCTGACACCACGCTGGAGGAGGTACACTAAGCGTGGGATTGACGGATTCAGATAAAAAAAGCATGCACACATATAGAGCGGCTGCCTACATACACACAGGAGCATGAAAGTTCACACACTGACAACATTGCCCTTGTTTTTCTTTTCCGTCTTTTTTTTTGTTTGTCATTGATGCAATTAACGCTTTATACCATACTTACTATTTTAACTGCTCCTCCTCCTTCCCCACCAAAATGTTGAACAAGCAACTAGAGAACGAGCAACTTTCGGTCAGAAACACTGGTGAAATACTTTCTGGTTTACTGGTAGAAACAAAACACCAGGTGCAGGCTTTACTGTTATTCAAGGTAGGCAACAACTAAGAGGGAACCTAACAGCTGTTGATTTATTATGATGTTTAGATAAAGACAATATTAAATCATGTTACTATTCTAAATCAGTTTAAAACCCCAAAATAAGTACCGCAACGCAAGTCAACTGTCAACTCAACTTAGAGATTCAGATTGACTATAATAGAATAATAGAAAGGGTAAAAAGTAAACAAGACAATGGCCCCCAAATCACTAAATCTGCACCTGAAAAGCACACCCAGGTCTGGGTTACTCGCAGTCAGAAACGTCGGTGAAATACACTTAACGGGGGCGATTTACAAGTAGGCCTATAAGTCACTTGCTCTGACATGACCACAGTGGTTATAAAGTAGAGCATGGATTCAATTAGCAGAGGTATTTTGCTGGTGGTGATGTTATTAGTGTTATAAGTAGTTACACCTTACTCACGTTCAGACACAGCGGTGAAATACACTCTGGTTTGATTCTGCTCGTGTTAAATGGTAAATGGACCTTTGTAGTCTACCGACCACTCAAAGCGCTTTCACGCGACATGTGATTTAAGTTTTACTTGCAGTCGCAACACATACAGTACACGGTCTTATTTTTTCATGTGACTCACGCAGTATTTTGCCATCCAGACTTATCTTGGATCACAAAGCTGATTGACTGTTGGTTAATACTCTTCGTGTAACTCAGACATGAATCAGACACTCGTGGCCTGCAGGCAATCTAAATAATTCCTTTTTGCAGTTCTAAAATTCAGACATGACAAGGTTATTTCATCCATCCATGTTTTCTTTGAAGTCCAACTACACCTCTCTTGAAATACGCAGTGATTTTCTATTTAAGGAACTAATACACAAGGGCTGATAAATGATAAATGTTTCATGGAAGTTGGTCATATAATACAACTGTTCCTGGGTATTGTTATAAATCATCTTTTAAAGGACTGTTTGACTGTTTTATGATATCAGTAGTTAGATTTTATGTTTTTGACTGATGTCCACATAAAATCACATGCAGTACAAATTGTGTCGGCTTTGCCAGGGGTGCTCAGAGACGTTTTAGAGGGCAGATGTTGAAACACGCACAGCAGAGTAAAATATCGAAAAGGTCACTTGGAAATATTTCTCATATATGGAGATTTATTTATTTTTGACATATGGCCTGAATTAATAAATGATATCAAGGAGGGCACTTCTCTTCGAGAGGCCAATTGGCAGGTGCTCAAGCAAAGGTTGGGGGTCTCCGTGGACGCTCAACCCTGATCTTATTCTAAGCAGAAACGTGACGGTGTAACGGGCATCTGCATCAGATCTTTGTTCACTTGTTTAATACATTATGAGTTTGCTTTTAAGTGTAACAAAAAACAACAACTATAAAACAGCTTAGTTAAGCTCATCTACTGCTGTATCATTAGTTTCCCTGCTTGTGTGCGTGACAGAAAACATACTGTGGCTCCCCTGAGAAAGTATATGAATACGTCGTTTCTTCATTTCACAGATATTTCTTAAAGTGGCAGAAGATACTGGAGTGGATGCAGAAATACCAAGTAAGGTGGCAATATGTTTGCATGCTATCACGTTAGGGGGATAAACAGTATAATGGATAACTTATCAACACACACTGGTAACATGTTGGTAATGTTCATAACTGTTTAAAACATTGAATTTTATGTCTCTCATGAGAAAATACGTTAATGCCGCTGTTACACAACCACCCCAGCTTAATGTGAGAGACTATGATGCATCACGTCTGCCAGCTAATTCCACCTGAAGCCTTTAACATATTCCTGATGATTCTCCAGCAGCATTGCCTCCACCAACTAACCTTAGCCCCAGAGAGGCCATTTCATTTGCCATGCACACTGCAGTTACATCAGTCACATTGAAAATAGCATTTAATATGCTAAAAGTCTCAGAAATGTATACAAGAAATGCTGCACACGAACAAATTGCATTCACAGTGGAAGTAGACAACAAGGTGACTGGCAGACTTTGTGGCATTGTTTGCAGCTGTTTGCTATCTATTTCAAAGAGGAAAGTCATTTTTCTTTAATGCTTTTCTTACCCCTGTACACTCACATTGCATTCATACTGATACAGAATTATATTGTGTTTACCAACCAGTTCTTATTTCTCATCGATCGATCTCAGTGGATATATATTCCATCCATCAGCAAGCAACTTCCCTTTTCAGTTTAATCTAAAAACACATTTCCTCACGTTCCTAAAACACGTGGTGTTTTTTTTTTGTTTTTTTTGCTTTTACATGGAACAATACGGCATCTTGCAGGGCAGGTAGCTATTCTTATTGTTATTTATAACCCTAAATTGGGTCAGGCCAAAACAACATGTCTTATTTGTATTCCCACAGCAACAAAGGAGCCGTCGGTGAGAGACTGCAAAAGAGGCTCCCGCACATCCAAGCGGAACAGCATCGCCAGCGTCCACATGAAAACAGAGCAAGCCTCTGGAATGAGTGGCAAGTCTCTCCAAAGTTATCTTGCAGTTGTTGTTTTTTGATGACGGAAGCTCAATTAAACATTTGTGAATTTACTCAAAGCAGAAAGTTGAGTAATACTAATATTTATGGGTGCTATTTCAAATAGAAACTTAAAAATGAACTGTAATTCCTGCTTGAGGCTTGTTTCTTTCTGTTTCTCATGCAGAATTAAAGGAAAGGTTCACAAGTAAAGTGGAAGGTAGGAACTGTACTTTGTCCTTTCTACAGACAATCATAGTTTTATTATGCTAGCAAATGTCTGTTTTCCGTACGCCTTTCATTCTTCAGTTAATAACTTCATTTACTTTGGCTTCAATTTGACTGTTACACCTCAGTGGCCATTTTGAAAAGAAGGGGAATAAACAAGGGCTCTGGCTCCAGAATTTTCGAACATAATTTCTTTCCAACCCATACAACATTATCTAACCCGTCCCTTCATTTTTTCAATTTTGCCCTAATGAAAGAAATTCACTTTCATACAATGTCTTCGTCATGAAAACGGTTTTCAATCAGAGGATGCTTTATTCTCTTAATGACTACTGTCGCAAGATAGTTCTTTTTTTTTTTTTATAGCAAAGATATTCTTGGAGAATGTGAGACATAAAACCAAGGTGTCTGAAGAGGCCTTGTTTATCACCTTTTCCCTCCTTACTAATGCCCAATTACCATTTCCAAAATCGTGATCTATTAAAGAAAAATAGCTGCTACACTGTGGAATGAGCTAGTGCAGCTGGCAGGTTTAATACTTAAGTTGTATTTCATCAGCCCATTAGTGTGCTTCACAGGCATTTTACATATGCATTAATGATGAATAACATAGTGGGTTAATGTCCACTGCAGACTTAAAGAAGAACGCCAGTGTCGGTGGGAAGGGATCCACGGTCATCACCGGATGGGAGCTGATCAGGAGGCAGTTCCTGGCGCTTTTTATCAAGCGCTTCCACCACGCCCGAAGGAGCCGCAAGGGACTCATTGCCCAGGTAATGGCCTCAGTCTGTCATATTGATGAATTGAAGGGTTATACAAGGAGGGTTGCATGGGGGAGGATCAAGGTAGGACCCGTATGAATTACATGTTGCCTTTTCGAAATCAGTTAATGACAAATATGATAGAGTTAGCTCATTTAAGATCTTCAGGGGAAAGCCATGCCATCCATCTTGATTTACTCAATAGTTGTGGAATTTAAGTTTTGTGAGAAGCAATTCGACACAGAGGTGTAGTATATAGAAAAGGAAAAAGTTTGAAAAATGTGAAGAGCGGCACCAAGAATGATGTAATACCATCAGTGAACTGCACATACTATCATCATCATCACTCCCAAAGGAATACTTGAGGGACCACAGAGGCTGAAGACGGCATGAGCAACCTGTTTCTTACCGTTGTGGGGGAGATTCTTCTCTTTGGTTTCCGTAAATCACTTTCTGTGAGCGGGAAAAGTGTCGATAGCTGGGGACCAGGATAGTTTAATCCCAAGTATGGTCAATTCATGAGGTCCCACCAGAGTCATGCCTGGTGTGGGCAGGAAACTGTTAATACATTGTGCATTGAGTCGATGAAAGGTGTTCAGTTAGAGTACCTCCAGCTTCACCTGATCGCTGTGATTGCCACCAGAAAGGCAAAGTGACACACATGATTTGTTGTTCCTTCATTTCACTGTGTGCTAATCATGTGCTTTCGTTAGCTATGTATTAAATGTGATCGCTTAACAATTACAGCGACGACAGACTGCTATTAGCCTATTAAGTGCACGTCTATATCATTTTGCTCCTCGTAAACATGATTTCAAAAGTCAGAACCAATAAACGGGCATAATTTAAACAAGTCAAAACCAATTTTGCTAAGTAGCAATTTCCAAGGGACTCGAGTGATTCTTGTCCCCCAAGTTCTAAAAAGTGCGTTGCGACTTAAATTGTATTGACATGTCGCCCATCTAGATTCATAGTTTGTTTGTGAATATCTTGTAATGCCGTCAGTTATGACAGCTGCCATGATGCTGAAATTATCATAACTGAAAAAGCTCACTCCTTTGTGCTGCTGCTGCTGCTGCTGGTGTGTGTGTGTGTGTGTGTGTGTGTGTGTGTGTGTGTGTGTGTGTGTGTGTGTGTGTGTGTGTGTGTGTGTGTGTGTGTGTGTGTGTGTGTGTGTGTGTGTGTGTGTGTGTGTGTGTGAGTGAGAACAATGTTTCACCTTTCTGAGGTGTCTGGGTTCTTCTTCTAATTTGCTGCAGTACCAATCCCCATTAGTCACTGTCAATCTTGGACGGCCCTCTTTAGTGGGGACGCAGAGCAGGATAGCAGGATAAGCGCGTGAGTGTGCATGTACAAAGGTGCACATTGTCTGCAAGGGCGCACCTCCTACCTCTCCCTCTTTATTCATTTGGTGAAAGGTCCCCCCCCCCCCCCCCCCCCCCCATTCATGTCAACAGCTCCCATTGTCAGCAGATATGATTGTGTGGTGAGGTAATCTCCTCGAATACAAGCGGTTAGGGGGATATAAAAGAGATTATGGTATGTAACACAAAAGCAGTGATTTATGGGGATGAAAGTTAGGGACATCGGGAGTGCTGGCAATGTCAGAATCAGGGAGAAGCAGTTAGCGGTTGTGTTACGGTGAATGAGTTGAAGGGTTCTGGTGTTTGGAGCTCAAACTGAACTGACTACAACAACCTTTCCCAGCTGCAGCTACCTTGCCGTAGGGCTGCAGATGATTTACGTTTTTATAATTCAGAATGTGTGTTGTTTTTTTAATGTAATTATGGCTACAGCTTGGCTCTTTAAGCATTCATTTGTTCAGGTTTCTGTATTATTTGCGTTTACTCGAAACAATAGGTTTACCAACTATTTGTTATGTTTTATCTGAACACTGAGAAAAGGAGAGACCACATTAAACACGTCAGTGAAAATATCCCATGCTATTGTGCAGCATTGAATTCACAAATGAAAGAGGGAAGACGTAAATGCTTGTTGCAGAAACTAACTTAATCTAATGAGCCATTGGACTTTGCAGGAAATACAACACATCTTAATTGTGTTTTGGTGTTTGTACCCAGTTTGCATATAATCCCGTCCTCCTCTTTAACTTCCCACTGAATTTGAGAATGCGCTAAACGCATACATTGTTCATCGGAGTGCCTTGGCTTAGTGAGCATAATAACCTCTCCCCGTTTTTTTTGCAGATTGCTCTCAATGGCAGAAATACCAGCTTTCACCTGCAATTACTGTAGAGAGAAAGAGAGAGAGAGAGAGAGAGAGAGAGAGAGCAACAGAAAAAGAATAGTTCTTTCTCTTGCCGTCTGCCATTAAGCTTTTCACTCTCATTGCTGCTCTTTATCTTTCACCCAAGCACATTTCCGTGGCCGTAGCTCCGAGCAGTAAATTTAGGGTTTTCAATTGTAGCATCTTGAATTGGCCTGGCAAATTGCATGCCCTGCAATTAATCAAGTGTACGCAAACCTCCCCCTGCTGCCGAGCAGCACTCCAACCTACAAGCGATTAAACATTAAAGATAGCTTGCATTTTTCCCACTGACCTTTTTGTCAGCTCTAACAATGAAATGAAAAGAGAATTACATGATGGAGAAAAGAGGATTGGAGGGGGGGCAGGATAGGAGAAGCGTGGCAGCGTCTGGTTGGGGAAAAAAAAAAAAACACGCACAAGAGAATGTTGAGAAACTAATTATATCTGAGTGGCCAGATGATGATGGCAGTGTTGGAAGTGTTTAATCAAACTCATAAAGCGTGCAGAAGAGCCCAAACAAGTGGGTGTCGAGCATATTAATGTGCACACATTATCACAGCGGCCCGCGTTATTGTGGATTGCATCAGTCATTTTGTAGCACGTAATGACAGTGTGGGGGGGGGGGGGGTAGGGGAGTGATGAAATTGATCTGACATTGAATCTTGTGCTGTTGTGCCTCCAGTGCACAGATAAACATCTGTACCACTGGAGGCAAGAAGACCACTTTTTAATATTATCGCTCAGAATTATGTCGTCGTATGTTATAATTACAAAGGTCTTAAAATGAAAAGGAACATATCGCTGTGCTTCTGCAATGCACAGTAGCTCCATGATGAGGAAGAAGAGAGTTTCTCAAGTTCCTTGAGTCATCGGTGCAGCCTTAGCAGCAGATAGTACTCCTTTAAGCTGGAAGTATTTCAGTCAAATTGTTCAATTTTGTTTGTCGCATTCAGCTACTTTGTGTTTTTACTCGTTAGTGCTGTTTTGTTCATTTAGTTTAGGTGTATATGAAATCAACCGGTTTGGAAGTTACTTCCCTGAAAAATGTGCGTGGTTTAATTAAAATTTCTTGTGTATTTTGTGACTTCTGTCACATTTTACTTCAGAGGAGTACAGATGTAGCAGGATAAATGTCTTAAGCAGTTTTTTTCACATTGTTAACGTCCTCCTAGGTGGTCCTGCCTGCTGTTTTTGTGTGCCTGTCTCTGATCTTCTCGCTCATCCTCCCACCATTTACTGAATACCCGAGTCTGGAGCTGCAACCTTGGATGTACGGTCTGCCTCAAACCACCTTTTACAGGTAACCACATCATGATATAGCATAGTATGAATTGTCAGGTTTGTTTGTTCTGGTTAATTATTCAGCACTGTTTTTAATTTAGTTGTGAATGTTAACCATTTTCAATACTTTCTTTTTAATTTTAATATTGCTGAATGGTGTAATACACCAGATAATATAATTACCCAGAGGCAACAAGATGTTTCCAGGGAAAGATTATAATAGAAAATGATGTTTGCTGTTATCAGAGGCAGAGGGGGCGTGAATAATTAAATAATAAAAAGAGCTGCCTAGTTTTAGTAGCACGAGTAGATGAACAATACGCTGTAAGAAAGTTAAGCTTTGACGACAGAGAATCAAAGAAAAAAGATGTCACAGTGCTGCTCATGCTGTTTGATCACCGAGGGATTTTTGCACTGCTGAGGTCATCAATCTGGACAGTGTCCCCTCCTTGGTGGCAGCTTGCCACTCTGACACATACTTGGTGACAAGGCACGGCCTTGGTCGACTTCAACACCCACTGAGTACAAACTTGAGTTATTGCAAAGGATCACACAGATTTGCACCACTGTAAATGCCTTTTTATTAATAGAATATCACCTAATGAAGTATAGTGCATAATAATGACCACCTAAGAAAGAAATGGATATATTTCTAATATTATTTTGTACAGAGCATCTCTCCATATTCACAGTAGTTGGCTCATAATTGCTGCAACATCATTCTTCCTTTTCTGTAACAACAAAAAGGTGCTGGAGAAAAGTTGAATTATAATATGCATCAATGGTTACAGCATCTGTCCAAACCATCAAACTAATCTTGACACCGTATATTCACACTATGTTCTTTTGACATGAAGCTGTCGTTGCTTATCCACCCTGCAGGTGTTTCATTTCCCCTGGCAGCACTTTGTAGGAATTCACTTTGATGATGTCAAGACACAATACACTGTTACCTGAAACTGATTATTTGTGATGCTATTTATGCACTTTTGTTTCCATTTTTTGTTTCCATTCAACATAGTGGTGAATACTTTGCTTAGTTGTAAAGGACACTTGTTGTGGCATGATACTTAACGCAAATGACACTTCACACTTCCTGAATATTTTGTGTATTTGGTTATATCCACATAGTACCAGTCCACTACATTGATATCTGATAATGGGCGACTTGCACTACTATTTGCTGGTGTATTTTTTTTTTTATACTTTTTTTGCTGAAACAGTCTTCTCGCAATTTTGGCATTGGAACACTTGAGGACATTGCTGCTGTTATCATTGGTAATGATCCATTCTGTAAAAGGTTCTCGAAAGCACAACTTTTATTTCTCTCTTTTGAAGTTGAAGCTAGAATCTTGAGACAATCCACAACACTTTGTTTTAAAAAAAAAAATGACAGCTTTGTCTAAAAGCGCAATGTTGCGCTTTTCTTCCTTTCCCTTTGCCAAAGATGCAATAGAATCACTGTCCATGGTGCTAAAATATTCAAGTCGTGTTCTCTCTTCATGGTGCTGAAACAGTCAAACCCAGTTTATTCACTGTATTATTACTGCCTTTTTGACCAGTGCGTGGTGTACGGAGAGTTGTCATAAGCACTTACCAACAACCATCCAGCAGAGCAACAGCCATGTACGACCAAAAACCTTGGAAGACACATACAATGTTACTGGGTGTTTTTAAAAGACTGACAAGACCTTTACATGATACTGTGATAACATATCTCAGTGTACATTATCTTCTTAATGTTAACACAATGCAGCATGGGACAAGTAGGAATTAAACCCTGGCTCACAAGCAAGGGTTCCAGAGCCTGATTTGCCTACTTTGTCACATAGTCTCTTGTGACTAAACTTGAACTGCTGATTTGGTTTTCTTGGGAATTCCTTGGAGTGGTTCTTGTATGATGCATTGTAAAAACTGGAGTGTTCTTAATTTTTCTGACATTCCCTCTGGCCAATTGGTAAATATTGTCTTTTCTCTGAAGAGACTTTAAAATATCCTGGCTGATGATGACAGCGTGATGAAAGGTAGTGTGCCGTTTCATCTCAACAGTTCATTCAGAGGAGAATTGCAGCATTATATACATCATGCATGCCAATGATCCATTTTAGCTGAGACTGATTGAAGATAATGATTGACATCATTTAGGGGTTGAAGCTCACTATTGTATAATGTTGGTTAGTTACCCTCTGTATTTCTAGTTTGTGGTTAGTGTAGTTCTTGTTTTAGAATTTGGAAAGTAATATTTACACTGAATTTGGTTTATTCTCCAAAGGTGTTACTCCTGTAATATAATGTAGCCTTCATTTGACTTTCTTCTAATGTTGTCTCAGTTCTTACTTCTGTGATGTTTGACTAGATGCACTAACTATTCATTAGTTCCACTCTTTCTGTGTATATGCACAAGTCTTCATTTTGGAACTGTCCAACAGTTTTATTATCTCGAATAATGTGGTAACCCAGCCATTGTTAATTGTAAAACAGATGGCTGCACATAATCCATTTTTACAATCGGGCCACTTCAATTGCGCTCACTGGTGGCCAAGGAAGTGACCGTGTGACCTTCATGGAGATGCCTCTAAGTGAGACAGTGAACACTGTATTAATCCAAATGGCTGGCTGGGCTGTGGCCCGCTGCTGGCAGAAGGCCATCACATTGGTCTTTATGAAACACTGTGCTTTAACTCCCACGGCACCTTTAAGATAAAGGGCAGAATGCGTGTGGTTGGTAATGAGAATGCAATTGGAAAGGGGGAAGATTGTTTAACTGAGACACGGGGCGTAGATATGCACAGGACACTCGGATAATAATGAAAGGCAGTGAAGAGCCTATACTGTACACAGAATGTTGAACAGGCTCATATCGGAACGTGCTTGCACACTCATGAGGACAGAGCTGGACTCCAACCGTAGGAGAAAAAGTGTGAATCCCTGAACTGTCAATGGTGTTTTGGGAATTAATGTTTTGACTCTTGGCCCAAAGAAAAGAGCTGGCAAACTCAAAAGATTTCTCTCTCTCGCTCTTGATTGGGATAGTCCCAGTTGGATGCTGCATTGCCATCGAGTATTTACTTGAAATGCACAACATTGGAATCCCTGATGCACGCCATTTCCTTTCAGGCCTTCTCTGATGTCGAGATACGTTTAAGATTAATGATCATCTAAACTCCTGTGCTCTGCCAATGTGGAAGACAGATTAGATGACTTGTAAAATATTAATCGTTTGTGAAGGGAGACGGGTTATAAAACGTGTCGCATCCTAACCAATTGTGATGGAAGACAGATCAGAATACTTGGAAAACCCTAATTAATGGTGACAATGCATTTTGTCCCGTACATGAGTAGACAATATCGCACACTTAACTGAAATACTTCGTCTGGTTCGATATTTCAGGGCCCATAATCTCAAATAATCCTTGCTGTCAACTGTGACAAAAGTCAAACCCACAGTTGAGGTGCGGAGTCAGAAACCCTCACTTTTCTGTCAACTTGACGGTCTTCTCTTTTGGAAGTGAATGTGTGGTCTCGACACGACACGGAACCTTAAAGATGCAAATATCAAGCATTAAGATTGTAATGCGATTCAGCTGTTTAAGATAGAGACTCCATGATGGTCCAATGGACGGATAGATCTGAAGCGATCACTGATCATGACCACTAAGACAATGATTAAGCGTTTCCATTTTGAACATCTCTATGGGTAATTCCACTTAAAATCAGGTGAGAGGTTGTCCTCCTCAAGCTCTCATTGAACCAATCAATGCTCCAGCACATTTAGGAAGCTACTCCTAGTGTCTCTTCACATGCTAGCATGTAAATTCCTGTTTTTCTAAAACCAGTTTCTAATGAGGACATTTATACCACAGATGTACCAAAAGGTTTTTTTTGTGCTTTTGCCAAATTTCACTTTTTGGTTTGTTTTATTGACATTGTGACAGATTGGCTTGATGCTCAAGGATTTAACTGTCGTGCACCTGCTGTGTGAGATGAAATTGAAAACCATATTGCACACTGAAATGTTTGTATTTGTATTGATTATTATATCCCCCAATATTTACAGCAATGATGGGCCAGATAATGTGGAGGTGTCTAAGGTGGTGGAAACCTTGGTCAACAAGCCTGGCTTTGGGACTCGCTGCATGAATGGAGACCCAATACCGTAAGTTTTTATACTCGAGAGCCAAAGGAATAGCGTTAGGGTATGCATATGCTGTCATGCCAAATGGTACTTGTAAACTGTTGAGCTTCACATGCTGTGTATGTGTGGCTAGTGGTCACATGAGTAAAAACACGGAGGCATGCAGGTCAGAGCATGTCTCTGGAATGCTGCAGAAATGGAACAAGCTGTAAAAAAAAGCCAAGTATCCCAGAGCATTGTAAAGGAGTGCTCGGCATGATATTTATACAGACGTTTCTAAAATTCCATTTGATCAATAAATGATTAGCTTTTCACACACACTCCAGATCATCCTGATCAGAATAAGTTCAATAATGAATACCTTTATAAACCTAAAAAGGAAATGGAGTTACAGTATTAGCTTGGAGCCCACATAGTTCACACAAGCTTGTGCATCCTACTCTAATGAAGTTATTCAAACACAAACCACATCTTTTAATATATTACTTGTGACTCGTGTCACCACTCCTATGGCATACAAGTAAATATATATACCTTCACTACTTATGAAGCTTTTTTTTTTTATTATTCAATCCTACACAACCGTTACTGTGTGTATGTGTTTCAGCAGATGTGGTTGGCATTATTACACTCTTATCCCCTCCATTGTTTGCTCTTAGGAACTTACCATGTTCTGCCAGTGGCTCTGAATGGTTCACTCCATCCGTGGATCAGTCCGTCACTGACATCTTCCTCAACGGGAATTGGAGCATGTCTAACCCCTCCCCTTCCTGTCAGTGCAGCACGCCTAAACGGACGATCATGTTACCCGACTGTCCCCCTGGTGGAGGAGGGCTCCCTCCACCTCAGGTAAGTCTCTTAATCTGGGGCTTGCACCATTTGGTGACAGGATGGGGGGGTAAATGGAGCCACCATTACGTAACTTTAGGGTCATAGATTTAATGCCCTGCAAACAGCCAGTGTGTCAGTCTCTGTCTGAGGTTCCTTGAGCAAGACCTGAACCAGGGGTACCGCTCCTGGCTTCCTGTGCGCCCTGTACTCTGTATGTGTGTCACAGTGGGATATACTGCAGCAAGAGAGTGGAATGGTCTTAACCTTCCTCCTGTGTTGGCTTTCTGTTACCATCTCTTATGTTAACGGGTCGGTTTTGACCCGTGTCTTAAATCAGCTGTAAAATACACTAAAAACAATTATCTATCATCCAATTTGTTTCTCATCTCTTGGTTACCTTGTTAGGCTTCCTTATCCATGAACATATTGGTTTTAATATTTTTGGTGTGGGCCTCTGGGCCTTTTCTTTGTCAGTATACCCCTCGATTTCAATTAAAAGAATGTTAAAATGAACCTCAAGAGAATCATATAAATAAATAAAAGGTTGTTGTGTTACCTGACTATTACTGAGGGGTATTAGAACACATCTCTTAAATAAATTTGTTTTATTTATTTTTTCATTTTAATATTATTAACTATAGTAACATCTATGGTGTTAGGGTCAATTTCGACCCATATATATTTACTTCAAGAAAAAGGCTCAAAAGTATTTTTTTCAGCACCCATCTGTCCCAGACATCCCTGATGGGGGCAAGCTTGTCAGATATTGCTCTGGTATCTCTGTTGTCAAATCTGAGGACTCTTGATATCATTTGAAAGGTCTGAAGTGACATTGTTGCCCGGAAAATATTTCTGCCTGTCGATGCGTCCCAGAGACTATCAGTGGCCTCATTGCAGGATCTGTACACTCCAGCAATAAGAAGAACACCAATATAAGCATCCAGGTATTCCTCATCAATGTCTTTCCACATGTCGCCATGGACTTTTTTTCCTTCAAGGTTTGTCATAGCAATGATGACTCTTTTTAGTGACAATGGCATAAATAGCTCAAAACATGTCTTGATGTCACTGACTCTCATCACAGCAAACCTTGTGATTCCAGGGGTCATTTTGATGACATTTGCAGCAGCTGCCCTGCCATGTACATCATGAGGTACTGAGCTCCAACAGATCTTCCCATTTTTGGACTTGTATCTTTCAGCGGGAGCAGCTTCACCACCGGTGACCTCCTCATCAGACTCATCAGATGTGTCTGTGTCTTCTGGATGCTACTCCACATTGTCTTCCTCCTCAGAAACCTGCTCATCCGTCTCGCTATGCTGCTCTATGTCCTCTCCCTCATTTTCACCAAAAATATGATCCAGAACTTGTCTCACTGAAAATCTTTTCATTTTTGCATGCTGCAAATTGGAGATGTGCACTCTGCAAGTCACCAACTCTATACTGAATTGACCTCACATGTCTGGACATCCGTCTTCGTTTGTTTTGTTTTTGTGCAGGTATACTGGATAACAAGGCAAAATGAGAATCCCCTAAAGCTCACATGATTGGGAGAGGAGCTGGCTGTCAGTGTGTTGGCTGACGGTGCACTTATGATTTCAGTTTTGGCTCTAATTATTGCTTTATAATATTATTTTTATAACTGGGTCGAAACCGACCCTAACAACACAAAGGTCATAATTTCAACCAGAGCATTTTATAATTTAGCGAAAAAAAATGTTTTTGTTTTATTTTGTTGAAATAGAGGTTCCTGACAAAGTCAAAAAGCCTTGATGCAATAAACAAATTTTTTGTGGTTCCTTTAAGCATTTAAAACCTAAAACGGGTCGGTGCCGACCCTAACACAAGAGGAAGATTAAGTGTAAAAAAAAGAAATCAATGACACAACAGTACAATAAAAAATGCTTATCATGGAGGCTTTTGGCTTGCTGTCTGAAAGTCCCAGTCAGCATCATTTTGATTTGAAAATGTAAAGGTACTTACTAACAAGGAATTTGCATTGCATTGCAAAATGTAAATCAGCCTTTTGTGCTGCCTCCCTCTTCTGAGCTAGCGTGCATGCATGAAAGTAGGGCCAAAATTGATTCCACTGCAAATACACTGAATCGGACATTGCCAGGGATTCAGCCAGTTCCCCATACCTGCTAAAAACTCAGTTACAATATATCCATAGTTTGTCATATTCAGGTATATGCCGACCTCTCACCTTGTCGCGCCTTTTAGGACATTGTATCGCATGCACTGCCAGTATAGACTCTGCAAAGGACTTCACCTTTTCTGCTCACATTACAATTTCTGGGAGGTTTGCGTGTCTCAACCTCCAGAAGTCAATACCAATCTTTCATAGGCCATTGCTTGAACAATATACACTTGGCTAAATGCAGCTATGGCGAATGTTGCACGGTCTGACCTGAAAAGACTTGATCCAAGCCTAGATCGATTGGGCAAGTTAGAGACCCCACATCCCTGCCTCCTAGCCACAACCTGCTGACTGAACCAATCACGTCACAGAGAGAAGAGAAGAAGAGAAAGCAGCTCATTTGGAGCTGAATGGTTTGCACTGTTGTCTCCCAATGATAATGACAAAGCTAAGCTTGAGAGAGACTATAAGGAGATATTGCCACCTCCACCCAAAGTCATTTTATTAGAAACGGCTATGTCTGTATACTCGGGCTTTGTGGCATGTGCCTGCATTTTAAGAGATTTCAATTCCAATGTCTCCTTCCTAACCCCACCTAAATCTGCCAATATTTTCTCCGTCTTGGAGACGGTTAAGCATTTGTTGTTTGTTGTTTCCCCCCGATGAAGAGGAAAGCAGCGGGCGGACTTCTGCTATCTGATTAGAGCTTTGATTCTCTGCCAGAAATCAATTGGACCCGACCCGCCGGGCCGGGCTGTAATTTCTCAAAATCCCCCTGGCTTTGAATCAAGCACACGACAGTTTTTGGGCTGTGCTATGCATTTGGTAAGAGAAGGTGCATATTGGAGATCGTATCACGTCTTTTACTGCACCGAAAAGACTTGTAATTTGAAGCTTCAAAGCTTTCATTCGTAACGTTGACATTCAAATCACAGTTTTATTGTTAATAACTTACAGAAACGGCTGCTGTGGTTCAGGCTCGGGTCGACTTTGACAAAAACGATGGCGGTTAATTCACGGCCAGGCCTGATTTCTGTCTGATACCTGAGATTTGGCTGCGAAACACCACTGCATTTACAAGATAATTCACAATTTTGCACTTCCAACTTCATTTTCATACAAACTATTGGCCAGTGTTAGTTGCCTGCGTGCGCGTAGGCGGTCCTGTGATAATGCGCAGTCGTGGTTTAGGTTGGATAGCTGTTTGTTCACAAGCAATAGCATGCCAGACAAACTGCTATTTTGAAATGGTTTGAAAATCATAACGGATAGCCATGCTTAAATAGCATTTCAGCAAATTATTTCAAGAGCTTTCAATCATCACTCATTTGTGGACATAAGGCAATAACTCACACAGACTGGTCTTAGACTGCCTCTTTGTTGTAGTTGTTGTGCATGTGACAGTAAATAAGTTGAAACGTGTGGGCTGGTGGACGGCCTTGGTTCAGTATAATCGGATTGCAGATGTGGGAGGGTGTGGCAGATAATCCTGTGTGTGTAGGTAGGTGCAAAACATAAACAATATCTATGCTTCATATGTATTCATCAGCTTTTGAAGTGATGTTATGGGCTATTATTCAAAAAGAAAATCCACTTCAGTGAATAAACAACAATCACAGTGGTGACCTTTATTTAGAGGAAGATGTAAATGCTGATCTGATGATGGTTGGCTCTCAAGCTTGCAGTTGTCATGATCAGCACTCAGTATATTCATGAAGTTGAACACTTCTCTCTCGATTGCACATCGAGAGCAGACAACCTTATCAACGCTTCCCACTCGCATTTAGCCTACACACAGTTTCATTTGCAAAGCACACCTGGATTTCTGACACAGTAGCTTTAGTGAAGAGTGCCTTTCTTGTCACTGTTGCTTGAGCTACTTTATAAACTACATTATACAGTCAAACCAAGAGTTTGCATCACATTTCACTTGAATAAACACATGCACTTAACTTGAAGAGCGGTGGGAAATGTGTGTTATGTTAGTTTGTAAGTCTGAACCACACTAGGCGAAGATGGAGCTTTACATGTTCAAGTAACATTAGCACAAATGTGTTGTAGTAATGTGGATATATATTTCACAAGGGATTTGACTTTCCAGTGACACTGATTTTACTTACTTTAATTACACATAATAATTAAAATTAAAATACAGCAACGTGGCCTAAAGCCTTTTGTGTTAATATCATTTTATTTATAGATTTAAAATACCATTATATCAAATGAATGTGCCACTCAGCGAATTATCCACTTTGTGGGTGGGATCTAATGACACAATAGACAGTTACAAAGTTATGCCTCGCTGTGGTTGAAATTGCCTTACAAGTTTTTTTTTTTAAGTTGTCAGCTCTTTTATGCATATTATATAAGTTTTAAAAGTCATTGTAAGTTTAATTTGCAAAGCAAAGTTGTGAAGTAGCAAAGCGCCTTTATGTCTCAGTTATTAGGGGAAGTGAGGGAGTGTTAAAAAATATATATTCTGGCCCAGTTAGGAAAACTCTCACAGTCACATAGATATATTTAAAGTGAGTTTGTCCAAATATTTGAACACAGACAACACAGAGAGAGGCAGGACGTGACACGACACAGTTTGAAACCGCTCATCTGTCACTCCTTTATTTTCCTTCCAACCCCCCCTATAGCTCCTCTAACCAATATCCCACACTCTATAATGTGCCATTTCACACTCTCCACAGATCTGTAATGGCTCGTTGGACTTGTATGAGTCTTGCTGTGTGCTCCTTCCTGTGACAAGGCCATCCAGGGCCACTTTACAGGAGCAACTGTCCAGGTATCATGTTATAGGATGATTGTTGAGACGGCCAAACAAGGGAGGTGCCCTTTGTGTAACCTTTTTCTTTGCCCTGACGTTTCGTCCCTAGCTGATGACAGCACTGTCAAGCAAAACCCCCATTTGTTGAGGCGCTACTTGTATCTTTGTCTCATTCTTTATCGTGCAATTTTCCACCAAGGTCTTTTTTTCGAACCCTCTATTTTATTTGGCTCTGTTCCTCCTTTCCACCTGCTTCTCCCATTTTAAACTACCTCACTCATTCTTTCATTTAAGCGTTTCTCGGCCTGAATCAATTTCTTGTTATTCTATGAGTTGTCACTACTTTGCAGGATTTCTGCTTTATAGTGTCATTTTATATGTAGCTGGCACTTTTAGTACACTTAGCCTCAATAGAAAAGACCATTTATAAAGGCCAATGCTTGTCGACATCTTGTTACATTCACTTGCATCATTTCTCTTTTATTTACAACATCCAATCCAGATCCTGTAAAAGGATATTAAATGGACTCTCAGTTTTGCATTGAAACAACCTTGAGGACATTGACTCATAATGATGCAACGAGATTATTGCCAGTCATCTCCCACCGTGTGCTAAAGCAACTGTAGATTTAGAATAAGAAGCTTCTACAATAGAAGAGAATGTAGCAGAACACAAGTGAGGAGGGGGGAAACATTTGTATGCAATCCACACGCTTTAAGTAGTCACGTTTCTCTGTCCATCACCTTCTTTTTGCATAATGAAAGACTGTATTTATGTGGCTGGGGTCAGTCTTTGTAACACAGAAAGATGGCAAGCTTTGCAGCCTTTTATTTCTTCATCTAAAATCTTGAAAGATTTACACCACTGGGGGGTAGTGCGTGAGTTAATATGGTGGAAACATACAGTGTGATTATGAGGGTGAAATGGTATCTTGTGGTCTTTTTTTTTTTTTTTTTTTTTTTTTTCAATGTTAGTGAAAGGACCCCAGCTCATTAGTCTAGTTCAGTGTGTAACTGTATACCCCTAACCCCTAACCCCTCCACATTTCTCCAACTTTCGTTGCCTTCCTGCTGTTAACGGCAATCCACCAGCGGGCCATAACCCACAGTTTACAGTTTGAAATGGAGCGTAAGGTCACGGGATGGAAACTTTAGTGTGGCTGTCATGCTCAGATATACAGTATGAACTCTGCAGAGAATATCAATTGTGCAGAGAGCCGTTGCTCGTGAGGTAGGATAAATATTGTGATAGATATGAATATATGATTGTAACATGCTGCGTGATATAAATGTGCACTATGAGTTTGTGTGGGAACATATGCAATTCCCACCATTGCGGCTTTCCTTACCTGTGGACTGTGTTCCATTGCATCGGGGCCATAAGTTCAATGCAGAGACCACCCACAGAAGCTGAGCACATTGTGAGGATGCATTCCCTTTGACCTGAAAGCTTCCCCTGCTGAATAAATCACGACAAAGTGTACCAGCGTTACTTTATTTAAAAAAAAAAATTTATCCTGCCCATCCTCCTAATATGCCCTTGAGAAACTAGAGAAAAGACGAGAGAGGGGAAAAAAACATGGACACATCACCGCAGGAGGGGGAGTGTGGAATCATTGTTTCCATGGAAATGGCAGGCAACAGTAAGCCCATTATCAATTCTGAGGTATTGACTCTCGTTCACTAGTGATATTTAACCTTCGTAGATGAATAGGCCGTCATGTGTGCGGAGGAATTGATAAAGCCGCCACGTTTCGCGGAATTACGATTGATGTATTTATCATTTGGAGGCTGGCCTGACTAGAGCTTGCTTGCAAATTACTTTGCTTGGTGTCATCAATCAGTGTATTGAAGTCGGGCATTGGCTGACCATTTGTGTGGGGAAAAAGGAGAAGTTCTGCATAGAACATACAAACACCTTTATCTACTTTAGCTTGTCAGTTTGAGGGGGGAGAAAAACTGCCTTAGCAGTAAATAAGTCTTTACAGCGAGACTATTTGTTGTACCTTTAGGAAAAGAGAATTATTATTTTGTAATGCAGCATAATCTATAATAATAATTAAAATATTTTCATGCACTTCTGTTTGGAGTGTACATTCACAACATAAAATCCTCAGAGCAGACATATTTTTGCCATTTAATGTCATCATTTATTCACTGAAACCATGACGAATCTGTAAACTTCAAATCTGAGGGCGTGTTTTTTTCTCCAACAACAGCTGTTGGCAAAGAACAAATACCAACTAACCGCAGATCACTGCCGAAAACCCCGCCGGCCAATACTCAACCTGGCGAACACAACAGGCTGAGACATCCTTTCTCTGCTGGGGCCTGTTGATTTGTCACTTTCACTCCCAACACCCGCATATCCATTTTAGTGTAAAACTACCTGTCCAGAGCCCCCCCCCCCCCCCCCCCTCTCAGCGGAAGGCGAGAGATGCTCTCACAAAAGCAGAAAGGTCATTGAATTGTGAGGTGAGGCAAATGGTGGACGGAGGCGGTGCTGATCCTTTGTTGTGAATAAACGGAACCGAAAGGGTCCGGATGAAAAATCTGTCATCAGGCGTGGATGTGTGCAACTCAATCTCTCGTGATCTGGGACAGAATAGCCCGCAGCAGCTTTTTCCGCTGTGGTTGATAACTGAGTGTTACCCGGCGAGTGCTTCCCACACTACTCCGGCCATTATCTAATGGCATTGTTTGGCTCCGTTTTGAAATGGTCGTTGCGATGTGATCATAGTGGACATAATCGCACAACACAATGAAATGCAGCTCCTGAAACGCACACGCTTTCACAGTGGGGCCATCTGTCACTTTCACTACCAACACATCATGTCATAATGAGTTAAATAGTAGTCACAACTTCACACTTACAGATATGTATTGCTTTGCATGACACAACCCAATTAACCTGATCATCCCTTGCAAAATCCTAGTCGGAGGACAATTGACAACTTCACATGTTAATTATAGAAGAATCTGCTTTTCCCGACATTGCTTCTTTTTTTTTTTGTGCACACTAAATCAAATATGAATTTTACCTTAGAGGTACAGCGCGACGTGCCAAGATTAATATGAACACAGCACAGTCTCTTATCTCTCCTGTGCTCCAGTATGCCGGCTCATTCAACAGATTTGATTACTCCTTAGTTTACATTTCCCTCACCCCTGTTTGCCTCCCAAGCTATCAAGCTGCCATTGTGTTGTGGAGAACTGATGTCATGTACAGAATGCCAAGCACTCTGAAGCTGTTCCCAGGTAATGAACAAGAGATGCAGGCCCGGGTATTGCACAATCGCGTCATGTTCCCATTTCAGTCTTTTTGATGGGGGATATGGAACAAGGCCAAAATAATTAGACCCACACTGACTGCATGCTCCTGTATAACTCAATGTACACACAGCGGAGTGTAAAAGCTCTTATTTTTTGGTTTTGTTTGTTTCCGAGTTCCTGTGGCTTTTTGAAAGAGAAGCATGTTTGTTCAGAGATAAGCCAAGGTGGATGTGCCGTTCGTCCTCCTTATCTCTGATTCATAAGCCAGATGGGTCCTCTTCCTCCGCTGCTTTCTCCTTCTGTTTGTTCTTTTCCTTGTGATTCCAGTCATCATCCTCCTTTTCTTTTCTTTCCCTCCTCTGCTCGGCTCTCCGATGTTTAACTTGCGTTTCTATCCCCGCTCTGCTCTTGCTCTGCTGTCTTATTTATCCTATTTGTTTTTAATCTGGCTTCTAAAATCTCTATATTCGTCTCCTCCTCCTTGTTTTACTCCAGCATTTTCTCTCATCTCCTCTTTTTGCTTTAATGCTACTTCCATACCCCCTGACACTGCCATGCCACGTGCCATGTATCTACGGGATGTTAAATGCGATAAAGAATTGGTCTACCCAAAGCTTGCACGTCAAGCTGTTTGTGCAGAAGGATAGATAACCAGCATAACTAGGGGGTACGCTGGTAAATGGCCTTGCAGTCGGGGGGGGGGGGTTTCAATTCTTTTATCAAGGATCACTCCGCTAATTAGCATCGTGTTACCTCTCTAAATAAGCAAGGCTAAAGCAGCGTGGTGTCGGCAGGAGTGTGTGTGTGTGTGTACTGTGAGGTATCAGTCTACGCATCGTGGAGTGCGTTCAGGGTGGTGTGTCGCACCCTCCCCTAATTGGATGTTTGAATGTACCCATTTATCCACAGAAAGGCATCTAATTAGGGTTCTTTGACATTAGACACAGCATTGGCTGGGGGTCTAGATTTCAGCCAGGCCCCCTATAGCCAGTCCTAATTGTCTATTATGATAAGGAGAATATGTTCCATAGTGCTGCGAACAGATATCACCTGCAAAATGTTCTTGCTCCTAAGTTTTGTTGATTTTACGTCTACTGGGTGAGTTTTTACGGGTGGCTGAGCAGTTGTGCCTTTCTGCGGTCAGCCTTTCAGCTCATGGTGCTACACTACAGCCACGGTTAAGTGCTCCTGTATCTGCAAAAGTTTCATATCCTTGCATAAGTAACAAGAAGAGTGTTGCACCTTTTTTTTGCATGAAAGTCATGTAGTCATTATCTTCAGATTAGCTTTCCATTTTCAGAATTTCTGAAAAAGTTTTGAAACAATTTCTGCATCTTAAACTTAAAGCTGCTCTAAGCAACACTCTGTAATAACATTGGCTGATTTGACTTTGTGTAATGTGAAAGGCGTCACACTACGGAGCATTTTGGCATCTTTCAACTTATTGTTTTGGTTTGGCAACTGCGGTGTTTTGATTCCCTCTCACAGCTCTCATGAACATCGTTTTCAGCAGCAGGAGGCAGCGGTTTCAGCGAAAAAAGCTCCGATCCACTGTATGCTCCCTACCCAGCACCATCAGCAGACAAAGTTAGTGTAGCATGTTGCGCTGAAGAGCCAGATACTTTTTTTCTCAGGAGTTGACGGAAACCAAAAAAGGGCTAAAACGAGAGTGACTATTGGAGTAACATTTGTCATGCTGCCAGAAACATGACTAAATTCCAATCTTGCTCTGTATCTGCTGGATGTGTAAATAAGGTGATATATCAACTTAATAAGGTGATACTACGTCAGTTGTGTGTTTACAGCTTGTTGTGCTACCAAGTTCCCCGAAAATCGAGTATGCAGGTTTAACCTCGAGGTCACTATTACAAAAATAACAAATGGCAAACCAATAGTATTGATTTATTATTCAGTCTTTCAACTTTTTGTGTTTTTCTTTTTTCCTCTTTCGGACAGAGGATCCAGAACACAACAGACACATTGTTGGATCTAACTGGACGGAACATGTCGGACTTCTTGGTCAAGACTTATGAAGGCTCGGGTAAAACAAGGTAATACATGTCATTGTGAAAGTTGTGAGTATCAACTTTACTCTAGAGTTTTTATTTTGCTTGTCTGGTTGTCCATCCCCATATCTGTAGGTCCCATTCGTGTTAACATGACGTATATACCTGGACTCAAGGATGAACTGATTTGAATTGGGTGGTCAAAGGTCAACAGCACTTTGAACTAATGTTTCTTGCCAAAACTCAAGAATGAATAAGTTTAATTGTGACATAATGTTTTGGACGGACATGGATGTAAAGTGCAACATTCAGCTCTGAGGCGGTAATTCTAGTTTGAATAAAGCTGCAGCATTTAAGGTTTTAAAAATCAGGCTATCGCAGTGCATTCACATATTTTATTCTTGTCGTACTTTAGAAACTAGTGACTTTCCTCGGGCACTTTGGTTTTGGGTTGCTCTTTTTTTTCTTGTCACAAAGACAGCCAAATTACCACATGGACATGTATCCAAATACCTGCTTTTCCTGGATGTCTGTATTTCACGTGTGTGTGTGTGTGTGTGTGTGTGTGTGTGTGTGTGTGTAGCTAGACAGATAAAGTGTGAAAAATCCATGTGTGTGTGTATGTCTCCTTGACATTACTCGCATGCCCTTACCTCCACCTGAACCTCCTTCTCTTTCTGCTTTTTACTGCCACTCCAGGTACGGAGGCATCTCTGTCGGAGCCGTCAACTCCCAAGTCCGTCTGAGCGAGGCAGCAATCAAAGCTTCATTCAGGGATGTAAAAGACCTATTCGGTCCCTTTCAGGTATGTAATAAATACTGGCATTCGCAAGTCAAACGTTTTGATTCCACAGCATTATTTGAGTAGTCTATCTGTTTATCTGCAACGCTAAAACTTAGAATGATAACACCTCCCTCAAGTCACCAGTGTGCTGATCTAGTATGTTGTCTTTTTTAAAAGTACATTCAAAGGGGACACATGTTGTTTGAAACCACTGGAAAAAAAAGGTCTTGAGGTTAATCTTTAAAAAACTATTTTTTAAGCCTTTTTAAGCCTTCTCCGACACGAAATGTTTCAACTAGTTTAGTGCCTGAAGAAGTGGTTCAGAAACCGATTTTTATCCTGCCAATTCTGCAGTTTGCCAGCAGCTCTCTGAGTGAGCTGCTCTTAATTGGAGCATGGCGTTCTTTGTTCAGCTAGCTTTGTATCTTGGGCACAGGTGATGTTATTTGTCAGGGACTTTTGGACCCCACAGTATTCTTGAATGATTGACAAAAAAAGAATGAAAGCAAAGACAAGAGGAGGGCTAGATTCTTCAAATCCATTCAGTTGAGTGTCCATGGCAACAGGCTATGATTGTATGTGCATTGCCTTGAATAAATGGAGGAATCTGGGTCCTCTCTGCACAAGAACACACACTCACACACAATCCTGCAAACCTTTTTGCTCTTGTATTTTTATAACTTTACCTACTTTCACCACCTCAATTCAATTCATGTATATACATTCATACACTTTTACTTAGGCACCGTGTTTCTTGAATTACATGCCAATGCACCTGTCTCTCTCTCTCTCTCTTGCATACACACAGTCTCTCATTAACATTTCACATTTTTTGGACTCTCAAACTACTTTGAGATCAGCACATTGCTTTGCCCTCAGGCGTCTCCGGTCTCATCCCTACACGGACTCCCTTTTCTGTCTCCTGGATCTCGACGCTAATGTGACTTTAATTCGTGCAGCAGCGATGATGTAACCCTAATGGCCGGGCATTAGCCGTCCCAGCTCTGCATTCCGCGTTGTTAAAGTGCTTCACTGTCCTTGGGAAATGTCTGGCTCTCTCCTGCTCGGCAGGCATTGTGATGTGAGACGGTCACGGGAAGTAGCGTGTTTCTTGCACTCCGAGCCACCAGTGCAGGCCGGGAAGAAGGCTCTGAAATTTCAGTTTAATTGCATTTCCTGCGTCTAGCAGGTAGAAATAGGGTTTGGTGTTGCAAGAAGTGACGGGAACAATGAGAAACAAGAAAGCCTGTGTGCTGGAAATTGTATAATTAATCCCCAAAAATTGTATCTCAAAATATGTGTTATGTAGATGGTGTTAATGTCACTACTGCCCCCTGTAATCTATGGTAACCTTCTCAAACGATATCTTTTTAATCATTTATATTCAGAGAAATATTTTTACAAAAGTTCTCCTTCCTGGCAAGTTCTCAGTACACACACACACACACACACACAGACACATATTAACACACTGTCCCACGGACCACACGACCAGTCAGTCACACAGAGCACTTGACCACTGAACTGTGCAGGCCACTTTGGAATACAAGCCAAGAAAGTCACCACACACTCGAGTGGCTTTATTGCTGTGTCGTTAGCCGTGGCACGGGCTGGTCCGCTGGCCAAACCAGCCTTGTCATTGTCCTTGAGCGGGGAGGAGTTTGTCAAGGATTAGACCCAGGCAGCTGCTGGCCCACTTCTCATCTCGTTTCAGCCGCCGCTAATCCTCAGTAAGGCCGCCTTAATGGCGCTGCCCGTTGCTGCTTGGCACAATGCAAACCTGAGTGAAGGAAAACAAAAAAAAAATGCTGTAAACATTCCCTTGCTTCTAGTGTTTCAAAATGTCTGAGAATGTCATGATGTGGTGTAGGATTGGCTGAGTGAAGGATTGTGGGGTAGAAAAAGTCAGAACATAAGTGGTATGATCTCCTCGGTCCTTGTCCGTGGGTAGCTGTCATGGGGACTGCGATATCTTTTGTGTCTATTCCTTTCCCCTCTCGCACAGAGCAGACAAGCACTTGCACCTGAGCACACTCCTGCATTCTTGGGACGTCGTTCTTGATATTTCTCCTCTCATTTCGTCTACCCCCCACCTCTCTCCCCAGATGTCACCTGCACTTTTCCTCCACCCTCCACTCCACATCCACCCCCCCCCCTGCCCCACTATGAAGGCACGGTCCAACAGGAGGGCCATTTGCATTTATATCACATGAGTAGTGTGCTCTGTGCACTTATGCCTGGGCTGAACAGCATGTTATCAACATGACACTTTGGAAATCGCCTGTCATCTCAAGCCCTCATCCCAAGGCTCATTTCACATGCAACATGAGCGTAGTACATTTCTCCCAAGTCTGAGGGAAATGAGTGTCTCAGCACACCCAAGTGCTCCCGGGAAGTCTTAATTCTTGTCTCCCTCTGCCTCATGCTTTGCATTCCAAAGAGCAGTGGTGTTTTTCCAAGTGTATCCAATTAAGTCTCCAACTCGTTTTTTTTGTTGTCGTCTTGTTTTCCTCGTCTTTATTAGGATAATGTGACTGACCAGATCTTCCAGAAGGCTGAGACGTTGCTGAAGAAGCTGGGAACCAGGGACAACCTCAAGGTAATATATTAAATTGCAGTGCGCTCGTTTTGCTCTGCTGTTTGAGATGATGTTGAGATTAAAGCTTAATGACCTCTGAGGTGAAATAAGGAAGGTGCCATTCAGATTTTTATGGGAGGCACGCCGGTGATTAAGAGAAACGGGATATAGGCAGAGACAGTTATGGTGCATACCCACCGAAAACTTGTCTACTCATCTTTCTACCAGTGCAATTTACTTAATTATAAATTATAATGCCTATATAATTAATCTCTTGCTAAATCAGGAGAGGTCAGGTTAATAATGACACCTTGGTTTATGAGTAGATTGCTGTAAAGGTAGGGTATGGCATGATGGTTCAGTCTATTAATGCAAATACTATGTCCTTAACCTTTGTAGAGAATGGGAAAGGGTGTGCAATGACATAAAATGCGGTCTCAAAGCTTAGTATAAAGTGTAACTTGACTACATCAGTGGTGGAAGAAGTACACCAACAACTCAAATTGTGTTATTTTTTGCCACTACTAATTTCTAACACTAATAACATCGCTGCTGGCAAAATGACTCCACGAAGCTGGACCCAGCCACATATTCAGGTCAGTGCCTGTGGGTCCCTCGGCTGTGTTCAAAATATTAAGTATGATTTTACCAGCAGACTGTTTAGCAACGGTCGATTTCAAGGCACCCTGTAGCTGCACCGAAAAATGATCGCAGCTAATTTTAATAACATATTAGATCACATATTGGGTTTCTAAACATTTACTTTTTTTGCATTGAAACATATTAGAACTTAATTAGATATTACATATTTATAGCTTTTGTTAACAGTACTCCAAGTATACCTGCCCCACCAGCACATAGTATCCCCCCCCAAAGTTGTTTTATTTTGTCCTAACCAATTCAACCAATCATAAAAATGACACATTGAAATAACATGTTTTACTAATATCTGATTGATTGGTTTGGCCCATTAAAACATGGAGGGGCAGCGAGAAAGCAGTGTCACTTATCTAATCAGCTTTTCATAAGCGCCAGACAGCTGACTGCCAGGGTTGTAGTGCTGTTTGTAATCCGCAGCCTCTGGAAAGTGCCAGGTCTGAGCACAGTGCCGTCACACACGGCAGTTCACCGTGTTTACCTTCAGTAAACCTTAATTTATGTTATTTAATATTTCAGTCTTATATACTGAGACTAGAGTTTTGCTCCTCCCCAAAATAAGTTGATGTTTGAAGTTTCAGAAGTGAAAATGCAATGTGGGGTTGCCATCTTACTGTATCTTCTCAGGATTTTGACTCTCTCTACAACACCCTCGTGCATTTAGCAGACAAGCTTGTGCTCTTAACTCTCTACTTATCTTGAATACATCAAATTATATTTTAGCTGCAGACCTTTCAGAAACTGCAGGCTGAAGAAAATATGATAGTGAAAAATAATAAGGCTGACACTCAACCACCATCCACTCTTAATTAGCGCTGCACTATCAGCGGGGAGTCCTCTCTCTCCCGCTCTCTATCATCCATTCTTTTTCTTCTCCACCCCAGCAGCCACAGAGACAGAGAATCACTTACATTCAAAAGAAAGTGTGCAAAAATGTTTTTACTCCGTCTCTGCAGCAAGCATGCTACGCCGCGTTGGGATTTGACCTTCATTGCAGGCCTTTTAATCTTCTGTTGAATGAAAAAAGAAATGTTTTCCAGCTCGATTGCTTATTCTCATAGATCAGCACGTTGCCCCAAAAATAGTTTGAGTGATTATTTGACCACACTCTCTTCAGAGTGCGTTTTGTGCACTTAAGTGGACACAAATCAATTTTTAGCACTTACAAAAATACATGGGTCAATTCACAGTCGCCCGACAGTAATGCACCAGCACCTTGGTGTATCTTAAAATGGCAACGGCAACTCGTCACTGGCAATGTGTTCTCCATTTCTTCATCTGGGGAAAAACAACAAGGTTTTTTTAGGCGATTCTACATACTTTCTGTTGCCGCGACGGTGGCACAGAGGTCTTATAAGCTCTTCTCAAAAGCTGATTGTAACAACCCAGCTTTAAAACTTGCAGACAGATTCTGTCTAACCATTCTTTGGTAACTTTCTGTGCTACTTTTCTGGCTAGTCAGCTTTCCAACAAAGCTAAAATGAAGCCAGAAAAACAAGTCTTTTAGTAAAGTGAGACGACTTAAGTTGGGACTAAAACAAATGGAACAACGCCGGTCAAGTCCAAATGGCTTGGTTACCTTTTTGATAAAGAAATCAATCTCAGAATATATATTTTTTTAAATGTCTCATCAGAAGGTAGCGCACAGCCCCTACAGTACATGTTGTTCTCAGTGTTAATGCTTGTCTCTACTTCTGCAGGTGTGGTTCTACAACGAGGCATGGCATGGTATGGCGTCCTTCCTCAGCGTGGCAAACAACGCCATCCTGAGGGGAAACCTGCCGGCGGGACAGGATCCCAGCCAGTATGGCATCTCTGTGTCCAATCACCCCCTCAACCTCACCAAGGAGCAGCTCTCCTTTGCAGCCATGTGAGTCATCGGACCGGGTTAAAGGGTTAGATGCTGCTGAGCTTTAGCTTTGTGGAGCAAAGGCGCAAGTTGAAAATGCCTGTCTGTTCGGCATTAATTCATCACACGTGCCTCGTGGTGGTCCAGGTCAGAGAAAACAGGGTAGGAAGGGACCAGGCCTCTAAAATGCGTGATTTAACATTTCCAAATCTATATGGATAACGTGTGCTCAGCATCTAATCGTGTTAAACAAAATGTTCTACGGTGTCTACAGCGTATGCTGCATTTATTTCCTGAAACTGCATCTTATTTTTCCTCCTTAAGATTCAATATTTAGCGCTGCTACATAACATTTCTCTCTTGCTGGCAGACACAGTTTTTGATTTTTCGAACAATACATCAGGAGATGCAGAGGAGAAGAGACTGATGGTGACTGGGGGAGCTGAGAGAGATAAAGCCGAGTGAGAGGGACAGAGCAACGGAGTGGGAGAAAGAGAAGCGGCGACAGCATAGACAAAGGGAGAACAGATGAGTAAGAGACAATACAATAGAAAGCGCAAGACAGATAGATAGATGAGGGATTTGTATGAGCCCTTTATGAGGATATACCCCTGTTTTCTGCTTTATCCCAGGGCTAGCAGTAGAGCAGCTCCTCATGAGAGTCAGAGATTAATGACGTGCTAAATCACAACATATGGATCCAACAGATCTCTGTGTACTGTTTTGTGATTGCTACCAGTTCTTTTGAGCTGGTGTCTATTCCTCAACATTATCTGTTGTTGATATTTAGTGTGTTCAGATATTTTGATCAACACTTTTAAAGGAAAGAAATTGGAATACATCCAACTGCAGCAAATTGCCGTACAGTGCCATAGCCACAACTCCTGACATTATAACGGCAATCCAGTGGCTGCTACCAATCAGCACATAGTAGCAGTTTTATTCCCGCACTCCACCGTCGCTCCGGGCCAATCCTCAGGTATTTATGTAGTGATCAGGTGCCCGACGACAGCCCTAAGTTAGAGAGGGACACTGCGGCATAGTTAAGGGATAATTACGACGGCCTGCCTACGATAGATTCAGGATGAGCCTCTTTTCCTCTCCACTTCTCTGTGCAGACTGTGACAACTGCAATTTATGAACGACGATTTCCAGATAGGCTTGGACACTTCTTCACTGGTGAATGAGTGCGCAGGCTGCAGACGAGAGTGGGGGGGGGAAGGTGCAGAGACATCTTGAGCAGATGACTTAAGCACTGTGGAATTAAGGTGTTTTAAGATCCACTTCAATTAGTTTCATATGAACAGTGGATCAAATGACAATGTGAAGAACTGTTGTTTTTAGAGTTTAGCTTTATTTGTAATAAAATCTCTCTGAAGAAAGTCGATGCATACAACTATCCAAAGTACCACTTCATTTGCACAATGTCTCTGTGTTTCATCTGCATTGGCGCAAAAAATAGGACCTTCCAATTCTCTCTCATTTTCAGAAATGTCAGACTTTGGCACCATTTAAATTTGGAGATGCACAGTATGTATCACTTCTTAATTGCTCAGGAATATCAATTTGGCAACTGACAAAAAAACTTCTGCTCTTCCGCCCCGGTTGAATTTGATGTGTAATTTGGCTACACTCAAATTAATAGTATTTCTGATTCCTGCACGCTATCTGCAGAAATATCCCATTTAAAAACCCTATACGGATGAGCTACCAAATTAATTGTAATATGCCCCTATCAAAATTGAAATGGTTCTCTATGTTATCTACATAATACTGTATAATACAAATGACAACCCGAAAGTTGTGCCAGGAGCTTCAGATTTGATAATTAGCTCAAGCTTTCAGCCCCCCCTACACTTTAACATTTAAGACTGCGCCCTGCAGCCCTTGTCATTAAAAAAACCTAAAGGAAAGCAATAGATCCTGTAAAGCTCGAGTCCCGCTGCTCATCTTTCTTGCTCTTCCATTATTAGTTAATTAGCAGATTGCTTGTCCTCTTCTTCACAGCAATTAACCGGCTTCAAGCATTCAGGGTTAGATCATTCACAGCATTGTGTCCCCTTCATTATCAAACCACCCAACCAGAGCACATAGCCCATTGAAACCTGTTGAAATGTGGGCCCGGTACCCACTGCGGTGAGTTATTTCATATTTATATGTTTTAATTGCGTCTGATGATGAATACAGCCATGTTGCCACACAGGGTAACTTATTTAAATATGCTAGTCACACAGCAGGAAATCACGTAAGAGATTATGGCGGGCCGAAGGTGAGGGTTTAAAGAATACACCACGGTGTTATCCGATGCTAAGTGAGCAGGCACGACGGAGGACATTCTCAAAGCTAGGATGGCGTGAATGAAGACACGACAGTGAAACGAAGGTCAACGTCTTGGAGGAGAAAGGGACCATTTGTTTTAAACATGAAAGAAGGAGACTGTTGCATATAAAAAGTCTGGTGAAGACTTTAAATATCTGCTCCTGTATTCTCTTTACCTGGAGATACGGATTTAAGGTGAAGCTATCATGGTTTCAGAAGGCTAATGAGCCGGCTTATATATATACAAACTGCATTTTCAGAGCTTTCCATTAATCTATGTAGTGCTAATGTCTAATGAAGTCATTAATACTGACACACGCCTGAGACTTTAGTTATATAGATTATTTCTGAAGGTGCAACAAAATGCATCCTAATTATTGTAATGTGTTTTTTGCATTACAGGAAATGAGCCAAATGCTGCTTCAACGTTGTTTACGTGTCATCTGACTCATTTCCCAGAAATAAGAGAACCAACAAGTGGCCTGTTTTTATCCCCTTGAATCTTGCGTACACTTTTTCCGGAGCACAGAACAGTAACATTTTCTGTTTTTCTCACCTACACCAGCGTTTTTTTGGTCTTTTTGCCAAAGGAGGTAACCGTGAATGCTTTGCACTTAAAATTGAAAATGAAGTGAACCGGTATGTATATGTGTGTATCCCAGTAAGAAGTCATAGAAACCGTTACCCACGCCTTGGATCTCTCTGGCATCAGCAAAACAATCCCTCTCCTGCCGTTAGCTCATCCAACACTCTGTTGCTCGGATTTTGACTCAGTCTAGGAAACATGAACGCATTTGACCGATCCTTGCTTCCTTACGCTGGCTACACGTTACGTTTAGAATTGATTTTAAGATATTATTGATTCTGTACAAAGCCCTGAGAGACCTCGCCCAAAGTTATCAGCTCTCATATTGCCCTGTGTCCCTTCTCAAACCCTGACATCCTCAGTTATATTGTTCCTTGTTGTAACAAAGTCCAGATTCATACATCATCTCTATTTGTATGTGTTAAGGTGTTGGCTTTTAGTTTATTTAGTTCTCTTTGTCTTTTAAATGTGTTCTTTTTATATTATAAAGCACTTTGTAACGGTGTTTTGAAAGGTGCTATTTTAATAAAGTGTATTATTATTATACATTAAAATGAATACTAGAGCTCTCATCACTTGCATTGAAGTCATGAGACCATTTAATGAAGATTTCAGTTGAGTTAAGGTCTGTATTAAGATATTTCATATTCCAATCCGTGTCTACAGTTTAAACCAAAGCAACTTACAGTAGGCTGAGGTAATGGCTTACGTGTCTTAGCATATGAAACACAGTGGCAACAATATGATCATCCTATTTACCTGTGTTGTAATGGAATCATTTTCATCTTCGTGGCCTTCTTTTTCAACATGTTGTTGACAGTTTAGACATCTCCGCTCCTATTTTGGTGTTTCATTGTGAGTGTTGTGGTGCACACCATTACCTCTCCACTCAACTTCCTGTTTGCTGTTCTCCATTCAATCACAGGGCCACGACCTCCACTGACGTGGTGGTGTCCATCTGCGTTATCTTTGCCATGTCCTTCATCCCGGCCAGCTTTGTCCTCTTCCTCATCCAAGAGAGGGTGAACAAAGCCAAACATCTGCAATTTGTCAGTGGAGTAAACCCAGCTGTCTACTGGTTGGCCAATTTTGCCTGGGACATGGTAAGTATCAGCTTCGTCAGGCTGCTTTATCACCTCTTAATTGACCATAACTTCTTAAAGTACAAAATATTATTGCCATTTATTTACGTGCTTCATAAAATCTGTGTTAAAACTACACGATATGCATGATAATGCAACTCATTCGACTGTAGTTTCAGTGCTGTAGGCCTCAATTTACCTTATTGTGACGCTTTCTAATGTACTATCCAGTAGATTTGTATCCAGCTAAGGCTGAATGTAACAAAAAAAAATACCCATTTGCAGTAATTGATAATGCAGCTTTGACACCGCTGGCTTCTGGGAAAAAGCTTCCCCAAAGCAACAGTTATTAGCCGAGGCGTACTTATCGATGCTGGCTGCCCCCACTGGTTACACTCAACAGGCTTACTGACAGTGTCCCTGAGGCATAATGGGAGTAAACATTTTATCAGGTACCTTTGGTAAAGAAATGGCACCAGGATGCTCATCATTATGGTGGATAAATGCTGTCTGAGTGGAAGACAAATGCACCTAAAGAGCCGGTCTAATGAGTCTAGCCTGAAGCTCTCTGCATTAGTATACACACTCTATCAAGGGTGATATTACAGGGAATCCAGGTTGAAAAATCCCTTAATATTTCAGTTTAAACTTTTTCTGTTCTTTGTAAATAAACATGTATCATTGTATCTTGATGCTTTATTTGTATTTTATCTCTACTACATCATTTACGACATCAACGATGGGAAACTGCAATATTACACCTAGAAGTAAAAGCTCTCGTTTCCAGCCTTCTTTGGATATTAAATCAATATAAGTCTTAGTTGAAAAACAATTCGAAATCATTGGGACCACTTGCCTCAAACACGAGAATTAGATGGGTCTATTATTCAGGGTATTAATTATAAAATTGAAGGGGGATGTATTTGAGTGCTAATGATATTACTTCATAATTACACGTCCTTTCCATGAAAATGGGGGGGGGGGGGGATAATGTTAATGATTGAAAATGTTTTTAAGCCGTCACTAATGAAGAGAAATGTATTTCTTAACTGGCCTCTACTTGTGATGGAGGGTAGCTGCTTATTCTTCCGCGTGCTTGTTTATGTTCGTTCCCACAGTGTAACTACATCATCCCGTGCTTGATTGTGATTGTGATCTTCCTCTGCTTCCAACAAAAAGCCTACGTTTCACCTCCTAACCTGCCTGCTTTGATTCTGCTGCTTATTTTGTATGGGTAAGTACATTACAAAGTCGATACTTACCAACCTTAAATTTCCTGTTTACATTTTTTTAGTATTGCAGGCAAAATGTGCAACACATTCATTAAAGCTGAATAGTATAAAGTAGGTACTGTGTGATGATCAGAGCATGAGTGCAATGTAGTGGTTGTTGCGTCATTGTATGTTCCCAAGTGAAAGCCAATGAAAATCAATATGTTAACGCGGCGTTCCACGTATAGCACGCAACATGATCAGCCGTATCGCGAAGCATAAAGTAATGGGTCGCATGATGTCAAAAATGTATCAAAGAGATTTAGAGACTGACCTTTAAGCCGACAGATAAAACATTATGAAACACTTAAAAATCTGTGGTCAATTGGATTTTTTTTTTTTTTATTCCTGCCTGCGTGCCCATAATCATACTGAAGTCATTCATAAAATGTTTAAAATAGATTGAGCTGTTGTTTTACTACTTCAGTGATTACTGAGAGCAGATCCTCACTTCTACTACCTCTAATACTGAACTTGAACTACTGCAGGCCAAGCGTGGGTGGCATTTATTGTTCAGCAGTGTTTTATGGGTCAGTTACTGAACATGCAAATGATCAGAAGAGGATGCCATGAAACTGTACAATTTACTTGGTAGTCTGCGTTGTAAATGGCATGAATTCTACTAGCATGGCATTGGTGTTGAGTGTGTGACAGTGTCTTGTGTTCTGTAGGTGGGCCATCACCCCCATGATGTACCCAGCCTCCTTCATCTTCAGCGTGCCCAGCACGGCCTACGTGGTGCTGACTTGCCTCAACCTCTTCATTGGCATTAACGGCAGCATCGCGACCTTTGTGATGGAGCTCTTTGATGATGATGTGAGTAGCTGCCACACACATACGCACATATACTGGAAGAGACTCACGTATATGAGCAATTTTAACTTGGTGGAAGAAACAGGATGGCTAATTGACTTGAATCATAGATAAACGCTGTGTTTTTTCAAGGCAAAGGCTTCCATACACATGTGGGTGAAGTGTATACCCACCTGGTATAACTTTTAATTTATTTCCTTTATCATCTCAAGGATTTTTTTTCAAAGGAAGTTATTTCCCCTATTCTCTTTAATGTTTAACCGTTTGGTGAGAATTGGGTCTTCGGAGAACTTTCCTCATCCATCTTTCAGCAAGTGTTCGTTTAAACTGCAAGCTGCTTCGGTCTCAGGGGAATCAAAAGACAAAGACACCAAAAAAAAGACCTGCATAAGTAATGGAGAGCTTAGGAAGAGAAAGAGACTGAGACAGAGGGATGGTGACTGTCAGTCATTTTACTTTTGATTCGAATTTAAATGATATTTCATAAAAAATTTAATAAATAAATACAAAAACAGTGAGAAATTAGTCTATTCTGACTCTACAATTTGCTTCACAGCCAGACTTCTCAATGGGAAGTGCCTTACAACGGTGCCTTACAGGTTGTAATGATTGAGAAAGTGATCCTCTCCTCTTGGTGTCTTTTTCTTTTGTTCTCTGAACTAAATATGACTCATTTCATTTGGAGACTTAATTGTTATTTACGTGATTAGCACACATCCCCTACTTTTGGATTTATTTTTTCTCACTTCCTATTTTTTGCCTCGTGCTGATCAGTCATTCCTTGTCAACAGACACAATGCCGTTTCACTCCCTTGACAAGCTGCTTATCCATCTGATGCTTCATCGGAATGTCTCCCACAGCTCTGAGCCCACACTTCAGACTGAGCGTAATGTTGTCTGGGAGAATTTGCCTCTGCACACTCTGTGTCCCCCCCCCCCCCCTCCCTCCCCCTCCCTCCCTCCCCCCGACACGCCTGCCTCTGACTTGATGTTTCCTCTGGCGCCGCTCGTCGATGGCGTGGAGTTTTCTTGTCTCCTAACGAGGCCGCCTCCTCATTTGCATTGTGATTTCATTATCACAAACATTCATTATCAATTTGTATTGTTCATCTGGCAAGTCTTGTCTGTCATTGTTGCCATTTCGTTGTCTCTGCATCCACTTTATTTATTGATACGACGTTAGAGGAGCGTATTACTCATACAGGGTGCCATTGGAAATAATTTAATGGACAGCATGTTGCCCACTGGCAGTGTAAAGGGACAGATTTATTGTGCTCTTCTCTTGTCCAAGACGTTAGGGAAAGAGATAGTGCTTCTCTGAGACTTGACAGGGACAGAGGTCCGTGGTAATTCTGCTAATCTGACTTGATTTCACTGCCGATAAGAGAGCCTGATGGGTCAACATCAATCAACAAATGCTACAACTCTCCAAGTTTCCATGTGTCCCCTGTTCAGCGTTGATATCTTTAGGGAAAAGACTCTTCACAAAATGGCTAGCTTAGATACAACAGTGTGCTCAAGTCAGGCATAAAGGGTAGATCCTACATCTGACAGCTCAAACTAGTCTTCCCCTCTTGCGACTTCTACCGTTTCAAAGCTTTGTCTCATCGTTTTTAGACTCCTCAGCGGTGGCATTAGTTAAACAATGTCACTCAAAAGCAAAGCCACAGGCCTCAGTCTGCTCTCTGTTTTCAAGCACAGGGTGGATCTAGATCCCTTTTGGGCATAGCACTATTTTTCCAAGAGAGGAAGCAGAGCTGCAGTGTTACGGACTCGGTGCCCCAGTTTTGTCTCGAGACCAATGGGAGATTGTTTTTCCCCCTCAGGACTGTCCCGCTCCCTGTGGATTGCATCAATCCTTGTATGCTTGAAGCAGTGTCTGAGTCAATACCTCCACCACGTGCCACTCATAGATAACCACAGGCACGGATAGATTTTCCAGGATAAACATAAAAGCGTGGGCAGGTACTACCTGCCTCATGTAGTGTAATTGTGTAGAGTCCAGCATCCTTTATCAGCGGGGTGTTTAAAATAGGCATTACAATCAGTCCTTTTATATAGCATGACAGAAGCAAGGGCTCCTGCTGACTAAGTCCAGTTAACTCTCTACCCCTTCTAAAAAAACAAAACAAGTATAGTCTTACAAGCAAAGCAATAATTTAGCTAGATTACCATCAAAATTCTTGAACTTGGTGGCTGAAAGCGCTCCTACCTTTACACAAGAACTGCAGTAGCTTAGAAAAACATGGATATCATCTGCAGAATATATCCAACTAGACTGTTTTTGAGCCTCATATTGTGTCAGACTGCTCTCATTGTGATTCACAGCATTATGAATGAAGCCGTGCTGTGGGAATAACCACATGTAGCGATATGGGTCAGATAAGCGGCTCGCAGACCGTACCACCTTCAAAGCCATGTGAAAATGATTCGTAGGCATACAGCACAAAAATAAGGAGGAAAATTGTCGAGCCTATCATCATCCCCAAACCAAGAAGCCTCTAAGATCTCCTTGATGAACACCCAGTGAAGAAAAGATGTTATACTTCATGTATTGATCTCATATTAGGTCTTGCTCTCTTCGCACTCCTCTGCCAGACAGATGGGCCGCATTCAGCCAAGGTCGTAGCTGTTTGTGTATTCGACTTTCTTTATCTCTGTATAATGAATGTTCAGAACGGAGGTTTTCTTCAACAAATCCCAAGACATTTCGAACAACCGGGGGATACAAATATATTTGACATTAATATGTTTGCAAACCGTAACGAAAGATAGTGTTAACGCATTTTAAGGTATATATTCCTCTGTTACATTGAACTGCAGATGCAAAGATTGTTTTAGTTTCCATATTTAAATAATTGCTGTAATGAAAGGACAAATGCATATCAACTGGATACAAGTCAACATAACAAACTGGTTCAGAAATACACACTTAAGTGTAATCTGTTTATTGGAATTGCTAATGTGCCTGAACGCACCTCAGCTCCACTTAGTATGAGCTATTGTAATAATTAGACATAAGAAATGTCAGCGTTGTGCTTTATTGGCATTATCTGAAACATATTGCCAGCCGAGGCACCTTGTGAGTCTTTGTGCGAGTCATCATGGCAAAATGTACTTTGCCAGGTGTTTATGTATCGGTCTGTCTTTGGTCACATATTGTCACCGTCTTAGTGTCACAACCCCGTTAGATGCATACACAAAACTTTACAGTAGCTCGGAGCAAAATGTGGGCCGGGTTTGAAGACGGGTGTGGTCCGAGCAACGGTGCTGGAGGCATCTCCCTTATTTTACTCTTGGCTATGAATTGCCATTGCATTTCTTTGCACCCTTTAGTCTTCAAGCAAACGTTTATAGAAAGATAAAAGGAGTGATGCATTATTGTTGAAGACATTGGCGGACATCTGAAGATTTGACACCGTGATCAATGGGGCCTTTTTATCACACTCTGATATGTGCCTTAGAGAAATTTAGAGTCATCTCTTCATGTGCATGTGGCCACTTTCCTATCTTGAATTCCGTTCAAGTTTGATTCCTTTCTTCTTTTTGACATGGAAGATGAAAAGGAATATAGATTAAATTATTTTTCAAATTGTTTTGCTGCATTCATGTCAATTTTAGACCGTCCAAGATGGGGCCGAGACAAAAAGACTTTGCATGCATGACGTCAGCAGAGCTTTTCTTCTCGAATTTGGAGCTACAGTGCAGTTGCTTTGTCACTTTTCTGATCAGATCTGGTCATGCCTTTTCTTCCATTATCATGTGGAAGAAGCAATGCAACGAAGAAGAGAAGAGGAAGTTATGGAACTAAGAAAAAGCAATGACAAGAAGAAGTGACGAAACAAGATCAAAGGAGAGTTACGAGTTAGATGAGAAGATCAAGACCACTCTTATGTCTGTCTGCTAAATATAAAACTATGGACATATGAAGTAGAATCAAGACTTGAAACACCTAACCTGGGTCCAAGGGTGACACAATCCACCCACAAGCGATTCACGAAAGTGACAATTAGCCATTTCACGACCTGACTGTTTCTTGGCAGGGACCAGTTGCCAGGCAACCTGTGCAAACTCCAGGAAGTTACTAACACAAGATGTAATATGCTAAGTAGTAAACTTTAGACATGCTCGTTGATGCACTTTATTATCTTTGGACAGAGCCAGGCTAGTTCTCCCCCCCCCCCCCCCCCCTGTTTGCAGTCTTTTCGCTAAGCTAAGCTAACCAGCTGCTGGCTCCGACTACATATTCACCGTAGAGATGTAGTAGTGTTATCAATCTCATCTAACTCTGTGCAACAAAAGCAAATAATCAGACCTCCCAACATGTTGAAATATTCATCTGAAAAGACAGAAATCCAGTAAAGTTACTTTTTGTTTAAAGGTAGACAGGCTTCATGCACTCATCCTCAACTGCCAATTGAAAGCTTACTCAGTGAAACTCATAAATCACAGAGCAGGTACACACACCCATGAATATATTTTGCGAACGACAATTGCCATCATCTGGAATTCTTGCACACAGCTTGAACAAAATGCACTGCCACCCCCGCCCCGCCTACCCTTTGCTTGGGCTCGCCCAGAAACCAAAAAATGATGAATTTATGTTCTTTCTCCATGTATGCAAGAGCTTTGAAGACTATGCTGCATTGAAGCAGCAGCCTCTGCATAATGCATGAACTTGCTTTCGAACATGCCAAACGTAGTCATGTGTTTAGTCTTCCCTCTCCCATACCTTCCTTCCTCCCTGACTTACTGTACCTCCGTCCTTATTTGAGCCAGTTTGTTATAGCTCAGTCCATTGTGTGTTCATTAAATTCATTATTTCCTTTGTGCTTTACTCTGGCACCATTGAATTGCAGCCTCAGGAAGGAGAGAAAGGGACAATTTTGGGGAGAAGGACAAATTGTAGCTTGGAAATGCCCTGTCAAGATAAGACTTTATGTATGCCTTGTGAAACTGAAACAATATGCTTTGGCTTTTTGTTTGTGTGTACCTGTCTCTTAGTTCTTGTACACAGTATCAGAAGAAAGAACAGAGGCAGACGCACAGAGTTTTGTCTGTGTTTCCGCAGTTTTTGTCTTTTGCCAGCTGTGTCTTTTTGGTCTCAGGGTGCTCCTTCCACCCTTAGTTAGGATTTTAAGGATGAACATCTGCTTACCTGAGCACCACCTCATCAATTTGTGTTTACACATTCTGTGTGTGTGCTACCTCACAGATCACACAGTATGTTCCCTAATGCTTGCTGAATCCCAACATCAAGGAGCTGGATGAACTTAGACGCTCTGTGCTTCCTCAGCGGGCCATTTAGAACCTCGCAACACAGCAGCTCGCAGCGTGCAAATGTAGTGCAGGGTGTTTTTTAATTATCCGTGCTTGCGTCAGAGCACTACGCACTGTCTTCCAAACCTCTTGCGCCGCTGGCCCTGCTGATTCAAGGCGGCGAGTCAACATATTGGGCTTGTGCCTGCCTAATTCCCAGTCGGGGCTTAATCAAAGTTTCTACATTACATTTTACACTCATTTGTATCTTGTTTTTTGTGATTGTGTGCATTTTCCTCAACAGAATGTCACCCGCATCAATGACATAGTGAAAAACGTGCTGCTGATATTCCCACATTTCTGTCTGGGCAGAGGTCTAATTGACATGGCCAAGAACCAGGCAATGGCCACCCTCTTCAGCAGTTTTGGTAAGAGGCCACCACCACTATGACAGCGTAACTGTATGTTTGTAGCATAACAATATTCTAGCAGTGACACAGCTCCATAAACCTCCTGCAGAGCTCTATTCCACCCTACATGTGGTACATTTACACAGCAGACATAGAGAAGAGGGGACCAGGTTTGTGGAGGTGGAGGCAGGGTTGAGGAGGCCATCAAGAGGCACATGAAAGAGGAAGAGCAGTCTTACCTGCAGAGAGAGGAGCAGGAAATAGTGACTTGAGGAATCATTTGCGACGGTTGGCGGGAGAGCAGGACGGGAAAGCAATCACAACCTAAAAGGGCCAGTGTGGAGAGCTGCTATTTACCAGAGAATGAGACCGCAAGCACTTTCGTTTTACTTGTCTACTTACTCTGCCCCCTCGGGCTCAAGGGTTGTAGAATCTGAGAGAGGGAGGAAAGACAGAGAGCAGAATTTAAAATGATCAGAGTGGGGGGCGGGGCTGTCACCGGTTTACTTGAGGGTTCATTAGCCAAAAAAAAGGCTTCAACATGAAAGGTACAGGATATCATTGATTTCCGCACATGACGGCACTTTTTTACATTTTATTTTTTAAGGCTAAGTGGCATTTTAAACAGCTGGCTTTTGGCAATGAATATGTCTCAAAAACACTTCAAAGACCTGACAAATGCCAGCGCTCCTCTAACTTTTGACAAAGACATATTTGGCTGTCCATGAAAGAAAACACACATCTGCTTATTCCTTTTTTGAAGACATGTCTGCTAAATCATACTCCGAGCTTGTAGATAAGGGCTGGATGTTAACATGAATTGACACACAGCAATAAAGCATTTAATTACCTCCCATTTTCTGTGTATTGACTTTTTTTTTTTTTCTTCATCCTGCTACAGGGGAAGACCGTTTCAAGGACCCACTGAGCTGGGATATGGTGGGAAAGAACCTTTGTGCCATGTCCATCCAGGGAGCCGTCATGTTTTCCATCACAATCCTCATCCAGTACAAGTTTTTCTGCAAACCAAGGTAAAAGTCTGGTATTTCAGATTAAAGTAGTTAAAAACTGGCCGAGGAAAGTTCCGTACACTAGACTGATGTTTCTTACTGTTATCGTTCCGTGTTTTCAATCCAGTATTTGTTTCAGTGAGATAAAACACTCCCTCACCCAAAATTGCTGAGATCGTTTCATCGAGCTTAAACTTTGACCGAGATAATTTGTCATGCGAGGTCATGTGCATTTTAATAAACGGTGTTATGCCAACTGTGGTTGACTTCTTCCTGCCAGGCTTATTTCAGGAAAACCATTACCTGCAGAGGAGGAGGATGTCGATGTCGCTCGGGAACGCAAGCGCTTGTATGAAGGCAAGGCCCAGAAAGACCTTCTGAGGATCTGCGACCTCACTAAGGTATTGTATATTCAGACTTTCAATCCTCCTCAGTCTGGCTCGGTACTTTTCTTTACGCCGTTCTCCAGTCCAGGTTAGTCCTCGGCTCTCCTTCCAGCCGCGGTGCTCTCTTCCCCCTCTCCTCTCCTCCTGCAGCTCTTAAGTCCTGCCTCAATCAGGTGGCTTAAACACCCACACCTGGGTGAGCGGTGAGGCCTTCTGGGAGCTGTAGTTGGTGCATCGGCGGCCATCTTGTGGTGTGGCTGCTGATCGTTAAAGGGGAGGTAGCACCCATCTACCACCTGGCCCCTGGTGATGCCACAGTGTACAAAGTCATGTGATATATGTACATTTCACATTTTTTTAGGTACCAGAAAATTCAACAGCCCACCTCCACACGTTTCCTTTATCTTCTCTTTCTATTTCATCCTTTCTGGGGTTTTTTCATTATTACTTTTACTCTAATTTGTATTCTTCATAACAAATACTCGCTAGCGCAGTATGCCACTTTGCTTTTCACTGCACATATTTTATGAGCATGGCAAACAACACAGTGTTATTTTTCTCTTGTAATTAACTTCTCTGTTCAGCCGTTACTTTGTTATTTTCTGACATGATACAGTAGTAACCTACACTGCTTAAATGGCCGTAATCCACTTTATCCGTGCATGTGAATGTTGGGAGTAGTTTTTGAAGGTATTTATTTTCCTTGCACCTGCATAATTCAGTTTGCAAGGCAAATGAGAAAGACAGATTACAACTGTGCAGCTGTGAACAAACATCACGAGTGAGCATCAGAACTAAACAAGATTGCATTTTAGGGGTGTAAAGGTCCGCACTCGTATACAGCTCTGGCCCTTCCCACATCGCGGCAGGTGAAGTCGAGCACGCCGTGGTGGTGCGCGCCTCAACACAGCCGAGATTAACGCTTCATCCATCGGCAGATGTTTCTTCCCTGCGGGGGGCATGGCAGCAGGAAGTGTCGCCGCAGCAGCCTGCTTTGCAGCTCCAGTGCCGACAGCTGGGCGATCTTAACAGCCTTTTGCTTCTTACCACCCTTCTTCGCTCCTCGACTCCCTCGGTCTCCGCAGTCTCACTATACTTAATCTTTCACTCGTTGCTCACGGACACAGACGTGCTCCACACTCCCTATAGGGTAATTACCGAACAAGTGCTGGGTAAATCAGTTGGATGGGTAATGTCTTACAAATCATCTCGCAAGGTGAAACCGTGTGGTGCGGAAGGTTCCTTTACCAGCAAAAACCTGTCGAGAGAACTTTTTAATGTTCTGCAAACTTGTGAAAACACTAAAATCTCCTCTGTAAATACAGCTTAAAACGGTGCCGAAATGTTAAGAACAAGATTTGATTGTCTGCTGTTGACAATATTTCACTGAGATGAGACTCAGTGGCCCGTCATCACACAGAAACAGCAGTACAGTGGCAGAAGGCATCAGGATTCTTCCTGCAGTGCCCTCATTGACTCCCACCACAGCTGTGCCCCATCCATTTGGGATGTAGATAACAAATTGATCAATGAGCGCATTGGCTTTGGTGGCCATGTGCCACAGGCTGAGCCCTGTCATAAATCTGAGCATGCCTCTGAAGCGATCGACAGCCCATCAATCATGTGTCAGATTCCTGCTCCTCCCCTTCCTTTTCCTGCTGCTCTAAACAGGAGCATTTTGCAAGGCGCCCCCACCTGCTAGCCTCCACTTAGCTGCTGCATTAGCGTCGGCACTGTAATCGATGGAGACCGTAATGGAAGTGCGTCCGTCTGTGAGCATTTTCCAGGCCCAGTGCTCTCGCTTTAACCTTCCGGTCACTCACTAAGTTGACAGAGGAAGTTTTACAGTACCTCGTGACAGCTGTTTGAGTTCAGGAGACTAAATAGTGATGAGTTGCACCTTGGAATACTTCAAGTATACTTCAAGTATTCCAAGGTGCAGCTCATGTGATTATATTTATTCTGAGCACATAAAAGGTTTGGATGCGTCTCGTTTGACAAGAGCTGTGTGTTGTATGGTGACATAAAGGCTGCCTTTGTGGGACAAAATATTGATGTATATATGTGTTAAAAAACAACGTTTTTTGAGTGGTCTTTTTTCTTGTCCATAATATCAAAATATTAACTTTAAAGAGAAGGAATTATGTAATCTCGTGAGAGAGAGAGAAAAGAAGGGTTAGAATAAATAGTTAAAAGTAATGGTTGAAGTGATAAGGAAAATGGAAGATGGCAGGTGGTGTTTGTGAAGGGGTACATGAGCTCATCTTGTAGGGCCGTGGGGGTACATCAGCCCAAAAAACGTTGTATACACACCTTACACTGCTGTGAATGAATAGACCTTGGAGGGTTCTTTTTGAATAAAGCAGTGTCAGCGTCGGGGTTTACTACCTGAGCTGAAGCATTCGGCGCTTGAAGCTTGTGATTTTCTCACGTAAATCTATATTTTAGGTTTCCAAAACTGCCGGCATCACATCCTCTCAACTGTCTCATCTGATTAGACGTCAGCCCGCTTATCATGACAGCTGCTGTGGTGCTCGAGTCAGAGGGGAATTATCCTTTAATTGCCTTCCTCCATACATGTATATGCTGCTTTGATGTGGCTTTAGCACTGCAAACTGTCACTAAAAAGTAGTGCGCGTAATCCAGGTTGATAAGTACTGAGTGCAGCTGCCAGATGGCACTGGAAGAATGGTGGATCTATGCAACTCCTGCTTTTATCTAATGCGTTTGATGTGCCAACTGTGTAATATATGCAATGTCATTGTTTGTCAGGTTTGAAGTGGCAGTTCTAAATTTACTTTTGCCCGTTAGCGTTCTGAATGGAGCGTTTTTAAATGGCGGATAACATGGTCTAAAGATTCTATACAGGAAACGCATCCTTCATACTTGGAAATGTATGTTGTCACTTTTTCTGTTTTAACATTCACCGTTTTGAGTCTCTTGACACTCACATACAGTGCGGGCTTGTAAACACGCGTAGCACTCATCGAGAAACAGCCAACAGTAGTCACTCTTTCATAACCCAAAGGGGCACAGTGCTGTCCTTGATTTAGAATTTTAACAGAATTTTTTGTCATTCTGTGACAGAATGACTGTCACAGTCAGCAGCAACAACAACAAAGGCCTTGTCTTGTCTTTTTTCGCGCTAGAGTAAGACAACGCTGCTTTCAAACCACTTTGAAAACATGTCAAACCCTAACATACCGGTAGTCTCGGATGTGGAAAAATACCTCGTGCATTAAATACCTCATTGTGTTGAATGTTCGACTGCTGAATTTTTCCTAAGATTGTCGAAAAAGAATGTAGAAATCATGTTCTCTTCAAGTGGGAGTTTCTTTACCACCTCTGGCAGATGATGCAGACTTGAATGCAAATGCGCATGGATGAGGCTGGTCAGCGGGGGGAGGATGTGGACGCTGCATGGAAAGTGTTCATGGTGTGATGCGGTACAACATCAATCACCTTCTCGTTTCCAGTGCCGCTACATGATTTTAGCAGGATACTGACTTACAATCAGAATGTGAGACGTTTTGCTCCCCTGAGAGATGGGATTCTGCATCCCATGTGGTGTAGTTTTCTTTTTTTTAGGGACGGCAATGTTGATCCGTCTAACCGTCTTTCCGTTTGGATTACCATGGAATTTGGTTTACATATTCATGGTCACTCGGCGCTGCGTCTTAATGACTGATGAGATTAACTAACTTCATGTACTGTAGCAACACCAACAGCTCAAAATTACTTTAGTTTATAACATGATATCTAGCTAAAAGTCCCATCAGCCTCTTTTGTTTTTTGTGATTAATGCTAACATAGCATGCTAACATGCTCATGTTATCTTGGTATTACAAGCTTAACAACAGTATGTTAAATGTATTAGTTATCATAGCTGCAATCTTCAATATTTTCATATAGATAAAGGGTGCAGTGTGCAGAGCGGTTTAGCTTCATTAAGCTCATCGTGTTGGCTTCACTGCCCGTAACTTTCTCTCAGTTTTACGCTCTTATCAGCGGCATTTCCAGCAGCGACAGGCAGCTGTTTAAGTTTAACATCACGACCTTACACTGTCCCTGGTTCGGCTGTAGACTTATAGCATGTGTAATAGATTTCTTTAAGTACTTTTCAGCTTAAGGACAACATTCCTTTTTCGCCAAAGTCATCTCAGTATATTGACACCGCTAAACGCAGCTGCAGTAAAGCTGGTGTCCATACATAGAATATTGGGAGACTTGTGAGTGTGCTGAAGGTTATTGAGGGTACTGAAGTGGTACTCAAAGTGGAGACAGATTTCCTCATGAATACTGTCATGCAGTCACAAATACTAATGTTCATGTCCTCCTCTTCTCCCCTCTTGTGGAAGTGTCTAACTTTTCTTTTTACTACCTTTTCCCATCTGGAGGGCTCTAAATGTTGCAAATGATCCCTTCTTGATCATTTCTTTTCCTCCACTTTCTCTGTCTCTCTCCCTTCTGCTTTTCCCACCTGCTCCTTCCATCTCTGCTCTTCCCCGCTGCTCTGGGCTATCGCTCCATATTTCGTCATGCTATCCTCTCTTGTTGTCTTCCTCACTGTCTGCTCCCCACCCGTCCCTGCCCCCCTGCCTTCTCTTTCTCTGGCTGGCTGGTTGATTCATTTTATTGTCTGCTCCCTGCAGATATACTCTCGGAAGGGCACCCCTGCTGTGGACAGGCTATGTGTGGGAGTACCCGCCGCAGAGGTGAGCCAAATGCTGCCGAATCACACTTCTTCATGCCTATAGTCTGTTTGATTTGTGTCCATGTAAGACGACTTTCTAGCTCCTAAACATTTGATTCACTTTCAAAATTCACCAGCAACAAATCAGTACAATTTGAAATGGATGATAATATTTACAAAATGTCGACACATGAGAGCAGGGAGCAATGAGCAGATATACTCTGTCTGGGCTTTGATTTACAGTTTTCCAGTTATTTACTTGAAGATTTGAGTTGTTGTTTGGCTCCGTCTTGCCTTTTTACTGAGTGGAATCGAAATATCTTTCAAATGCTGCTCAGAGAAGGCGTTAGGAGAAACACTAATCTCCTTATCGGGCTTGTTTTCTGCCATTGTATTACTGCCAAGCATGTGTGTGCTAAAAACCGCACAAGCGGGCTCGTAGAAGAGCATTGCCAGAGCAACGGGGTCTATCAAACGAAGGAATGAGGACCCAGTGACGCTTAGTTCAGAACACTGCCAAATTAGCAGTGGGAAACAAAAATCCACCAAATACAACAAAGTAAACTTTTTCACAGTTTTTGACTTCAGAACCTTTCTGTGAAATTGATGAACTGTCAATGTAAAGCATCCTTACTCATTACGACATGTTATACATTACACACACACATACACTGCACCGCTGGAAGCTTCATTTAAACATAATCTCAAATGCTGACAGGCGGTCGTGCTCGTTGGACTTTCCAGCTGTATCAATCCTCCCGGCCAACTGTTTACTCAAAGCCCAATGTAAATGCCAGTGGAATATTGTGATTCACAGGGCTCTACTGATCACACACTGCATTTCCATGCATTATTTACATCAAGCTTAGTCCTCAGCTATATGCAGGCACAGGTCACAAACAAGCAGGGATCAATGAATGACAGCAATCAAATATTGATGCCGGCGCTAGAGCACCTAAGGCGGGTCACATGACCGCGGGGCTGCGTAGAGACAACTTCCTGCCGCATTCCCTCCAGGGGGAAGTCAAAATCAGCAGTATCAGGGAGAAAAGATAGAGCGGGATAATAGTGTTTGTTGTAGAAATTTAGAGAGGCAGGAAGTTGTGGGTGGGCTGTTTTTTTTTTTACAGTATTAATTCCTGTGTGCCTGCCATGTTGATTTAGTGTGTTGTTTTGTTGATGTACAGAAATCAGGACATCAATTTGTTATTTTTGCTAAACATTGAACCAGTCGTGCATACTCTATAAATTGTAGTTTCAATTATTCTGTATGTTGTGAACACATATTGGCGGTATATAGATACACTTCATTAAAGGTGTTAATGGGTAATTTTTATTCAAAAGAAAACTCATCTCCATACAGAGTATTTTGAAATGTCATCCAGCACCATTGTCTGCTGTCTGTTTTCTAATGAGGCTTGTATCTACAAAACACCGCGTGAAGTCTCGTCATTGTCTCCGTCAGTGTTTCGGCTTGCTGGGAATCAACGGGGCTGGGAAAACCACCACGTTCAAGATGCTGACGGGAGACATCCCAGTCTCCAGTGGAGAGGCCTTCCTAAATGGATACAGGTGAGGCGCTAACTCCCACTAGCGCACCAAGTAACTCATCATAATTAGCCACCCAAGATGGCTGCTCATATGGGGATCGAACGGAGGTGGATGTTTTTTTATAGCTCCACACCCTGTCTTAGCTTCTCTTGTTCTGCGTAACTCGGCTTTCTATTTCTCTCTCTCTCTCTCATTCGCGCTCCTTGTTTTTTTTTGTTTTGTTCTTGCTAGTTTTGATATCTTTTATACATTTTGCCAACTCTGCCTTTTCAACTTTGGTTCTCTCATGTCATCTCACTGCGATATTCTCAGAAACGCTGAAAAGTCTGCTCTCGCTTTCGTTCTGCCTCTTGCACATATTTCATTCCTTTTCACGTCCTCGCCCTGTACTTTGCTGTGTTTTTGTCTCTGCCTCACAGAGTCAGACATAAGAAATCTTTGTACATGCCAAAAAAAAAAAAAAAGCACCTTGACACCAGCAATATGAGAGTCAATCACTTGAGCGAAGGGAGGCTTGCTCTTCCTTATTTTTAGGAAGAAACAACTGTGTTTTCTTTGCCTCGGCCTGCATCTCTAAGGCTGCACATCCGAGCATGCGTTGTGTGTAGGCTGCGGTTGGTTTTGCATCACAACGGTTGCTAGTTGTTCATTTATACATCTGGTAATTGACTTTGTGTTCAACAAAGAAAGAGAGCTGAATAAAGCACGGCCTAACACAACGGTGTTAATGTTGATGAATGTGGGTAACGGAGATCAAAGAAACATCCAGAGACCTTTAGGGGAAAGAAAAACTGAAAAGAGTTTAAAAAAAACAGATGTGGGTACGCCCACTCTTCTGTTTTCAGCTCTCATGAAAAATGATCGGCAGAAGAGAAGAAGCAGCATCTTTTCAATGGAAGTTCTTGCTCTCCTGATAACTGTCTCTCTTATCACAAGGAATAGTTCCTCTCCATCTCCTCACCACCTGGTGTGTTACTGTCTGTAGAATGCAAAAGACAAAAGCTTGCCGGTGTAACATTGGCAGTCTCTGGTTATAGAAAACAAGCCGATGGCAGCAGTGGACTACCTCGGTTGTGATTCTGTTGAATACATTTTTACACTTTTTCAATGGGTGTTGTTGTGTGTGTTCAGTGGCCTCTCAGCCACACATTTACCATCATCGTTTTTCTTCTACGTTCATATGTTCATATGCAAATTATGAAGCCATAGCTTCACGAAATTATGTCAAATTTAGCTGCTATGCTTTTAGCCAAACGGCTGTTTTTGTTTGTCTGATTTGACGTTGAGGCTAGTTTGATCCCATAGCAAGATGGTCTCTAGGTTTTTAGTTAGTTTGCTTTTTTGCTTTTGGGACGCTGACTTGAGACCACAAGTAGATAGATAGATAACAGAATGTAAAATGAACCACTCCGATCTTTTTTCTTTCTTATCAAGGTAGTGTGAAAATTTGATGAATCTTTCCAAGCAAATCAATTTTAATCTCAGTTCTCTTTGAAATTAAATAGGCAACATAGATGACATACGCTTTTTGGCCTTCTCACTGTTCTCATTGTATATTTTAAATCATACTCTCTGTCTTGCATTTGTTATATAACCTTTGGATCTGTGATCTCAAACATTAACGGCATCCATTGTCAAATCTCTAATTATATTCTCTTCCCCAGCATACGAACAGAGATGAGGCACGTGCACCAGCACATGGGCTATTGTCCCCAGTTTGACGCTATTGATGAACTGCTGACTGGACGAGAGCATCTTGAGTTTTACGCCAGGTTACGAGGGGTACCAGAAAAAGAGGTCACCATGGTAACCATTACATCCTTTCACACCTCTAGCCCTGTCACATTTGAAACGGTGTAAGGCATTGTTCTACTAATGGCTGGGGCTGTGAAGCCCTATGTTTTTAAAATAACTAGCAAATATAGAATCGTACATATTTCAGAGAGAAAAAAAATACAGACAGTCTGCTACTTTAATACATGTTTATCTGCTTCCAGAATGTTTTTTGTTATATTTTTACCATCAAAATACATGTAGGGCGAGCTGATGTCGAAGTGATAGAAAACCTCAATGGGAGAAGCCATACATAATGAAAAATGGCCGGTGGTGGAAAAGCAGCAGCTGTGTGTTATGGCTCTACATTATTCACCATGCCCAGTGGTGTGGACGGCCCTATGCGGCCTCTCTGCACTCCTTTCGCACCGCCCTCCTCGACAAAAAGAAGATCAGAAGAGGAATTGGCTGGCGGCGGCCATAGGCCTCAGACCCGGCGCCAGGGCTTTGATCTCGTATAGCTGCACTGCAAAAGGGACCCAATTCTGCACTGCTAGCATAACTCTTCATTTGACTGTGGCCCATTGTGATGGGATTTTTTTCTCGATCCAAATTCAGCCCTTGTGTAGCCACATTTGTATGATCAGTAAACAGAAACGTCTGTTTCTGTATGTGAACACTCTTCTAGACACCACAATAGGTTTGATCATTCTGATGTCTCTCTTAAAAAGGTGGCCGAGTGGGGGATCCAGAAATTGGGGCTGGTCAAATATTCCAGCAAGTCGGCAGGAACCTACAGCGGTGGCAACAAACGCAAACTGTCTACAGCGATAGCCCTGATCGGCTGTCCTCAAGTCATCTTCCTGGTGAGATACATCTTTATTGAAGTGTTGTACATGGTAAAAAAAATGTGATACTCAGCTGTTTTATTTAGACTTAAAAGTGTAATACTTTAAATGAATATTGATGCTGTGCAGATGTTGTGGATTAGAGAAGATCAATGTTTCTCTTAACAAGCACACAAAGACTGGACTCGCAGTAAGGAGATGATCAAGAACAGGAATTCGGGATAATCTATGCTTTTAGAAATGAGTAGCAAAAAAACAAGTTTTGGATCAATCTGGTAACTCCTTACTGAATATCCCCAAGGATTACAAGTACATTACTTGTGGGGGGGGGGGGGGGAGGGTGTACTTTCCAGGGGTCACTCACTGGTCATCTTTTAATTATTTCTTTTCAAGAGAGAACCAATTAAAAAACGCAGAGCACACAGAACAGTATTTGCACGTATTACATTCCAATTCATCAGGACTTTAAAGTGAGAGCAGAAGCCTTTTCTCACTGATGGAAGATTAAAGAAGGCGTGACTCAGAATACACTGCGTCACATGCCTTCGATTAAGCCGCTTTAATGTGCATTAGTTATGTCCGTGTAGTTGTGAGGGAGAAACTTACTGACCTTAAATCTCTCCGGGGGGGTTTCCTGTAATCAAAGTACACATTTTCATCAAGGGTTTTTGCAATTTCTACTTGTTATCCCATGTCCCAATCCAATAGATTTTAATATTATTTCATGCGCACAGATATCTTGCAATATGTCACATTATTGCTGTTGGATTTGCTACCTGTAAACTGTAATAAATGCTTTACTTTGCGTGATTCAAAGTAACCCATCAGATTATGCTGCTAATAACAATTTTAGTGAGGTAATGAGTAATCCATAATGAATTACATTTACAGAATAATCTTTCCAACCATGTCTCCTTTTTGGCTCAGTGCTAGCCCATCGGGCTGCACGATTCCAAACCTACGTATTTACTCGCCTGAGCCAGGCTAGCCTTCACTTTGAGGCGGTGGGATAATGTGTTGTCTGTGTCAGTTTCAGTATTGTGTGCTAGCCCAGGGAGTCGAGGCGGCCTTGAGGCTGTGCCACGTAGGGTTTGCACAGGGACACATTGGGCACGGTGATGGAAATACCCCACGGGATTTGTAGGATTCTGCTAGTGACAGAGAACCAGGCCTGGAACGAAACCAGCCAATGGACTGAGTACTGTCACTCTCTAATCATGCATGGACAGACTAGCCCTGAGGAAAAAGAAACAGCAAGTCACTGAGACTCTGTCTGTGTGTGTGTGTGTGTGTGTGTGTGTGTGTGTGTGTGTGTGTGTGTGTGCGTGTGCGTGCGTGCGTGCGTGTTGTGCTATGTTAGACAGTGCTTCAGGATGTGTCTCCATTATGTGTACACGGGTAGACTCAGAATTCTCCCAGACTTTACCATACGTGTGGATTTATATGTGTATTTTTCATCACACTTCTATCTCTTATGTGTATGTAAACACGCACATACGAGTGACAAAGCAAGTGTCTTATTAATGTGTCGGGTCAGAACGAGCTGCCAGAACAGCTTCAATGCACCTTGGCTGACATTGGACAAATTGAACACAATTCTTCTTCAAAAAAAGTTTCCCCCTTTGATGTTTTGTTGATGGTGTTGGAGAGCACTGTCTTACACGTCTAAAAATCCATCATTTTTCAGCTGGGTTGAGATGCCTCCACGCATCTGTTCAGGTGTTTCCTTTCCCGTCTTTATGTCTGTTCAAACACGCACTTTTTAAAAAACCATCTGTTTAAGTAAAGAGTTTACATTCATTACAGGATGAACCAACAACTGGGATGGACCCCAAAGCTCGGCGCTTCCTGTGGGACTGCCTCCTAAGCATCATCAGAGAGGGACGATCAGTCATTCTCACATCACACAGGTGCACCGTCACTCTTCATCTACTGGTTCACCCGCAAAAGATAAAAAGGAAAATATTTCGATTCTTCACCAGGGATAGCAGAGCAACCGAACCGTAAAATTAACCTGAGCTGCAAATATTGTAGTTGGAAATTGATTAAGTTACACTTTAGTTGTTTTCTGTGTGACAGTTAGTGTTGCCTGCCAGAAACATATAAAGCTGCTATAAAGCTTTCATGAAGCATCAGGGCATGTTGACTGACTGGAGCTTTTTTTCCCCTCGTTGAATAGAGAATCTGTCAATATCCTTGCTGGAGTCTTTTCATTATCCAAGACTTCCTGGAGCAAAGTTAGTCCCAATATTTTCTTGCGCTGTGTTGGCCAGTTTCTGGCACGGTTAAGAGTGAGGAGAAAAAGATGAAATGCCGACATTTTTAAGGAACTTAAAACTTGATGGCCCTAGTCGATATGAACGATTTAACAATTAACATGCCTATTCATTTTACTATTTCCCAATTAGCCTCGGTTTTTAAATCATTTGTGCCCCTAGCAGTGTGCATCTGAATAATCTCTGCTGTTGTTTATTTGTTTTATTTCATGTTTTCCCTTCATGGAGAAATGAAAGCATTTGTTGTCCTCCAAGGCAATGTGGCTGAGCCGCATCCAATCGTCCATGGCATGACCAGGTGGTTGTGTTTTGTTAAGTGGCAGATTCACCAGGTTTTACAGAGTCATAATCCTAATTGGACCATTCTTCAGAAAGGCTTCACAGGTTTTGCCTCAACTACAAATGGCTCCAGCCCATAGCCGAAAGAGAAAAAAATGAGATAATAAGAACTACAGATGGTCCCTTCCTATCCCTCTAATTACTAAATTTGTCGTCCATTTAAGGTGTCAAAGTAGACGTGTAAAAATGCTCTAATCCAAACTTCAACTGTAATTTAGAAGAAAGGGTCTCAGTGAATCAGTAGAGATATTTTTCAGCAGTTCCACCCTTTTTTTAAAAATCCATCTGCGATAAATGTTCTAGCCTTAAATATATAACATTTTAGAGCTTGAATGAGGACAGATATTACAGAAATCGATGAAAGACCCCAATCATAAGAAGACCAGTTTCATCTGGTAAGCAGGAGACTCCAGCATCTCATATTCTTGCTGCTTCTCAATAATAACACCCCTTTTCTTTCAATAGTATGGAGGAGTGTGAAGCACTGTGCACACGCATGGCCATCATGGTCAACGGTCGCTTCAAATGCCTCGGAAGCATCCAGCATCTGAAGAGCAGGTAAGCGTCCTTCTTTTACAACTCGGTTTGTGACAAAGCAGAATAAAGAAGATTTCAAAAAATCCTTGAAGCACATTGAATTGAGATGAAAGAAATCCCTGTGTCAGACTGAGGCGTTCTGTTATTTATACTGTATGTAAGGCCATGTATATTAGTAATAAAAAGAAAATGACCCAGGTTTTTCATGGAAGAAAAAGGAAATAATGCATTTTCTTCTTTCATCATTTATTACTGCAGCTGAGAAGGGCTCTGTGGGAGATACACAAAGAATGTATCAAAAAGTTTGCAGTTTCGCGTAAACTTCACAATGTCGTCGTTATTAAAGGAATACTTCAACATTTTTAATATATACACATTTTCTTTCCTGCCTAGCAGAAACTGGGCTTATCTTAGAATAAGGACTGAAAACTGCTTGCCTGGCATGTTTTTACACTTTGGTTTTGTACGGATTAACCTCTTCTATGCCATCCCTATTTACCATTTAGGAGGAGACAGGGGATCTTTAGGGGGAGGTATATGCCACATAGAAGTGATGTACATCATCTGAATGTTGGGAACCTGAAGATTAATTTTATGGTGCGCACTTCTGTTCTGGAAATTGCTTTGAAATCTCCTTATTGTCAATATACCTAGAAAAGACATACACCCTCTTAATGCCCTAGATATGTAGTTTGTGATTGTAAAGTTTCATGAGGCGGTTATTATCCATTATTATACTTCCCATGAAGCTTCATCTGAATAATCCCACATATTCTGTATGCCTCATATATTTTGGTCCACTTTTCGCAGAGACTTATCAACATGATTGCATTGATTTTACATGAAAAGATCCATATATGAGGCAGACAGTCAGGTCTGTGGGCCTCAGGTTAGTGTCCCAAGTCTTTCACCATTATCTCAATTTCACATGTGTTCCTCTACAGACCCATAAAATCTATTTCCACCATCCCTGTCATTATGCACATCCTTAATAGGCTTTGTGCATGTCTCTTAATGGGTTTTGTTACGTTTCCATAACAGATATTCGCTGCCCCTAACTTGCGGCACTCGGTCCTCCTCTCTGATATTCATCTGACATTTCCCAAGGCCAGCACTTATGTCCCGAGCCCTGCATGTAGCAGCGAGACCGATCCATTACCTTAGGTACAGTCTGGTGACATTATTACCACTCCATTGTGCGATCTTGTAAGAGGAAGGACATTTCACACACACAACAGGAAGATGTGGTGGCAATCGTTGGGTGGAGAGAAAGATCAATACACCTGGGATGAGGGGAGGAGCAGACCATTCTTAAAATTGTGCCGGGGATTAAGGGAAATGCCTGGAACGACAAGGAGGGGTGGGGCAACAGTGTCGAGGGTGTTTCACATCAAAAGCATTAATGTCATATCGCTGACCACTGTCTCACTTTGGAAAGAGAAGAGGTAGATTTGTGGATGGGGCTAAAACAGAGTGAGAAGGAGGGACATTTGAGAGGCGACGGGCTAAAGTGGGAGAGCGATATACCAATCAGTCCATCCCAGATGTTAGGGCAATTGACAGATCCGCTGTGTCAATTACATCCTGTCTGTAGGGGGAAGAGCAGGGTGGTGTGAATAATTTACGAACCACGCAGGAGGTATGGGATAGGTAAGAGCCATTGGAGCGAGGGGGGGGGGGGGGGGAGGAGAACATCGGGTTTATACATGTCCTACTTCACTTGACATGCTATCGGGTAAAAGGGAATCGCACTTCATAAGACAGTGAGAGGAAGCCAGATAAGCATGACGTCTACACAGATTTTTCCGTGCTTATTTTAGATCTCACGCGGACAATTTGCATGCTGCTGAAATGCTATCGCTCAGTTCTTGCCACGCAGTGAATAATTTCTAATTAAGCGTCCCTATCTCCTCAGCGCTTGGTGTAATTAATGTTTCATGAGGTGTGGGACCCTGTTAATGACTGAGAAGGCAATTAAGGGCCGTCTTCCGTTTGTTTTCTTTTCTCGTCACTATCCCGCCACATGTTTGTGCTGCCATGTTGCCCCTCCATCACACACACACACACACACACACACACACACACACACAACTGGTTTAGCGTGTGATCCACCATCATTTAAGTCGTTCTGAGCCTCATCAATCCAGCTTTGCAGGGTAAAACACTGAACATTTTGTGTTTGTCCTCACATCTGACTCCATGATGTGAGATGTGAGGGCTGCTTCTCACAAATGCACGAGCTGTTGCCAGCTTGCAGATGGGTAGAGTTCCATCCGACAGCGGGGTTGAAGTAGAGAGGGGAAGCACATCGATGGAGGCAGGCGGTGTACGCCATCGTCACACGCCGTGAGCGGTTGACCTGCGATGCTGGGGGGGGGGTGCCGCTTCTTCCCCCTGCCCCCAACGTCTCCATCTCTTTTTCATCACAGGCCCCTGAAAGGAGTGCAGAATCTCACCGCGGGGGAAGCTCTCACATTTTGACCCCCTGTTGCTCACTCTCCCACATTCGCAGCCCTCACTCCCCCGATCGCCTCCTCTCCTTCAAAAGCCTCTCACCACATTACCCTTATTTATTCCTCCCTCTGTTACTCTCAGGTGGCAAGGCTTCCAACCCAGCCATCCAAGTGCTTGTTAGTGCTGCCCCCTTTAGTTCAGTGGTGACCCTGTCTTTATCACTGAGATGCCCTTCTGCTACTTTAACAACCCCGCCTCTGCATATCAATCACGCCCCCAAATGAGCCCAAATAGTCCATTTAAACTGCTGAAGAGGTGGTCGGCATGTGAGAGGGGCTGAAGAATTGGTTTGGGGCGGTGAATTCTGAACATCAGGGCGGCCATTTTAAAAAGCCCCTTCATTGTTGTCCTCCATGGCTGTTAAAAACATCCTCCTCCATCCCTCAACTCAATCACACTTCTAGGAATTTATGAAAGGCTGACTGAGAAGGGGGGAAATAAATAAGCAAAAGAAATGTGTGAGAGGCTGTAAATAGTGCTTTAGTACAGCAGTGTGCTGGTATGAAAGCTCCCAGGTGTTAAGTAAACCCAAATGAAGTGGAGGAACCAATAAAAGCAGCTTCAAAGATCCCCTATAATCTTGTCAGTTAGAAAGGACACCCGCAAGCCGATGCCGGATTTTTCCCTGATTGATATCATTCATATCCCCTCTTCATAAAGTACCTGGAGTAAGCACGCACCACAGCTTGGAGTCTTATTTCCTCCTTCCTTAAAGCACGTCATGATATAAAAGTGGAGGGTAAAAGTGGCTTAAGTGCATTAAGGTAATGTGGTGTGGGCACCGGAGAGTTTTTTACAAGAGTGGTGTCTAAAAGTTTGGATCAATCCCCTGAAGTTGACGTTGAGTTGTCCAATAAACTCCTTCCCACTCACTCTGCATCAGCTCTGCAGGTTTGCCATTAACTAAATAGTTTATGGCTTTTAAGTGTGTCACCGGCGGAGATGGATGACAAAATAATTCTCTTTACGGTTTATGATGCATCAGCAAAGTAGGTGTAATTAAGACTGCCAGAAGATTGACATACACAGATGGAGCACTGTATATGTACTGTACATATCTGAGAGCTGTCTAATATATATATATATATATAATATCCTTGATACCTGGTGAGAATAGTTCTTGTATTGGCATCATAGCTTATGTTTGTGCTTACAAGGCAAGCTTGCATACATTGCTACATGGATGATTTATATTGGGTGACATGCATGTTTGAAAATCCTGTATTAGTAATTGCACAGGGCAGATGATGGCCTTCATGTGAAATTACTTTTTAAAACACAATATACAAATACATAAATTTGTCTTGAAGATAAAAGCAGACCGTCGCCTCTGAAAACTACCAGGAAGGACAGCTTTAACAGTTTCATTTCAACACAATAGTCTTCACTCAAGGTCCAATCTACCTTTTATCTGAAGCTGTCGACTGCCTCTAACCACGACTACTTCTGCAAAACTACTATCCAAGGTCAAAGTCAATTAATGAATGAAGTTACATTCTGAATAAGTCACTTCTCACCTCATGATTACTCGAAGGCCCTGATTTAAAGCACACACTCCAACCACAATGATAACTTGCACTGAAAACTCCAGCTTATTACATCGTCATAGGCTCCCGGTTAGCAAGCACATGACCGTCATTAGTTTCCACACGTTCATTTTAGATGAATCAACGCTATAATAACAATTCTCTGATTGGACAAAGATAACTCATCCACCCAACTCTCCTCATACTTCCTGCGGAGCCTCTGTTAGCTCCCCCTCCAGGAACTACGGGAGTTTTTTTTTTGGATGACTTCCTGCCTGATCAAAGCATCAGAACACCCAAAGCCCGCTGTGACCTCTTGCCCCACTTCCGCCCTCCCCCCTGCAGACACAAATACAAGGTTTGGCAAGTGGCGAGGGTGACCTTTTCTCGACTCCGCTAGATGAAGGACGGCAGCAGAATTATTTTCTGCTGCCGTCATGCCCTTATCTGTGTCTGGCTGTTGTTTGTTTTAAATTACATGGAAGAACGACTTTCCAGAAGACCAGGGGTGGAGGAGAGGGTTGAGGCAGAATAATGAAAATGAAGGAGAGAACTGCAGCGCAGCTATTACAGTGTCTCTGCCATGCTGTGTTGAGCTCCTGTATCATGTACCTAATGTAAAACAATATGAAGGGATTAGTTGTGACAACGTGGTGCAGCAATGACACAATCCATTCATTACTTCCTCTTCGCTATATTCAACCTCAAATTGCAAATATCTTGCTTTTAGCTTTCAAATCAAACCAGTCGCCAGCTAAAAGCTTATTAATTGTTTCAAGCTTGCTGTTGTTTAAAGATATCTACGCCGAACTTTCCTCACACAGGCAGAGTTTATTTGAGGAGAGCAAAGACAGGCAGCGTATCAAAGATGAAAGATCTTGTTTTGTTTTGAATACAGAGGCAGAGTAAAAATGATGAATATAAAAAGAAAGAGATTTCCTCCAAAGTGCTGCCTGAAGCCCCTTGTGTAGCTGCAGACGGAGAAGAAAGGTAGGCATAAAAATAAGGTAGGCGTGAAGAAAGAATGAGGGAAAAGCTAATTGATCAGCTCTTTTTACTTTCACCGAGGAGCAGCATTTCATTACTCGCGTACACCCCAAACCATATCGCCAACCCTTTAGCCACAATGCATCCTGGCCTTATTGGATTTTTTTGCATCTTGGCTGAGCTTGGCAGTTCTTGGACAAAGCACATTTCCTGAGCCGGCAGCTATAATAAACACAAGAGGATTATGGTCATAGTCTTGATTGGATGATGAATTAAGCTTGATGTGCGAGGGTGGCTTCGATGTGTTCGGTGGTGGTGTCTGATTACAGACTGTGGAGAGTCTTATAAAAAATCATCAGAAATGATGTGGCTGTGTCCTGGATAAGCATTTACCTTCATGGAATATGGTGCCGTGAGTGCAAATCAAAAGCCGACAAGCAAGTTGTGACATACTGTCGTTTTGTGACAGTCAAGCCACGGTGATAAGAGTTGACATAGTGGAAGCAGCCGTGCATTATTGAAAATAGTCATCTGTATTATTTTTTATTTTGTTTGTAGCCCAGTTATTCACAATCCTGTCCCATTTACCCATTGCCGTTGATTGAATGGTGTAAAGCACAGACGTTGCAGTGGTTTTATTATGAATGAATGCTGCGTTTCATGTCCAGAGCTCTATCAGCTTATGTAAGATGGTCTAAGATTTTCATTTAGCATAAAGAGCACAAAGATATTTTTGCACACAATGATCTTTTTATTTTTTGGTTTGACAGCATGCACTAAAAATGATTTGACTTTTTCCACTTACAGGACTTTCAATTTCACACAGGACTACTCTGTACCTCACAAAGCCAATTTGGGCTCAAAATGTACAATATTGTAATAGGAGATTTATTCAAAGAACAATTCTAAATTACAGTCTTTTGGACTTTGCCAAGAAAGATTTGAAATTTTTTTCCCCACTATAAATGGCAAATGAGCATATTTCATTAACAAATACTGTGTAATATTCCTAATTATTATAGTCCCTTTATGCATAATTTTATTGGCAAATATGAATCATAATTTTAAATAGGATGGAGTGTAGTCATGAAAATAACAAATTAAAGAGTTTCAACTGAAGGGAGCTTCCTAAAGAAGGACAAAGCAGTGCTACGATGGTCTAATTTGTTTTGTGCTATAATACCGGAGTTGCAGAGACCCCTGCCTCTCTGATAATAATCATGCTTTTCCATTTGCACTTTGAGATGATGAAGCTCTAACTACACAATGAACGCCCTGCAAAAGAACAGTATTTCATAGGAAGGCAGAGCAGGGCTCAGGTCAGTTGTGGAGTGTAATTTGGAACGGTTGAAGGGCTGTCTAAAGGGCAGCTGCTTAATGAAGTGCTAACACGCTGGTGCATGCAGGGCACCCATAGTTTTATCCACATGATGTGTGCTAAATAATATGTCTCCGAGGTTCATGGGGATGCTTTTGATCACCCGTGGTGTGCCGCCCCTTATGAGATCAGAGTGCAAGCGCAATTCTCAGAACCTCCCTATATAGTAGGCTGGATGCACGACGTGGTTGTGGATAGCATGCCATTTGGTCAGCTGCATCATGAAATGGGAAGAAGTCATTGCTGCACATTGTCTAAATGTCTAAATGTGTGTCTATTTATTTCTGTTTTGAACATTTCCTTAGCTGTGGTGTAAGACCACAATGCCAACAAACAGCAAATCTTCTGACTCCGTGTGGCAGGAGGCAGAGGTCACTGAGCATGGTTATATAATAATTATATAGCAGGTTGACTGGTTCAAATGCCTCGAGATTTATGTCAAAATACCTCTGACAGCGGGTACGAGATGTAGTCTGGCTCGTCCAATCATAACGCAAGGAAATTCCAGATAAGCAGGGTTCAGACCTGCCAGTCAATGTGCCTTGGCATGATTCTGAAAGTAGCATTAAAAAAGACACTCGTGCGTTCTTAATGAAAGTGAATATTAGATAAGCATTCCCATATACAATTTATGCAAAATTACACTATTTTTGCTCTGTGCCTCTTCAACTTCAAGCAGTCGTGTTTAACTAAAGGGACTCTGCTACCCATGGGGTCCATTCATTGTTCTCCTCAGTACCAGCACAGAGCCTCACTTCCACTCTCACTCCCTTAGGGATTGTGTGGGCCTGCAGTTTAGTAACCATATCTCTAATTGCCACTAAGGGAACCTCTGACTCTCGTTGCTTGTTGCTCTGTACTCGCCCACAATGGACATTTCCATGAGTAAATCCAACATTAGGGAATTAATTAGGCAGAAAACAATGGGTCATGAGAGTGCTAACGACAGAATAACAAGGCATAGAGTCTTATTTGGAACTCACCAGACGTTGCATACAACTGGGAAGATGCAGAATGCTAATTAGCTTTAGAGCTTAGCTGTGGCGTATTTTCATCTGTGACAATATTTTATGTCCGTGAATGTTGTTCATGTTGTAAAGCTCTACCGGTAGAGCATGTTGACACATTTTCAAAACTGCGGCTGTTCAAGCCTTTATATCCTCTCTGCATAACTTATCATATACTACCAATGATGTCGGAGTTTTTGTTAAAGATTCCTTAGACGGTTGGCTTTCTTTTTTTTTTTCAGCGTCGACGTACCGTTGAAGTCTAGCTGCTTGTGGCTCACCCACTCCTCCAACTCGCCCCATCCAGAGAATATGAGAGCAATTATATTTAGTCGTCTTTTTTTGCTTCCCGTCTCTTCCTTTCAGTGCGCCTCCTTATTATTCATCACCATGCCGTGATCACAGAAGAGGAGAAAAGTTCATTATTTAGGTGACCAGCTGAGAGCAATTTGCCACTGGCATGGCATGTATGTTCGCAGTTACAGAAAGCTTAACCTGATGTCTTGCTCTTGTGTCCTTAAAGGACACCCTTGCCTAAATGAATGCCATGTGCAGTATGCATAAGCACAGCCTAAATGCTCATAACGTCAAAAAGCCAAAAACGCCCCCTAGTGATTCATAAGGGCTAACTGTGGCTTCTTGTTCCAGATTTGGTGATGGCTACACTGTGATTGTGAGGGTTGGTGGCTCTCCTCCTGCATTGAAGCCAGTTGAGGACTTCGTCCAGCAGTCCTTCCTGGGCAGCGTCCTGAAGGAGAAGCATCACAACACGCTGCAGTATCATTTCCCGTACACACAGGGAGCTTTGGCCAACATCTTCAGCCAGTTCACCAGCCATCAGCAGAGGCTGGGTGTGGAGGACTACTCCGTGTCCCAGACCACGCTCGATCAGGTAAGGCCCCCAACAAACAAAAAAAAAGTGATAATGGCTCAGCTTTAAGTTGGATATGTGGAGTCTACCCATATACTACCTCAACATTTCTCCTCAACTGACCGATGTAAGTGAAAGGATGATAGACGGCATATAAATACACAGGCTGAGATAAGATACATGTCTGCTTATTATGGAGAAATTGCATGAAGATGGTAATATGCCCCAGGTCTCCATTCTCTCTGCATCAAATTCACCTATGTCATTTCTAGAGATGATATACTGTTCCTTTGATCAGTAATCCATAGTATCATTCCATTGTTAGTACTATACAAAGCCGGCGATACATTTATTCATCGACCATCTTCATCACTACCATCAGCAACTGCAGCAATATATTTACACAACATGTTAATAAGGCTTTACCCACACGGAGTCCATGCTTGTACACATGCTTTGCACAGTTGTGACTATGCATTGGGGACATGAAAAGAACAAAAGGAGCAAAAACAAACCGTGCACTTGATTATTTCCAAAGGTTTGTTCACAGCAAAGAGTTGGTGACACATTTCCCTTTCCCCAAATGTACTGTAATGTATTATTCTTGATAGAAGAACATCGTTTTTTTGCTGATTTCAGCTTGTACAGTAGCAGGGGATGCTCAATTAGACTCCAAATTTCACTTCTGACATGGGCAAAAATGTAGACTGCAGAGTCTCCGTGGCCACGTTCATTGTACCGCTGTAATTCTGTGGAGTGCCAGCTCAGTTTAACACATCATTAGGGCAAGTGTCGCTGCCTGCAGCATTTTAAGTGCTCTCAGTTAATGCAAGTCTGCTCAGTTCAGGATAAGATTTAAAATCTATCATTGCCTACGCTTTGTCCTCTCCCATTTAGGCTGTCAGACTGACCAATGAGGACTACACTGAGTTTGTGTAGCCAAGCTAGTTCAGCCGCCAGCTCCCAGTATTGATCAAGAATCTGGACTGAGGTCTCTTTTTTTTTTAAATATAAAAAGCTCCCGCAGCCAGTTCCTGTTTTTTTTAAATTCCAGTCCAAGTGCACTATCTAGACCCCCTGATTGGTGAGATAAACTGAACCCTGGCAGGTTACGGCTGGCTTCACCTTGTGTTTTCCAAATGGCCCCAGGGAACTGATGCAATCAGCCACTCAAGAGGCAAGTGTGTCTGGTCTTGCAAGCCCGCCATTAGCTCGGCAGCAGAAGACCAGGTGGGAGATGACCTCTGAGGGGTCCAGACAGTTCTTGGTCCACTCCACCATGGGGGAGGGGGAGGCTCTCCTCTGATTTAAAAAAAACAAAATTCATCCGTGCAATTATTTGCGCTGTGTGGCACTGTTGTAATTAAATCAAATTATGTGATATAAAGAATTCCAGGAATGTTAAGCATTTCATTATCAACTTGATGTCCTTGCGGAGAACCCCGAATTCAATATAAAACCATCTTTTGTAGCATTATTAAAGTAGAACATGCCCTTCGGGGGGTAATTAGCCTACCACTAAGAAATGAAGAAGGGATTTATTGGATAAGCTAAATGCTTTAACTTCGCCCCGGTTTGCAGTCAGGTGGGTTTCTTTGTAAGGATTTTTAACAGAACTCTGCTTTTACTTCAAAGATCATCGGTGTTCAGCCGTACTACCGCCGCCAACCTTGTGCAATTTTTTGCTTTTAACTTTTTCGTCAACTCGCCCCACATTTCTGCACTGGTCAATATTTACCAGATAAGAGGCAGTCAATAAATCATACTTTGACCAGGAGGTCACGTTATTAAAACACATGGGGGAGGACTGGAGAACCTGTGGAGACCCAGACTGTCACCTTTCAGCTGGTGATTTATAGAGAGGAGCCTTGACCTATAGTAAAACACAAGACTTGCACTACGATTAATATTGATCCACACAGCCTGCAGCTCAGGCATTAACACTGATGGCCAAGACAGTGCAGAGCAGATGGAGCATTTGAACGGAAAATGTGTCTTTTAGGAGCAGATCGTGTGGGAGGACTGTGAAGTATTTGCTGCTTCATGTGTGGACAATGGTCCAGTGGAACACTTATACCCTTTATGACCCTCAAAGTGTAAAACAAACCGGTGGTGTGGTATTAAACAGCAGAGCATGAACATGTGTGGATGACATGTATAGCCATATTGCATTCGGCAAGAGCTCCTTTGATATACAGGAGAGGTTTATTGGGTGATTTGCGTCCTTTCCCCTCCTCTGTTCTGCCTCAACAGGCATCAAATAAGCAGCCAAATGTTCCCTCTGCAATGTAATTAATGCCTGCGTCCATCTGTTATTAAGAAAATGCCACTCAACAGCACTGGTGCATGACGTTCAGGTCATGAGCAGTTGGCTAAATACAGAAAGTGGACATTGTGAGGAAAGTCGCAACACAAGGCAAAGGAATGAATTAACTGTGGTTGCACTTTTTTTTTTTAAGCACTTTTTTTCAACCATATTAGGATTCTTACAGAAACTTAAATACAAACAGTACTTATGAATTATATTGCAAATCTATACAGCCTTGACTATGAATGTGAAATGCTTTGCATGCCTCAGCACATCAAGCCAATACCAGCCAGTGGCAGGGTCAGAGGCCGAGAGAGATGGGTGGAGGCTGTGTTTGTTGCTACTGTCATTCTTATCCTCTAACTCATTCTCCCCTGATAAGATGCCTTGACAACTGTGACCTTGATACATACTGCTGATGTTCCCACATCACACACACACACACACACACACACACAGAGGCATACTTTAGCCTCAGGCGTTTTGCAGGCGTAGCTTGTTCCTCCATTACAAGGTAGTCTGCTGCCGTTTTTACTTTTAACGCAACCAACTATAGCCAGCAGCTCCACGAGCTTTGAGGTCAAGAAGCTTTACATATGTAGGTACCACATTCCAATTCAGTGGAACAAACGGTATTTGTATTTGTCTGTATTTCGCTAAAGCTTTTGGAAGCACAGTACATGAAGTGGCAAAAGCCTGTTTTACATTGCAGTGAACTAAGGACCATAATCTGTGCATTACGGATTCTGAATGGAAGCACCAAAGTGGATTTCCATGAAATCCCTAGTTTAAACAATCTGTCCCCTTCAGTAAAAACTGGGTCGGAATAGTGAGTGAGCGGAATTTGCCACCGCTCGTTACTACCACCAAGCAGCCCTTGAGCAAGGCCTTTAACTCCCAACATGCTTCAGCTGGGGGGCACAACTGTGCACCACTATCGCCGCACAGCAAGCGGGCTCCGGGTTCGAACCTGTTGGCCGGCTCTTCCGTGTGGAGTTTAACGGTTATCTGTCTCTATGTGTCAGCCCCCTGTGCCCTGCCTTTGCCCTATGCTAGCTGGGATGTGGCTCCCGCCCCCCCCCCTCGACCATGAATAGGATAAGTGGTTACAGATAATGGATGCTTCAGCTGTCTGTAAGGCTCTGTCTGCACTGGGTTGCTTCCAAGAGTGACTTTGGAGCAGTGTTTTCCAGGAAACAACTATGTTATCCTGGATGGAATAAAATAAAATTGAAAAAAAACAGAAACTTACTTAAACTTAAACTTTTCAGCTGTAACAATACTAGAACCATAAAGTCAAGGCTGTGAGCAGGACTTCCTGTCTGATGGTCAATTCTACATAGTAACACTTATCACTGCCATGCACCCAAGATGCACTTTACATATTACATTATGATAAAACATCTGCCTACAGTACCTTTATTCAGTACACAGATATGCATTTTATTGTTAGTTTTAGAAGGAGCTAAGCTAAGCTAAGTGTGTCAGGGCTCGAGGTCCATATGCACAGACATGAGAGTGAGATGGATCTTATCTAAAACTGTCTGACTATTTGTCAAGGTTCCGATGTAAATACATTCATTTAGCCTACAAGAGCAACGGAAATGCCTCTTGTCCACATTTTTGCTGCCACAGACGAGATATTACACAGCAGTGACAACGGCAATACATCAGAGTAATCGGCAAACCTCTTCCTTTGTTCAGAAAACAGAATTTTCTAAGTTTAGACTTTTTCTCTTTTTCATCAACATTAAAATTTAAGGGAACCGATTACATGAATTGGCTAATTAAAAACAGAAGCTTCAAAGGCTGACGGGATAGATCTCTCTTACCCTGACTCAATGAGCCGAGCCTCTCAAAAACAGAAGCCTGACAGGACACTATTGTTTATTTCTCTTCATTTATGCTCTTTCACAGGTATTTACTTTATATCCCATTTCATTTATTGGCTCTGTAGCTGTGAAAAAGTAATTGTTTTGAATTTGTCTGGATGATTTTTGTTCCTGCGTTGAGATTTTAAATACAATCTATGAATTCGCATATCCTTTTACGTTAACACAGCCACTGAACATATTTGAATGGTAAAGCAATGCTCTTATCATTTTTTTACGACCCTTTTTGCTGCTTTATTCCGGTGGGAGTAAAAATCTTTGTGTAGCTTTATCACCACAGACAGTTAATGCGAAGCGAATAAAAAAGCCTGGACTACAGCGGTGTTTACGGCACGACGAAGCACACACAGCTGTTTATGAACGCCATAGGATTGATTTCGTCTGACATTAAATGGGTATCACAGAGAGAAGAATGATTGTTTTATTCTCTTTCTCAGCTGGTCAAAGATGTCGAACTGACATTCACTGTGTGAGCCGAGACGCTTACTTGATGCTCCATAGCCCTTGTCTGGCAACTCATTCACATGCGCCCCGTTGTCTGTGCTGCTATTTCTGTTTGTTTTCCCGGCAGAGGGAGGGGTGGGGGGGCGGGCACAAAAATGAGATGGGTGGAGAAATGTCCACAGGCCCTTCAGCAGTGTGTGTATTCTAAGTTCTTTATCTTCCATTTGCCTCCACTTACCTTCTTCTCCTCGTTGATATTCCAGGTCTTTGTGAACTTTGCGAGGCACCAGCAAGGGGAAGAGGACGCTCAGGCCTATGACAACGCGGTGGACACTTCAGATGAGCTGCCGATGAAGTCTGTGAAGACCTACCAAGAAGCAGAGACGGCGTAACACCCATTACACACATTACGATTACAGGGGGCCGGCAATATACTTTAAACAAGCTGAAATTGGTGTCATTTCAAGGGGGAGAATGATGGGCTCAAACGTTTTGTGCAGCATTGTTATTGACTGGTATTGGTCAACAATGACATCTATTGTAATTGTGTGTGTTGTCTTCCATAACCACCCTAGCCTAACCATCTCCAAACACACAACTCATCTAAATCTCGAGTTACAGCGAGTGTACACTGCAAAAAAACTTTCATTCTCTCAGGCATTCTGTGTTTCCTTCAAATATTTATTCTCCTGGAGCTCAGATTTTCTCTCAGTTAATGCTGTCTCTGCAAAGTCAACACCATAGACTGTATAGAATATGGATGGAGTCTCCGTACCCCCACCCATAGGTCTCTGAAGTGCTGTTGTAAAGCACAGGCTCAGGCTGTCCCCATCTTGGCAGTGACGACACAGCCTAACTCTAAAAAATGGGCAAAGAGGTGGGTCGTCGGAAGAACTGAGGCGGGGTCAGGTGATGCAGCAGAGAAGTTGGCAAGCTATAGGGAACCGGTACGGCACCCACCTGTCACTCAAAGCGGCCCCCGCCCATAATTTTGTTTAACTTTAAGCCTTAATATAATTTAAACGGGTGAGTTGTAGAAAGATTCAGCCCCCACCAGGCTGTAAACAAAGATTTTGGGAGGGATAATTCTGTCCTCCCAAAATATTGATCGGGACATAACGTTCACATGTTCACAACGATTTTTTTTATTGTTTATAATGATCATATTTTGAAATGTAAAACTGAATAAAAAAGAGGAGCTTGCCCTGATGTTTTAGGCGGGAGTTATCAGGTCAGATATTAGGTCACTTATGCTGATATTTATATAAATCAATAAAATCAACAAGCGACTAATGTAAGAATATTTGTCTTCAAACACATTGATCCACAGTTAGTTCCTACCTCATGTTGGGATTTTGTAAAAGGCGCTTTAATGATTGACTTTGATAAGAAATGTTAAAGGAATACGTCACCCATAAAACCCATTTCTTTATCCATCACTCACTCGCTGTTATTTAGAATTTTAATTAAATTATACAACATATCTATAATATGTTATCTATAAAATGTATCGCTGTTAAATGGTCTGTACTGCTTATCTCAGACGAAATACAAATGTTATGTAATGTTTTACGTGCTATCTTGACTCAGGAATATCTACATTTAAATCTAGAGAATAGTTCATCGCTACATTCTCTTCTGTACTGTACAACATTGAGAGACTGTAGTAAGTGGCCTGACGATTACAAACCTGATGCTGCTTGCATTGCTTGGCACTTATTTCAGAATGTACTGTAAATACTTCCTCACTTTACCGGCACTCTGGTTTACTTTGAGAGCTTGACGTCGTCGTTATGCTGTGCTCAAATGACTGTCATGCCCGTTGCAAAGAATAATGAATCCCATCTACAGCGAGTCCTGCCAAGACAAATGATTAAACATTTGCACAAATTCTAATGTGACTCCGACTTTAATTTCTTGCTTTATTTGTACACTGATTAATCGGATCCCAGTTAGAAAGAGTCTTTCGTTCAACTTTCTACATGCGGTTTTATTGTCACGTCCTTGTTTTCACTCCTTCATGTCTTTTCAATGCGAGTGTAGCGTTAAGTGGCAGGCTCACATTTGTTGAGTCTCTCATACGTCCGTCATTTAACTGAGACCATGGGATGCCAGGTTACCGATGGCACCAGAGTGGGTAAGGCATTTTATTTCACATTTAGTGGGGTGAGACAGACATTTTGTCTGCCAGATGCCTGAGAATGAATTTATTTTCTTGTCAAACTATCACACAGACGCTTTTATGTTCCTTTTATTCCATCAAATTCAAAGCTAGTTGTTTTCTCGATTTTATTTCTTATATCACAAAAAAAATGTAGCTCTTGTTTTGGAACAGCCTTCCTTCCAATAATTCATGAAGACGTTTCATATTTCTGTCATTTTAAAAACATTTCCGATACTGATTTCCTGCTTTTTTCCCCATCTGGATTAGACAGTCAAAGCTCGCCTGATCTAAGTGTCTGCTCTTATTATACAGATGCATGTACAGTGTATGTATTTTCTCTTCCCTCTGTGTTTATTTGTTTTTACTCGGCAGTGGCAGTCAGATGGGGACGAGGACAGCCACTGATCACCTGGCTGTAAGTGTTTACTCTCCGTCTTCTCGGCCTGCAGACACATCTGAATAAAAGAGATCCGTGACGATCATACATCTTGGTAAGTATGTGTCATGTTGGTTTCTTAAAGTTTTAATGACATACTCAGTTGTGTCATGATGTGCAGGATGTACTAAGCTCCAATCTGAATGGTACGAATAATTAATATGATATTAATTGTGGGATATAAAGACACTTTATTACATATGCAATAGGCTATATATACAGTATAATAAAAAGTTATATGCAATATGATGAATTTCCTTTCGATTATTTTAGTGAAGAGCTGGATTTCACGGGTCATTAACTGCCTATAAGAATTGGCAAATCCTCTGATTGCTCGTGTGAGCTTCAATGACTCTGATATGATCTCTATTGTTCCCTCAAATCCACCACTCACATATCCCACATACAGTACGAAGGCTTAATCTTGGCAAACTGTTGCTTTCACTTGAGTATCTTGAGTTAATGTTCGGGCTTTCTGCATGTATCACACCTCTTTTCTCTCTTTCTCTCTGCTCATTAGAGCGCCGAGCTCTGGGGCACACTGCCAGAGGCAATCAGTGAGGTGGGAACTTCACAGAGGCGATAAAACTTGTGTCTTTAAGGTAAGATCGCTTGTCACATTCCGCCATTAGTCCCTCGCACTTCTCGTCCGAGTGTAATACCGCAAAGGTTTATGAGCAGAGGTCACGTTACAGAGCAGGAGTGTTGGGTGCGCGGGCTGTTAATTAATTTGAGCTGAGTTGATTCTCTGAATGTTTCTTTCGTCTATATATTTAGATTTGCAGAGCCGGACCTGTTTTTTTTTTTCGTTTTTTTTCATTCAAAGCATTGGTGGCCTTTCATTACATGTTTATTTAGCTGTCCTTGGTGTCCATGGTGACCATTTTCAAAAGAAAATTCCCTCTTTTGGTGCAGAAGTACGCATTTTTGATTTGCTATGAAATGATAAGAGAGTGGAAAAATAACACCCAGAATGACACATGAAAGGTATTTTCCATTTCAGTAAATTGAATGCTGCAGCAATATTTTCTGGAGTGAAGTTTGTCACAGTTTACGTCGGCAGTGTATCCTCATTTTTTCCTCAAATTATTTGACTTTGATTTTTTTTTAGTTTAGCAAACCCCCACTTATTGCACCGATAATATGATTTCACAGCTCATTCTATACATAATAATCTCTCCCATGGCTCGACATCTTGCCAGTCTCAGTGTCAAGTCACAAGAATACAATGAAAGGCGTTGTCAGCCGGAATGGGAAGATTACAGGAGTTAGAGGAGATGATCTGTGATCAATGATCTGCTCGACAGGCGAGCTTTACAGAAAGCTCCTGCTACCCTTACAGACTGTAATCACGCTCTGTGCTCCGGGATTGCTGTTCTTGCTTCAGGCTTCCTGTGATATAGGCTGCCTGTTTATCTCACTGCAGACTCTTCAGAGCAACTTGTTACTTTCTGTCTGTCTGGAGGGATTTTTCTCCTCTTATATTTTTTTTACATTTTCTTTATTTTTAGTGATTGTGTCTTCATGTTGCTTTCATTCGTTTTCTCTGGCGGAGTCAACCTGATGTTGTGGTAGAGAATCATTGGCAAATGCTTTACAGCTCTCTAATTTAGTGAAACTGAAAATCAGGTTTGACTCAGACTTTTTAAAGTCGGAGACTCAGAAGAATTTTTTTTTTAATATGTCTACTGAATTAAAAGCATAAGACACATACAATATTCACATGGCCTGTGGCTATAACAATGTGCTGCCTGAAGCTGTTCTTAACTTTAAAGAAAGAAGTTGACGTTTTGGGAATCGCTACCACAAGTTCCCCAAATCTGAGTTTGCCCCTTTAAAGCCTTTGTTGTGATCAGGAAACTATTTTGAGACCTAATTAAGGCTCTGAGTTGTTGTATTATTCTTTTTTTGTTGCTTTGAACTTACTTTAAGTATTTGTTTGATGTTTTATTATGCATTTGCTTTTTGTCTTCTGCTGAAGAGAGGTAGGCCTCTTCAAACAAAGTTAATTAGTAAACGATGGCCTTCTGAAATCTCTTAACATTGTGATATTCTCATGTGAATTTGACATTTTTGCTATACATATTTCTATTTCGTTATTATAATTATATATATATAATTATTTCAGGTTGAAGCCATCGTTCATGTTATCAGTAACACTGCTGCTTGACCCACTGTGAGTGCTGAGCCAGCAAGCATCTGAATAAGAACTACTAACTGCTCCCCGTGAATGGTGTGCATGCAGTCCCTCAAAGCTGAAACAATGTGAGTGCAAAGCTGTTTTTATGATCATTGCTTCAAGGAAAAACAGGCTTGTTATGCTCAGAATTATGCATAACTCATGTGTACAGTCGGTCATTCTCATGATGCCCAATGTTTAGAAATCATGTGTCAGACATGTGTGTTTGGCATGTAGCATAGCCAACGCCCGATGTGAATGAACAAGTCAAATGTGTGTGCAGGCGGTGTATTTTCTGTGGATATGAATGTCAGCAGCATCTTGCAGACAAAAGAAAAGGGGAAAATAAATGCTGCCTGAACGTTGGCCTTTGGCACCCTGCGTTTCACGCAGGGCAGATCCCAATGTCTGCTTCTGTTGCCTTGTGGAAAAAGCTTCTCCTCTCCTCCTGCAGTTAATTACCTTTGTAGACATTTTTATGCATACGTGTCACGCGGAACTCTCCGTCTCGTCTCCTGGTTTGATTTAAAGGGACGAAAATACCATCTCACTGTCCCTTTTTCCCTCCCGGTTTAAGATAGGAAATAACTGCTTCCAAAAATATATTTTCACAGCCTCTCTTTTATGGCAGCCATTATAGTTTGTGTTACTGATATTTCTGTTTTATTAAGTTCGTGGCATTTGTTTAATTCCCATCCTCTCCCCTCTGACGTGTTGTAGACGCAGCGAGGCTCACACCGAGTGAGTCTGTAATCTGTATGCTGCGCTGCTTTGGACTATTTTGAGCAAGTTCAGAGCTTCATACTGTCTATTACAATACGTGGCTGACTGACCTCTGTGGAAGCTGGTACTGAGGTACCACGGGGTTGTGATGACACATTTTGTAACAGGGTTCAGTTGAATCAAATCTCTAATCTTCAACAAGGCAAGACTGCATCAGGAATAGCTGCCATGACCCCGAGTATTGTCGCACTTTTAGTCCTGGGCTATTTAAGTTCCGCCAGATGCCTTTTTCTCCAAAGCCACCCACCTCTCCGGGGGCTTCATGCTGAGGGATGGTGAGGGTTCAAGCTCGCTGTGTGGGCCTCGACTCCCTTTTGATTGGTGTTCATTTAAGATCTCCCGCGGCGATGAATGCTTCGACACCGCTGCAAAGTCAGAGACATTTCTCAGAACCCTCCAGCGCTTCTTTTCCTGCCCAACTTGCCGCCTCCGAAGTGCTGCTTGTCTTTTGAAAGGTGGGGTTTGCTGTCGGGGCAGCGTCAGGTATGGATCGTCTGGTGAGCTGACTGATTACGGCCATTTTAATTATTCAGCTTTCTTTAAAGTCTCCTTTGCAATCAATGGTGAATTACTTTCCTTCCCAAGTCATTATATCATGTCTCCTTTTGGACTTGCTTAACTTATGCGAGTTGCAATTGTCTTTTCTTTGGGGGTGGGTGGGGGGGGGGGGGGGGGGGATTTGATTATTGCACCTCCACAACTACTTCAATGGACAATGAGTCATCCACACACATCTTGAGGACAAACCTGATCAGCAGATGATTCAGGCCAAGTACTTAACTAATTGTTTGCAACAACTAATACCCGGTAAATATGATTCAGGAGTGTTTTTCCCTGCTGTAGCTGTTCTCTCCATTTTATTTCCCTCACGTGTTAATCACAAAACCTGATAGTTGGCCAACATAAAGTGCATCATACATACAGTATATAAGCACAAGTGAATGGTTAAGGCCATGCTTTTACATGGCCTTACATGGCCTATATAAAAGCTTCTTCTGTTATTTATAAAACACTGTTGCGGATGACATCTTCAGCTTATTCTCAGTTGCAAGTTATGATATAGGACTAAGACTGAGTAAACTCTTTGTTTATCGGTTTATTTGGTAGGGACAGTGCAGATTAATAAAACATCACTGTAAATGAGCCAGAGCTCATCTGTAGTCCCTGGGCAGATGTTACAAAGTCACCCTAAAAAAACAGAATATACCATTAAAATTCCAAAGTTATGCATCGATTATTCTTTCTAAGCATGCAGACATAATAAAAGAAGAGAGGATGTTAGTAGAAATATAATTCAGGACACCCTTATACTACATTGTCAAGAAATATTAAGACACAACACAGAGGCTCATAAAGCAAATAAATGAGGGATAATTAAGTTAAACAGGAACGTGGACTAAAGATAAGATTATGCTGCATTGTTAGACACTTAAAAACAAACGGAGCAGAAGCTCAAAACATAAAAGAGAGTATGGAAGGAATATAAATCAGGCTGACATAACAGACATGCATACATGTAGATGAGGGTCGACTGGCAATTGCTAGATAGACAGACAGGTGGCAGCAAACAGACCGAGTTCAGCACGGGCAGATTGAGGACAGTAAGGTGAGCTTTAAATGACCTGTATGTGTCCGGGTCTCTAATGGTCACTGGGATGGAGTTCCACTCTAGTGCAGTTTTTACAGAGTGGGATAATGCAGTCACCTCCTTGCTGACCCCACTCATGCAACAAATTGGCAACAGCAGAAATGTAATGCCTCCCAGATTACATTTTTATCAACACAACGAGGAAACATTTCAATAAAGGAATCTGTAACATATATTTCAGTAGTTTTTTCCAATACAATGATGTTTTAATGTTGGTTTTTTTGTATTTAGGTCAGTCAAGGTTAGAGAAATAGTGTCGTCTTAAAGTTAAATTATTATTTTTTTGTTTCAATTCACGATGCCACTAGGGCTCAGCAACAAAAGCTCACATGAATAATTCATTTGCTGGACAGTTTGTGTAGCTTGTCGCCCAGAAAGGTTGGAGGGTTTTGGCAGTTAGGTGAGTCAAAACAAATCTGATTGTAGTCCTTGTAACATTCGAAATGCATGTTGGACCTTTGCATGCTGACGTCCAAGCCGGAAAAGACAAATACGTTTCAGTAAATGTATATGGAAGTAATAACAAAAAGGAATGTCTTTCCAATCAGGCCGGTTTGAGGGTTTGAACAGTATTTTGAGCATGCACACATGTGTTCGGAAGAGTCGTGTCAGCCGTATCCCTGTTTGTTTTTTTCCCAGAATCCTCCTCTATCATCTAGTTGGGTGTGTTTTATGGTTTTGTCTTATCCACTAAAGGGTGCCTTGGAATCACGGTAGTGGTCGAGACTTTTGTATGTCATCTTGTCTGGAAAGTGATGCACTCTCTTGAAAGGGTACCGGTGATCTCGTTGACAGTGGAGGTGAAATAACGAGCAGGCTCTCGCCGCCTTTCGCCACTTCAAATCCTCACCGTCTAATGGGGTTGGTGAAGAGGCTCGGTTTGCCAACAAGGTTGCTGAAGTGGGGGAAGGGGAGTAAAAGAGAGGGGAAAGAAAACTGAAGGAGAGTTCACGGCCCAGACGTTCTCATGCCCGGCTGTTTCTCTTCTCTCTCTCTCTCTTCCCAACGCCTCCCAGCGCTTTCCAATCTGTTTTGCAGCTGAGCATATCCTACTCCACTCCCAGTGTTTATCTGACATCATGAAGGGTTTCGGCTTCCCCCGATTCCGATGACAGCCCGAACCCTTCAGTGTGCACACATAAGCCAACTCGGCAGATGACAAAGGGCTGCTGAGCCTGTCGGCAGAACCACGCGGCTCCCAGCATGCTTTGCCCCCAGCACGTCACCTACCTGGTCTGGCACAGACTCGGCCTCGGAGACCACCTCATTATTCACTTTGACAGGGTTGTATGACCCAGCAGCGACGCCCGGACTTGTTCTGGGAGCACGAGCAGATGCTCGATTCTGTGGCTGCGGCTCAGTTATTAAACTGCAACTGACTCTTCCACCAAACTTCTATCGTAAATAAACTGAGAGACAAATTAGCTGGTTGGGGTTGTGATCTGTGTTTATTTGAACGGAGTCTTAGCCGATGGGATGACACAATAGTCGAGCCAGAATTCAAAAAACGCAGCCCTTATACCGGGGAGAGAAACCCACAAAGTTTTATTTCCAATTGAATTGTTATGCAGTGCATGGTTATGAGGTAAAAAATAAAGCCAGGATAGAACCTATTAATGCACCACACACATCTGCCTGCAGGTGCATACTGATCAGCAAAGCGTCATTGAGCTCAGGATGATTCACCCAGGCTTTTATTTTGATGGAGCGATTCAGGGCCGCACTTGAAGTGCCACCTTGGTCTCCCTTTGGTCGCGAGTCCCCTCGTGAAACACCAGGGGGGGATTTTTGTAGTATATATATATAGTTTCTCCTCCCTTAAATCCAATGAGTTTTGACCTTACCGTCGTTGGAATACAAAGTAAGCTAGACAGAGGGGCCCCTGTTTAAAGCCATATCGGAATGGGGGTGCCACAGCTTGGAAACAAACAGTATCAGCACCCTGCACTCTCACAGATAAGCAGCGTCGGCTAAAAAAAAGAAAGAGATACATATGTTTACCATCACTATACTTTGCTGCATCAGGGGGAAAAAATTAAGGTCACACGAAATGGCTGACCTTGAAAATGCTGCAGCAGCTGGACAAACTCCTTCAAATGATCCGTATGTTCTTATGAAAGGCAGAGGCCGGCATTGCTATTTTTGATAAAAACACATCAAGACATTTGAGTGTAGTTTGTCATAAAGAAATGATTCCATTATTTTTGCTGTATCAAAACCCCCAATGCTGCTTTAGTGGTCACCTCCGAAGGATACGGAGTTTGTTTCTTTATTAAAAGACAAATAAAGAAGTCATGATGGTCTGCCATGCTTGTGATCACATGTCAATGGTCTTTTTATACCTCTTGTATAAGTATAGGCCTTTGTTTCAATATAAACTTGGATGTAGCAGTAACTTAGGGAGCAAACTTGGATTCTTATGTCAATTCCATCCCAAAATCAGTTGAATAGAACTATTTTCGACATTGCCACGCCAACGCCTTTCTTGCTCTGTATCAAACAGGAAAGAGGAAGTAGTCAAGCTGGACTTAAGTGTCGCATTTCACGCTGCTTCCCTCCTGATGGGCACCTCTACAGAGCAAAAGTATAATTTGTTCTAAATGCATAAGTATCATTGTAGCTGCCTCGTCCTTTGTACCACAGGGGCAACGTTCGTCAACAGATCCTGCCAAGACGATGTATATGGATGAGCAGTTGGCAGCGTTGAATGGTATTCATAGCAACAAGTGTCATTGTGGTGGGTCCATGAGCAAAGCGGGACGTCTTTTTGACGTGTGTGCAGCTTGCGTCGGGGTCTGTTCATGCATGTATGGGCGAGAGGGAACAATGTCCTACTGTGTGTGTGTGTTTACAGTGCCAGTAAAAGGCCAGGCCAATCGATCAGCAGGGGCTTAACAGCTTTAGTCAAAGAGCACATTTTGGCTTGCTGCTCTGCGCTCTGTGGGCTTCCTGTGCCGTGGTTGTTCTATTGGTGAATTCAAATGTCCAGACTGAGCCCTGGTGGTCTAAGATTTTAGGGAGCCTGACAATGACTGAAGTGCTCGTTGTGAATACGTTAGTTTGCACAGATGCAAGGCTGCTCGGGGAGGCTGAAAGGGACAAATGCTGCCTTGATGAAGGTGAAAAGCTTGTCGAGCGAAAGGAGTTCAAGGATTTTCTCTCTGTGGTCCTTGCGTTTCATGATACAGAGTTAAAATTCACATATTTGAATACAAGAGTTAAACAAAGCTGTCAAAGGCAACATTAATGATTGCATTAATAGCAACTTCCCACATATTTTGATTGTGAACTCGACAGACCAACACCAGCAAGATAATCTTCACAAATGAAGATGAAGATTACGCTTCAAAAATGTATGATTTTTGAAGCGTGATTGCAATTGGCAGCAGTAAAAAGTTAACTTTAGGCCTTACTGAGACCCAAGCTGCTGCGGTAAGGTCTCAGCCTTAATGGTACAAGCTTTACAGTACCTAGTCAGCTACCAGGGCGCCCCTACCTGATGTCTTTTATGATCATATCAGCAGAGCAGTGAGCTGTGAGAAATCTCGCTTGTACTGAGTACAGGCTAGCAGTCTGTGGAAGTCCACACAGAGCCCACACCAAATATTCGCATGAGAGCCCTTGCAGACTAAATGCATTTTGGCAAAGGCCTGCCCTAACCCCTCTGCAAAGCCCTCAAGTTTGAGCAAGTGTGGACTTTTGGATTCAGCACGTCTTCTTTCTGCACCCCCTCGAGTTGTCTTACTGCATCTGAAAGCCTGTAAGGAAACAAGTGAGTAGAGATGCACAGCTCGAGTGTGGGACTTTAGCTCCGTGGCCCAAATCCCAGCATTAGTGACGTGTGGCGAGCTTTATGTTTTTATTGTTGACACCTTGTGCTTGAGTGACCGATTTTTAGTGTGTTGAGGGGCAGCGGGTTGGATTTTTGCAACAAGAATACTTTCTTCTTCTAATGTAGGTGAGCTAGGAACGTAATTAACGACAAACTGCTTTCCAGTTGTTACCAGCAATTGATTGCTTCTCAGAGTCATGTCATTCGTTATCAACCGAAACCACATTTTTGCAGTCATTCAGCGAGTGTTACAACCTGCACATTGTCCTTATCTTAACCTCGCTGTGAGACAGTTAATCAAGCCACTTTACTTATCAAATGGATCAGCTGAAAAACCAAGCACAATGGCTCAGGGCTCTGAGGGGAAGAGACCTCTGTAACGCCTGCGTGTGTCTGGTCTCGCTGCTGGTTGTTTGTGTTTGCAGCAGCTTTGATTACCCTGCTCGAGCCCACTTGGCGTCCCAAATCACTGGAATATATTATTGACAGTGAGGAGGAGGCGAAGCTGTGTAGTTGTCTCTGAGGACAGGGCTCACTGAAGAGGACTACGTACTGTTGATACTGGGGGTCTAAAAATAAACACGCTGGTGGCATCATGAGGCGCAAGTCAACGGCAGTGGCAACCTGACTTCTCATTAAATGGCTCAATCAATCCATTTCCGCCGACACTAAATTAACAGTGTAAATGTCAATTTTCCGTTTTTTAATTTGGAAATGTGTTATCAGGGGTATGTTTTGCAGATAATTAAATATGAGTTTTGTAAATAAAGGAAGCCTATTCAGGGAATTGGAATAGCTCTGGCAGCCAGAATGTTAAAAAAAACAACATATTTCTTGCAAAAAGGAACAAAAAGAATATTCAGTTAAGGAAGCTTTTTCTTTTTGCTATTTCAGTGGGAAAAAAAGAGTGCCCGTTTGCACAAATGTACGTGTATTTGCTTTCTTCATACCATCCACAATGTGAAAGCAGCATTCACCGTATCAGAGGAGACAGATGAGGCTCATTAGAGGATACATATAGATGAAAAATAGGACTGGCAAAGTAAAAGCCTCTTGAGAGCAGGAAGTCAGTCAGCATAGTTCAATCTGACCAGTGGAGTCATTACGACCGGCCGCAATGGGCCTGAAATCCTGCTTCACTAGACAGAGACGTTTTTATTTTGTTTATTATGATTTCAGGAAAAACAAATCCACTAAAAAGCAAAACGCATTACAGGGAATTCATTTTCCACGACATTTCCTGTACATTTTCAACAGCCTGGAGCAAGTATCACAGACAGGAACCACTATGTTTCTCCCAGAAGAAGAAAAAAAGAGTGATTGGTTCGTGGTCAGAATCAGAATAACGTGTATTGCCAAGTAGGTTATTCACTTGCAAGGAATTTGCCTTGGTCATTTGTGCATACGACGAACCAGAGGGAATGAAAATACAGGTGAAGTACTGCATTCTTCAAGGACATCAATAGGATAGTAAAGAAAAATTACATTTAAAAAAATGGAAAGGATACTATAGAAAAACACTTTATAGATGAATGTATGTGACAACATACATACAGTATGTCCCTGGCATGCCCTCATACGACTTCGTTATGCACCTAAACCCCAGTGTTTTAAAGGAATAGCTCCTCATTTTGAGAAGCTCGTTTTTTTGCCAAGAGTTAAATGAGAAGATTAAACCACTTAGTTACGGCGTGTCTTAGTTTAATTAATCCAGCTGTCTACACAGGCCACCTAAAGGCTTGTGTTTTACTTGCGCAATTCCCAGGAGGCATGTTTGTACGCAATTTTCATTACCAAAGTGGTTGTGTGTCGGGTGCTGCCAAAACCGCGGGTAACCTATGCTCAGTACTGTGCCTGAACGCATCCTGTGTAGACACAGATGGAGCTGCTGCTCTGCTGAGGTGCTGCTTTTGCTTTGTGAGCTGTGAAGACACAGTATACGGAGCTGGAGGCAATTAGCCTAGCTTAGCATAAAGACACGCCAGGGACATTTACTTGTCATCACCAACGGTTACCAAGCAACCAGGGGAGACACTGCACAGACACTGCATTGATCTTCTCATCTAACTCTCCGCTGGAATGCGACTAACCAGGTTTTTAATAAGGGGCACTGTCGGGACGTCTGGCAGTTTGCTTTGCAAAAAGGAAAAACGTGTGAATTATTTTCCAGGAAAAGTTTTGTCTGGGTGGAACTTCTAAAATGTTTTTTTCAGGAAGAAGAAAGGTTCCCAAGGCAAAGCAGTTAAAGTTTGTAATTGCATTGTAAGATACCGGGGCGTCCACCTTGTTGTCCAATCTTCAAATCAATAACAGTTTTAATCTTCTCTGTAGGCGACACCGATAGTGGAGGTTAAATTCTGCACCATTCTGATCGACGTACCTTCAGCTGGATCATTTTCTGATGCAGAACCCACATGAACCCCCTTTTTCAAAACAGAAATGACTGTCACAAAGATTGACACTTTAATATTCAAAGGGTTAAAAGTTCACTGTGACTCGCACCCTCAGTACCATTCAGAAGCTTCCAGTCACCCCTCGGCGGCCTCACACGGGCGATTATGCGACTGTGCCCGTTGCTCATTCACACAGACGGGGACATCTGGGATGACATTCTGAAGCAGATGCAAGGAGTCCATTACTGTTGCCCCCCCCCCCCCCCTCTTCCGCTGCCATATTTCCTCTGTCAGTGCAACCACGGCGGTGAGATTGTAAGGGAGGTGACCAAGAGCTTGGCCTCGTCTCCAGTGCAATCTGCTTTCAGGACGGCAGAGCACGCGCGCTGGCATGCTCACACACACACACACACACACACACCGAGCGCAGTGCCATATGGCCAAGCCACATAATGAGGGTCATTAATGCGTCGGTGAAACGTGTGATTGACAGGTGGCGTGGAGCGCAGAGTGGCAGGTCCATCCACAATAGAGAAAGACGGAGATGACGGTGTCACGGGCCACACAGGCAGAAGCACGTCGGTAGAGTTTATATTACGATGCGCCCGTGGCAATGTCAAAGCTTTTTACCTGGCATGACCGAGCCCATCCAAATGAGGCTCCTGATGAAATTGTTTGGATATTTATGTAAAAAAAAGTCTAAGAAGCTTTCCTGTCCTCCTTGCACTGGAATATTATTGATGCCTTTTATAGTCTTGTCTGTTCTGCTTGGTTTGAAGTACTGTCATGGCTCGATATGATTATATTAGGCCTTTTTCCCCCGGCAAAGGAGAGAGCACTCTCTCCGATGGCAGGTACCTAGAAATATAGCAGACTTCCAAGGGACTTTGCTCTGTTCACTCAAACTGCTACGACTGAGAACAATCATGAAGACGAATGGCAAACTTAGCCTCCTTCTGAACCACATCGTTTGCTAATTGGTGTTCTTTTGACAGCAGCTCATACATTACTGTTCTTACATTAGTAAACAGGTGGAGTAACGCAGCACAACTATATTGACTTTTGAAGCAAACTCAAAGCTAAAATATTGAACGGTGTAAAAAAGAAAGTTTAATTCATCTTTTCAGACAAACTGAAAGGCTTATGACTCTTTAAATTGTAATCCATTCATTGTCGAATGGGAAAAGCTTTTTTTTTGCTTCCACGGTTTCTGTTTTCTTTTCTGATTTTAGGGACAAAGGAGCTATAACAGTTCTTGAGGTGGCTAAAGTGTCTTTGTTCTGAAATTGAGTCGGGATGCAGAAATGGCTTCTGTATGGAAGATCACATGCCATCGGTGATGTGGGGATAAGACTTTGTTTGTTGGAAGTTCGTGTTAAATATATGTTTTTTGAAGCCTTGAGCAGAAAGTGTTGAACTTAAAGGAACGAAACATAATAGCTTTTCCATTGATGAGTCACACGTTTGAAAGAAAATGCATAACCTAGAGTTTTTAAAAAATTACTATGCCCGTAATCCATCTTTCAGCATACCGGGCACTCGTAACTTTTGCAAAAACATTTAGTCCTGCTGTTTATTGGAACAGCAAATCAATGTCTATGCGAGTGTCTGGCTCGTCTACCTGAACTTATTGGGCTGCATCGGTTATGACAAGTGGCAGACTGATGTTTTCAAATGTTTACAGATGCAGATAAAACGATCGAGTGGTAATAAATCGCATTACTTTTAGGCTATATGAGAAAACAAAATAGATGTGTCTGTGATTATACACAGCCGAGTTCATGTTTCTTCTTGTTAACTTGCAGGGAAATTGCAAAGCTCATAAAACAAATACACAGCAGTGCAAAATCAATAACACAACAAATATCGGCCTGCATTTGGATTATTGGACCATTTCAACCATGCAGCCACTTTTTCTCAAGTTTTATATTGTTTTTAAATTTGGTTTATGACAGAGGTATGCTGTAAAAGCACTTACTTCTTTCTTTTAAAAAGTTTTTAGTTTGACAAATTACTTTTTTTAAATAATTTTCTTGACGGGTTTGGGGAAAGAGCTACACTACCAATGTGCTAAAAGACAAAAGACGTCGTGTTTTGACATTATTAGGAAATTACAGATCATCACTTTTTTTTCCCGGTGATTAATTCAGTTCAACATTTTGGGAAATGTACTTTTTGTCTTTCTTACCCAGAGTTAGATGATAATATTGATCCCAATCTCATATCTAGAGGTTTGTTGTCGGCTTAAATAGGAAGCTCAAAAAAGCATCTTTCCCAAATTGCCTGACTATTCCTCCACAAACTGTATTTGCATCGTCTTGGAAGTTACTCTGCAAAATGGCTTTTCCCCTGATTATTTTTCTGTGCCACGACGTTTTGAAACTACAACTCCACTGGTAGGTCACTTCATCAAGGTGGAAGGTTTTCAAGATGCTTATAATTGAACATTAAGCCAATTCCAATTGCCCACTAGAAGAAGTGGCTGATTGAGGTGTTTTTCATTGCAAGAGAATTGCAGGGCAGCGTTACGTTGTAAAGCCCAGGTCCCCAGCATGTGGGTCCACGGGCACATGATTGACATTTCCAAAGACCTCTGGAGCCACACAGCCAGAGCCTAAAAGCTGCCGGATTTCCCGCCGTGTAAGCGACCCCCTTGAATGCCCATCAATGCCGAGGCTGTGTGTGTTCCACCAACACAAGGCATCTCCCGCTGTCATGGAGACATTAACAAGGCAGGTTGTGCCTGTCCTCTGCACTCAAACTCTTGTTGACTGTTTACTGCGGCCTCTCTATGCACTTCCTGGGTAGAGGCGACGGACGTGGCATAGTTGCATTGAGGCGCCTACAGGAACAAATCCTGACACGTTTTCCAATCTCGCAGTGACTGCTGACATTGCTGTTTATTTTTTTTGCGGTGCTTTTTTTTTTGAAAGTACCTTTTGACAGCAATTATATCTTGCCGTGACTGAATTTATCAAAAACAATTATCTCACACAGCGATTGGTTCCCACAGGTAAACAGTTCAGCAGTGACAGTCATTGAGAAGATTAAACACTGAGTAGAAGTGGAGTTCAAGGAACACACCTCTCAACGGCAAAGTCAACCTGATGCCCCGAGTCTTTTTTGTTTTTCCTCTCTTTGTCAAACAGCCTTTGGGGAAATTAACTGATGAGATCATGCCGGCAACATGGTTGCTGTAGAAACTTCACATACAAGACTCGGGCTGGAGTTTGTCAACAGAGAGAAAACAGGAGAGAGAGAGAGAGAGAGAGAGGGAGGTGGCTGTGTAGAATGCTCACTGGAGAGGCATCAAAGGTGGAGTCATTTGCAGCACAACATTGATGCCGTGTTGTATTTCATCTCTTCAGCACCGCATCCTACAGCTGCAGTATCCCCATCAAATCACCACATCCTGCTGCAGGCCCGGCCTGGATACCTGCGCGGAAGCTTTTCTTTACGTTCCACTAGAATATGTCATAAATAAGTGAGGGAGACACCGTGTTTTTTCTTTCGTTTGACATTATGACCAGAATTGGAGAATAAAGTCAGCAGTACAGACCGTGCTATCAGTGCACTTTAGTAAATTTCAGGTAATCTCTTTGGAAATAGCATGTCTTCGGTGAACTGTCCACCCGTGTGAAGTGTTCAGGTGCATACCGTATTGTTAAATTGCTGTGCACATATTGATTATATGTTCTGTTACTGGCCCCTTGTGGTTTAGGTCAGGAGTGAGATTGCAGTGGTTAGTGTGGATATACTCTGTGTCACCTTTGTGCTGTACAGTAGGCTGTATATGGTGTGTAGGAAAGAAGTGAATATATGAAGGTTGTAGCACTTATTCTTGACCTGTCCAGCTAAAGGAACGTGAACTTGTATTCTGCTGGGAAATCTATCCAGCAGTTCTGCTACATAACCAATACATTAGGGTCCTTTAAAGACATTACTTACATTCGTTATAAAATCTATTTTCAGTTTAAGACCAGTTGAGGAGAGGATGTACCTGCAGAGAAGGCAGATTAAAAGTGATTAAATGGTGGAATTCATTTATAGCCGCAACAGTTGCGAAGGCTCTGCCCCTGATTTATGACTGTCAAAGCCCATCTTAATTTCGCTCTGGGTGACACATGAGACGAGCGTCAGCACTAGTCAGGCTTCAGGCTCTGACAGGAGAGTTGCAGCACTGTCTCCCATCTCTCACTCTTGATCCTCCTCTTTTTCTTACCCCCCCCCCCCCTCTCTCTCTGTCTGTTTGTCTGTGTGACTTTTAGAGGAGAGGAGTGAGCGTTGTCATGCTGAGCGAGGCTTGCACATCTCTATCAAGTACGAATGCCCTCTGGAAAGTGTTTTAGGGAAAAGAGAGATGTTTTTGGACGTCTTTCTGCCCATCCTCATCTCCCCCCGGTAGACACTGCCAATGGGTACAACTAAATGTGCATAGGGAGAGCATGTTCACAGGAACACACAGTGAGACTTTCAAAGCCAGATGCTGTCAATTTGAGACTCTTAAGGCGACGCACTCTCCTGCTCTCTCTTCACATAGTAAACAAAAGCACCAGACTCTCTCCACATCTTTTTGTAGTCAGTGCAGTGCAATGCCGCACTCGGATCCAAGCTTTCTCGGAAATAAATCTAACCTGGAGTTGAATGGAGTTGGAAAGAGAGAGACAGAAAGTTGGAATGTCACCTTCTGCTCCTTGGCATCTCGACTGGGAGGTGCCACGGAGAGTGCAATGGGGCACACTAGGGGGGCCCCTCTGAACCTTAGCCTCGGGACAGATGGCGGGTTTGGACCCTTGGACCTGCTAATGAGCAGGTCATGCCAAGCGGTGTAGGACACAGGGACATTAGGTTAGGATGCTCCATCAAAGCCATGATCTGCCATTTCAATGGGGTAATGCCACGCCCATCTGCTGAGCGGACGGTGACAGTACAGTAGCGAATTAGGACCTTCGTGCTGACGCTTAGAATGTTTTTTTCTTTGGATTATCGTACGTCTTTGAGCGCGAAAACAAGATGCTTGGGCTACTGGTCAACTCTCGAAATTTGGTTAGCAAATTTTCTCGGAAGCGCCCCCTTTTGAGTAGCCTGTGCTACACATGAGGTCACATCCAGTGAAGTGTTATCAGGTTTCTTAATAACCTCAACTTTTGACCCTTGTAGCCTGTCAATATCTGAAATGTATGCAACTGTATGAATGCATATTTGTTGTGTGCTTATCTCTCAGATTAATATGCAGATTTCTAAAAGAAAATCAAGATGGGCTATTTCAGGTCACGCTAGAGCCAAAATGTTCTTTGTTAGCCTTCATTTGTGAGTCTTTTCATTTTCACAGCGAGACAAAATCATGATCCGCATTCATATCCGCCTCAGATATTGATCTGACTGTTGGGCTCAGATACAGAGCAGTTTTATCTGAGCTAACACTTCAGCTCCACTGTGAAGAATAGTGTGAAACGGCTAATATTGGTGGGAATAGACAGGCTGCATCCTGGGAGCTCATTTGTAAAGAGTACAGGTGTAAGGAGAAAGAGAAGAGACAGGTAGGAACTTGTGATGGATGACGAGGGTACACAGTGGACCAGTGACGGGAGAACATCAATAGTTAAAGCATCAGTGATGTATTGCATTTTGTAGTTTTGCAGCACTCAGTCGAAAGTTGAAAGTAGTTTGGGGATTGCAGCAGCCCACACCCAGCGCTTTGCTGTGTCATATTTAGGAGGCGTGATGCATTTGAAATGGTATTGTCGGGCATAATCAGTCATCAGCCTGCTCACTGGAGGCTTTTTCTGTTCCTCCAAGCAAAGAGCTGAAGGGCGGCTGATAGACAGTGCATGACAGACCCAGGTCCTGCCTATTTGATATTCCCCTATAATATGTGTGAGTTTATGTGTGTGCGTGTATCCAGCATGCAAAACACACTCAATGACACCTTAACAGCCAATGTTAACGGTTGGGAAAACGTTGGGCCCCTATCCACTCCCTTTGCATTCCAGCATTATGTAGTTATTCCCTTTTTGAGCAACAAAATCAGACCCAGCTCCATACATTTATTTCTGTATGGATTCTTGGACCTTATCTAATTGAAAGTATGTGTTTAGGTGCAGTCCTGATTATTTTGAGGGGAGCTGTTGGTGTTTTTCTACACAAAAATTATGTAAAAAAAAAAAAAAAAAAGAGCAAAATAAACAAGATAAGCCTAATTTAATTACGGCTTGTTTTAACTTGTCTCAGAATATACAACAGTCAAAAGTGGCATATCATATTCATTAGTATTTCATTTATGTAAATGCATAATTCTTCAACCAATCCATTTTCAAACCAGAAGAAAATGAAATAAAAATGATACTGAGTGTATCATTTGAAATATAATTACTTTTGTTACCAATTGATCCGATGTTAATGTCACCGAGACCACTACTACTGCTGTACCACTACAGGCAGACGGTGCTTTGAGCTAATTGCTAACGGCAACATGCTAGCATGCTCACAATGACAATGGTAGCATGGTCACCATGTTTAGTTTAGCATGTTAGCAACATTTTCCAATTAGCGCTAAACACAAAGTACAGCTGAAGCTGATGGCTAAATACATCCATAATGTAAACTGAGTTATGGCAGAAATACATTCACATTAACACTACAATGAGTAAAATGTATTTTTAAAATATGTATATCAGGAGTGATATATTATATCGCGAATAAATCACCTTTAAGGTTCCTTCTTTATGCCATGAGTCAGCCCTGCACGGTTCACACTAAATTGTCCTCAGCCACAGTCAACACTTAAATCAAACCGTTTGCACAACGTTTAAGATTGTTCCATAGCCATTCAGTTCAATTAAAAAGGAAACTGAGAATGTTACGCTGAAGTTAATATTCATCATAGAAGGGGCTATTAATATACACTAATATTCACAAAAGACATCTTGGTCGAGACACTGACCAAGACTCCTGAGTAGTCACTCCCATTTCTCCGTCTACACAGCCTCATGGGAGAAAAACAATTATTCTCCTCCACCGACTAATAGGCTTCTGACATGTAAAGATTCTTAAACAGGAATCATATTAATATTCCGTTTTTTTATCAACACATTTTTTATTTAATTCCTTTTGAACAACACCTCTCACGGACCACCAGCAATTCTTGTCCCAGCATGACATCATACTCATGTTGAACTGGAGCCTGCCGCTGCATCATTGTTTCTGGGCAGCAAAGAGGAGCCAGACTCTGTCTACTGCGATGAAACAGTGCCATCTACGGTAATACTGAGTGTAAAACCTGTATTTAATGCAGACCAACGCATGGCAGTCCGTTTAAAGCTTTAATACATATCTTCCTCGATAGAGAGGATTCACATTTCCTCGTAGAAAGTCTTTAAGAGATAGAGTGAGGGGAGGAATTGCTCCAAAAATTTGTCATGGGTAAATCCAGGGCTTATGTGACTGTAAATATTCTTCTGACAGTTGGAAATGACTCTTGATATGTCAGGCTTGGCTGCTGTCAGTCATACTTTGAGGCTGCTGCTGCAGACGCTTGTCCCTTCAAAGCTAACTTAGGGTGCATCAAACTTTTCTGTTATTTCCAGCGTTCCTGCCAGTGAATTTGTACACATTATAGTATGATCATATTTTTTATATGCTGAATCTTTATTTGATTACATGCTGTTGTTTTCAAGCAGAAAGGTGATTGTGAGTTGTGTTACAGAGTATTTTGTTTGTTTGTTTTTTCACAGATTGTTTTGAGCTTAATTGTTGAAAATAGAGAAAAAACATAACTTTGCCTGTCAGCTTATAGTTTGCTATTTTAAAAGACGGTGACAAGGCCAAGAAGATATGTCCAGGCTGAACACATGAATTTTCATTGGTACTTTTTTATGAAATGGAAGCGGTTTCTGCCAACCTCACAGTATAGCTCTGCTGCAGAAGGATGAATATCTTGTAGCAATGCAATGTTTATTTATCAGCAATGCGATAAACCCTACAAAACTAAATGACATTCCCAAATGTCAGCGTGCTGACGAGCTAAACTGAGACCGTGGGCATTGGTAAACATTAGCTGCTAAACCTCAGCGCACTGTATATTAGCATTGTCATTGTAAACGCGTTAGTGCGCACTTGCCTGTGTATTCGTGCTGTATTAGTGACAACTGTCCAAGTTAACGTGCCGATTCAACAAACAAATGTTATGTCGAGTGGATGTCAAACATTTTGCATTAAACGTGTTGTACATTGCTACAAGTGGTGAAACACTGGGATTTGCAAATGTCTTCATTTGCTGTTGTCTCTACTCTCAAATCCCGAAGGCAACCAGGTGGTTAGTAGCCTTTAGACAATCTCAAAGCAAGAACAAAACAATGATCTCATCCCTCTCAATTTACACTCTCTAAAATGAGAAAGGTGTGGGCACAACCTAGGCTGAGTGTCCTGGGAAAGAACCGGTGCCTGAGGATTCTGGGAGGCTAAGGGTTGACCCTTGAGGGCCGAGATGCTGTCAGTTTTCCCGCCCAATCTTAGCCCTCAATTACTGAATCAAAGGCGAAAAGGCAGACCAAATCCCATCCTGTGCCTGGTCCTCATCTTACCCTGCTACCCGACAGGCTATCTCTCCCCGCTTGTTCACGCTCGCTAACTCGAACGCACGCGGAGCACAGCTCCTGGGAACGTTTGCCAAGTGAGCTGCTGGTTGTGCTCCAAAGAAGCTTCAAAGTTCATTGCTCTTTCTCAGCAGGAGTGCAGACGGGGTGAGTTCCAGATATCCTTTTCCCACACACTCCCTTTTCGTGTTGCTGATTCCTAAGCTGCTCCCACATGAACGTGTGCAGATGAGACACGTCGGTGTCGTTTTCATCCCACTTCCACTCCGTTATCTGGCTGCCTGTCCTATGAAGAAATGCACTGTTTTATCTTATTATACAGTAAACAATTTCAAGGCGTATAGCCTGAGTAGGGAGCAGCTTATCCCAGCAGGGAAAAAAAAAAATACTGTGGTGACAGCTGGAATATGAGTATGACTGACATCACTTGACTGGTTTATGTGAAATGCACACCAGCTGTGAAAAAAAAAAGCCTCTTTTTTTTTATTTTCCTTGGGTACACCACGAATTTAAGATGGATGTTCTTGAGATGATTTCTGCTTGGGATGGAGGAGTGAAGCGTGGATTTGCTCCAACTCTCATGAGAAATGATAAAAGCCAGTCTCAGTTAAAGTAATGCATTATGGTGTTTGGCAAACCACATTTAGAATTTGAGCGTAAATGGAGAACATTATGGAAAACCATTTACATGCCGTGCCATGCTTACCTCACTTATCTCAGTTACTGTTTACAACTCGTGATATTTTCTGTGCGGTAAGCAAGACAAAAATAAGGACAACATGAAACTCAAAACCAAAATGTCATTCAGTATTTAGCATTGACAGGACGTCACATCGACTTTGCTCAGTTTCCATGGACGTTTAAAATGTGTAAACCTGAGCACTTCGTGACAGTTCATTCTTGGCTTTCAAGTTACAATTCGGTTCGACAAACAAACTCACATATACTGTTAGTAATCAGTCGATACTATGTGCAGCTGCAAAACCAATATAAAATGAGCATCACTGGATTACATTCTACACCGTCGTCTGTGAACCTGTCCTGCCTACAATTTCAATTCAGTGCAGGAATGGCAGACTCCGCCACAAAATATAAAGAGCATACATAAAGTTTTAGTTTGGGGCTCCAACATTGTAACATTTTAGGGAGGTGAGGTAATATTGATAGCTCTTGTTGACATTGCCAATACTTCTTAAATTGAAATGGGAAATATTCATGTTCATATTATTACGTTATTTTCACTATATACACCAAAAGAACTTGTAGAATGCTGCTGTGACACCTGTGTTTGCTTGCATTTACAGGGATGACATACTGTATTTTCACTGTGTTGCATTAAAAAGATGAAATGGTTGGAAAGTAACCCTGCTATGTAATCCTGAACAATAAAGGAGGAAGAGTAAAATACTGGTTAAACATTCGCATTCAACAGCTTTTAGTTTTCTCCTTTAAAACAAGTGATAGCACCACATAAAAACACTGAATAATGGCACTAAAGAACCAATCACTCTCTTTCTGGCTCAGGATCACAATGCAACAGCTCTCCTGCTTCCCTCATTCGGCATGTTGTTAACTTAAACATCAATTGCTCTCACTTAAGCAGCAGCTATTCTCCCCGGTGCTGCTAGGCAGCTTGTTAGAGGACTGCAAAAAAAACAACAAGGCAGTGTGTACACAGTTGTTGCCTTGAGTAATGAAAGGCAGAGATGTGTATTAAAATTCTATTAACTACCTCGCGCTGATTTGTAGGAGAACCGCAGCTCATCAGGAACAGCGGTCATTGTTGAGTGAAGGTTGTTTGAATCAGGTGGGATTCAGAGGCAAAACAGGAAAAGAGAAACGCTTACAAACCTCTGACATTGTTGCCTCCTGGCTCCTACCAGTCAGCGTACACTATAGCAGAGGCGTCTTTAAAATATTCATGAGCCCACTGAGGTTTGAATTAGATATGTTAAAGTGCACCAAGTGTACAGCCTTGTTGGAATAAGACAAACAAGTGGGAGCTTCGAGGGATCTTCGTGATTCACACTTTGAGACGTTACTGCCTCAAAGAACATTCAGGAGAAGTTTCCAAGATTGCAGTTAAAGTAGATGAAGAGTGTACATCTGAAGTAGTTCAAGACACTTCGACTTCGCCGTCCACCGGCGAATAAATGAATGAAAGAAATTACGTTGTGAGGTCTTGACAAAAGTGAGTTAAGTCAAAAACCAACTAAATGTAGATTTTCACACTTTAAATAGCACCGAGAGGACTTCTCGTCCATGAAGGTTGAGGACCGTGTGAAACTGTCATGTTTAGAGAAGATCGTTTTTTTGTCAACTGATGTTCGTAAAGTTACAATCCTTAAGCATTTTGTCGGCAATAGCCACTAACTGAACTTTAAATAAGGCAAGTCAGTGGTAGATATATTAGTTATTTCAAAAGAAGCACTTCTTAAAAGTGGAGAAGAGTAGTTTTTAAAGACAAAATGTTGGGCACTGATTAAAGTGTCACACCTACTGACACCTTCGTTAAATATAATTGGTGACAACTGTCAGCCTGCTGCACAAAGCTGTGTAAGGGTAATTGAAACCTATAAAGCAAACTGTTATTTGGGGGGATGACAGTTGAGGATACTTACTGAAAGCATAGTTAGAGACACTGGACAGCCATTAAAATGGGTTAAATTAAAACCTTCTGCATTTGTTCACTTTTGCTGTGGAGCTGCGAGGACTCTTCAGCCACAGGAGGAGATTTCTGGAAGACTCATCTCCAAACCCTTTAGTGATGGGCCATTATCTGTATAGCTGCGACTTTGGACCAGTGTCACGATATTAAGGCATCTCAATGCCGGTGGTCTCTCAAGAGACTTATTCTCAAGAGGACTAGACATGAGATTCTGTTAAGTAGGCTCAGACGTGGCCTTGGTTAGATTTGTACGCCACTTTGAGTGGAAGCGCGCGTGCTAGGTTGGTCAATCGACCTCTCCAGCTGTACTACTGGATCACTATTCATAGCTGGCTTTGAAAGACACAGCGAAATACACCACATGAGAAATTCCCATGTTGCCTCAGCAATCGGGTGCCAGTGAAATAAGCGGGAAGCATCATTTGATGGATACGTTTTGAATCATCAAATATCGTGCCCACAATCCCAAGTAATATCTTTAATTACAATTTTGAATTGCCACTTGGCCTTCCTTCAAGTCTTGAATAGAACTTTGCATTTGCGCTTACAAACCGTTCACACCTCAAAGTGGTGAAAAATAAGTTGTTTATTTATATATTTCGGGGCATAATTAGCACAAAGCATTATCTGAGGCTTAGTCTCAGGTATGTGGCAACTGCTCCACAGTTAAAGTGTACAGCTCCACTCGCAGTTGGCAGAGAAGTTGTTACTCCGCTCCAAACAATCCCGCTGTCAATACGTGTTGATTTGTCAAGGGCGGGTGTTGATTTGAGAGTTGTCTGTTCACACTTATATGGCTTCAAGAAAGGTGTTCAGAAGTGCTGAAATGAGTAATTGTGATGAGTGTGGATGTAAACGAGCACTCGAACGTGGTTGATTTCTGTGCTCCAACTTCAATTAACAAAGATTTTCTATGAAAATTGTCTTGAAGATGTCTTATTGCGTAATGATTATGCACACAATGCGATATATATTTAGATATAAAGTGCGGATTCCAAACGGAGGAATGTTGGCAAATCATTTCTTTCGGTTTTTTTTAAACAATTGTCTCCTACGTTGAGTTTGTTTTCATTTCGTCTCTTATCCACTTCTGTTCTTGTTGTTTTTTTCTTTGTCTGTTTTCTTTGGTGTGAGCTCCTCTCGCTTTTTAATCTCACTTTAAGTAATTCCAATTGTTGCTTCTTCCTGTGATTCATCATTTTACTTGCCTTTTGCATCTCGACTAAATCAAATGAGAGAAAAACACAGCAAAACCATTGAACTCACTGCTGCACATCCCTTGATTAGCCACACTTCCTCATCAGACAAGAGAGCCTTGATGTGTATTCAACAGACAATCTATTGAAGGCAACGTGAGAATCATAAAATACTATTTATATACAAGCAGCCTCTAGTTTACGAATGCAAAAATATGCTGAACAGAAGTGCCTATCAGAAAGCTCTGCTACGTAATGTTAAAATTGGTTTAGCTATACTTCTCCGAATGTACACACTCATGTACAGACTGTGGTTGTTTTTCGGGTCCTTTTCACGGCTCTCAAATGCAATGTCCCCTACAGCAGTGCCTGCTCCATCATTGCCCTTTTAACGAGGCGATATCCAGACACATGGGAGCAGATGTTTGCAAAGGAAATACATTTTGACTGTGATTGTGATCGATGCTCACCTCCTACCATATCCACTGCATAATTTGGCGGATGGCATCAGGATAACAACCTGCATTATGTGGAGACAGCTGTCGCCATGGAGCCCGGGCAGCCATTGCGTTGGCTCCCTCCTCCTTTTAGGCAGAGGCGGGTAAGCCAATTAGAGTGATTTACAACGTGCTTGTGTCGTCACCACCTTGAAACCAGTGTCTCGGTCCAGCGGAAGAAAAATGCATGGCCACCTTGGTGGTAATAAGGAGGACGTACTAACGAGAGTTGTTTATTAGTGAAATGTAATGTAAGTCTGAGATATTTTTGTTCTTCAAGTAAAGTTAACAGATTGTTTAGGGGGATATATGGATTTATCTGTGTTGTTGTTTATATCATTTATGAATGTTATATTATGATATAAAAATATGTACCTGTCTGAGGATGTCTATTCAGTCTGAAGTGCAGTGTTTTGTGATGTCAGACAATGTGATTATATCTCTGAGAAGTATCTTTTGATACCAAATGTAAATATCCTCAGAAAAAAACATCTCTGTGACACATTTTACTTTTGTAAAATAACAATTTCACTGATTAAGTTTAGAGTCACAGTTTTATATTTTCTATGGGTCATGCATAATGCACTATAGCCATCGGCAGTACATTTTCATATGCCTCTCTGTTCTGCACACATTTGTTACGTATGTGTCATTGTTATGTGACTACAAAGTCCTTTGTAAATTCCTTTGAAAGAAACATGCATTTACTTACCGTTATGAATAGTGCTGTCTGATTTGAAATGTGAAAACCTGAGCGATGTAAATGAGCAGCGGCAGTGGGTATGGAGGTTGTTTGCAGTAATGAATCCGATGAAATGGTGAGGCAGATGGAAACTGCGAGATGGCAAGACCGTGTGAAAAGCAGGAAGAGGACTTGTGATTGACTGTCACGAGTAATCCGAGCAAAGCTTTGAAGTGTAAAATGTTGATGGGGATACAGTTTGAATGTATTTGCACTTCCATCAACAGCTTGATAGGTCACAGGAACGGCACATCAAGGCTCACTCACAGATACAGACAGTATAATACAGCATCAGACTGACAGTCTTTGTTGTTGTGACGGCCAGAAAGAGACTTGTTAGCTAGAATATGGGAACTTAAAGCTCCAGTCACTAATTAGGCGTATGGACATATGGTTATAGTCTAGCACTGGAAAGCTCATGCAATAAATCTGGTGGTGAATGCAGTACATTTTCTTCTTTATCCACGTTTTGAAACAATTCTGAATTTGTCTACAGTAGATTAAAAACTAACTAACCTGTTGGATAATAAAGAAACATGTTGATTAATTACATAACTTAACATGACAGAAGTTGCAGCGAATATATATTAGGATTTTCCGTTTTTCTTGGTAAATTGAGAAATTACAGAAATGCAGCACCGTCCCAGTCCAGTAGGTGGCGGTAGCTAAAAACAGCGGCTGCTTTTTCACCGACACCAAAATATGATGTCGTCGCTTGCTGATGACACATTTATCCCCGCGACATTCAACCACTCAACTTCGGCAAGTGAGCTCGCGAGTAAACGGCTTTCTGCAGAAGGGGCCGGTGGATTTACCTCGAAAATGCTCAAAAAGAAATCAAGTAGCACTGAAAAGAAACGGAAACACTTGCAGTCTGACGAACGACACGAGAGCAATAAACGCAGAACTGCAGAATCCAACTTAGAGGTACGACGTTCAAGCTAACGCTAGTTTCATGCTAATGGCATGTTTTGTTTAAACATTCAAAGCAACCTTAACACATTCCGTTGACCTAAAATATACGGATACATTTCCTCAAATAATGACGGCAACAGTAGCTTTTAAATCCTTGAGCGTTTGTTGATGTTCATCCGCTAATTTGAAACATTGTAACACAAACGTCCCGACGTTTTGCTAAAGCAATATTGTAGCAGTGTTTCTCTTCATTCGTCAGATAATAACATCCATGTTTCAATTGTATTTTAATGTAATAGCGGTTCGTTCCCAAAACGAAAAATGTGTTTTCCTAACCATGCGACTGGTTTCGATACTGTCAGGGCAGTAAATACTGCTAGCTAGCTTGCTGTTTTGTTCGCCTTTGGGTTTGTTTAGTTGTTTAAATGAATATACAATGTTGTTGTACTTTTGGCTTTGCCAGCCTGTTTACAAATAGAGCATGGCTAGTCCAAACACGGGTTTTCATAGGAACAAGCTGTGTCCCATTTATGGAAACAATATACTAAGCTTTATATTAAACAGAAGAAATGGAGGTTTGCCCCAGGATTACATATTTCACATCACATTCAGGTGATAGTTTAATCTACGTACATTGTTATATCTGACGTAAACATTCATACGAGGACAAAATGTCATAAACACATCAGTGTGACCTCAAACTACAGCTGCTACATCACTCCAATACGAAAGGATTAGGTTGTATCTGTGTGTGTGTGTGTGTGTGTGTGTGTGTTACTGAATTAAATTTAGCTAGACGTACCTGTCTACAGGACCACAAAGAAGTCGAAGTGGTCACACTGTTTGATGTCATTCATCAACCTTCCACACTTTTTGAAGTAAACACGTTGTTTATTTTGCTAAAGCAGGACTCCAAGGATGAACTCGCTGACGCAGAGCTGGACAGGATTGGCAGCGACATCGAGGACGGCGGACTGGACCTCAGCCTGCCGTTCAAGCCGATCACTGCTTACGTGGCCGACAAGCGGGAGATGCTGGAGCAGTGTCTCCATGTGCTGGGGGAGAAGAAGCTCCGGAAAATGCTGCCCGACGAACTCAAGGTGATTGTGTTATCGTGTAAACACCATGTTATGTAATGGTAAACTCATGAAATAAGTCAAACAGTATGTCTCATTTCTATAAGACATCCTATTTGTCTTATGACAATATAAATTCTATCAGTGTTTGAAACCCATGTGTTTTTCCATTGCTAAAGAAATGATCTAATGACTAATGATCAAGGAGCATTTGTGGACGAGAGAACAGAGGCTTACCATAACCAGCCTGATGCATTAGCCCTAATTTCTCATCAGTTTCAATGTAGCTTTGGACTTCCTTATATGTTGTCTTTCAAGATGTCTGTTCACCACAAACCTTAAAAAAAAAAATGTCTCTCGCCGCCACGCTGCATTTTGACTGGCATTAGTTTGTGGCTTCATGGACGTCATTCTGTGCTTTGCCAAGTGTTGTCTTTCAACATTTATGGCCACATTTTCGACTGTTGGCTGAAAAAGCAACAACACATTGAGCAGTAGTGATCATTTCATGAAAAGGTTTGTTCCATCTTTTTGGAGGCATATATTTATTTATTATTGTATTTTATTTCACTGTAACTGATTGAAAGTCACCGTATCCACATTTTAGTTTTCCAGATCACTTTAAAAATCGCTAGTTAGACAGTTACTGCTGTTAACTATTGATCTATGTTACTGTGTTCAGTTGCTGGTAAGATCGTATCTATAGCTATAAATTAGCTATAAAGCTGTATAGTAAAATGGCAAAGTTAATAACTTACCTAAGTTAGTGCCAACTCTAGAAAGCGTATTCATGTCTTGATTTAAAGTGATAATGTATATCTAATACAGATAGAGACGTAATAGCCATAGGCTTCTGCTGTTTGCTTGGTAGGCTATTAAAGCAACCCATCGTAAAAGAGACTATTAAACGCATTATCATTCACAGGACTGTAGTTCAGAGGAAATCCAAAAGATGTGCTGGGATCAACTGGAGCTGATCTCGGAGAACAATCTTACGCAGATCTTAGCAGGTAAGACTTGAGGCCCGTTTGGAAAATGTTTCACAGATGCATACATTCTGGAAAGAAAAATCCTTTTGCACAGTCCTAATATTGCAAACAAATCGTTCACTTAAAGCTCTTGTTTATAGGGGAAGAACTGACATCTGGGAGTAACGAGGAAACAACAGAAGAGACCTTGGAAAGCCAGTGAGTGAACAGTTTGCTAACTTATTCTGGGCACAGTTTCTGAATCAAAGTATAGTGTGTGTTTTATGCTTTCCTCATACTTTTGTGTTTGTTTCCCTTTTTTTTTTTTTTAACCCATCAAGGCAAGACAATAATGTGGACTCTACATCTTGCCTCAAAGAAACTGCAAAAGCAGAGGACCCTAAGCCAGGTAATTAATATGTAACGCGCCGAAAGATAATCCCCCAGACACTCAACTTAAAACTTCAAAGACAGAATCAAAGCTACGAAAAGGACCATTTTACATGTGAGATCTTGGTTTGATGTTCTTTCCAGAGGGCGTCGGTTCCGGCGAGGAGAGCGACGTCCTCAGCATAAACGCAGACACTTACGATAGTGACATAGAGGGACCCAAAGAGGAGCCGGCTGTTAAAGCTGTGGACGGGGCAGTGAAAGTAGCGGACAGCAGCAAGGAGCAAGGAGCCGACCCAGTTGTGAACCCGGGCCCGATCGATCCTGAGCCCCCCGCAGGCTCCCAACCAACGGAGGCAAAGAAAGACATCCTGAGCGACATAGACAAAAGCGTCAGTGAGATATTAGCCATTTCGTCCTCTTCGAGCAAAGAGGAAGCTAAAGAACCGAGCGTACCTCCGCAGGCCGCAGACGTTAGTTTGCTGGTTCAAGGCGAACCCGTTTCAAGTCGCGCGCCTGCAGCGTGTCAGCCGTCAATTCAGCAGCTGGAGCTCCTGGAGTTGGAAATGAGGGCGAGGGCCATCAAGGCCCTGATGAAAGCAAGTGATGGGAAAAAGCCTTGTGTTGCAAAGAATGTGTAGCGTGCCTTGTTTGTTGGTTTTTCAACATACGACTGATTTTCTCTTTTAAGCCCCTGATTTATTGTTCTAAATATACTTTTCAAACCATGTTTACGCCATATTGGAATGGTGTTGCAGATTATTTAATGAAAATGTAACACCTCAAGCTGTGTCCTACAGCAACTTAATAAACGTCTTCTGGGATGATTAAGTCATTGGTGTTTCCATATGTATTCTTCTCTCTGGTCACTAGATGGCAGTGTTTACCTGCCGGGGCGCGTTCAAGTCCAACATGCAAGAAGGAGAGCAAGAGATGATTTAGCTGCTCCCATTACAGTCAAAAGGGAAATACAGCATAAAAGTCTTTTTAGTTACGAATCAGTGACACGGTTACGGTAACGTTAGTTCAATGTTGTGAGGCCATCAGAAATGTTGTGTGTGTTGGCTTTGCCTTGCCAGCCAAAGTAGGGGGCAGTGGTGTCGTGCTGTCGTTTACAGTAGAAAGACACACCTGCAGTGTTTCTTCTCTGTACACCTGCTTGACTTGTCAGGCTGAAGTATGCATAGCAAGAGCATGCACTGCCTCTCTCTCTTTCATATTTGCATCTTCTAAATGTTGAGGTTGGTTTCTAACAACAGATGAGGCAAAGACAACAGGAAATAGTTCCCATAACTCCCCAAAAAGGAAATGACTCAACGAGAATTGGACCAGCTGACCGCACCTAAACATCAGCTTAAAGAACCTGCCAGAGATACTTTTAAAATGTTTGCGTTCCATTCGTCTGCGTGGTGGCAGGAATTAATAGCATCCTCCCCGCTAAATGTAGCATCTTTGCTGTAATTTATTCTGAAGCTGTTTTGTTCGGGTATAAACTGTACGACTCTCTGTGCAATTACATGCAGATGCAGAGCAAAACGGCTCCGTACCCCACTACCCCGAAAGGAGACAATGAAACGTACGATAAGAAGCCAACTGCCTCCTGGGTATTTGCATTTAAAAGGGTTATTTCACTGGAGGAATGAGGGTGGGGTCGGTTCAATTCGTCTCTATTCTTGCATGTGCAGGTATCTTTGTACTCATTGATTATTTGAAGAGTAAAAATGTCCACTTACAACAATTCTAAAGTGCTCATAGTGTCTATAATTGGGGAGTTTGTATCTGTGCCATGTTACTGCTATTGGAAGGCCAATTCGAGCAGACAAATGGCTTTTTAAGCAGGCACCAAAATGAGTAGCCTAAAAAAAAAAAGCAGATTGATGGAGGTGAGATGATACTGTTTTGTACTTTTTGTTTTCAAACGAACCGCGTGACCCATGTTCAAACATTGAGGTCTGACGCTTCCGTGAACGGTGCTGTGATGAAAGTCAAAAGCAAGGTTGTGCAAAACGTTTCTGCGCTCGCTGCTTCATCCGTTGAATATCGACCAAGCCTCGTTTGCGATCCTCTAATATTATGATTACTTTAGGGTGGTTTGAACTCTCAAACCTTTCTTTCCCCCCGCTGCGTGGATGTTTGCTGTACTTCGCTTGACGTGCCAACATGCTTACATGATAGCATGTACACGCAAACATTCGGGTCTAGAAATACACACAGCTGCAGTATCCTTTAGCAGTCTGCTCCAAGCACAGCTGTACATGTAAATAAAGCACATCTGGATGCTGACAGATGACAGCGGAGGCTGCTGGATGTTGCCACTCGGCTCGTCGGGCTCTCCTCTACATGATGTGACCGAGCTGTGAGACCTTTTAAAGATAACCACCGTTGAATTACAACACGGCGCCACACTTTTAATTCTTTTTTTTCGGAAACGGTGGTAAGATTCAATGACGAATGCTGTCTTTCTGATTTGTATTAATGCAACAGTTTGGTTTTCTTGTGAGCATTGCGGCCCTGAGCCTCGATAGGAAAGGTTCACTGCCTTTGCTGTTGCAAAGGCAAAATGAACCGACCACTTCCCTCCCGACCGTTTGCTTTGGTGCACATTGCTGCTATTGTGATATTTACAATTTTTTTTTTTTTTGTGCTTTCATTCTTTCTTTCATTCAGTATTTTGAGATTTGGGGTGAATTTATCTTAATATTCGTGCTTTGTTCTTAGTAGCCGCAGGTATAAGTTGCTGGAAGCACAAGTTGTGAAAACAAAGCAAAGACAAAAAAAATGTATTGAAAAATGTTTTGTTTTTTTAAAAACACATCCTGTTTGCATAAATAAAATAATTCTCTTCAAATTCCCTCTAGCGTCTGTTCTTTGTGCAGCAAGACATTATGAACCAGCGCCTCATGCTGACAGGCAATAAATAACTTAGCACCTCTGTATGACTAAATGAATTGATTTCCCCGAGCAATGACTCATCAGACACATTTCATTTCCTTCAAGTTCCAGCCAGTGTTTTCCTTAAAGTAAGAAGAGATGTTTGATGTTGAAAGTAGTTTGTTTCAATTCAATTTGCAACTCTGTCGCGTCGGCAATATTCACGATTGCCTTCAGAAATGATGGCTTAGATGACTTGTACGCCTTTTGTTTCTGGCCTTTCTGCTTAGGATTTTTCCGGACGAGATGATGGTAAGTAGCTTGAATTGTGGGCCTGGAAAGATAGATCCTTCTGTCCCCCTGTTGTGTCCTCTGCAATTGTAGAGAATAATGACGATTGTGGTAGTTTCATCTCATGTGTGCAGCACATCTGTTCACCATTAATTTGCAGGCATAAATGCTTGGAAGGGCCCTTTTTTTTTTTTTTGAAAAATGTGAAGTGGGTGGTTGTACTTTGGTGCTATTGAAAGAAGAGCTCCCTATTTTTTTTTTTTTTTTTGACTCGCACTCCAAAATCCCTGAAAAAGATTTGAACATTTGATATTCCACTCCTGTAGTTTCTGCATTTTGAGAGAATTCCTCCCCTCCACTGACTCCTCTGACATCTGACTTTCAGATCCCATGCGTCCTCTCATCGCAGGGGTTTCCTCCCCTCCCCTCAACTTCAGGGTCTGCATTTAAATGGTGCATTAATACCATCAAACACAACCATTGAAATTCTGTCAGGTACACCAGCAAGCCAATAAAGCCCTCCTCCTCCTCACCAACATATTCTGCTCGATAGCCTCCAGTGAATATATTTTACCACTAATGGAGTAAGCTCAGCGTAGATCTGTAATACCGTGTGGCTTTTAAATGCTCATGTTCTCTCTACGGTTCGTCTTCAATCGGCGGATGACTGATTCCCACTGAAATGAGTATGCAGACTGCAACCCTGATCTATGATAGTGTGCAAAGATTTAGCACTCCTTTGAGAATTAAGGCTGATAGCACCCGAGATAATTATGGGAGCATCGGATTATGTGTTTTCCTACATCAAAAACACAAAAACACACTGAAGCTCATTTGGTTATAATAACTATAAAACAACTTTCATGTCAAATTAAATACATGTTTTAAAACTGTCACCAATTCTGTCACCATGCCCAGTGGAAATACATTCCCTACTAATGCAGCCATGTGAATTTGATTACACAAAATTACTATTTGTATAACTATAATTTCAGGACAGCGTGTACATCACAATGACAACATTGTTAATTATAGAGGCACGATTAAAGTATAGTGTCCGGGTAAAACAAAGCCCAAGCGTTGAAAATATTGTATACATCCACACAACTATAGTAGAACAAGCAGCAAACAAAAAGATTACATAGTTATAGATGATAAACACAATTCAGAAAATCTGATAAAAACAAATCTGAAAGCAAGACAAAGCAAAAACTATCATTGGCTGCAGCAGTGATCCCAAATAGTACACCATTAATAGGATCGTATATCAAATGGTGTCAAGCACATGAGGTATACGAGAGGTGGTTGCCAGATTTTCAGGAAGACTTTTTCCTCATTGGCTAGTTTATATATCGAAGGCCGTCCACGTGAATCACATGTCCAAGCTCTCTCAGCCATTGGTGGAAACGATTCTCGCCTCGCAATCCTTTCCTGTTAAATAGTTGAATTGCATTATTTCACAAATGTGCTTTGATTCTGCTTTCGGTTCATATTTCGCTTGCAAAACTATCCAAACATAGAACCACACAAACATTCAAACTGTTCTACATTTTCACATCTTTTGGGACGGCAAGCATAAACCACGCGTCAGCTCCTTTTTTTTTTTTTGAGTGAAATCTTGCTGAATTTGTCAAAATACTGTACTGTAAGAACATGATAATAACTCCTCAGTATACTGTACTGGAATACACGCTGATCCTAACTTTATGTGGCGTCGAACAACCATTTGTAAAGGCGGAGAAATGTGAAGAATAAACTCTAAAGCCATTCTAAATCCAGTTTCTTTAAAACGAATCACAGTTTCTGTGAAGCTCAGCTTTAAACAGCTGTCTGGATGTGGTCCCAGCTGTCCTATGAGCAGCAATGGACCACCAAAGTGTCCCCCAGACGGATGATGGATCACTGCACACAGCCCTGGTAACTCACACTTTTACGACGCTAGGTTCAGACTTCCACCATTTGTGCCAGGGTTGGAATACATTGAACTGTCAAAATCCTGGTGGGGTGCCATTTATTTATTTTTTATTTTGATGAGTTATTTCCCACAGAAGCACAACAGAACCGAGCCAAGTAAATTACTTTTGTCAAAGTTGTGATAAAACTGTCAAATTGCTTCCCACCACCAGCTGGCAAGCAATTGTATTACATAAGTAATTGTCAAAAGGAATGTCAAGAGAGGTGTATATTGCTAGATGAGTTTCTGTCTCTTTCCATGAGGGTTTTATCTTCCTTGCCTTACTTTAATGGCCTTTACGTGTGCTTTAACTACTGCAGGGGGTAAAGTCATCAATCAAAATGAATCTGATCTGTTTTTCTTTCATTTTAACAGTTTAATTCAACAGTTGTGAACACATCTTTTGAATTTCTCTTTTGGGTTTCTGTTTCCGTTACGCAGCTCTGTCACACCTTCTTTTTATTATGACAAATGGGGCATGTGTTATTTATCACCTTTTATTCATGGCTGATAACTTTTAACAGAAGTAAACAAACTTCAGATTCCTATAAGCTTTAAAAAGTTATAGAAGGTCATAAGCCCAGACATGTGGAATATGTTGTCTTAGCCGCCAACAATTATTGGACAATAGGCATGAGTCATGCAACCAATAAACCGAGTCACACAAAAGAAGGCGGTGCTATGACTAGAGTTGTTCTACTTTATTAGGACAGTGGCGCTTAATTAATGAGCGTCTCAAGTTTTGTCTTCGAAAGTGAGGTCAACATATCTGTAATGTTAGAGTGTGCGCGGATTCAATAACGAATTGTGGGAGCAGATGTTAAAATGTCATCCCTGATACCTCAGCAGGAACAGGTGTTACCGGGCCTGCTGGTGAATGGAGTCTGCACGCTGGGAGGGGGAAGAGGTGGTCTGTTCATCTCCGAGTCCAAGTGCCTTGAAGCTTCTGGACCGGCTCCAACTCCTCGGGACCTGCACAGCCCCCCCCCCCCCCCCCCCCCCCCCCCCCCCCCCCCCCCCCGCCTGCCTGAAGCGGTGAGTTTTTGCCCAAAGTGTGGCTGCACATTGTCATTCATTTGTTGATGCCCTCTGCAAATAGGTCTGTCTAAAACAATGTTTGCATATGCAATTTATGCTGTGCGCCTGGTTAAGAGCTTCAGGAATCAACAATTTTGTTTGGCTAAAATAGTTCGGCACACGAATAGCGACTTCCTTGGAATTAATCAAGGTGATCAAGGAGTTTGAAGTGACTCCAACATTAATCAGCATTCCCTTGCCGTTCACTTTAATCTGGCCGGCCCAAACTAATCAGTAGCAGGCAATGCAGCCCCTCTTAGGACTTCACAATTCAGCTTTGATGCCATTTTTCCTGCAAAGATGAATTGACTATCACTTTGCTCAATTAAAGGTCATGCGGAAAGTGATGAGTCACTTCAAAAATCAACATCCCAAAACCAAGAGATCCATCACGAGTCATTCTGTATTCACGTGGCGAAAGGTCCGCCGATGACGGCGCCGCTCATTATCGATAAACTCACCTATTCCGAGGTGACTCATTAGTCGCCGAGGTAATGATATGTCATAATAGAGCAATCAGTGTTGAGGAAGGTGAGTGATGACTGTGGCGTAAAGACACGAAGGCAAGCGGTGATGGAGTGCGTGTCTGTTCGGAGTGGGGGTTGGTATTTGCAGGAGGGGCCAAAAAAGATGCGCTCCGTATCTCTGTCTCCTCCTTTCCCCAACGGTAAACAAACAACATCCTGCCACTGAGAGTTAGACTCAGCGTTCACCAACGCCTTTTTTGTAATTCATTTTAGACAGCTTGAGAAGTCATAACGGCTATTTTGGATGTTTTATCAAAGCTTTATCATCCCTCCGCCAGACTCATTACACGGGGTGCAGAGACGGCATAATAAAGACCTGACTTAATCAAAACCAAGCAGGCCTCCGGAATAATGGCTCCCCACAGCAGAATATGTGTAACAGGGGCTACTGTTGTGCTTAACCTCATCAAGGACCATTTAGGTGATGGAGGACATGGATGCTGAGACGAGGGGCTGCTCGAGGGTTCTTTGTTATTTTTCAATTCATGCTCGATGAAATTAGTCAGCAGTTTAGAGGTAATCACAGTAGAATATTTTATTATGTGATATCCCGTATGAAGAAAATTGGTGTTCTTTCGATGATAACTATCTGGACAGCCTTTAATGTTGTAACAGAAAACCTTTAAAACGCTCCAACAATGTGTCCCCACATATCGCTGCACAGGTAATGCAAGCTTCAGGTTTCAAGTCTGAGCAAAGAGACAATTGCAGTATTTTTTTTTTTTACACTGGGGTTGAAATCCCCCCCCCCCCGAAACCTTTTTCTCCGAAGTGATGTGCAAGTGTCTGTTTCTGTAATGGGCTATGCCACGGGAATGTTTCCATGGTAACATGGCAAAGGCGCTAGTACAGCTCAATGCCGCTCTCTGGGGAGCTTCTGCTTAGTGGGAAATGATGATAATAGTGCAGAGTGTCGGATAAAGAGTGTTGGATAAAACTCAACCGGGGAAGACGAAACCCCTTCATATTGCAGGGGGAAGAAGACGGCGTTCATCTTTTTTTACTGCCGTGTTTTAGAACCGTACTATCCGCACCGTGGAGTGTTCTCTATCCATCGCTTTCATTCCTGTAATTTCACGAATCGCACTTCGACAGAAAGTCAAAGTACCTCTTGAAGCATAAAGAGCACAGAGACACAGACTTATATTTTTATGTTTTTACTGTCAGATTTGTGAATGTATTTAGTTATGAATGCCTCTGACTTTTTTTTTTTTTAACAGAAGAAGAACGTGTCTTTATTGCAGTTGTTGTGCACGTTTTGTGGAAAATAGTTATTACTCATATTATACATATAAAAACATCTATTCCCAGTTGCTCACACAGTGAGTCTGTAAAGCTATTTGACCCGGTGACTGCTCTTGCAGTGAGAAAAACCTCTGCTCAAATCAGATACCTGTTTATATCCCACCGGCACACATGTTGCTCTTTCACCAGCGCTGATATGCGCCCACATGTGCGCGTTTGTTCGCTGTTAGATGTCGGATTCCAGCGGCTTAGAAAACACAGCTTTGTATTAGATCACAACTGTGCATAAATTACATGCGCAGCGGAGTATTAGGCGTTGGAGAAAATAGCTGAAGACTGGAACTCTTTGGAGTTGAAAATGTCACATTCATTTCAAACATTACCCCCTGCTGAAGGACTTAATGAAGAAGCCCATTAGAATGTCATACCTGCTTACTTGTGAATTTTGCAGAAAGTTTATTCGATATGTCTGAGTCAATTATCCAAAGTCTTTGTGATAAGGAACTGCTCGGTGAACCTGAACCCCCCCGGTTCTTCTCGGGGAGCACTTGGATATTTTATACACGGCTGTGCTTTGAATAATTTCCAGGCGGAAAGTCGTCTTGGACGAGGCGCTCTATTTTCCCCCTGCCAGCTTAAAGGTTTTGTCCTTGACGTCACTTTGCAAAGTGAGCAACTGATACAAAATAAAGACTTAAATGTGTGTTTTAAGAGCAGCCTTTTGCTGATTCAGTCGAGTAATAGTCTCATGACTTTTAAACGGAACAAAAAGCATTTTTTTTACCTTTCTTTAAAAGCTTCATTTTCTGTGTTAATGCAATTGTTATTTCATGACGCCACATTACGGGACTATTCTTCACGGTTTAAAGGGATGATCTTGCAATTTAGCTTTCTTTAAGTTGGGAGCATGCAACAGATTTAGAAAGTGCAGGAGAGGCCACCGTATCCCGACTTTCACTTCCTAGAACTCAACAAACACACTGGGTCCCACATTTCCCATAATGCAGCTGGAGGTCCCTGAACTGTTTTTATCAGGTACTCCTGATGACACATTTATCTGTGCAATTGTTTGATAAAGACAGCTGGACTCCCGTTTTGGTCCAATATTTGCATTGACTTTTTGTGACAACTGGCCTATACTTGTATCTAAACTACACCCGAGTCATTCTTTATTTGTCAGCGTTCTCACGGTGGCGTTTTGTCTCTCTGTGGACGTGGAGCGTTTCATGTCCTCCTTCGACACATTGCGGGGATTGCTGGGGACAAACACCGGATGAGTGACTAAGAAAACAATTCCCCTGGATATGCCCGTTGTCTCGGCTCTTCCTCTCTCGCGCACTCTGTCTGTGTCTCCTCGGGGGGGGGGGGGGTGGGGGGGGGGGGGGGGGGGGGAGGGGGGTTGAATCACATTTTTTTTTTCTTGCTTCCCTCCGTTTCTGTCATATGTATAGGTGCATGGGCACATGCACACGTAGGCCTACACACAGACAAAGGCTCACTCTGACACACACACAGTCTGACAAATCCCCCCCCCCCCCCACCCCCCCCCTTTTTTTTTGCCAAGAAGTCGATAAATAAATGCATTGTCTCTTCACTTTCTGCTGTTGGCATCAGCCTGTCTAAATTGTCTGAGAAAGCAGTGGAGTGTGAAATTGAGTTCAGAACTGTACGCCGCGTGAAGGGGGCCATAAGATGAGCGTATGTTTGTTTATTTATTCATATTGCAGCCGGCATTCAGTGGCGGTTTTGCAAGAGCGGGTCAGTTAAACACGTTGAGGTGTTGTTGGCGGAAATTTGACAAGTTTAAAGGAGGAGTCTTTTAGGCGGCGGCATTTTGGCCCTGCGAGGGGAGCGATAAGGTTATTCATCTAAAAGGGTAAATGAAGCTTTAAAGTGAAATTGTGCAGTCACAGAGAGTCCAGTGAGTTTTGTATTTCAGTCCCTGTGTGCTGTGAACCAGGGCGACTTCTTTTTGACAGTCGCTATCATTGTTCTAAATGCCATCGACACTGAAGCTCGGTAGTTGCACGCAAAGCAAAAACAAAAAGAAGGTAATTCTACTTGAATCGCTCGGTAGCGATTGAATAACTTCACGGTGATTTTTTTTTTGCTCTCTCCTATTTCTGAAAAAGATGAATTTCTTTCCAAAAGAGTTCATGCGAGAATAATAGCACCTGCCCACACTTATTTGCCAAGAACAAATGATTTTGCTTGAGCATGTAACTTTCCCCGAGATTTAATCAGCGGTATATTCCGCAAACCTCCCCTTCCTCGGCTCTTCTCTTGCCACTCTGTGATGAATGTGTTGTTACCGGATGATGTATGTTTATAGATTGCCGGGGATAACTGCTGTTTTGAAGAGTTATAGCTTCCCCTCGCATCACAGAGAGTGTGCCTCTGTGCGGAAATCATTCAGGGATTTCAGGTTGGTCTCTCAATTTCACCGAGTGCAACACATGATGAATGTGCATTTGAAGAGGCATCCCTAAACTTTCTTTCCAGACTTTTTGACAAGGCTGTTTGAATGTCAGCCCCCCCCCCCCCTATAGAGTCTGGCAGTCCGTGGAGGGAAAAAAACGATTCACATTTTTTTTTTTTTCAAGATTAGCAGTGATTTAAGTGTCCTTCACTGTCGCCACACTCTCCAGTATGGAGGTCATCCTCTTGAACTTTTAGACTGACAGAAATTGTAATGGCAACATAAATCCTATCAAAGTCTTTGCATTCTCAGCATATACCTGTAAGAACTGCCCAGAAGTCAGCTGATAGTAGAGCTTCCATTTTGGCTCACACGTCCATCTGTAACGCTAAAGCATTGCATCTGGAAATATAGGAAATAAGGTAAATATATAATGTGAAAGACGATGTTACAGTATAATAAATAGCATACAAATACAACATATAACTAATATATGAAACTTAAAACTGCCCCGTCTTGTTTTCTGGTTAACATACGATGTTATGTTGACTTTTAGTCTCTCTCAACAAAGGGCTTTGTGTGTCCTCAAGGTCTAACAAATGGATTTGAATCTAAAAAAAATGGACTGCATTTCCCTCCTTACAAAGCACATGCACAGCCAACATTTTAAATCATTTACATCCACGCTTAGTAGCTTGCTGTCTTGGTCTTCCTTGCCTTTGTTTGATCATTTTTACAATTATTTGCATGTTGCCAACGCCGACTGTCAATCGGGACCGTCGATACGAACAAGAAAAGTAGTGTTATCTGAACGTATATATCTATGCCCGTTGCATTTAGATTGACGTACAGTACCGTGAATTGTATCTTCTTATATCTGAAATAAATACTGTGGCATATGGCTACAGGTTTCCATTCCTCAGTACCGCTCAACATCGCCCACATATTCATGTGTTATCATACCGTTGAACACAACGTATTAGATCATAAACCTTGATACGGAGCGTGACCATGCCTGAGTGGGGGAAAAAGAAAGCTCATTTAATGTTAATCACAGTACCTTAAGGACATATTGGCCATTATCTACTTTTAAGCGTCCACACTCATTAACTGAGTAAATAGACAATTACTGTCATACTAATTAACGTGTCGTTTGGGCCCCGTCTTTAATTTTCACAGAGCTACCTTCTCCTATTAGCGCGATACAATGACACACACACACACACACACTAGCAAACCGATTGCATTTCATGCTATAGAAGTCGTTTGCCCTTTTCTCGAATGCAAAGTTGTTTTAATGTGGCTAATGGTGTAATTAGTTCTTCTTGAAAACACACTCAACATCTCTAATGCCTGTGCCTGTTTGATTTCCATAAGCTGTCACATTGAATGGAGAATATATTCATCTTGACTGGCTCCAGGCTTGCTTTTTGAGGAGTGAAGTTGAAAAGTGCAAAGCACGTAATGAACACGAGCACAAAGAGCTGCTGTTTGGGGGATGTTCTTGAAACATATTATATATCATTTGATTGATCTGAACCGTTAACCTTCCCATGGTATGTTAAGGCCCAGCCTGCAAATGTCCCACTCTCCCCAAAACGATTGTCGTTTGTCGCTTTAACCTTCTGCTTTTTGTTTGAACGTGACGACTTGCTTCCCTTAGACATAACTGTGATGAAGACATGTCAAGAGGCAATTATCAATGCATTCTTTCCTAACCACTTCCAGTGTTACTTTTCACCTAGCCTGCTAAAGTCTGTATTCTGACTTATTCCTTTGAGTCTCAGACAAAGCCATAAGCTCCATAGGCACTGCCATTATAGTAGTTACAGCCAGCCAACCCCCTTGACGTTTACTTGAATCAATATTTCAGTGCTGAATGGCAAGTTCGTCCTTAAACAGAAATGATTTTCCTTGACAACCTGAACAAGCGTTAAGCCAGTTGGAGGAGGTTTTCCCTCTTCAGAGCCCATTAAAAAGGTTTTAATGAGGGGAGAGTGGCAGGCAGCAGCAGACCCCCCACTAGCTTTTGATACAATGCGCGGTCACCTCATTAAATCCTGATGACGCTCAGAGGTATTCCAGGACAGTTGTGGGACTCGTGTGCAACTCTGCCGACGCTCGGTCGCCATGGGGGCACTGCCGGGGGGGGCTGGGGGCTGGGAGTACCAGCTGGACTTGGCACCACAGCTTGGCCCTAGACCGTGATAATGGCCTCCCTGCGTCTTGTTCACATCACATGCTTTGTCACTTTAAACTGCTCTGTAATGGCCTTTATGGGCTGCCATGAATTCTGCAATAAAGAGAAGCGTGGATGCAACACAAACGGAATAGTAAGCAGGCTGGGAAGTTTGCTAGGGAGGCCTGCCCTAGTGGCCGAAAGGCAAGTTGTAGAAAGGATGTCCCAGTCGAACTCCAAAAAAATACGTAGACCTTAAATTGAGAATACTTCGTGAAAGAACTACTTCCAGTGCCAAAAATAAACTCTCTCTCTCAAATGAGAAACGGTTATTCATAGCAATAATTAACATCTTAGCCACAAATTGTGGATTTTCATCAAAAGTTAAGTGCCATTTCTTTTACTATTGTTGTTGTATGATTTTATAATCAAAACTCTAGCTTAAAATGATGATTATTAACCTTCCAGTAGTCTCTCACTGATGGGAAATATATCATTCAAGTATCACAAGTTCCAAACCTAACCAAACTAAATGAAATATTAAATGTTAGATTAAGCAACTCAACATAAACGATAAGTGAACTCAAGTTTAAAGAACAGATTTGATTTTAAATATGACAACAGAACTGATGGACATATTAAACTCTGTGTTCTCTTGCTTTCCTCAGAAATACATCATTTCCAGCCAAAAGGCATTTCATTTAATAAATTGCTCTCTGGGGGAAAAGAAAGCTTATTTTTTTTTTATTTTTAGTTTGCCCACGTTGTATGTAGGTTTTGTGAACAATGCAATTAATACAACAATATACAACAATATAATAATTGCTTTTGTTTGAAATATGTTAAGTGGCCCCAGCTCCTCGAATTAAGACGTGTTCAGCTCTAAGCAAAGCAATCGCTGAAAACAATGTGCATGTGCAAATCATGTCACCCTTCTGAGCCTTATATTGTTTTTCAATTTGAATCGGAGCCTAAATGAAGCATTATGACACACGCACACAACCAGTTCTTGCTTTATCATCCCAGCCTTTTCTGCAGTTGCTTTTTTATATTAATTACATTGAAGCACGGTTTAAGCAGACAAATCAAAGGAATGGAGAGGCTAATTGTAACGGCTTTCATTTTGCATTTGACTCAACCGGGAGGTATATTTGAGGTGCTGTTTGTAATTCGTATGCATGCTGAATATTATGCTGTTGAATGTCTTTAGACACTTGAGGCTCAGCCGCCCCATAGTATAGACATGATAGAAATGAAATATAATCTATCTTCAACCGTCGCACTATGAAATGCAGCAATGACATATCTGCTTCGTTTGTCTTTGTTTTACATGGCCCCGGGTTGTACACATGGGAATATCATAACACGATATTGAGATACAGCGGTTGGAAAACAAGTAATGGGAAAAACACGGGGCAATATACTGGTTGAACATTATTTACCTTATCAGAGAAGCTGCACTGCATCCTGCGCTCCAGAAACGCATATAAAGGATTATTCCAGTGTGATGGGGAGTGCTGGCTTATTTCCTGTCTGCTTTTACTGGTTTACATCACATTGCATCACATGCAGCTTTTCCCAACTTGTGTCACGTTGTATTGGTTTACTGGTCTTGATTTTTTTTTTTTGAAAGTGAAATAGTCAGACTATTCCCAGTGGAAAGGGATAACCAGTTAATGCTAATTTTCTCCTGCAAATATAAGAAACTAACCAAGTGGGTCTGTCTGTGTGCTTGAATGTGTTGTGATAGACAGAAGCCAGGTCCTAATGAGACCACTGAGGATTCAATTTGGAGTTAAAAACATGAAAATCAGAGTCTGAGAAACTGTGTCTCAGATTTCCAACTTGGCTGTCACTGTGTTCTTCAACCTGTGCATGTATTTAAAAAGATTATTGTTGATACACAGATGATGGAACTTTGTGTTTGTTTGAGACTGTATCACAGAGGTGGAGTGATTTCTGAGGTGTTTCCAAAGTCAGTTATGTATTGTAACTCCAGATTCTAAGAGTGTAGGCGTCGCCCTCTGGGGGCTGTCGCTATTCGGTTTAGGACAAAGCTCCAGTAGTCTATGCCCCAGTGTGACACCAAGGTCCGCTAGCAGGCAACATACACCAGTTCACAAACTGTAAAAGCCCTGCGTGATAAGGCAGGGAGGCACCGGATGTGCCACGGTTTACACCGTGTTAGCCCTGTGTGTAGAAAAAAACATGTCACTCTCTACGCAATGCCGCTGCAGAAGAGTCCCCATGTAGCCCGCTAATCCTTGATGATCAGATTAGAGGCGCATCATTGCGCACATGCGTACGGATAAGCCCAGGATGCCGCTGCGCAGATGTCTGCCTCTGTCTTCTCTCTGAGGAAGGCCACGGATGAGGATAAAGTTCTCTCGTTGTGCGCCTTGGGGGCAGGCAAACAGGAGCGTGTAGCCCCTTGAAATTAGCCTCGAAAAACCGTGTAATTATGGATAGCAGGCTGTGCCACGCTGAGCTGTGCTCCATAAGCGGGCGCGCACGTCTGTTGGAGCGCCTGGTGACATTGTTTGCAGCCGGCTTCTGTCCTCCTCCTCCGATGCTGTGTGGAGCAAGCGGTCGCTCCCTACAGATGGGGGGAGGCTGCCCTTGAGAGGGGGCCGGTGACGGCTGTGGTGCTGAAAATGCACGACAGCGTTAGCTCTTCAGAGCTGTGTGTCCAAAACCTGATACCGACACCTGGTCGTGCTGGAATGTCACCAATAACTCACCTCGATGGGTGAGACCAGTGAGGGGCAGGTCGTTCACTCGCGGTGAAGGAGGAGGCATGAGCCGGAGCATGTTGAGGCGCAGCAGTAGGGTGTCTCATCTTCAAGCGATATCTGGCTGCCTGGTGCTGCAAGCTGAGGTGCAGCTTTGCTCCAGAAGGTGTGTATCTTCACCCTCTCCGCTTCCTCGGCTGCTTCATGCATTTGAGCTGTGGCGTTCTGGAGGAGTGGTCCATGCCGTGATTCTGGACACCTCCATCGTAATATCCAGGGTGAGGTTCAGGACAGCTATCACGGCCTTAGTAGGCTCCTGGGCTTAGTGGTCGTGGTGGAACGAGTGGAGGACAGCCATCCCGTCACAACGATCCTCATCCGGGATGTCCGGGTTTCGTCGCAGGTGGAGATGTCCAGCTCATCCGTCGGCCAGTTGATGGCCCGCCCAGCCCGCTGTGCCACCACTTTCAACATGAAGCTTGGCAGATGGGAGGAAGAAGCCGATCTGGCAGCCGGTACACTGACAAGACACCTCTGGACACCTTCATCTCTTTTTACTTCTTCACTTGTCGACTGCTTGCCGCCGCAGAAAAAATGGGAGCAGGTCTATGGTCCCAAGGCTGTTATATATCGCAAGTGTGGACGTAAAAGAGGCCAGTGCTGGGCACAAGGAAGCGGGGATAGACCCAATAGCATCAGCTCTTAGAGGGCGAAGTCTATACAATATAGAAGCAATAGAGACTGGTATGCAATCTACACTCGAAGCTAAGCCATTCTCCATCCTTCCTTCCCTTCCTCTCCCAAGGTGAAACTTCAGGTGAAGCCCCTCAGAAGACAAAGCAGGGCAAGCCTTGTGAAGTACTGAGGCATCACGGATAAAGATGCGTTAACGGGGAAGGCAGTATACTATTACATAGCATGCGTGACTGTCAGTAATATCAGTTTCATGCATGAATGGTCTGGTATGGCTGGTCAGCATCGCAGAGGAAGATGGTCAGAACTGAGAAGAGTTTGTCAGCAGAGTGGAAAATAATGCGATGCAAGGCAAATGAATGCTTATAGCATCTTTCAAACACAGGCGACCTGAAGGGCTTCAGAAGAGCTAACGCAATGCATTTAAAAAACACAACAAGGCAACAGAACGTAAGCCGTAAATAACAAAAAAGCTTCATTTGGAGTCATGTCCACCTTATTAGTTAAGTTCTAAATGAACTCCTTATAGCTATTTTTGCTCTTCACTGACGCCTGATGTTAACATCTGGCTCTTTAGCTGCTGAATGGTCCACTTTGTTCATCAGCTTGTTTCTACCTTTGTCCGACTGTTGGTGCAGGGCAGGTAGCCTACTGTGGGCTTTGAGAGCTTTTTCCACTGAAAGTAGCTGCATTTGCAACCAAAAATGACATCAGTGAGTGAACCAAAACCGTAAAGTTGCAGGCTGTACAAGTAAAACCATGAGCGGAAAGACGCTGAAGCGCTCACTGGAGCTGAGGAGAACTGCCACTTCTCTGTGGGTTCGACCCTTTTCACGCTACACATATGTGATCCATTTTTGATAGAGAGATTTTGAATACGACCCCTTTAAATGACTTTACTTTTGTGGTTGATATACGCTCAGCTCAGACACTGATCTTCGTTTGCCTCACGTTTCATTGAAAGCACCTGTATATAAAGCTGACACAGAGCCATATTCACCTGGTTAGCAGCCTTCACAATTGTTTCTGACTCAACTTTAAGCCTTTTCCTCATTTGTTTTGTCCTTCACGTGCGTCGGCGGTGAATTGATTGCGTTTGTGTGGAACTTATGAAACCGCACATGCAAGTCTACACAAGAGAAACGAGTCTGTGAGCCGTCCTCTGCCTAATTTCCCTGTTTACATGTATAAAACCGTCTCCGTTTGACAACAGCCATTTGCTACTTTGGCATTTGTTGTAGCAATTAGATGCGACTCTCCTTTTTCATTCCCATTGCTTTTCAGTCATCTGGACGAAGACAGAAGGAGCAATTCTTCGTAGCATTCTGCATGCCCACTTACTCACTGACGGAGGCACTGTTTGTAACTAGACTACTATTGCCGACTGCCAAATTACTGGTTGTTTTTCCTTCAGAAGCTTCAAACCACCATATGCCGATATTTGCCAGTGAGAAACTGAAACCGCTTTGTCCATACTGGGAGAGATCCATAATTGATATTGTGAATTTCATTTGAAATATGTAGCTTGGCAGAGAAACCTGTTCCTGGCTGCTGGAGATTTGATAAGCCTGCTGCCCTTTTGTCAAGTTGAACAGACTGTAAAGGCAGAGCGATGGAGCCCAGGGACCGATGAACGGCTAAACAGATGACATGAATCCGAGCAAGAGTTCCAATGAACTTTCCTTGAACTAGAGAGGGACCGGTGATCCATGGCCATATCTCTCCTCTTCCTCAGCTCTTCTCACCTCGACGATAACTTCTCTTTCTGCTCCCACACACACGTTTTTTTATTATTTTTTATTTCACATTCCCAGCTCTTTTCTCTCACTGAAGGAGCCAAAATGCAGTAGTAGTTCTTAAGCTAAAGTCACTAACAAGGCGCTGTCACAGTGTAGTGCCACTTCGCTGCTTTCCCATCATGTGGGATTTTGGTTTGAAAGACAGCAGTTCATTTTCCAATGTGTGGGCTTTCACTCCCACCATCCCCTTCTCTCTCTCTCTCTCTCTCTCTCTCTCTCTCTCTCTCTCTCTCTCTCTCTCTCTCTCTCTCTCTCTCTCTCTCTCCCCCCCATTGCGGCTGACCAGGAGTGTTCCCGGGCCATTGGTTTGATTTATCCACTCTGCCCAGGCAGTAAGCAACAATAGAGAGCACATAAAATGAAAATCCCCCAACCTCTCAAGATACGGTTTGCGTTTTTTGCCTGGAGTGTAAGATTTGCCAGTATTACACAACGCCTTTTTTTTTTTTAAATAGTCCTATATTTTCAATAAGCCTGTGAATGTTTGTATTAGTCTCTAAATGGCACACACATCGTGTCGTTATTTAGTGAGAGAGCATAGCAGCCTGTCATCCAATATTTGATTTGAAGGTGAGACACTATGTGCACAGACACGTTCAAGGCCTGAATAATATTTGCATTGTAGAGGTACATCATTTACAGTGGCACATGTGCTCTGAATATATATATATATATATATATATATATATATAATTGTTTTTTACATGCCGTTGTGCACGTCGGTGTATCTCCAACAGGGGGCAGTGTAGGAGTTGATAACGATGCCGCCTCTTTCTTTCTAGAGAGGGCCACATCCTGTCTGACACACAAAGGAGTGAAGAGGCATCGATTTACATACATCAGCTGCGTCTTTAAAATACTTTTCAAACGCTCATAATCTCGCTGTCTCTGTGCTTCATGTTTGTGGCCATCTTCATAAGAAGAGCAAGACATTTATTTTTCTGCTACTTATATATAAGACATACCTGTTTTAATGCAATGACTAATACGCACTAAAATGCGCCATACATTGCCACCGAATTGGCTTTAAAACACGCTGCTATAACAACTTATGCTTTCATACACCGGTATTGACATAATCTGAATTCACTGTGATAACAAATTCATTAGTAAAATGTCTCTTGAATACCATCCACATGCTCAAACAGTAGACCCTTTGGCCAGTGGGATGTGAAGACTCCATGTTTGTAGTTTACCTTGAGAGACAGCTGTGGGGTTCTGCCAGGGAACCTGTCAAAGAAACCTCCCTCATCCATCTTGCGTGTTTACATTCAATACTTTTAATTCCGGCTCTGAAATGAAACATCCACCATCTGTGACACTGACACTTTTGAGGACCGATCATGTACTCCCTACTATATTTAACGAAGCAATATACGTGTTGCTGTATTCGCTTATCTTACCAATTCTTTCTCTTTTCTTTGTGAACCAGAGCTTCACAGATCTGTTTATTTTCCCTACCTGCTCCACCTCTGTGTATTTTCTTCACGGCAATATAAACAATTTTACAGAGTGCGTTGAGTAATTTATAACTTTCATCAAAATCTTTTGGCAACCGAGGAATTGGCAATAATATCGACATGCCTCGGGCACCGTTTTATGTGCCATAACATAAAAGTGACAGCTTAACAATGGAACAAAGAAGCCAGCTAATTCAAGAGGAGATCCAATCGAAACATTAAGTGAACATAACAATACTACTTTGTCACCATTTTGGAGTAAATTATGAAGTACTTGTGGCTAATAATCAACAACCCAAAGCCCTGCTCGTGTATTAAGGTCATTTGATGCTATGAGGCGCTACACATCTTATATTAGCAAAAGGCCATGGTGCCCAAACTTGATTTATTGTTGTTGAAGAATATAGTATTACATGTTCATGTATCATTGTTAATCCAAATACTTTCTTCTTTTTTTTGCATAGAAAAAGACATGGACGCTGTTTTTCGCCTGTTTAAACACATTACACTGTGGTCTCTCTGGACTTAGATTTGACTGATCTTGATGCCCGTTGGACCTGGTCTTGATTCAGAATCGATTGGACCTGGTCTAGTGACCTGCACGTAACTGAGGTAGACGTCTTGGCTCCCAAGGATGTAGGAGGAGCGGTTCACTAGATGCTTTGTTGACATGAGAAATCTACACCTGTCAGTGCTAATATTTAATGTAAGCAGTCCCTCAGGGTGAAAATGTCATACTTGTTTGCAAATCCCCAAGTGCTTCACCGCTTTCTAAAAACCAAAGAGCAAAACCCAAGAGTAATATTAGACGGGTGCAATATTTGCTCATAATACTGCCCAACAGGCGCAAACAGTATATTCAGCGAGATACTATCATGCTTAATGATGAGTAATGAATAGGTAATGCAGTATTACTTTCGCGTCTGGCAATGCATTCAGCCTTGCATGTACTGGAAGCTCACTGAAGTTATTAATCTAACACAATTGTAATTATGGACAGAATATTTAGTCAAGTTTTCAGGGTCTGCCACAGCAGGTAGATTATCCATTATCAACCAATTACAGATTTAATTGTTCTTAATTGTTGTCAAGTAACTAATTATCTACAAATAAGCCATTGCACACATAAAGCTGCAACCCCAGAGTGTCGATGTTCTGAGACCATTTTTGCCTTCCCGATTCTTATACCTGAACTAGCGTATTGTCTCATACCGATTACCGATCACATACAGCACGTTTATAAAAACGTGTATTTTTATTTAAACAGCTGAATATTACTAACCCTGTATGGCTGTGATATGATTGCTATTATTGTTGTGTGACCCGCCTCTGGTTAAACCATTTCTTTTTGTTTCGTAATAACACGAACAAACGCATACAGAGAATGAATACCTTTCCTTTATTCTCTTCTTTGAAACATTTTTCAGTGTAAAATGCACTCTCTGCGAGCACCTGCCCGACCGGGGCTGCGTTTGTGTGCAACCTTCAACAGAGACGAGAAAAGAAGCCAGATTGCTCACATACTTTAGCTACGGTATTTCCATCATCGATTCCGGACGCAAACTGTGTTTTTTTCTTTCTTCCTGGAGCTGATGATGGAAGTAGCTAACAAGTGAGCCATCCCTCTTCTTTCTCATCTCTGTTGAAAGTTCACTGATGTACAGTACCAGGCACGTGACACGTACTGTTTTATCCATTGTAAAGGTACAGTGTTGTAGCGGCTTCGGTCTCTTCGGTCAAACACTTTTATAGGATTTCTTGAGAAGGATCTTGTGTGACCGTGAAATAAGAAGCAAAGAAGAAGCTTATGTGGTATTGTCATAGCAATGCCAAACCTCTTAGGGTGAAGAACTGAAGGCCTTTATACACCATACACCATATATTACACACCTGACATTCCAGCGTTATGTCTGCCATTTTGGATATAGAAAAGGACCAGGGAGTCATGTGATCTGCAGATTAATTTCACAGTCCAACCATGCCTGTTGAAATCGGCAGGGGGAGAACTAGTAACGTTGGCAGCGTCGGATAACAGCTGTTGTTATAACGTGCAGAGGTTCCACTTAATTGCATCATGGTGCGTTCATGCTCCATTCATTAAAGAATATTACCGGAGAAAGGTCAAAAGGGAGTTAAGTCCTTTTTAACTTCCTTACACCAGCTCTAAGCAGTTTATGATACATAATCAAAAAATGCCAATGCCAAGATTTTTCAACTAAAATATAATCTTTTATTTCCTAACCAGTTGATTTGTGTGTTTTTATGCAAATAACCACTATAGCTAACTAATAAATTAAATGTATATAGTTGATAATAACGAATATTTTAGTCCATAAGCTATAGTTCTTTTGGGAAATATTCTGATTAATAATTGCAAAAAAACATATGTCCTGGGACAATAATCGTGGTGTCATATCCTGACATCCCTAATCCCTTCTATTGCTCCCTATCCAACGCGAATGGCATCGTTTACTGAGAAGCTGTTGCAGGATCCTTGTATTTATTACAATTCTGATTTCCCTTTTTCTGTGAGTGTATGAGCAAAAAGAAACAACTGTGATCTTATGCCATTGGCGGACAGACAAAAGGGACACATGCTGTATGTAATTGCTGTTGTTTCTCGACCAAACTTAACAGCGGAAATAGTGTAACGTGACAAAGTATTAATGTCACTGCAAATAAAACGGGTATTATTACCTGCGCTGGAAATATATTCCATGGGAATTAACTAGCTGTTGGCAGTGAAAATAAGTGATATCTTGAGGGCGTCGTTTTTAAAGGATCCCATCAACACTGGATGCCCAGCTCGGCCTCTGTTGCTTTAAGACACATCGGAAATCAGCACAGGTCTGTTTGCAAAATAGTCACCAGTAAGCAATTATATCCCTAATTGTGATGAGAGCTGGAGAGCTTTCGCCAAGCGTTTTGTTTACATTGCTTTTTTGCTTTTTTTAGGCATTTACTGGCAGAATGCATCATGAAAAACGAGGCTACAGCAGAGCGATACTGTTGGGCTTCTAGTGGGTTATTGGCAGACTGGCTGGTGGTACCGTTTCTTCTGACTTCCTGAGGCCACAGGAAGCTCTATTTGGGGGGGATTAAGGTCACACTATTCGTTATCGGTAGTGCAGAGTCCCCCCCTTCAGCCAGCTGGCTACTTACAGATGAGATCTGGACCTGTACTGCCCCTGACAGCTAGATTGGCACTCTATATCCCGCTATACTCCATACCTCTTATCCTGGGCCTTCTCGTAATAGAATAGAAAGCAGCAAACTGGACTTGCTGAAGAAACTCGTGTAAATCCAGAATCCTGCATGTTATCGTTCCGTCACAGCTAAAAATTACAATCGTTGGTTTCTCAAGTATGGATGGGGCAACGTTGTGAAAAGGAAAATAGTTGCAGGACTTGAGGCAAATCAGGGTTCTCGGTGAACCAAATAAACTTTACCGCAGCATTGTTTGGAGCCACGTCATCAAATCTTGCTGTTTCAGTATATGGGGGAAGCGTTGGGGCTCTTTTGAATGTACATTTAAAGAGGCTTCATTAAACAAATAAAAAAGCGTTCTTCATTTTTTTCCACAGCTCTGTATGTGGTGGATCATTAAAACAACGCACAATTAAAGCACTCAATTGATTTCGCGAGCCATTAATGCAAATGAGCACATTAGGAGTAGCGGCAAAAAACGAACCGCAAGGAAAGAATCTTGAACAAGAAGAGGAGGACTATCTCTTCTAAAACCTGTTATGTAACAGCGAGGTCATGCTTTCTGGTTGCGTTAGTATGGAATTATTGACAGACTGACATACATCATAATAAGCCCCATTCTGCCAATATATTAGTCTGGTTCTTATATCAGTCTAGTTGTAAAGATCACACATTTTTGCTGTGAAACACTGGAAGCAGCTACAGTATATGAAAAAGGAAAGGTGGTGTATAACTTCCCACTTCAGCGACTACAGCTATTTATACACCCCCTGTCTTAGTCATGAGATGAGTTCTACTCAACAGTATCTTCCCCTTTCAACCACACTGGTTGCTCCTCTCAGCTGCTTTAGAATTTACCTTTTGTGACTAAACTTAAGGCCGGATGCTGGGACGTCTGTGACTCCCTGTGTGAACAGGTGGTGGATGTAGATGCAGCGTTTCCCTGGCACCGTCCTACTCGGGGCCGTCCCTGTGTTTCCAGCCTCGCTGCTGAGCCTCAGATGTTACTCTGTTGTGTTTGTGTTTCATTTGTATATATGACATTTCTTTGTCTGGTGTTTTGCCGGTGCTGACAGTTCTCTCAGCCGTGTAGTGTCTGTTCTCTGCGTCTGTCTCCTCACACGTCTTACTCTCGATATTTCTCTCTGTGCTTCATCAATAATTACCTCCCAACTTCTTGTTCTTCATGTGAAAAGCCAGTTTTGATGCAAGGTCTTCTGCCAACCAGAAGAATTTATTTTGTTTTCATCAGAACGTTTTGCTTTGTCCTTGGTAAAAGCTTAACATCCTGACAGGATAAGAAATAACTTTCTGTTGTTACAGCAGTCACTTGCTCCAATAAGACTGTCCTTCCCTTTTATTTATGTTTAAAACACATTTCTTTCTCCTAGATTGTTTCCAGGAAATAAAAAAAAACACCAAGGTTATTGCTGACTTCTCTTCCTATAGCCAAAATATTACAAATACAGTCAAACCACATTTGAATACTTGTGTCATTTTGTAGTATAATTTTTTAGTTAATCTTGTGCATATGCATTTTACTCACTGGTTGTGGATAACAATACTTTCCGTGTTAATATATTTAGTTAAGTGTTATTTACTCCTTTACCTAATGCCCATTATTCAGTGTTTCATGCTCTAAAAACACAACTCAAGAGTTCCACTAAGAGATGAAATGGAGGTTGTCCAACTCCCCCTTTGTGGTTTCTGTATTTAAAGCTGTGTGGACAAGTTCATAAATCACTCACTTAGCTAATGTGGATATCCTTTTTTGGAGAAAATGACTATGGATTTGGAGGTGATGGTGATTGCAGAATGAAAGTAAGCACATTTGTCTTTGTTATCATTCAGACTGTTGTTGGCCGCTGAGGACGCTATTCAGGAAATGATGACACGGGGGACTTTAAATGGGCTGGGCGAGCGGAAGATAAATGGGAAATGCACTTAAATCCGGCCATTACATCCGTTAGCTCTTCTTTTTAGGTGTCTTCAACGTGGCTGGATAAATGGTTATGTAATAGAACATGTGAAGGAAAAGGCATCAAGGCAGGAGATAACTTTTAAGCGGTCTGTATTCATAGGCGACTGCAGCACAGACGTCAACAAACCCTGTTGAGATTACACATTTAATAGAACATTGGCTTCAGTCACCGCTGCATCACGACTTCATCCAAGAAGCTTTCACATTTTCTTTTTTTTTTTTTTTGAACGAACCGATGTGTTGACAGTTGCATCATTCGAGGGTCGGCTGCTTTAAAACACATCCGCTGTCAGCGCTTTTTAAACACTTGCTTTTCTGTTGCCTGTGGCGATAAATTGTAATGCAAAAGTTTTACCGAGCGCCCTCATTTGTGGTAAAGGATTGATACAGCCCCCCATTAAAAGAAGGGGACGCGGTATGTTTTTCTGCAGGAATGGGCGGGTATTTGAATACCACATCAGCAACCGGAGACGATGCTCATCATTCTAATCAGTTTCCTCATTCGTCGGCAAAACAATCGCACCTTCAGGTCCATTTCACAGCTGGTGTGGTGCTCTCAGTCACATTGCATCTTTCACAGCAGTTCACGGCGCTGTAATGGAATTGTAGATCTTTATATATTTACATTTGTCATCCATTTGAGCTCAAATGATGAGGTCAGACATCTTTTTGGACCTTGGATCAATTTTATAATCCATGCGCAGTTCCTTATTCAAGATAAGATCCAGACTAGTGGAAGCTTAGTGTTGTCTCATCTAACAACCTTTGAAGACAGGGTGACATCATTTGTCAGTGCTTTCCCGTGCCTTTACAAATTATAATTGTGTCATGGATAAGGGAAACACGTGTTGACTGTCTGTATGGGAATCAGGAAGCAGTGGTCTCTTCAAAAGTCCAACTTTTCACCAACTCGTCCATCCTCCCTCTCCGCAAATTTTTTATTTAATTTATCTTATTTCCTGACATGGTTGTGAAAGAGGTTGTGCACCGCAAAAATGAAGTCTGTTGCTGAGCAAGGTACATTTTTTCTTTCGAACAAATTAAATTCATTAAGCACACTTCAATGTGAAGATTCGTGATCTTCCTACTATTCAATATTCATGTCTTCTCCAGACTAGATAAGAGTAACAATACAGAGTAACATACATGCTCTCTTACTGTACTATGGTAATAGCTGTTCTGTTGTCCTGTATTCATTCGCCCTTTAAAGCCATTGCCACTGAAAAAAAAAAAAGGTTTTGACAAAATCAAATTTGATACAAATTGCATTTGCTCCCAAGGAGGAGACATTGAAACCCTTTCGCAGGAATAAGCTGACAGTGATTTCATTTGTCTAAGTAGATAAATCATACATATTGAACTTGTCTCTGTCTCTCACGGCGTGTCGCTGCTCAGACCTGATTTAATTTGCCACTTTTCTGCTGGAGCAAGAACCAGGCTTAAACATTAAACTCTGAAGGTTAAACCATTTCAGCATTTTAATTAGTTCCATAGCCCCCCCCCCCCCCCCCCCCCCCCCCTCTCTCCTCCTTTTTTCCTTTTCCTTTTCCTTCTACCAGATGAGTTAGAGCCCACTGACATTTCTCTTTTTCCTGTCCGTGGAGTTCATTGTCTACTTCTCAAATGTCTTTGATTTACAGATCCCCCACTAAAAACAATCAAATCTTGTCATTGACCTTTTTGCATCCTCTGCTGACTCTAAAAGGCATTGCATGAAATCAAAGGAGAGAGATTTCAAATAGAGCCCGAGCGAATGCTCTGAAATTTGGGTGTGGGGTGCCGGGGTTCAAGTGTACCTGATGTGAGATCAATTGTATTGAAGTGTGGCAGCAACACTTACTGTGCTCTTTGCAACGGGGCGGGGGTGACGGGCGCCGTGCCTGACAAGAGGACAGAGAGGCAGTCACAGGATGATGAAAGACAAACCATTTGTGCCCACGACTGAATACTGAAAGCTATGTTTTACGGCTGCTATTCTACCAAATTGCTTTTGTGCATCGGGGTGGCTTTTTAAATAATGCAATCGGTTAAAAGCTCTCCGTAAAGGCTGTGCTTGTATGGCGTGGGAAGCTGGAATGGAATTGAGTGCATTTTTTTAAAAGAGAGGGTTATAATTTATGCGCCATTGAAATATGACCACGTTGTGCTTTTCTTTGCCACGTTGATTCAACGGGGTTCAACATGTACACGATCTGTTTGAAGAGGAGTTCAGAGACCTTCTGGTCCGATGTCTTTAATAACAGTCATTCAGACGAGCCCGGACTGTTTCGATTGCAGGGCTTTAAGAGCGTTATGATATGATGACGGCAACATGTGGCCTTTGCTTCATTTTGCCTTTTCAAGCAAATTATTCAAATTCACACTACTGGTAGAAGCACCCATTACTGACACAACGGTGTTTTTGTATGGTGGTGATACTGAGCTGCGTGCACCTCTTTTACCTCTGCCTTCTCCTCTGATGTAATTAAAAGCTCTTAACGGCAGTTTTTCGCATAATCACGCATTCGGCAGGGAGGCGTAGCTTGTTGACCCCACCCACCACCACCACCGCTGCTGCTTCTTATTGGCAAAACACATGGTTCACCCTCCGGACTCCGGGACAATGGCTGATAAAATGATGGATCGGTTCTTCCATATTGGCTTGTTGATCCATAGTCACCCCTCCCCTTGCCCCCACCGACAGAGTGGTTATTGGCATTTGCCACTCAGGCGGCTGTGCCCCCGAGTCCCGTAACTGCTGATTAGTCAAATGAGTCCCGGCCTGCGGAATAATTCATGTTTAACATTGGGGTCTTTACTCTGTGGATGATGGAATGGCACCGAGGTGAGAGTGGTGGTGGAGATTTGACAGCAGGGGCCCAGCACCCCAGGAGGAGGGAGGCTGCAGCCCGATCAATGCTAATGTTAGCCCGGCTACACCTTAGCGTGCTCGTGAGCGGCTGCGTGGTGGATTGGTGTCTGACATTGGACTTAGTATTTAATAGTTTCTTAAATCATTTGTTTATTACTAGTTGAATCATCTTTTTGCAGCAAGAAGGGAGCGGGGCCACGAGTGTTTGTCCTTCTTAATGACTCTCGCATGTCATTTGACTTTTTGCTGTTTGCTGTGGCTCAAGGGATGACGCAATCGGCTTCTGGGTCTGTTGGGCCAGTCGTGGTTCAGAGTGAAACACTCTACAGCCGTTGGATGGATGATTTCCAATTTGATGCAGACATTTATGATCTCTGTTAACTTCCGTGTTCCCCTGATTTTTTTTTTTTTTATCCAGCAACCATCATCCAAAATTAAAACGTGTCCAATGCCTTTAGTTTATTCAATAGTTTGGTTTTCTTCACAAGCAGTAGAGCCTCAGAGCTACCACTGTGTCTGTAGACTCTGATGACTGTTTGGCTTTAGTCCATCATATCTCATGCATTATATGAAACTGACTAACTGTTCAATTAAGCAAAGTGCTAAACTGTTGGAAGGCAAGCCAAGACATTTGGGCAAGGGGACATTTTGATGCCATTTTTCTGAGACCAAAGAAGTATTAATCCAAAACATATTGTGCAGATAAATCTATAATACAATCATTAGTTGCATACCTATAATCATGAAGAATCTTTACCTCATGCCCTGTTTTACTAATCAAAGCTGGCCGATTAAGGGCAAAACCTGCAAACTTCCATTTGATCACATTACTTATGACGAGTCACGTCTCTATTGCAAGAATTATAGAGGAGAACAAATAAACACAATGATCTAAAAACTCAACCCTGCTTATATTGTAAACACATCTGAAAGCCCCCCTGAATGACTTGCAGGTATGTTTAAATTGGATGTACTATTTTTCATTTTGAAGTAATGAAATATTTAAGGGGCAGAGAGAAGTCTATGCGACATGCTTGACCTTCGCAGCAGAAAGCCTGCCCTGTTATTACAGTATTTATATGGCGGTCCCCGTCCGCGCAAGCAGGGATATAAAAAATATTTAATTACTCAATTAACTGAGGTAGAATATAACCCTGTAGAAAAACAGGTGAGGGAGTAGGGTGCACATGACCAAATTCAACAATATGTAAAGCAATAGAGGAACACGTATTAATAGAGAAGATGCATTTAATGTTATGTTATTTAGGCACTTTACATGGCCACGTATGAGATGAAGCAAGATGAGGTGACATTAAAAAGCACAGTTAGATTTCAATCATCATCCTGAGACAGTTCCACATTGAGATGACACCTCTGAATGACATTGATGGAGGAATAATGGTGGGCTCAGTGGATGGATACCAATGGATTCCTGAATGGTTGAGAGTGCTGTATTGTCTTCAGTTTGTAAAAAAAAAGAAGAAAAAAAAGCTCTGTGCACTGGGAGCATATTCTCACATTAGCTCTGTCACTGTGTTTCACCCGTGATGTTATGGATTTATGGGGGGGGGGGGGGGGGGAAGAGAGCATTCATATCCCAGATGGGGCTCTAATATGGCCGCATTCAGTTCATTATCGATTGTTCCTCTTTTAACTGCACCGACAGCATTCAAAGGAGAGACGAGAAAGGGATTACCGTCGGCAGGTTGGAATAAAACTTTCACAGGAGAGCAGTTCGCTATCCCTCAATGCTCCGAGCTACTTTGAAAGTAAAATTCCAAATTTGCATTTCACGCCGATCCACAAACCGGTCTGAAACTGTCCCGTCCATTGGATAAGATGCTTGACTGAGAGCTCGGGGGATGAAAGATTAAATTTTTCTGATGAAATAGTATTCATGTTTTATCGACACTGAAGTTACATACTACATCAAGCGGGAAATAATTGCACAAACGTCATTGAAACTCAGTCTCCTGCAGATGGATCTGACCGTACTCGCATCTATTGTGAATCCATTAGTTGTTGTTCATTAATCAAATGGCACATTTTTTTTCAGGCAGCATCAAAGGTTTTCTTCTGTATTTCTTTTGAGATATGATGTCATACAGTGGATTATTAAAGTCAAATTCATATTGTAATTCGCAGTTGCTATTAATATCTGTGTCAAGTAATGATGGTGAATACAGAGCCAGAAGGAAAAAAAACAAACTTAATTGTAATCTGCAATTCTACAGGGGAACTCAAAGCGGACAAAAGTCACGCATTTCCCTTGGAAAATGAATGTTTTTTTTCTGTCTTCAGCAGACACTGATTAATTATCTGTTGAGGAGTTTGAAGGTCCATTCATAAAGAGGAGGCTCTATTCCACATACTTTATGGGAGAGATTAATCATGTTTTGATTTGTTAAAAGACTGCTGACTTGAAGTTGTCACATAAACCCATTTTCTGCAGACACATTCAGCCGCACAGTAATGTATTCCCTTCATTTTTACCTTAAGCTAAGATGATACTGTACAGGCCAAAAAGGACTAAAAGACAAAAGTACTATGAATACTTTGGTGCCTTTACATATTGCCATGGTCATTAAAGCCCAAGATTTGTAAATATTGGACATAAAAAACAAGATACTGATGATTTTACCATTTACATAATCTTGCCAGTAGTGGCTAACAACAATATTTGGCTTAATAGTGGCACAACAGGAGCTTGAATGATACCTCAGGTTAAAACCTGATCAAGATTATGAATGTGCGAGGTAGTCTCATTAATATCCTAACGTTATATTTACATTTCTTTTATCTTGACTTCTTCTACTGTGTGAATGATGAGTTCGGTGTATGCCTCATCCTAAGGGCACTACACATATCCATAGCCAATTTCATTGACAAAAATGAAACGCACACACAGACACACTTCATGTATCCCTGGGCTTTTTATGGGATTTGTCACTAAGCGTGAAATCTCAAAGAGATCCCATGACAGAGGCATGATCAGGAATAGTTTAACACCGTCACCCCCCACCTCCCGGTAGGCCTTAGCACAAAGACGAACTATTTGGATCTAAAGACACCATCTTGCATATTGGTAGCCTTCCTGCGGTGTCACCCATTCATCTTCACCATGTCACTCTTTTACCCAGTCAACAAGAACGGCATGCGGTCGACACATTCTGACCTTTTTGAACACAAAGAGCATAAAATAATCTACATACAATACAACGTAATAATATATATGTAATGATACATATCTGCAAATTCATAGTCTAAAGCTAGAAACAAACCAAAAGGAGATTTTGTGTGCATCATACAGTCTCCTCACTGGTAGATTTTCCCCGAGCCAATTTGTTTAGGAGGACTAATGCCAGCTGCGCAATTACACCTCAGCACAAAGCTAAGCCAATCAACTATAGAGCGTAATGGCTCGCATTGATATGCCAGTGTCTGTCTGAAAAGTACCCACACACAAAATTGTCAACATAATGTCACACTCGCATCTCAGGTGGAGCAGTGTCGTCTTCTTCTTCTTCTTCTTTCTCCAGCGCTTGTTACTTGATAATGTCAGCGAGATGATGGCAGCGAAAATGCACCCATATTAATCTCTCAGCATTTTCTACCAAGACAGCACAATTTTCAGTGCTCCCTCGAACAATCAGCCGCCTCAGTGTGTATGTCCCTCAGAGCAGATGCAGACTACGCTCGCATCTCCCAGATCCAATTTGGATATAATGTCTGTCACTGTGGAAAAGGAGAGAGAGAGAGAGAGAGAGAGAGAGAGAGAGAGAGAGAGAGACTGTTGACGTGAAAATACACTTTGAAAAACATTTAAAATGTTTTTGATTTTTCTTGGAAGTTGTATTGCTGATTACTGTTCCTGTAATTTTGGGACTATGTGCTCTTAATACGTTGCCCAGACTATGGATACAAATATGCACCAATAGGGAAATGGCTGATTGAGGATTTAACATAAAAAAAACAAGCCATTTCCTAGTCTGTTCTGATTACTTGCAGCTTCTGCAAGCTCTGGTAAACGGAATTACAAACTGGTGCTCTTTCCTATTTCTTCTACAAAGAGTACACACATTATTTCCAGGGTGCTAACCACGTTTAATGGTAGTATCATGTTGTAAGTCTTGTCTCGCAATAAGTTCACAAGAAGGCAGCTTATTTGAACGAGCAGAAAAACTACCCTGGCTATTGAAAGGCCATCTGGTGATATTCTATATTATCAACAACTTTTATGACAATACCAAAATGAATAATGATCTTAACAATTGATCCTAACTTTCTCTGTCAATCTAAAGCCGGATATAGCTTATTTCTCTTGAGGATATAATGTTGGCAGAAGTCATTAGAAGATACATTAGAATTTCCACCAGGTGGTTCATTGTCATTGCAGTCTTGCAGATTCTTACTATAGTGCAACACAAAACATCGTTATTGCAGCTAGTATGACCCAGTAAGTGACTTGCAAGCACACAAGGACTGTGTCTGTGTTCTTTCTGAACTAGTTTGCCATAATAAGGAGTGTTACAGCCTTTTTTTCCACATTTGCTTGCTTGCTGTAGATTCATTTATCTTCCAATTGTTGCGTTTGTGACAAGTGTTGAATGGATTGAATGCAGATTTTTCCATTGCAAGCAAAACTTTCTCCCTGCATAGGTAGCTGAATGCACCATAGAAAGAAAAGTTTGACAGGCACAAAACCAATTATGTAGCACTACACAGCAAACATATGCACTCAGTACACACAAGATAACGGTACGTTAGTATGCATGCAAACAGTTTAGGGAATACTAAATCAATATATATCCTGTAGAAACCGACATAAGTCATAATCAGGCTCTGGATTTTTCCCTTTTTCAAATTCTGGTTAATTAAGCGACAAGTCAACTTGACATTGAATGAGGCCTCAGTCGTTTATAGAAATCTAAAGCCGATCTTTTTTTCTGTGACATCGAAAATAGCAACAGGCTAACAAGGCACTTTACACCTCTGTGAGTGACAGGGAGGCCGTGTATGGAGTAAAAGCCGGCCTCCACGGTGTCTCCTTAAAAGGCAACATGCAAGTAGTAGCAGCGGAATTATGATGCCATTCTGTTTGCTTAGTCTGTCCCCAACCTCCCCAAGTTTTCAAGGAATCAATAGGAATCAGCCATTTTGAACTAACACCCTCTCAAATAATGTTGCTCTGCTCTGCTGTGCACACACACAGCGAGGTTCCGTGATTGGCTTTCTGTCTTACTAAAAAATTGGATGAGACTGCAGATGTAAGGGGGAAGGCAGGGGAAGCAACAACAATACAACTGCTGTGAATCTGACTGTGGAGCGTGATATTTCCCATAAAGGTTGTCTGCCTTTTCTCTGTTATCTCCTCTTCCTCTCACTCAGTCTCTTATTCACACTTTAGCTTTCTCTCCCTCTCCCACATCCTATTTCCCCGGCACCATTTTCTGACAGGAAACATTACCGCCATTACAGATCACTAGATACTGTTCGCCTAGACGTCAAAAGAATCAGATTGATCACATGGCACGACAGAAGTGTTGCACTGTGGCAGAGGGGGCAGTCAAATGGCAGAAAATAATAGGGTGCTTGCCAGGCCTGACAGATAACTTGGAGGCGGCCATACAATAGGCAAGCAACATGGCTGAGCTCCACAATGGAACAAGCAGGGGAAATAGCTTTGCATTTCAGCCGTCCTCTCATTTCAGCTGACATCCCAAATAGTATATGACACACTGTAGAAAAATATCTATGCAAGGGATATGGTGAATCACAGCTGCAGGCAAGACGGCGAACTCCTATTACAGCTCAACCTGGAAAATGTGCAAATGTAAGAAAAACTGGTTGTTTTTTCGCCTGCTTCCAAGACACAATGATTTCCTGATTCACGCTCAATTAGCTTTTAATTAGAAATCAATTTAATTTGTATAAAAACATCAATCCTCATTCAAAATAAGCAATTTATTCGCAATTACAAAATCCATTAAAGCATAATTAGACTTTCACACTGAAAATCACATCAAGATAAAAACAGAGCATTTCTCAGTGTATATCTTCAACGCAGACTAGTCTGCCCCTTCCTCGCAGTGTTGAACTTCATTAGAGCTGAAATGATTAGTCAATTAATTGATTAGTCGATTGACGGAATATTAATCAGCTTTTTAGGTTGTTTTTAGGGATGGAACTATCGATTGTGCGGGCCAACCGCTTTCGCCGTGATGGAAAAAGGAAAACAACCACACTTGAGCAAAGCGAATATCTTTACAAGATATCAATAATATATGCATACATATGTGATTCAGACACCAATACAGATAAAACCTTTGCCGGTCAAAATGCCCAGACCTATGCAGGAACATACGTCTTATTTAGGTTGTATAAAATTCATAGAATCTGTGTTCCAGTGTTTTTTTGGAGCAACTCTGCCCTTCCAGAGACTCAGCTTGTCCCTCCTGAATACAGCACGGCTTATTTGCTATCTTCAAGCTTCATGTACAAAAGGCTTATTGTGAACCCGGACCCCCTTGTCAACCAGATTTCACTTGCTGCGGTTGAGGGGGAACAGGGCAGATGACCATGTCCTGCAGCTCAATGGTGGGGTCAGAGCGCCAAGGTTGTGTGCGAAACTTGGTGGGCTCAAGTCGGGCCGCCACAGGTCCACGGTGAAATATCTCAACAACTATCTAGGGGATTGCCATGGCATTTTGTACAGACATTTGTGGTGCCCAGAGGATGGGATCCTCCTGATTTCGGTGATCATTTGACTTTTCCTGTGGGCAATCCAGGATGTTGACTATTTGCTGGATTGCCATGAAATCAGCATTGCTGTGTGCTTATTACAGTAGCACGTGTTGGCGTGCTAACACTCAACTCAAATGTTGAATATGGTGAACATTTAACCTTCTAAACATTATGTTTTTAGCATTGTCTTTATGAGCATGTTAGTGTGCAGGCATTTGTTTTAAAGCAACACTGCCCAAGTACAGCCTCAAAGAGCCGCAAGCATGGCTGTGGTCTTAGTCTTGTTTTGAGGAGAATGCACCATCTTTGATATCTTTTGAGCATTTCTTTTACTTTTTGTGACATGTTGTCGACCAAATGATTAATACAAGTGGAATGACTATTTAGAAGCAACCCCTACACGTCGCATATTCATTTCTTTATAGATGATTGTCAGAAGTTGAGCACATAAGAATGATTTACAACATGACCAATTCTAAGGACAACATGTTGCATAAATCGTTGCCAAACCAAGCAGAGAAGTAAAGAAAGCAATTCTTAGCTGGTAAAAAAAAAAGAAGTAATGATCATTGATTTCCATTGAAAGTCTGATGGTGAAGTGAACAAACAAATTGTAAAATGCTTCATGTGGTGAGCACAGTCAATTCGGCGCAGGGTATGAGATTGATCATACTGTACACTCCGTCTTCTGAACGTCTCAGCCGTCACATCAGGTCTGTGAAGCTCCTCGTGCTGGCCATTTGTAGCAGCAGCAGCATGTCCTGCAGTGAAATCCAAAGGCTTCTCCTCCCTGTGTGGGCGTTGGCTCTCCCCCCCCCCCCCCCCCCCCCCTCTTCCTGTCATAAAGAACACGCTGCTAGCGCTGTTTAACCTTGAGCTGTTGCAGCTCGGGCACATATCACCTTTGCAGCCCCCTTGACGGCCGATATCAATCAAAATGCCCCTTTCGTCGTTTAAGGATGAATCAGCAGTTTTGGGGGGGATTGATTGAATTTTATCTTGATTTCATAAAACATTTAGACAAACCAATCAAAGAGGTGGCTGACTGCAGCCACCAGCACTTAATCCATCACGTTGTCAAGGGGATGAAATCAGATTGACACTAATGTAGTCGATATGTTGGTGTATTTGCAATCTGGCACAATAAAGTGGAAGTTAATTAGGATAACCCGAGGAAAGAGCCGTGATTGTTATGAAAGTGGTCGCACCTTTGACAACCAACTTGGATTATTGTAAAGCCCGAGGTGTACATTTCTAACCATGTTCGTTTATCACGGAACTTTGTTGTGCCCCGTTGACTCCAAACATTTAATTTTTCAATGTATTCCGCCTCACAATGCAGCAAATCCATTGCAGGCCAATGGTATTATACTGCAGTGCGGTCCAAATATTATAATAAGATGGATGGCTCCTGCACACTTTCCTGGAGGACTGGCTTTCTTCGTCTTGTCCACCAACTGCAGGTGAAATACAGCATGGCCATTAACATGCAGTGGTCCTCCCCGAGTTAACGGCATCCTCCCACAGAACTCCTTCTCCCTTTGTTTTAAGGCGGGCTTCTTAATTACTAGCTGTCCCATTCAGGTTGTAAATGGCCCTTTATTGCCATTCTGTAATCAGAATAAATCCTCAAGCCTATTCACTGGCCTGATGCCCCTCCATTGATTTACAAATGACCCATGTATTATTAATCCAATGTTTTCCCCCTTCTTACCTCATTATAAGCCCTATCTGCAAGTAAAGGGCACCTCACCCACAGCGTTATCGCACATGGCGGCGTTTCTCGAGAATTCTCGCCGAGGTTTGTTTTTCGATATGAATACTGTGTTGTGTTGATAACAAAGAGCGGGCAAAGGGGTGTGGCGGTGTCAATGTTTCTCCCTACAGTTAATATAAAGCATATCGCTTCTATCTGCGATGTCCCTTTGTGCATTGTCCCCTTTTCTTTAATCTTTGTCTTTGACGAAATGCCAAAAATTACAGGGGGGGGGGGGGGGGGGGGGGGGGGGGCATGGAAAAGCTGTATAAAATGTACTTAGGCAGGAAATTAAAGTTTATAGCCGTCTGTGGCAGGCACCAGGATTTATTAATCTATCTTTTTCAGAGAAAACAAACAGAAAGAGACTTTGATAAATGACATTGGACATAAAAGTATGTAGACGTAGTGTAATCTTCTAAGATATATTGGGCCTCATTCAGTATTATGGTCGTACCGTCGGATTCACGAAGGCTGCGCACCAGACACACTTTTGCCCTGCGTATGTTAGTGAATCAGAATCATGCCTCAATTAATGGACAGACATCAATACATGTAATATGGTGACATCGTTCACTCGTTCATTCAAATTCTAAACATTTGGATGCATGCTTAGCATCTTTCTTTAATGTCTAAAAGTCAACATATTTGTTGGCATTTTGCGTTTAAAAAAAACATTATCATTGCAGTCAAAAAACAGTTTGCTCCCTCGCTTGCCACCGTTCTCTTGGTATTAACTGGACGGTTTAACAGCAATCTAACAGCACATTAAATTATATTCATAACCAAAATAACATCAAATCATTTATATATTTCTTTGTGTGGGATGGCATCATAAAATATGACCACAGGCTGCTGAAGCTTCACTCGAAAACCTCAATAGAAGCTTTGAAATGTATATTATAATTCAATTATGACAATAATTAACGAGGGGGCGTCAATTTTCATAGTTATTCAATACATTTGGCCAATGCATTAGTGAACGTACGGTTTCAAATGTTGTGTATTAAAGCTTTTATTAATGAGTGTGGTTTTGATATGAGATGCATTTATTTAATGGTGTGTTTACATTAAAACTGTTATTTGGGCCTGCGCATGGTCTGAGCCAGTTCTACAGTTCGCAGAGTAAAAATAAATTCAGGTGCGAAAACTCTCATGAATCCCAGATTAGTACATAAAACGTTCATACGCACGACTAAAGCACATATTTGTTCATACACAGTGTTTGTGAATGAGGCCTGTTGTTATGACAAGACCTTTTGATTATGGCTTTATATTTTCATGCCAAACTTTGCAAAACAAACATGCCAAATACTCCTTAAGTCACTCTCTGCTGTCATTTCTATGTCAGGCGGAACATATTCAGCAATGTAAATGAATCTTCTGTCGTGTTTTACAGTTGTTTACTATGTTAAAGAAAACCTTTTTAGAAATAAAAAATCTCTCAATGATACATGAAACCCGATGAGGACACTTAATCCGCCAAGAACATGGAGAAAAAGTACGACAACAAAAGGCAAGAGCTAGCGCAGTCTGAAGGGAATCGTCATTTGAAACTAAGCAAACACATCACTGCAACACAGCCTGTGATGGGAGCCGTCGCCCGCTCTTAAATGAAACTCGAGATGCTTATCGTAGAGATGCACACATCTTCAGTTCTTCGAACCACTGAACCGGCCAAATAGGGGATTAAAATAAGACATCTTTATTGACCCTTTAGTTTCACATTACAGCCTGAAATGTGATCATAGGAATGATAGAAGCTCTGATCGATATCTCAGTGGATCACTGGTATTAATAAAAGTCATTGCTGTATTGATGAAGCCTTTGGCGGATAAAAGCTGTACAGAAGAGAATCACAGTGTATATCATTTATACAGTCCACTGATACCACAGACTGAGGGCGTTACTTGGTGGAAAAGTAATATTGGGATGAATACAGACCAGCAGGAGTAGCAGCACTGCTTAATGTCACATTTAAGTTTGAACTTTGAACCCATCATTAGCCATCTTAGCTTAACCGATAACAGTGAGAAGGTTGTGTCGGGCAATTTCAATTGAAGTTATGCTAATTTAGAAGATCGTCGCCCAAGCTTTTATAGAAAATCACCATGACATCATAAGGCCATTGTCCTAATATGTGACATGGAGATGATGAACGCTCATAAAATACGATTCAAACTTAAATTTATGGGACATAAACGTACAGTCGTTTCATTGCACAAGAAGTGTAAAGACACTGAATGCAGTCATCAATTCTAATCAACATGCTGCCTCAAGTCCATTGTACTCCGTTTCATCTCCTTCAATTTTCATGGGAAATTGGCTTTGAAGCCTGAGTCAACCGATGCAGTTAATTTCTAATCAGCGTTATGAAACTAGGTACGGTAAGCATGGGTCACATAAACTTATTATCTTTGATTATATTCAATTTGAAGTGGAAATGTTTTTTGTATTTGATATTACCTGCAGCAGATTTATTCCTGAGGAGTCTTTGCATTTAAGAGAGGGGAAGTGTTTGTATACATCGCACACCGCGTCTTGGTGTTGTTCAAACAATGCATAACAAAGAGGGCTCAAGGAATTATTCCGTACGGAGAGCAAAGAGTGCAAAGACGCTGTGCATATCCACAGTCTGTCAGAGAAATAAATAAATCTTCTTCAAAAAAACAAACGGCTGTCAAAAAAGTCACTCAGGGGCACCTCACCCCCCCCCCCCCCCCCCCCCCCCTGGAAATCAAATCCCAGCAAAGAGGATTCTTTTATTGTATTCCACTTTTTTTATTGCTCCATTCCTTTGTATGTTTCCGTCTTAGAAACAAATCAAGCAAATGCCATCCTAGGAGGTGTCTGTGTTTTAATGTGATGTCTGCTGTGCCCGTGTCTCACTACAGAGTAATGCTTCTTTAGCCCAAGGATGTGCCTGTGATTTCCGCTTTTGAGGGAGACAAAGAGACTTGGCAATAAAAATCGCATTATTATCATGTCGTACCTCGCAGTAAATGCAAATGACACAAATGAAGGGGGAGGGAGCTGTTTGCAAACAAATAAAACAGTCAAAGATGAAAGCATACAAGTGTTTTCCTCCTTTGTTTTCTGAATCGTGACGCGGGTGGATTTGCGTGTCTCCTGCCTCCGAATGCTGCGACTGTATGACTGAAACAGGAAGACTTGTCGCTGACTGGATTATGTGCACTTTGTTGATTCAATGATAAGCTAAACCTGTTGAGCTAACATTCCCGCAGCTGAAGACATACATCTTTACATAAACTACATTACTTATATCTATGCATTATTTCATTCACCACACTTGATATTGACTTTATATACTTCATATTTTGTCATTTATTTTTGTGACTGGGCTTCAGATCTAAAAATGCTCATCTGTTATGTTAATTTTTTTTGATTGTTTAGGTTGGAAGTAAGTAGTGTTACAAATCATACAACTCATAGATGGGATGGGATCGGCACAAAAGAAACAAAGGGAGAAATTATATCTTTTAGAGATGTACTGATCACTTATTTTGTTGCTGCCAATACCAGTTGCCAATCATCAATGAGTCATAGTGGCACACCATATTGTTCACTTTTACATAATTGTATCCATTTTGTAACTGTGTTCATGTCTGAAAGGTCACACAGGCAGTCGACTACATGATGCTGCCTTGCAGTCAGGTGCGCTGTAAATATCTCAATCCATTCTGACAACATCATTTCCATCTGACACGAAGATGACTGCCGGCTCTCAGTGTCTCACACCGCCGCTTAATGAAGTCACCTGTCCATGGAAATCTAGACTACGTAGAGAAGTCGCACGTCTTTAAACCCCTGACGCAACGAGCATGAAAACATGTCTGTCTGGGGAAGAAATATAAATGATTATGAAACGTTGGATTACATAAGCAGAGAGGTCAAACACCATCTGCAACCCAGTGAACCCAGGGTTAGATGTTTACATAGTAAGAGTCATGTATTCATTTCGTTTTCCGAATCACAGCAGCAAGGTATAAAGATGGAGCCTTGACAATAAGTAACATCCTTATTGTAAAAATAGATTTGGACATGATTCAGTTTCAGCTACTTTTATTGGGAATGGTATTATAGCTGGAAATAAAGAGCACATTAAAGAGATATGTCACAGATTCAACAGTCTTAGGCCGTTCTTTTCTTCCCCTCAAGGTGTTAAATACAAGTGACAGAATACAGACAGCAGACATTTATGCACTGGGCAGATTTAAAGCATCCGCCACTGGTGTCAACAAATGCGCCTTTTATTCTGAATTTCTGAGAAGCTGCAGGAAATCCTGAGGCGTTGGTGCGGCCCGTGACGCTTTCCTGTCGATGGGATTTTAAGGGTAAATCACCACTGAATCTAAGCATGTGTTCTGCATCAGCTGTCGGAGGCAGGACACCTGCTTTGACATATGATTGAGGTGCAACATGCGAGAAAGTTTTTGACGCCTACAAAGCAGGGTGGCGGCAGCAGTAGTCTTGTGTCCAGTGTGATTCAGTGTTGATTCGCCAACTATAGCCGTTTGGTGGTGAGCAATAGGTGTGGACACACAACGAGAGTGTGCCAATTTTTGCAGCTTGAATATAACTTGCAGATTAAAGTAAAATCTGTAAAAGAGGGTCAGTGCGTAGGTGTTTTTATGGTGATATGAGCAGTTATTTCTTATTAAAAGAGACTCTGGGTGTTGATAATTGAAAATGTAGGCTCTAACCCTGTTAGTGATTCACTCTGAATGCTGGACCACAATAGGAGATTATTAACAGAGTGATCCAATTTACCTCCCAGTTGATTTCCTTTAAATTCCCACACATTTCTATATCTCTCAGAAGCGACCCCATTAGCAATTCAAATTGAGTCTAAATGAGCTGCACAAGCTATTTCAAATCTTGAGATAAATATGAGCTAACCATCATTCAAAAGCTGTGACAAAAGCTTGACCTCTATTGTATCTACTTAGTTAATTTTTGCGATGTTAATAGGAATGTTGTAATTACCAAATCCAATTACCCCCCTATTTGTGCCTATTTTATGAGTTTAGACAATCGAGAGGCCTCGTGCCGAAAGAAAGTTTGCATTTCATTTGTAGACATGAGTAGGTGGGTTGGCAAGCTCCCTTGGGATTTGCACATCGTTTCACCCATTATAACAACCCCTGCAGAGCAACTATGATTACCAAATCACCAATGAGGCTTAAATGACAGTAATGCATCAATCCAACCGCGTTTTCCAATGAAATTCAATGCTCTATACAGTATTAATTATGTTGGTCCTGAAGCAAATGGTAAATGCTAAATGAACCTGCATTTAATTAGCGCCTTTCTATTCTTCCAACCACAGACACTTTGACATGCGAACAGTAGCCCAGAACAGACACAGCCAACCCCTCTTGTGTTACCTGAAGGCCGCCGAAGTTCTTCGACACGCTGGTTGGAAACAGAACTATAACTACTAAAAGACACAGAACAGGGAAACTGTATCATGCCTTTCTGAGCAGGTTACAGTATTATTTCCATCATGTTATATTGGCTCCAGAATAATGTATTGTATTTTATGAAACGTCTGTTCTTCCCTATTCATTTTTTCCAATACCCAGGGCAGAAACGATAATGTTACAGCTTATCAATGCAGTCTTTAATAATTTCTCCCCAGGGCCTGTTTGATCGTGGATTTTGGTACCCATCTCCAGTTACAAATGGGCATGGGAAAAAAAAACAATTAATCATTTCCAGTGTTGTGAAATGGATGGGAGAAAAAAACAAATCTATGGAGGAAGTGTGAGAAAGTGAAGGGAAGGAAAATTCAAATAAAGTGGAAAAAGTTGTGGCACATCAATCCTCTCGGCCAGGTGTCGGAGGTGACATTTCATTAGTACGCTTTGTCAATAGCGAAATCGTCTGCAGAGAGAGCAGTTGGGTGCAAGTAACAAGGAAGGACAGAGACACATAGAGATAGAGAAAGCCTATAAAGATGAGGAAAAGAGCACAGCTCTTTTTCATTAGACCCATCCTGATTCCAGCTAGTGGAAATGACGGACGCTGTGGCTATATAGGCGTGATGAGAGCGAAGGTGGGTGTCCCCATTCCATTTTAAGTCTCCATCAATCATCCACCCTTCGCCTTTTACCCCCTGCCGACGTGGCATCGCCAGCCCACATGTCTTTCTTTCTGTTCAGGGTCCAAGAGAGTTGTTGTTCATCCTTTCACCAAAACCACCAACATAACGACTGCTGCCATTTCCCCAATCCTCATCCATCAATTAAGAGGTTTCCAGTAAGTGGGAGATGGATCTGGCAGAATAAGGCCAGACTTTTTGATGACTATGGCAGAGGGGGAGTCAAGGGGCCAACTGTTACCCCCATGTAGGCCCAAACTCACAGCAGTGGCTGCAGGGGGCAGCTTGAAGCACGAGGGGCACTGTTGGTCACAAAACTCAAACACTGCACACACCCCAACAGAAGCTTGTTTTCATCACTAAATGCTTTTGAGTGCAAAGTGGTTGCTTTTTCCTTCAAATGTCAAATGCTAAAATAGTCCAAGTTCCAAAAAAGAATCTGCTTTTAACCTTGTAAAGTTCTTAAAAAGTAAGAATCATGGAGGACACTTTTCTTTCCCATTGTGGGAATAGTTGAGGTAATTTGCCAACATAGTGCAAATGTTACGTCCAGAATTTGGAATAATTAAAAACACAACACGGACATAGTATCACCTTAGTTGATAGGGAAAATTTGTGCGCAAACAGTTGCTTGTTCACACATTGAGCAGCAATGAATGACATTCATTTTGGCCACCTGTTGAACGTAAGCCAAACATCCCATTCTCCATATTCTCCAGGATATATTAGCCACTTAAATGTGTGTTAAAAAAGATGCCGAAGTCATATGCCAGCAGTTTGCAACTAAAAACTCTTAAACAGAGACGAGACTTATTTTCATAAGCTTTGATCAACTACCAATTTTATATAACTGGCTGTTCTACTCCGTAGGACTCTGTCCTTCACACATTTATAAGCATCCAGATTTGTAAATAGAAGCGTCAACTTGTCAAATTCCACTTCCAAGTGTTCCAACCCTTCACAGCCCACTTAGCCCATATTCCCCCAGCTCTTCAGCACATCCTTTGCTGTTTACTAGTTCAACAGCGATCCATTGGGCTTCTCTCGTTGACTTCTCCTAAACCGCCTGCACTTAGAAGCTTGCAAGATGCACATCACAGGCAGCAAAAGGGGAGAAGTCGTCAGTTTTCAGTCTTTTCAACTGCAGCGCGGAATACCTCGAGGCTCTCACCGTGCGAGACGGCTTCTCCAGACATTCCTCCTCACTCCTCGCCTTTCATATTGGTCCAAGATGTTTTTCTCTTCATATTTGCCCATCATGCTCCACCGGGTCGGCATCATGCTGGGACACACAACATAACAGATAGCAGAAATAATCAGAAAAAAGGCTGTGTTGAAAGCTTTAGTTAGATTGTTCAAGGTTTTGGGGCTGCGGGAGGGCGGGGGGGGCTGAGTACAGTGTCTGTAGATGATTAGACCTTTCAGGCTGAACAAACGGCACTCCACTGTTTTGGAGCAATTGGCGCTGTCTGTTGTGTTAATTTACATCACTTAGTAGTAGATAAATAATAATTAAGTACCGATAATCAGTATGAGTGTTGGAGATTTGTGTTGTACCAAAAGGACCTCCACCTCTGAGTATTTATGTCCATTGGCAAAAGCTCTTTAGTCCAATGGTTTTTGCTTCATAGACACTTCACACTTTCTTTACTGTTGAGAGAGAACATTTTTGTATATAGCTGATAGCTAAGCAGCTATTGTCTTTACCACTTTCACCTACTTAGTTAAGCTTGTTAGCATGCTAACGATATCTAATTGGCTATAAGTATAACAATTTTATCTCGAGGAATCGGTCTATTGGAGAGAGATCAACAGAAGGTCCTAAATCCACATAGCAAAGCACTTTTCCTTTTACTAAAGATAATAGTCAAAACTCAACTGGATGTGTCTCTGTATCGTAACTGCTCCTCAGGAAAGTAAATGCTCGTAAAACAAGCGGGGTGGGGGTCATAAAACCAAGTAGTATCATCCCTTACGGGGGTCTTATACTTTATAAATTGGTTTGAGTGTCAAGATTGACCCCAGTTGTGTCTATCCAGGCACATAGTAAACTAGAAGTCCCAACCACTCATTAACCTGGGGGGGTCCTGAGAACAGTTTCTGGAAGAAGTCTGTCGGCTTTAAAATGTTACGGTTAAAGATTCTTTATCATCATTGTTATAATCACATTTCAGTATTCATCATCGTTCCGTCGTCGTCCGCAACAATCTCTGCAATTAGCTCGTCAAATGTTATCATAAGCAATCAATGGCCAAACCTACATTATAGTATCCAATGCTAACCTTTCTTCGTTTTTAATCAAGCTCTTCATATGTCCTGCTAGCTGGATTGCTAGCTACATTGTTGTTATTGTCACAAGAACATCTAAGCAGCCAGTTGTCCAACGAGCTAGATCTCAATTGCATCAACTTTCCTTTCCTCCTAATGTTTATCCTTGAGACAGACATGGCGCTTTGGTCCATTATGGTGATTTAGCAAATTCTGGATGATGCTTGTGCGATTACATGCCACTCAGTGAAGCCGTTTGTATCACAACACGACACGAAGAACAGATTTTGATCAAAACTCACTTCGTTTGTGCCCACAGCCCTCTGCAGAGAACTCCAGTCTCCGAAATGAATAGGATTAGTCTTTGAAACAAATGTGCAACAGGATAATGGAGAAACTGTGAAAAATGTTTCCAGAGTGCACATTGTGTTAAGCCACCATTTAAAGTCCTGTCAATACTTGCAGGAAATTATTGATCTCCCGAGTCTTCTTGAAGGCCCAAAGCTTTACAGCGTATTGATAGATTATGTAGATTTGCTTTGCGGTGTTTGGATGAGCTGTCTGCGCCCCCGTGATAGAAGACCGTGACAACAATCTCATCCATTTACATGACTTCAGTTGTGATGCATTTCAAAATGGGCCTTTTCATAGGAAAACCGCAAATGCATCGTGATTTCAGGGAAATTAAAACTGGACTATATGGGCTTTACTGTACAGTCAGGAAGCAAAATGTCAGTTATAGCAGTAAAATATTTTAAAGTTACTGAAAACACTACCTTAGTTCCCTTTAAGTAATGTAGGTGTCGATGCTACTTTGGGGGAGGAGGGGGGAGGACAGGATTAGGGAGTAAAATAAATTGCACTGTCACTTTGTGATGGGTACTGAGGCTGTATTTCCCTGTGACACCAGTGCTGCACAGACTGACTTAACCACAGATGACAAGGTGTTGCTATGGAGACCTTAGCGAGGGAACCTGCAGCAGCCATATCCGTGGACAATTTATGCAAGCACAGAGATGAGTGTGTCTACAGCACCGTTTCGTGGAAAACAACATTAAAGGCAGCTAGGTTAAAGTCTGAGCAACATTCGATATTTCAATTAAAATAACGGAGCGATGTGACAAAATATTGTTTCTGAAATATACAGACAATACTGAATAGCATTCAAAGGTGAATGCACACAATATCACACGGTGAACGCTGTTAGACTTTGTGTTATCGGAATCAGCGTCAAAAGATCTCATTTGTATGGAATGAGATGCATTAACTTGAAACGGATCAGAGTCGGCTTTACACGTGAACAAATGCAAAGTCCAGAGGTGTCTGTGTACAGTTGACCAACTAAAAACACCTCACAGGCCTCCCAATGTCTCAAACCCAAACCAGAAGAAAGCTTAAACTAAACAGGCATCATCTCTTTAATTGAACTTTGCTCAGAATTACAGAGATAATTATCTCGTAAGAAAAACAGAGATTATTTTTTTTACATGAAAGCTTTTCACAGATAATAATTAATTCAGAAAAAACAGGGCAAATACACATTCATATTTATTTTTTCAAATGAAAGCGTGACGATCCGGTAGATTTGTATGTAACATCTTGAAGCAAACAATGCCATTCCCAACGGCTTCACTACGTTTTTTGGGGGGCTAATTAGCTAATATTAGCATGGGTAACACACTAACTTAAGAAGGTAAGCGTGATGAATATTACCTGCTACAACATTAACATGTTAACATTTTCATTGTGATCATCTTCACCTAACATTTAGCTCAAAGCACCAGTCTGTCAAAATAGCTTCATGGAGCTAATTGCGTGGCCAAATTCTTCTGTAAAATGTCCGGCACTTGGTCACAATTAGCCTATTCATTAACTGAAGTAAAAGAATATCAAAAAGGTATGTTTTATAAAAAGAAACAAAAAGAAACATCAACAGATGCATCATCCAATTTCTTAACCCACAAAAATAGATGTTGGACCTGCACTGGTTGGCCTCTAGTTGAAACATTCTTAGAAATATGTTTTTATTTTAGTTATTTTAGGGTAATTTTGGTATTTTTCAACTTGGATCTTATTTTCCTATTTTGCTGTGTTTAAGTGACTAATTGGGCCAACAATTTTCTAAATGGGTCCACCATTGAGTGGAAATGCTGCATATCGGGAAATTACGCACCTTCAATTTCCGTCCACTGCTTTTTTTTGGCCACTTACAGACTCGGATTGTTATTATAAATGTCTGACAGCATTACGGAAAGGACCCTTAAGAGAAGTAAAACGTTCTTCCTTTACGTTTTGCTTTCTGTTTGATATTGTCTCATGTGACTTGTTGCCAGAAGACACCGGTGGGGAAGCGCGAGTTGCAGAGGAGTGCCACGTTGACGCCGGCGTTGTCGGAGTCTGTCGTGTTGGAGAACAGAAAGCGTAGCTGAGTGTTTCCTCAAAGATTTTCAATTTCATGGCTGAATATTTTAGCTGATTTTCAGAATGAGAAAATAACAAACGGAGCGGATCAAGCGAAAGGTTAAGAAAAAGATTTTATTTCTCTGCCTTTTTCCATTATGTTTCCAGACATATATTAACAATCCGAACCTGTGAGTGGAAAAAAAACAATGTAAACCAACAATGCCCAATTGACCAATGTAATTACATTTGTAGCCTATTTAGCAGCTGCCCTCTGCAGCGTACTCCCTCAACACTGGATCAATATTAAGAATATGTGTGCCCATTAGTCCCTTACACACAAAAACACGGCAGCAAGTGGTAGTTTGTGACATGTAATCATGACCCACATAAAAACAGAGTTTCTGACTTCATTTCTCTTTTTTGGGTAAAATGACTTAAAAATTGAATAATTCCGGAAACTATGCAAATAGGCAAAGCAAATGACCATTATGATTATGCATCATTGAAATTTTGATGAAAAAATATGAAGCGCCTATTTTGTAACAATCCATCAATATGGTAATTTTAACATTTACTCCCCCTGTTCTCCATTTCTTGGTTCTGTACTTTAAACTCTGAGACTTGAAAGCGCTGCAGCTGCTTGAAAGCACACACACACACACACACACACACACACATATTGTACACACAAACACACACTGCGGCAGCAAAATGATCATTATTTTTCGGTGAAGTTGACTTTTTTTTTCTCCTTACCTACTTATTGTAATATTAACATTTCAAAATATTAATCACCAAACTTTGCTCCAAGTCCCATTTATTTTTCTTCTTCTTGGCATTCTCGTCTCTGATGAATTCCTGATGGTCAACCAGAGTATGCAAATAGCTGAGGAATTAAAAAAAGTAATCATATCGTCGTCTAAAGCGAAGTGAGGAGATTAACATTATCAAAGACAAACGGGGGGGATTGGTGCTGGCAGATATCTCCTTTGTTTTAACAGATAATAATCAGTTTCAAGATGAACGTGTCCACTATTGAGGAGATTGAGCTGAGTGTCAACTTATTTGAATGATGTTCTTTCAGGGCGGGAAAAAAAAATGTGTCGCAAATATAGATTCATCCAAACTTAGAGGGCTAACTATGTCAATTAAGTGAATGATAGAATAGTCGTTGCATGTGCGATGTGATGTTAATACATATTATTATTATGATAATGTATGCTCCATACCGTTAATCTCTTTCTTTTATGTCTCTTGGGCAGTGTTGCAAATTATGGCTGTATCACCATATCCGATTTACACATCATTTGCATCCTTTTGCTCAAGAACATTGATTTTCCTTTTGTATTTAAGTCACCGAAAGAAGACACACTACTACCATTTTATAGTTTCTTGCCATTCATCCAAATAAAAGCATGGTTAGGTGGAGTGCCGCTGGGAAAATTGTTGCAATGTTTGTCCATATCAGCAACACGCGGCGAGGTTTCTCCTCTTCAGCCTGACTAAAAATAAAGCTGAATTGCAGCCAGCGAAGGTCAGTATGGATTATGGAGCACTGCGCTCCCTGTGGAAAAGAGTTGTTTGTTGTCCGTCCCAATGTCAGATCGAGAATCAGGAGGGAAAGTGCCTCTCTCAGCAGGTCCAGACTTTCCTGTCAATGATAATCCGATGGAATGGTTGATCTGGGCCGGATGGACCGAGGCCAGCATCGGAGAGACGAGCAGGAGAGTCTGGATGCAGCTTGTATAGTGCTCAGAAACTGTCCAGGCTGATAAGGCCAAGTAGAAGGAATTGATTATTTCCACAGATTTTATGCTGGACATGGCTTCTTATTTTTGAAGTATTTCAAAAATAAAGCAGTTAAGCGATGGAACATTCGATTGAGTGTGTATGTAGCCCTTTATATTGGCCTGAAGTCTTTAAATGAAGTGATGCTGAGATTTATCTGCGCTTAGGAGAACAAAGTAGCCTGTGCCCTTTCAGTCTGTTAAGGAAAGTTATTTCCACTTATTTACTGTGGCACAGGAGCACATCGCCGCTCTAGTGTGACGTCTATACCAACACCTATTGGGCTCTGAACATCCCCTGGGGAACGCTCAACCTTAATGGTATTTATACATCCCCTCAACTTGATTCTAGGCCAACCAGAGCTGTAGTAAGAGTTATATTAGCTTGCATGAATTGAAGAAAAAAAAAAACTAATTGACGAGGGGACATGAAATAACTTTAATGGGAGCTTGGCAGAAATGGAGGTCACACCTGCGTTTGCTGATGGGACAGCATGTTCTCCACTCAGGGCCATCACATCCAGATGGTGAAATCTCACGGAGGTATGAGGTGATGGCCAATTACTGGAGCCACCGAGTAAATCTCCTACCCCAGTATGCTTTTAAACAGTGTCCAAGATCTGCCTCTGTTGTTTTGTGGAATGAGCACAAACAACACCTGGCAGCTCAAAACCTCTTTGCTTTAAAAGGGAGTCTGCACACGGGCAGCTGATCTCGCTTGCTCTGCCAACTGGTGGCGAGTGTGCTCTCTCTATATCCTACGCAGCAGTGCGCAACCGGGTGTGGTCACAGGTAAAACCACACCTGGTGTGTGTGACAAGGCGGGCCTAAAAACTATTTTCCGGCAGACATCCTGAAATGAGAAATGAGAATATTATAAAATTTCACACAATCATTAATATCCTTTGCTCTTGTGTTTCACTGAGTGCGGTGGAGCCTCTCCACACACACACACACACACGCACACACACACACACACACACACACACACAGAATACACATAAATGTTTCATTACTGTCTCAATGTAGCAGTTTAAATGCTACATTGCTTGTCAGCAATCCATCTTTAAAAGTGATGTATTTTCTTTTTAAATATTGCTGTGCAGTGGATCTTATTTCTGCCAATGGCTCATGTGGATTTCGTGAAGTGACTGAAACATTTTTAGAAAATAAACTGTTAAGTGTTAAATTAGGGGGGTGGTAGCAGGTGTAATTGTGTTTGATTGGTTTATTTTCTTTTGATGTTGTCAACATGTTGTTTTTGCTTCTTCTCCTGAACAATGACAGTCTGTTTACATCATGAATAGGCATTTCAAGAAAACAGAATGTTTGCATAATGAACTATTTTACATATAGTAGATAAATGAGCTGTAGCCAATTATAGAAACATAGTCTACCAATTAGGTTATGTGGCTTTCATTCACACAAAGTATCATTGTGGTATATGTATAGAAGTAAAGCTATCGGGACTTTTAAACGATACCCAGCCCTACATACAAGATGAGAGCCAGAAGCGCTTTATATTCTGGCATTAAACATTGTTTTCCTGTGCAGTGCGAAGATGCTAAACTTAGCAGTGCTATCTTGGGCATTCTAAGTCTCAACGCTTTTTCGGCTTTTGGTTAACGCACAACCACTAAGATGACACGGCTGTCTGCAACGTAACCAAAAAGCGAACTGTGATGGAAGTTTGGGGAGAAAGTTTTTCACACACCCGAACCATTCTACCCCGCACCTTGCCGTGAGCACGGCTCATTCTGACGATCATGTGTAGAGGGCCTTAGTCCTGAGCTAGAATGGCAGAGCAGCAGATCTCATAGTCAAAAAGATGAGGTTCAGAGAGACGTTGCACCTGTTGTGGAAAAAGCTCTCAACCCCACAATGGGAATGATTTGTGCTTTTCAGTCACCCTCTTTTCAGGAACTAGGTTTATAATCGCAAGCTTTCACAAAATGTGGCAGAGAAAATTCCCTGTCTTGATGCTGAGAATGGAGGCTCATATAATCGGGACGAATTTACGCAGCACAAGTGAGTCATTGAATAAATTATGTGCTGAACACCAAATGAACACACACACACACACATTTATCAAACTCGCCTCATTTCAAAGCTCATCGCTCATCCTCGTCTTTATCGCTCGTGTTGAATTACTTGTCTCCTCAGCATGACAAGGCATTAATGTCCAACGTTACCAGCAGTGACTCTACAGTTTGACGACGCCCATTTTGCGTTCGCCCCGGTGTGATTCAGCCACTTAAGCAGCTGCACCCTATTGTCTTGCTTGGGAGTGAGAGGGTGTAATTGCGTCCTTGACTAATGCTAATGCGTGAGTGATTGATGCTTTAAGTATAAATCAATAAGTGCGCCTGTTCAGAACGATGTGTCTTCAGTGACAGAACAAAAAAGTTCTGTCATTTTGTAAAAGTTTGCGGCATGACCGCTTGTATTGTTAATGTTTGTGAGCAGGATTGTTAAAGAAGTTTACCACACTCATAATATCACTATAGAGCAGAAAAGGGTTGGTTACCTTCCACTTTGTGTGTGTGTGCTCCATCTTCCCTGCATTGCACAAACAGCTTTAGCAATGTGATTCACCAGTTGTCACAAGAGACATGAGCTGTGTCTACATTTGATCATCTTCTCAACTCCCAATCCTATTTTTTCATGCTTCAAATTCAGTTGTCATAGACTGCCGCATGTAGTGCTGTTTTTTTCCCCCCACAATCGAATATTGACTTTCATATTCGAATATCTGTTTTCTTTGGCGCTGACCGGTACATTAATGTTGTACATCATGGCAAAGAGGTCCTTTTGTTATGACAGCCAGTCCAAAGGACAGCCTCTAATATATCACCCTTCATCTATGCTGACTATTAAATAACACTGACCCGTGATTACCGATCCTTTACCTCTGATGTAATTGTGCGTTCGGATTTCCTCAGGTGGCAGCTTTAATTGTAGACTAAGAAATAAACCCGTGAAAGGACAAAAGTTGAACCATTTCCGGAAAGCAGGCCATTAATTATGATGTGCAGTAATTGCAGATCTTTGGTGCAGGCCAATTATCAGATTGAAGTGAGAGCTGGCAGGCCCCCACTCCCTTGTGTTTTGGGAATAACCAACACTACTAACTGCTGGATTGCCACTCCTGCGAGTTAGATCAGATCATATTTACCATAAATAGAGCTGCGGTCATGAGGAGGTATGTGGTTGGAAATGAACACATGGCATGTCAGGACATTTCAGGGAAATATGACGATGACATGATTTCAAAAGTTAATTTCTCTTTGCCTCCTTTAATAATCATTGTACAGGGTTGATGATGCGTTCATCTTTGCCAGAAATGTGAAAAGAACTTCGGAGTTGGAGGACAAAGTACTTCTTAATCGTTTTCAATGTTATGCAGACCTTTAAGATTTTAATTACTTTAGCAAAAACTTCATCCAAGATCTTCGGAATGGATCAGCTATAGCTGACATTATCTTGTCAGCTAACATTACTCAAGTTGTGGATGAACTGTTGCTTAAGAAGTACCTATAGACTAATATTTACAATAGTGTTTAATGAGATGGTGAAAATAACAGAAAGACGGAAACATGAACAACGTTTTCATAATGCTGGTGTAGAGTTTGATTGAGCGTACCGCTATATTTATCATTAACAAAACCACTGATTCCAGTTTGTGTCATTTGCATATTGATGATGCTAGAGGAATAGCAACAATGCAAATCCCATTGCATTTCTCTGAATTCACAGACAAAACTTGTTTTTGAGTGAACATTTTTAGAAAGCAGATGGCCGTTTGTGCTTTGACTGTAAATGAAAGCTTGTTGCAGGTTCAGAATGTACTCTGTTCATCATTTCTTTTTTTCCACCCTAGTGCTTCTTAAAAAGCAAACAAACAATCTCTGGAAAACATAGAGACCTTCGGATAAATCTAAGTTTATCTCGTACTCTCCAGACCTTGAACAGTTTTTTTTTTTTTTTTCTCTGTTCTCCGCCACACTTCCCAATTAGAATTCCTGCGTGTATCTCATCTGTTTTCATTTAGCGATGCATAAGCCTTTTCAACCCCCATGTGACCTGACTCTGGGTCTCGCTCACACCATCCATAATGAAATCAATTGTCCTGAGTCACTAAACAATTATTGCCATCTATTTAAAAATTCTCATGTGTTCAAGTAAAAAAGGGCACCCTTAGTTGGCTGATTAATTCGCCATTTGTCTTGGATTTCCTATTGAGTGCATTAGTTAACGTACGCGGATCTCTTATGGGGGTCATCGCCATTAGACGCCGCTTCAGGCCCTCCTGTCCTTTACCGTTCCTAGTGGACACACATCAGTGACAGGGTGATGAGAGGGAGGCATGACTGCCCTTTCCTCTACGTCTTTGTGACCTTTTTAAAGTTTGGAAATTGTGCTCTGGGCTTTCAGTTGACAAATATGGGCCTGTGGTGCTGACAAATGATCTGTTCTTATTATACTGCACTTAAAAGGAAGGCCTTGGCACTTCTTTTGGCCAAGGAAATGATGAAAGTGCTCGGAAAACAAACCACACTGTGAAAACACAAAATCCCCTTTTTAAAGTCGAACTAAAATCTGAGTGCTCCTTCGCTTCACTGTTTTGTGTCATGGAAATATACTGTGAACTGTATATTGTGCTAATTTTTACATTGTTCAAATTAGGACAACCTTTTTTTGGACCCGTGGTCAAGCTGTGGGCTTCTGGTAGATTATTTCCTATGGCAGCAGATGTCAACAATCCCATGTAGCGTTAGTTATGTGTCCCTTTACAACGTCTGGGATGCCCCATCATGCTGTTAAGTTCGTATTCCACTAAGAACCGCCTTTTGATCGGAATCACGCGACAGAGTAACGATATAAGTCGAAAACCAACATCATGGCCACGGATACAGATTTTTCAACAAAACTGAATTTTCATTTCAGTTCAAACCTGCCATGTTGGTCACTGTCTAACATTTGATTTGACCCTGTACTCTGTGGCTGTAAACACACCATCGCCAGCTAATCGCAATTGCTGACGTCCAATTTTAGTGATGGAAAGCATGCTTTCCCTGGCGGCTCACTTAAACACACTTGCCCTTTCAGCCCTACTTACCTAATAGCTGTCGGCACATTGATCAACCCCCAAGCTGTCTGTCACCTCCCACGTGCCCACCCCCCCGAGCACTGATGAGCTTGGACAGACAGACGGCGACTCTCGCGAGGTACCGGGGATTCGTGACCTTTACAAGTTTTGTCCACAATTTACTGGAGATTAGCAGAGAAAGTAATAATAATGTAAATTATCCGGAGAAAGGGCAGTAGAATCAATTTCTCTTTAGTTTAGATACTACTGTATCTTCTGCGAGGAGATGCAGTGGGACAGAACACAAAACAATTACGGAGACTTCAAAGCAAAACGAGTAGGGGGACGAGCAAAACCGAGATAGAGAGACGTGACCTTTTTAGTTTGAAAAATAAAGTGTTGGGCTTCTTTAAGAACTGTGCACTTACAAGTGATCATTACAAAAATTAGTTCAGAGCCAGCAGGGAAATTTGCACAGATAGGCAGTGGTTCGCTATAATTTACATAAACTACAAGTTTGTTCTCTTCATGACATTGTTTAAGTTAGTTGAATATGCAGTTTTGAACACAGGAATGGTTTCATGACTACACATGCTCTCCTCCTGCACCATGACAACTCTGTGTTTTCACGGGGCCTTGCTCTTTAAATCCTCCGGTTAGGTCTGGATATCAAGTATTGATAGGCTCTTGCCGATGGCACAATACTTTTTAAACCAATTAGGTGGCCCTGCATCCCAAGGCATCACCATTGACAAGTAGCCGATGCAATTTCCATAACAGAGCGATTGGCACCCTCAAGGCCAGTCCACAACATTGGGCAAGGCGCCGCCATGCATCTTAGCGTTGTTCTCCATTTACTCGTTTGGACAGTCAAATTGTCAACTAGCCAAAGACTTAAAGGTCCGAAAAGATTTCGGTCAGCAAAGTTTTGAGCTTTAATTGCCGGTTCGTAATAATGATGTCAGTGTAACTCACGACTGGCTTGATGCGCATTACTGAACCGGTGGTGTTTCTCAAGGACAATTACCAGTTTCCCTTCCTCTCCCATCGTCTGAGAACACTGTGACCCCGTATTACAGCCACGCAGTGAATCAGCTTTATTGGATTACCTCCCAGCCTTGACCCCGCCTGTCTGAGGAGGAGGAGCCCATCTCAATGTGGGAACTCATCTCCCACCAAACTGCTTGAACCTGACTCCATGCTTCAGTAATGTATTAGATCCAATGGACCCTCTGGGGGTTGTTTATGTTGACCCCTGATCAGGCTAAGTTTAGATAATGGATGTGAAAAAAAACTCCAAATGAGAGTACGTGGAAGAATTATGATACAGCAGGTACATAATGAATCATTCGAGAGGATTAGCCATTAATACTAGTCACTATTTACAAGCTGGTTCTATCTTAAGTAATATGGATATATTGATGCTTTAAGCTTGTCTGCATGCTCTGAAGCTTTGCGCCATTTTTTTTGTCTTTTTAATTGAGATGAAAATATTGTGCTATAAAGCAATGACCCCTAATGGATCATTGGATACATCTTAGCGGTCATGAGATGATAAACAGAAAAAATGTATTATTTTTCAAAATAATGTTCCTTCCTCCCGTTTCCTTTTCCGGTTATAGTTTCACCTCTTCAAGCCTCTAAAATTATTAAAATAAAAAATGTAAAGAATGAAACACAATTACGTGCAGCATATATATATTTATATATATTTATATATATTTATATTAAATATTCGAGCGTGTGATGGCTGCCCTGTACTGTACTGTATTCCTTTGTAGCATTGATTTAGCCCATTCTCTCAGAAATTAATTTGAAGGTACGTGTCCCCAAGATGCAATTAAGCCTAATCTCATTTTGCGTTACAAGCTACTTGAAATTATAATTATAAAAGTGACTTTAATGACACACGTGTTAGCTAAGCACCGCTTCAGTTAAATTTGTTAAATCCACATGGAATGGCGATGGGAGTGTTTTGTTTTTTTCCACGGCACGTATCAACTTTCAAAAGGTTTGTTGTAAGTGACAGCGCAACACCAGTCGACTGAAGTTTTCCCTTTTGTCAAGAATTGTCCGTAAATGTCATGATTCAAACATCAGCCTCTCTTCATGGTCACCGCTGCCCTTTAGAAAGCCTGCAACATCAGGCCACCACATGAATAGATGGCGACGAGATGTTATCACAAACATTTCAACCTTTTTGAAGTATCAAAAGCCTGCCTAAACATGTCTGAACATGCGGCTGAATTACTTAAGCCTGCCAGGACCCCACTGATGTCCTTGATGGGATGTGATGTCCATGTAATCAATCCCGAACGGATGCCTCATGCTCCGAACACTCCTTGCATTGTAATTTCTATAGATGTATAATCAGGGTGACACAGACAGCGGGACAATATGGGACCTGAATGCGAAGCGTACGAAATTTTTACATGATTTGTCCCTTTTTAAACATCTGCTTTGTGCTAAAAGCGTGTCTTATCAGAGGTGGTTGCTGTGATAACGGGCTACTATGTGAAATCTTTTGGTAAAACACTAAAGGGACTTTTGTGGCAGCTTTTCTTTGACTGTTGTGAAAGACGCTTGATTTAAAGGGGCAGAACCCAGTATGTGGAAAAGAGCTACTGAAAGCAGAAAGCAGTCACCTCCTGTTAGGGAATATATACGGGGATTAGTTTAATCAGACATGTCAAAGCGTCCTTGTTCACCGTGTCCATCATGTTCCAGTTTAAAAAGCACAAAGATCCTAGGACAACCACATAAAACCATCAAAACAGACATTTTGTAGCCACGTAGTCACTGAAAAGGCACCTCTTAACACTGGTCAGGGCATGTTGCTCTGCAACGGACACAAAACCTCAATTGAAAATAATTTTCCAAACAGCGGGAGACTGATGTAACAGACAGCAGCGGCAAGAGCTGCTGCATCCTCAGTCTCAGGCGCTTCAATTGAGTCTAGTCACGTAAGGTGCGTGGGCGAGTGAAGGCTCTGGTTTCTATGTCTTTGCCGGCCTGTCGGTTTCATCAGCGGCTGCACCGCTCTGTTACTCGACATCCTCCTCCAGAGAAGACACCTGCTGTTTTCATCTTGGAATCTCATGTCGGTCTGTGATCAATCACTCCCTGTCAAGAGAAGGCAATATTGATCCATAGCTGTAGTGTTTGGCTGTTCCGAGTGTTTTGGTTGCACCGCAGCCTACAGTACTCGAGTTGTTCAGCGTTTGCATGCGGCTTTCCCTTTTTTCAATAAATATCTGGAACGGTCACGCTCGGGGGAGCAAGAGTAAATTTCAGTGTTGCTACCTTCAACCCACCAGCACCACTTTCCCCCGTAACTCTTGTGCAAAGGTGGAAAAACGTTGGATTCCGGGTAACGCAGAGCTTCAGATGCGTCCACAAGAAAGAAAAAGAAAGTGAGGGAAGACGGCCCTTAGAGTGGGTGACTTTTCCAGCTAATGGTGCTGCCAGTGGCTAATCACACTGTCAGCTACCATTACCGTTAAGGCGTTCATCTTGTCTCTGTATTGCTCTTTAGCCTGAACTTTAAAAGACTCGATATCTTAGATGGACACTATTACACAAACCTTAAAATCTCCCTTTAAAAAGATTGCGTATTTTTGCAGGTTATTTCTCTCGTTTGATTTGCTGTTATTTTGGTGTTGCCTGTCTGTTTTTTCTTTCTTTGCAATGCTCTGCCGGCATTCTGTATGTCAGTTAATGTTCATGTTGAGTTATAGGTTTCAAATGATACCCGCTATTAGCCCAAGTGGGGAGATTTTTCCTGTGCATTTGACCCTTCCTATCTATGTAGGAGCAGTGTGCAGCTACAGGACATGTGCCAGGGGAAGCAACATCAGTTCTGAGGCCAGCGTCTTGAACAAGGGCCAAGACCTACTGTAACATGGACGTCCTGAGAGAGGAAAGAAAACGACACGCGCACATAGATAACACGCAACCTCCGTACCGAAAGCCCCGAGAAGACCTTACTGAGCTTTAAAACCCCCAGGCTCTTCTTGCTGTGACGGTTAAAAACCAACAAGCCACTCTGCTGCTTGTCATCTACACACATAAATGAGGATAAGAAGGATGCAGTAACAGTCTCCCGTTGGCGGTTTTGGTGTCATCACAGATAGATAGGGATCTGTTTGTACATGTGTGTGTGAAAGATAGTGAGAGAGACAACATGGATATATATAGGGTTCTTTTCCCATTAGTGACCTAACTGTCCATTATCAGTTTCTCAAGGCGATGTCTTCAAATTACTTGATCCTTGTTCCAGCCTCACAGAGCTGCTGGCTTGGCTGTAGACTATCTCATCTTCAACTGCAGATATCACAACCTGTGAGTGCTAACTGGCTACCTTTTTCCCTTAAGGATAGGCCTCCTGCATACGTTTCCCCTCGGCTTTAATGTTTTCTTACAGTGATTGATGCATGGCGGCTTCGCAAACTGTATTGAATCCTCAATTAGTGAAATCAGATCAACCAAACCCACTTTTTGAGGGGACCGCGTGTCAGATTCCCCTGCCCCTCGCATGCTACATCAAAGCGGCTCGTAAATAGATTCCTCCCCCGAATCCATGCAGATCAAACACAGCGGTTGTTGGTTGACACTGTGCCGACGTTTGTGCGCTCTTATTAATCTCTCTGTAATTTCAACAGAGATAAGTGGGGATGCCATCGTTGTTGTGTCACCGGCAGAGCGCTGGAACATTGGCTTATTGGTTATGGTTGAATAATTAATTTGAACCGCAGGATTGCTGCTTGGCTATGTGGTCCATGTCGATGACTGTCTGGGGGGCTGACGGGCCGAGGTGCTGGGAACGGTACAATGATGGGAGAAGGGAAAATGATCCATGCCCTCGCCGCGAACACTTCTTCATCAGCAGAAATGCTATACTTGTTTTTTACCAGCACAATGGATCTTGGCCTTGATCCAGCATTGCCTTTTTTTTATCACCAACCGTGAAATATTTTCAACATGCTCGGATATCTGCTGATGAATTGATCTCAACCGCTGCAGCCACCTAGTAGTATGTCATGATGATGCGTGTTTTGGTGGAATTGATCATCTCTAACTGCTAAGGCTAAGGCAATTTATGCCAACTGCCTTGACAGTAGCATGTTATCTAAAGGTCTTCTTCACACAGGGAAAAGTTCCTGACAAGGTGAAACTGTCATTGTCTTTGAGATGAAACGTTGATTGTGCTGGTTTCTTTTCATACATTTTCACTTTTGACAGCCGAAAAATTGGCTTTTTGGTCACTGTAACCTTTATTTGTTACTTCATCATGAAATTATCTGGTCCCACCTCGTAATAAGGCATCTCGGATAAAAGGTTTTGAAGTGAATCGTGTTTTTGTAATGGTGTTTGAATCATTCAGCAATGCTTTATAGATGAGTTAAAAGCCATTAATAGGACCGATATTTGTGTGCTCTTTTAATTGGCCATCAAATCTGCTTTTATGAATGTTACCAAGTCATTAATAAAGACAACCATCAGGTCTGCAGCGTTCAAAGTAAAACAAATAATTTATGAATAATTCATTACAGATTAATAAAGACCCTTTCTAGAGGGTGCCTTATTAGAACGTGGTGCCTAATATTTTTTATAACTGTTACTCTAGCTTGGTTGTTTATATATTTAGCAAACATTTGGGCACAGCCAGTTCCATAACGGACGTCCACATTGGTGCCAGATATGTTTGGCACCATCATGAGAGTTGGAACTTTAATTCCATATGTTGACTGAATTGAAGGATATCTGGGCCCTTAAGCCCACCAATGATAATGCCAAATAAAATGTAATAGCCCGAGAGCTTGTGATTCATGACTTGATCCCAGCAGCTACATTAAACAAGCATTGATCGTCCCCAACGCCCACCCCTAATCCTAATGCAAAAAATAAATACCGTGTAAATTCCCCCGGCAGATCTTTCTCCGCTTTCTCTGGGAGACCGTGGCGAGTGTGTGCAATCAATAGGTGCTTTTGGGTGTAAAATAACCTTTTGATGACCAGTGAGGAAATGCAAGCCATTCTCACACACCCTTATTGATTTCCCCCCATCTGTGTGTTTTTTTTTTTCTGCCTCCTCTCTCTCCGTACTCCAACAAGCCGCCACGGTCTCCTCTTTATTGTGGTGTTCGGTGGAAATCCCTTTTTACGGCACATGTGGAGCTGTGAGTTTAACTGCACATGTAGTTGTGAATGCGGGTGCTGGGGGGTGTGTGTGTGGGGCCTGCTCCACCCCTTCTCTTTGCCTCGCTGGTTTTAAAGGTTAGTTTTGCAAGTTCACTCCCCCTCTGCGGTGAAGGGGAAATCTGTCCTGCTGTGCTTACTCAACCAACGCCACAGTCCACTTAGTCATTTCGTTTCCTAATCAACACTTTTCCTTTTGCTTTGTTTGGATAAGTAGTGGGAAATATGCAATTGTTGCTCTTTTGTTTGTTAAACAGATCTCTAACGGGAGTCCCTGTATGGGACGGTAGTGAAAGTATTATTTAGGACATGCAGGGCAAATGAGAATGCAAATTAGGGTGATTGGTCACCTGCATGCCATTTGCTAATAAAGGTCCACATTCTGGCATTTCCTTTTATTCATACTTTCCCATCTTTTATTCAATGGGTTGCAAGGGATGGTTTACATTCTCAAAAACAATCTAGACTCACTCGACACTTTGATCAAATTCCCCTTGAAATTCCCTTAAGGCCCTGCATCCAAATATTTGAACCCATGGTCCGCGGTCGTTCAATATGTTTAATGAAATATGTTAATGAATCTCCCTTTTCCACCAGAGTAAGCAGCCCCGCTGCACACTCAGCTTTCTTTGTGGACTTTGGCGCCATCCAAATAAGATTTGAAGCCCTACATCGTGGGCATTTACTTTGTCCGGCGGCTTATTACCGTGCCCGTGTTGCAACATAATCTACAATAGGATGGAAGGCTAAGAATAATGTGCAACGTCTTTCGGTTCGAGGGTTGATGTATCAGAGGGGACAAGTTTATTGCAGATTCGCCAGTAAGAAATACAGATGATATAGAGTGAGCAGAGGCAGTTTTGCATTGCAATTTGAGGCATTTGGACATAAGTGTGTAGTCTTGCATTTACAGTAAAGCAGCTACTCTTTAAAAAAACCAGAGGATCTTTTTCTGGCTCAAATTTAAAGTAACTCATAATTTACGAAAGAGTACGGAATAATGCTGCAGGCGAACTAATCAATCTGCCCATCACTTGGACGTTTGCCGTACACGTGCCGGAGCCCTGTTGTTCACCTTAAGAGTCGATACCAGCCATTGATTGTACATGTGTGGAGTGCATGAACCTTTGTTTGAGCTAGGCAATGAAAATCGTAAGTGCTAAATGTTAAGTGGTTTGGTTAAAATGAGCGTCATAATATACGTATGCTTCGGTTTTGTCGAATTGTGATTATTTTGAGAATGGTGTGTTTGTGACGCAGGATACTGTAACTCATTTACCTGAGAGCCTGTACTGTACATGGCTTCGTGTCTGGGATGCTTTTAGCACGTTGGTGGGGGAGCTTGGCGGAGCTGTCCCTGCAGCAGCTGCTCCAAGACATCGTCATCACTCTCCCCGTAACGAGCCCACGGTGAGATGGGAAGGTTGGGCTGTAAGGGAGGGGGAGTGTCACTCTGTGTTGAGGGAAAAACCCTGCAGTGACACAAGCTGTCTACATGGACACGTGTGAGCGCCAGACTTTCTGGGACTCCTCAGGTGAGGCGATGAAGTGTCCTCATTAATGGAGTTTGATTTAACTTTTACAGGATCTAGGTCTGACTCTGTCTGTCTATCTATACATCTAAACATCTATCTATACATCTATAGATCTATCTATACATCTATCTATACATCTATACATCTATCTATACATCTATAGATCTATCTATACATCTATCTATACATCTATACATCTATCTATACATCTATCTATACATCTATAGATCTATCTATACATCTATCTATACATTTATACATCTATCTATCTATCTATACATCTATACATCTATCTATACATCTATCTATACATCTATTTATACATATATCTATACATCTATACATCTATTTATACATCTATCTATACATCTATACATCTATTTATACATTTATACATCTATCTAGCTATCTATACATCGATCTATACATCTATCTATACATCTATCTGTGTGTCTATACTTGTCATTTGGCTAAATGTCATGCAAACTTATGGTAATATACTCAAGATATCATTGACCGGTTTACTAATTGCACTTGTTTTTTCGCACCGTGTTTGACAATTTTGCCACAGCACATCATAATTTCATGCCCTCTTGCCTCTAATCCCTTCTAGCCGGCAATGACACCTAATCGGCCGCAATTGTTGTCAATCAGTGGAACGATCCCATCATTTTTCTTTAACACGACCGCTTCTTTGTTTCCCCTCTTCGTCTGTTTCTCAAGGCCGAGAAAAAAGGCAATTAAGCTAATGCAGTATGGGTGTCATAAGGTTTTAGATATTTCAAGAGCGGAGCAATTTACCACTTGGAAATAAAGACGAGAGGGCTTGCATAAAACCGTCCACTCCCTCCCAGATTTATTATGCTTTTAGTTGTGTTATATGTGATATAATTAGCGGTAGGTGCCAATAAGGCTCGCGGCTCAAGGACGTGGTCATCGCCTGGCCATCTGTCATTAATTGCATTCTCCTGTTATGCGGCGGGCAGGCCCAAGGAGAAGAGTTGAGCTGTGTGTCACAAGGCACATCACACCACAGGTGTGGATTGAACATTCATGTCACTGTGGATTTGTGCTTTAGTGAATGAAAAATAGGACGGTGGACTTGTCCTAGAAACAGTTTAAAGTCAAGAACTGAGGTCTGGATGTTCTTCTGATTGCTATGTAACTTTATTTTGTGGCAGACTTTTGAGGATTTAGGATTCTGCAAAGATCCTATCATTATACATGGCTGTTTTTGTATTTTTAAGAATAAATTAATTCTGCTTTCAACTAAAACTCCATCATGGGGCATTAAAAAGCCCGTCCAATTTAGAAATGTGACGCTGTCATACAGCAGCCCATTATAGCCTTATCAACTCATTTCATTCTGTCGTCTTCATTAAGAAGCAAATGAGTGTAGAACTGCAGAGGGCAGCAATGATGTACACAAGGAAGGCCCCCCGAGTGCCATGTTTGGGTGGAAAGGGAGAGGAGACCACAGACTGCAAATTCTCTCATAGTGCTCGCACACAGCGGCAGCGAGTATGACTTATGTCTGCTGTGCAGCCATGCTGGCTCTTAATCTACTCTTTTTAATCAGGAATCCGGGGCTAGCTTGCTTTATGGCTTCTGCTTTATGGGCTTTACATTAACATGTAGTCTGATATCGGAGTGAAAACAAGACATCACAACACCCAGAGAATACAAAGCACCTTTTTACCGCTGCGGTAATGGACATGTTTCTTTTTTCCTTTCTGGAGAATGCCACAGATATTGGTGTTCCTTTTTGTTTTTTTTAACAGCTTGTTTCTATGCCCCGGCGGCATTATAGTAACATCCTTTATCAAGAGCTGTTAAGGTGCGCTGTGAAACATTCAAAGCAGGTGTGAAAAGCTTCCTATAGGTCAAATAAACCCTGTGTCAGGCTGATGCGGTCTACTCTACAAAGTCTTTTAATTTAAAAATGTGCACAGTAAGCTTACTCGCAGCGAAGAAATGTAAGGTTATCTAAAAGCAACGCAATCAGCAATGCATAGAGCACATTACTTGCATTTCATTCACCAAAAAACAGTGCAAAAAGATGACTCTTGTGGACAGTAATATCCTATTTTTGTAATCTCTGCAAATATTCCTGTTGAATTACATAAATTGTGCAATTAATACCCGTGTGTTCAATCATGAACTTTTACTTTTAATCTGTGAGTAGCATACTACAATGGACGGCAACTGTCAGAGATAATGCACAAAGTAGAGAGTGTGCAGTGCATGAGCATGTTCTATTAGAGTCCACACCCTCCAACAGTGTGTCACTGATGTTCGCAAGCTTAATGGGATTTGATCTAAATTTAGAGGGATCATGTCTCGCTTGTATTTAAAATTTGGATTGCGGATACCTGGGCAAATTGCTACGTTGCGTAGCTTTATGACAATGTGTCATGACAAGGAAAGACTCGCTGCTTCCAAGAAGGACATGAGACACGGGGTCTATTTTGGGGGAATCGGGAGGGGAACGGCACCATGTCCCCCTCTCATCAGCGAGCGCGAGTAAAAGCAGGATGGCACCCCGTGGCGTTGTTGAGGGACGGGTGCGGAGATGAGTTCCTGACACACTTTGGCATGTGTGCCCAAAATTGCCCGTCATATCGGGGCTTGACAGCAGTCATTTTGTCGGTGAGGGTTCGACTTGACAGGTTGGCAGAGATGCAAATGATCGTTTCCTGCTCCATGAAAGCCAAAGGTTGGCAGGCGAAAGTTACTTAAGCATTCAGGGCGGTACGACTGGGTGTAGGGGCCCATCTTTGGGTGGGTTGATGGGCTTGTGATTGACAGATATGTATGACTGAACTGGCAGGGTACATGCAAACAAATAGTCAAGGGCAAAGTCAACATCTTTGAAATTTTGGTCTGGTGAAAATGGGAATCCTTCTGTTTTGATCGGCTTAGCATCAAGTGCATATGTTGGTGAGTACAGCATGTATTCAGCACGTTCATGTTAATATCAAATAGCACTGAAACTGGTATGAAAAAAATACGGCATTTACCTCAATCTGTTTTCCATCTATTATTAATTAATTCAATAAATGTTCAAATTGTGTCACACGAGACATTGGGAGAAGTTTTCTGGTTTCGGGGTTCAGAAGAATAAGCACAGAAAGGGCTTGCTGATGGGCTGGGGAATAGCAGGCTGGAATGCGCCATCTGGCCCATTCTGCATATTCTCTCAATTTGAATTACAGATTGCAGGTGGAAGGAAAAATGTGGAATCCGAGCGGTGGCACACCGAAGCAGCAACAACAAATAGTTTGAAGCCAATAGTTTTACTGAACAATAATAACAACTAAGATTTTCAGGAATATAATTTTATGGGCTCTGGAGCTTCGGTGCAAATCAACAGTGAAATATTTGGAGCTTTAGTCGGTGGGGGGGGGAGTCTACCTGCAGCGTGCGGGACCGCCGTGACTGGAGCAGCGTCTCTAACCTCTTGGTAGTAGGCAGCACAGGCTCATGTCATTAAAGCAGTACATTTCACTGTCACTCACTGAGAGCCTTCCCTCACACGATTATTCCAACAATATTGTTTCGTGATGAGTCCGCAAACAAAGGAATATCCAAATACCAAAAATGTATATCCGAATACACACCCAACAAAGGAATATCCGAATAGTTGAATATTCAGGTCCAGCCCTAAAGACAACAACTAAACATGTGACTGTTGGTGCTCATTTTGAGCTACATGTGTTTACATGTTAATCTTTTAGTTCCTAATGGGGAGAGTACATAAACATTGGAGTAGTAACTGCAAAGCAAACTAAGAACCCATTGGCTAGCGGTCTGACGACTGATAAGACTTTGTGGGGGAACGGGCTATTTTTCTGGGAGGTTTTGTAGCCAGGGGATATCTGGGCTAAGACTTCCTTTTCCATGCGCTGCTCATTGTTTACGTTCCGATTAGCAACTAGACGTGCAGGAATGGAGATGGAGGTGACGTGTACGACCAGCTTCTTTGAGAAGTAGCCAGTCAAAATCATTGTCAGGCGATAGCCGGTGGGTTCCCGAGATTGCATTTCGGCCGCCTCTTTTACCTGCATTCAGCCAAAGGCTGCTCCAACGTGATTGGTCAATACTAAACGGACTAAAAACAGAAACCAGAATGCTTCCGATACTAAAATATTGTCCCGGTGCCTACAGATTTTGACACAACTATGTTTTACAAAATGCTAATTTGTGAGCTTTACAGGTGATTGTCGACATATTTTAAACTTGGATAGATAAGTCTAGCTAGTCGTCTACTTGTTCTAGGTCCTAATTCAGCGCACCGGTATGACAGTGGTATCAATCTTCTCATCCAACTCCAGGCAAGAAACCAAATAGGCCTTATGCATATTTCCAAAATGTAGAACTATTCTTTCAATCTTAATTTTTTTTGATTATATCAATAAAAGTGACATTTAGTTTCTCATCATTTCTTATGAAAAGGAATGATTAAGGGTTTGAAAGTTGTTGACTCAATTGTAATCACAGTTATGGACCTTTATGTGATGACAGGTTGTCCGTAGGGGGTTTATAACCCTTGTTTGTTTTCAGGGGCGGTTTTTAGCGTCATATGGCGATTCTCTTTGTCAAACTAGTATTTCTAAGTTTAAGATTTGTGGCTGTTTTTACAGATACTTGAAAACTTCCAGCAAAATCCTATTTTTAAATGTGGTGAATTGTTTATCAGTGCATGTCAAGTCGATGCAATTTAATGTAATGATTAAAAACTCCTGCACATTTCATTCCCATTGATTTATTTTCACAATTCTGAGAGGCGTGTGGATCCAAACACTCCCATCACAGATAATTTCAAGGACTTTGTTTGACTTAACACGTTAAAAATGTCGGCCATAATGTGCCGCCGTGGTCAATGTTTATGAACAACCATAAAGGCAAACTTAGTGTAGCGTCAAAGCCAAGCTATTATACAATAAAAGTTAATGTCCATGAAGAGAGGAGAAGAGAGGGGAGAACAAAGCAATCATTAAATACAAAATTACTGCTGTGTCACTCAAATGAATGCTATGCATAATAAGAGCTTTGTGGGTTTTAGAGCGATGGTAAATGCAGAACAAAAACCTCAAACTGAACTGACAAAATGGAAAAATTGCTGTTTTTAGATGGCTAGAAAAGGAGGACAATGATGGTATTTGGTACAAAAGACAAACGCTAAAGTACATATTGTGATTTCTCAAAAGTAAAACACTTAACACCCTGTGGCATTCGAAAACAGATCCGTGGAGCAGTTGTGTGAGGGAGCTGGAATGTAGGAAACTCTCAAAACTTGGCCACTGACTCAGAGCAGACACAGGAAAAAAAAAAATCAATATTAGCAAATGTCCTATTTTGCCTTTGTCTTGAAAACAGATATATAGAAAAAATCCCTATCTTAAAAGGTTAAAGCCTGTTCTCTCGGCTCATGTCGGAGCACTCGAGCCTGGGGACACGAGGTCTGACGGAAGTGGGAACTGGGATGCAGTGCACATGATCAGGAACAACTCTGGCATTTCATCCTCCTCTGGAAGTGATGCCACGCTGCCCGGACTTTCCTCGGCCCTGAGAAATGGAATCAGGTGCAGACAGAGCGTCAGCCACAAAGTACGTTCTCTGGTTTGTGAGGCCACTTAAAACCAGCATAATGGATTATACACATGGATTTATGACACATCAAAAACACTGTAAACAAGAATGTAAATGCTAGGGTGAAGTAATCTAGGATCAAAGTGCAGTTCCTGATTCAATCTGCGGCCAACAGGTTCATTTGCGAAACACTTTCTGTATTCCGCACTAAAAGCCGTACACTGAGATAATGTAAAATTCCGTAATGCAAATCTTTTCTTGCCCTTGACCTAAAAGCTTTGCCATATTGTAAGTTGCGTGGTGTGAGAGGTTGAAGTAATAAGAAATATTATCTGAATGGGTATCATCAGGTTCCAAGTGGGTTATGGCCACTTGATGTGGGTGGCTTTCAAGAGGCCTTCGCTGTGAAAATGCAGCGCCGCTATGCTCATCATCAGGTATCGACGTTAACTGTTTCTTCGCCTCGGTTCAAGGTCCCAGTCACTGTACGCCTTCGTGTCGACAGTTACTACATCAAAAGAGCTTTGCAGAACATATTTGTTTGCCGATTGTATAAAGCATTGCATCCCACGCTTCACCGATGGCTGCTTCAGACCACCTACTTGCTAACACATGCTTTGGGGAACTGTACTTTTTTTTAATTTCGATTAGGCATTTTAATGTGCAGGAAATGATCATCTCCCATCTCAGGCCGTCAACATGCCATATCTTCGACTTTGATTCTATGAGCTTACTGGATAGAGGGAAAGTCTGACTGCAGACAAAGGCGGGGGAGGAGGCTGACCTCAGAAAAGGACACAAAGGTAGCCTCCACAGACAGCAGATTACACTTTATCACATTTAAAGGACTGGGACCTTGAAATAATGCACCTTTAATATAATTACCTGCCAATAGTGCAGGCAGGGAAGAAAAAAAAAACACACATCTTTTGAGTGTCACCCCCGTATCTGGCCTGACCCTCGGTGAGCCACTTAGAATTTCTGCTGGCGTAAAATCTTTTGTCCGCGCAAATTTGATTTTCGTTTGAATTGGGGGACCTTAGGTGAAGCGAAGGCTTTTAATCCAAGACCAAACCGATTAATTAAATCTTTTTCTTATCCGTGTTTTCTGATAAGGCATGTAGAATATGTTCAAAAAGTATATTGATTACGGTAAGAATGGAGAGGTGACTATGTAGCTTATTTAAATTATCTGCCCCTCCTGAGGAGTTGGAAAATGGTTGATATCAAGGATGAAAAATGATGTCTATTGGAGATGCCTCACTTAGTACGAGTGAAAGTGTTTTACAGAAAACTTGTATTATAACTAAAACGAAAGTCTATTTCACCTCTGAACACAGCCGCCGCTATCACCGATTGGTAATAAGTGTGCTCCGTTGCACCTGTAACCACGCCCAATAGTGATGCCACAGTTGTAAAGTTCCTCTATTAAGTTATAATCCTTTTTCATCATGTCGAATCCTGTTTCTGCAAAAAATGCAACACCTTTTTCAGCAAAAGCCAGTCTGTAATTGCCTCTATATATAGTAGTTTGCATTGTTAATGAAGGAGATCGCCTTTCCCGCACTGAATTAGAATTTTGTACCCAAGCATGAGCGATTAATGGGAACCAATGTACGTGCAATTTAACTGAAGTACACTCAGATATTTCAAGTGATGTGGAAGACGACATTCATTCTGTAGTTCAGTGCTTCTAGTGCTTTTTTTTCAACCTTTCTTCTTCTTTTATGTGTAAAACAGTCTGTACAAGGTGAATCTTGATGAAGTCTGGAGAATATTAGCTTGCTATATTTAACAGGAAACAATTAGTTTCACGTAAAAGCTACCGCTTTTCTTGTTTTTGGGGTCTGCTGGATGTGTTCTCCCGGCCGGATTATAACCCGATTGGCTCCGTTGCTGATGAGCTGCATTAAGACTCTATTCTTGGAAGCTATAAAACTCAGCAGAGAATGGACTCAATCTTGTTAATATCAATTTCCTTAACATTAAAAGCGCTGAGGTAGCTATCTAACGGCAGATGTAGCGGAAAGGGAAGGGGAAAGAGATGTTCTGATGCACTGCAGCAAAGCAAATGCGTATCTAATCTGACACCTATAGCACCCCTGGCTAATGTCTTGGTCGGGCATAAGTGGATAATTTCTGCCCTTAGATAACAATTTTGCCAAGTGCAGCTTGAAAGAAAGAGACTAAAAAATATATCCCTGTGCCTTTTCTCTGAACTGTGCCCCCTGTTCTCTTACTGCTCCTGTAATATGTCTCCCAACTTTATTGATTTTGGATTACAGTCGCTTTATGTTTCCCTTGTATTCCGTGCTTTTGTCCAGTGAGACACCTCGCAATGCTGCCCCAGTGTTAGGTTTCCACCAAGGGCTGTTTTTAGTCCTCTGTTGCATTGGTTCGCGTGTCAACACAAATCCCATAGCACCACGTTGCTCAGCAGTGTGCCCTTCTTATCTGAAACGCTTGTCCAAGTTGATGCAGGAAGGTGGGAGGAGCGCAGACATCCATCACATATTTGCTTTGTCATGGCTGGAAAGGGAAGTGCGTCTCTCTAGGCGGAGCTTGTTGGGAGTGTTAGGTTACCCCTGCTTGCCAGCAGCGGGGCCAACGCCTCCAGTTGCACTGTAATAGTATGCCTCTTTTAAACTCTACAAGGTCGAGATAAACAAATCACTATTTATGGAAGCCTCAGCTGTGCTGTGAAGGTTAAAGTACACAATATACTAGCCAAAGTATTCTCCCTATGAAACTGCTCTGGCTTTGGAGGGAAGCCAGAGTGCATGCTTCATCAAGAGAGAGACGCACCTCTTAATGTATGCTTTCGTATGTAAATATTTGGCCGATACATAATTTAGGAAACGGTACCCGCGCTTTTTAGTATTCGCAGGACTAATCACATATGGGGGAGGCGAGTGCAGACAACGAGGCGATGCTGCGAGTCAACAATTACCCGACGAGCGGTGGAAATGACAGGGTGGACGTCAGCCGCTCCCGTGTCCGCACTCGCCACAATTGATGAGTTCATTTATCTCTCCCTGGCCTGTCTTCTGCCTTTCCGTCCCCTCTGTTGCTGTGGAAATGAATAGCCTCTGTAAAATGGGGAAATCATGCCCTGAAAAAAAACAACAACCCCTGTCTTTACAATACCACAGAGGCATATTTATTTCATCTTAAAGGGGAGGTTTGAGACTTACCCAGTGACATTTTCCGACTTGACATTCTGTGACATTTCCAGTTAAATATTGCTGATATTCCTGCAGAGGAATTAAAAGCATGTCTGAAAGGGACACCAGCATTAAAGCGCTTTCTCTCCCTCTCTATCTTCCTTCCTCACTCCCTCCCTCCTTTCTCCCTCTCTGTCTCTTCATCACGAACGCTCTGTTTCCCTCCTCCTCATGCAGCAACACAGGCTTACATGCACTACCTACTAAGTGCGGTTGACTTGCATCCCCAGGTATTAGAGGAAGTCTTTTTAATCCGAAAGGATTACCGGAAAAATTCTATCACCCGGAATATACAGGAGACAGACCCAAAAGTGTGTGACTGGAGACGGTTGCTGATGCTATTTTCAGCAAAAAAAAAATCAAAGATTAAGATGCAGGAACATACCGAGAAGCACACGGGCAAAATAGCCTGAACAAGTGTCCTACAAGGCTGCACGTAAAAATGGATTGGTTGAAGAATCTAAATTCACTTGCTGGTGCTGAATATAATTTCCAGTAATTCTTGCCCACATAATGAACCATTTTAAGAACAAGTAGCCGGTTGCACCAGCTTTTTCTAACTTCAAGAGATTAGTTGGAAGTAATCTCCCTGTAAGATATTGTTATATTTGTACTATTTACACCAAATAACTGCCAGTTGTACTGTTGCATAACTAACTGAACTAGCTTAACTGCTGAATGAAATTGCTTTTTGGTCGTTTTTCCCATAATTAGATTGCATTTAGTGACAGTGTGGGCTCCATGGTAGTATTGACAGTATGACGGAGTAGAGCTGGAGGAGGGGTCAATTGGGCACTAGTTAAAACTATCTACTGAGAACTTTGGAGGGACTTTAAACACAGGCTTATGGTCCAGCACAATTCAGGGGAAAATATATTGGTACAGTTTGTCATTCCCTAATTAAAAGTGCAATGCTAATCGATGTTGACAACCACCTGTCAACCATAAGTCAATTATTCCATTGCCTCCTCAGGGTTGCATGATTTAGCCTGTCACTCACTGAAAGTTACGTACATCAGTCGGACCTTAATGTTTTCTGCATACAAGGTCCTTTAAGTGTTTCCTATTGATTCATTAGACCATTAGCTCTGATACAGAATCCCTAAAAGCTATTACTGACGTACTGTCACTGTCATTAACCTCGCTGAACAAAGTACCTTCTTAGTTCAGTCATCGTGATTCACATCCTTTCCCACACGAACATGATGTGAGCATGAACTATTGCTCCCACTGTTTGTCATAATAACACGTAAAACGAGAGTTATTTCAAATCCATCTTCGACTTTGTTTGGATGCAGATTATGACTGTTTTTCCAAATTTTAATTAATGCCACACTTTTATTCTTAGCCCTGTATTCAAGCAAGCGGACTCAAGAAATGTTTAGTAACAAATCTTCAGACTATAAAACCAAAACAATGGCGTGAAAAACGCTGAAACACCTGAACATTTGCTAATATATAAACATATGAATTGGAGAATTTTTGAAAGAATGGGTTGTATTTGGGCTGTTCAATGTTGTCGGTGTGCTCTTTTTGTCCTTTGTTGGTATAGAGCCAGCCTCTGATTCATGTGCCATGTCTGCACTCCCCACACACATCATCCCCACTCATCACAGAGAATCTCTCTGTAAATAACCCGTGATAAATATGGTACTACACCCGCCTATAGATCGCTGTCATTAGAGCCCTCTGGATTTCATTTTGCACTTCCATCGCCAACAAGATAATGATCAGCGCCTATAGGCTCGCTGAGCAAAACCATAAACGCACAGAATTTCAAGGCCCTTTAACAGTGACTTTTATCAGTGACTTTATCACCCGCTGCTCGAGCCTGCACAAGCAAAGCATTCTAACATTTGGACGGAACCACAGAATCAGGAGATAGCAATTGATTGTAATCAAAATGTAAAGTAAGCCTGAGCTGTCTCGCTAATGGATTTAATAGTTTATTTGACTGGAGAGGTGAATCAATCTTAAAATATTGACCACAGGATCCTGAAGGATTAAGGATGGGCCAAGGGGGTCGCAGGGCCAGACCAGTGCCTTACCTGCGAGAAGGCGAGTGCTTGGATAAAGTCCTGGGTTCTAAGCAGTTTAGCATATTGAATGGGAATTAACCTTCCTCTGAAGGAGAGCCCAAGACAAGTAAATCCTCTTCCTTTTGTTAATCATTCATTAGTCCAAGAATGACGGGACCACCAAACACACTCTGACACTCTGAAAAAACAAAATTATTTCAATAACTTGCAGTGAGCTGTTTACCACATTCCCCCAATAGGACGGTATTAATATTGGATGGATTTCATTTTGCAATGCACACACGGAAAAATTAAAGTGTTTATAGCCTGTGGCTGAGTAAAGGGCTCGCCATCAAATTTATGTGTGCTCCGTTGCCAGGTTCCACTGCGAATGTTTCCTTGAGGATAATGGAGGATCAAGCGCTCATGATATTGACACTGTAAGCGTGATGGAGGGTCTCAGCGGATAGAAGTCCTCAATGGAGCACAAACAATAACTTCTCTTGCAGCCAGTGTCAGGGACCAATCAATGGCACAATAATAATAACAATCAAACTCTCAGGAATAAAATATGGATTACGTGCACTCTCCGTCTTCGGCTTGCGTCCGTGGATATGCACGCATGTGTCACGTTTTGTCAGTAAATGGAGATAAACCTCCAACTTTATCTATTGACGCTGGCAACCCACCATGCAATCAACACAGAGCACTCGCCTCAGTTTGCGAAATTAGAAGTGAAATTTTTGATTGTGCCATTAAGGAGGGCCCTCATTACGACTTGGCAAGGACAATTTGCATGCTCTATTCCACAGAATCTGAATGAGGCTCCGATCAATTATACTCATTATCCAGGCAACTGATTGGTATGTGGTCAGACGCACATCCCTGCACGAGGCAGTGATGTGGTTACCGGGCAGGCTAACAACTCGCACGCAGGGAAAAAATAAGAGAAACAAAAAAACATCACTTGAGCGGCTGGTCTGTACAAACATGGTCCCCCCAGCGCGCACACACACACACACATAAGACAAAGAAACAATGCGCGGGTAATGCGTGATGATGCCTCTGGACCAAGTTAATTAGCTTTTTAAAGCATCTTAAGTAGGGTTTCTTTGTTTTGCTGTTTCTTTGCTGTGTGCGTGTGTAAATGTGTTGATCCACCCAGGGTTCATATGCCTATTTACACTGATAGGGACATATGCACCCTTCATTATATCATCAGATATTGAATTCATGCAGGAGAGGACATGGGAGTATAGTTGGAGTTATTATCACATCAATATATATATATATAAAATGATTCTTTATGTAAGAAAAACTCTTGAAACTGGAAATATAAACTGTAAAACCAGTGTTATGTAATGTGCGTTTATTTGAAATAATGGCTTTGCTCTGCGATGTTAAACTTCGAATGAAAGCAGCAGCAGCAGATAAATGACATTGAGTTACCAGAGAAGTGAATGTACTTCCTTCCAACACAATTGTGATGACGGTTTAATGCAGTCAAATGCAAAGACAATAAAAGCTAGGTAATACAGCACGTCTTCAATGTGATATTTTGCAAGTTAGTATTATTTTTTATCAGTGAACTCATCAGGGAACCTCAGAGCAAGGATGTACTGAAACTGCTGGCAGCTGCTGGCAAACGTTAAAAAGGTTGCTCCCGCCCACACACTGTATCTGTACTGTAGATGAGAGACGCCTCATCCACCACCCAAGTTTAAATATGAATTATAACATAAGCGACCTGTGTTTGTCTGACTTTTTGTAGCTTCAGAGGAATCCCCCAGTGAGCCTCCCCTAACAGCCAGAAGAAGTGCTTGCGAACATAATGCCCACCGACACTTTGCCAACTTGAGGAATGCCTTGGCAGTTCTTAGGAAAGGTTTCCTTCGCCTTGTGGGTAGCCTAACCAGACAGCTTCCCTGCCGCCGGCTCGGTTAGGCTGCGGGGCAATATTTGCTCTCATGAGTACCTCCGAGATCATGCTGCTATTGGCAGGTTAAATGACTGGACACCAGCCAAATGCAATGGCCCACCACGAATCAGCTCGCCCCTCTGGCAAATGCAATTCTGAGGATAAACAGTCAGAGTCGAGGCTGTATTTTAGTGTTCATGGAGAAAAAAACAAAAAATAGGTTGGCCTCAGTAATCAATGCTGGATTAACCTCTCATCAAAGAGATTTGCAGCCTCAATTTAAGCTACCACCGCTCATGTTTTGTGCATTAAACCACAAAATGCCATGATTGCTTCGCCTATTTTGCAAGAGTTGTTTCTGTTGACAGAGCTATTAGTCTGAGAGATACCACAAAATTCATCATAGTCACCCTGTGGTTGTTTGAGAAATTCATCATTTCATTACTTTTCCACAGAGGGGGGGGGGGGGCGACGGGGAGGGGGCTGGCGGAGGCATCGTGTTTGTAATAACATCGAACTCCGGGGGAAGAAAAGGGAACACTGTGGTTGCTGGTAGGCTGTTTGGGTGTGGCGTTGAATGAACAAAAAACTCAACGGCCTAAACAAGGGCAGGAATTAATATGTAAATTCATGAGCGCTTGGTGAGAGGACCTAAAAAGGTTTTCATTATATCTTGATCAGAAAGCCATTCATCTCCAGGCTCTCAATAAGTCTGGCCCCCTAATTAATATCTGCTTATTGAGTACGTGGAAGTCATTATCTTGAATTCATTCAGATTATTTATCCGTCCGTGCTTTATAGAGAGGACACTTGGTGTGGGCCACTTTACCTCAGCAGGTATTGATTACAGTCGTATGGTGTTTGGGGCTTTATTGGAAGGTGCCCTTTGCCAATAACAACAGATCACACAAACGTCGTTAAAGCAATACATTAATATCTCGACAGCCTCAACACAACTCCAGGCAGTCTGCAGCTATACTCCTTCTCTTCTTGTGAACATGAATCACAATCACTTTTCTTCTATTGCAATGCCCCCACATCAATATACGGAGCCCACTCTCAAATGTAGATCTCAACTCACAGCACACACGCATCAGGACGAGAAACCTTGGCAACCGGCATACATACATTGATTGTCTGCAGCTAATAGTTTTGCTGCGTTTTACACGGACACAAAAGGGGAGGCTGTCATTTGAAAATGTCTTTTCAAATAATGGTGCGATCACTGTTTTTCCCGTCTCACATTTACATAATAAATGCAGCTTTTAGCCAACTGGTATTTGGGAGCTCACACTCTAAATGTCACACGCTGGTGTGCGTGAATGGTCTCTGATTCGGATAATTTTGGACAACTTTAAAGCTTATTTTGATGGAAACACTGCATAACAACTGTAATTTGTTGCTTTCAGTATACATGAATGTAATGCAAAAATGATATTGACAGTGTTTGTTGTTTTTTGTCGTTCTACAGGGCGGTTTAGAGAGGGAGTGAGGGGATGTGATCCCGGATCCTTCGCGGCTTCTACTGTAAAGCCGGTCAAATTCACAGGTTAGTGCCATCAAATGCCCGCTAGAGGTGATTATTAGGGGAAAATCACCTCAAACCAAAAAAATTCAAGTACAACTGAGAAAATACAGTGCATGTCCGTCTATTCTCTTTTTTTGGGTTTGACAATTCTGTAACATGAGTCCTCAGCAGTGGTTCGGGGTCTGTGGTGATTATCGCATGCGTGGCAGAGCTCCGTCTACAAAAGTGATGTATTTGTTCCGTCGTAGCCCGTTTATTCTGTAACACACTTTCGGAAATCGTGGAGGAACGAACAAGTTCACTCGCTCATATTCACTGACGGGCATGTTATTGAGCTTATCGGCTCAGGAAAATAATGGACCCCAACTCTTTATACTTTGCAGAACGATGAACAATCAACGCGGAAGTAATTGTAATTTACATTATAGCAATGGTAGTTTATTTCTATTGCACATTTCATTTTAATCAGGCTAAATGCTTCCTCAGGCGTACTAGTAAAGATCGTCAGTGTGCATTTCGAAAAGGAGACATTGAGCAGACTTCATATGACAGTGAGAAGAATATGAACGTGGTTACATAAGTAAAAGTACAAAAGTATTGGTGTCAAAATATACTTTAATTACCAAAGGTAAAAGTACACACATTATGCAGAATGGCCCATTTTGAATATTGTATTAATAGTAGGCCGATATGATTAGATCACAATTATTGGTGCATTAAACCTCAATAATGTGTTCATCACTTTAGTGGTACAGCTGGTAAAGGTGGAGCTCATTTTAACTACTTTATTTAGGCTGTATACTAATTAAAAGTACATCGTAGTTTATAAGTTGATTTATACTTTAGACTTCGTATCTGAATCAGCATTGTAGCCGATGTAATTAATATTGTCAAATAAATGTCGTGAAGATAAAAGTAAAATAATCCTGAAATGTAGCGGACCAGAAGTATAAAGTTAAATAAAATGGAAATACTCAACTGAAATAGATGTACCGCAAAATTGTACATAAGTACAGTACTTGAGTGGCGTAAATGATCTGATTAACATTTACATACACGGGCCAGGCGTCCTGCTGGCAGGCCTCTGGCCGCATGCCTCGGCTCGGCTGCTCCATGTCCTCTGGCTCTGCGGGTGGTGCTTGCTAACCGGGGGTTTCCCCCCCCCCTCCCCCCGAACCCAGCGGAGGCAAGGGTGGGAAAAAAAAAAAAAAGAAAGAAGTGTGACTTCTTATCTAATGGGCTGAGGCATTACAGTGAGATTGTGCAACTGATGGTGTTGTTCACACTTGTGTGCAAAGCCAAGCAAACATACAGTTGGTGGTTGGCAGGGTTGCGTGGGTTGTTCACACCTCGGGCTTAAATTTAAACCCACTGTACAGTAGTAGCCGCACTCCTTTATCCTGCAACTGATTACATTACTGCTGGAGACCATTCTCGGTTAGAAGCAAATCAGTGCACAGACGACTACATTTTATTCTTTTTTTTTTTTTTTAAATGAAAAGGATGCTGCTGCAGCAGCAGTAGGGAGAACTAGGATGAAGGGTATCAAACCACCATGTCAAACTACAGATGTTTTTGACCCTTCAGACAGAGCCAGGCTATCTGTTTCCATCCGATTTCAGTATTTATGCTTCGCTAACTGTATCCTGGCTTTAGCCTTCTAATTAGACAGAAATAGCAGTGATATAAGTCCTCTCATCTAACTCTGGGCAGGAAAACAAATAAGTGTATTGCAAAGGTGCCAAGCTATTCCCTTAATGTGTCCCTTGCTTAGTCTAGCATAGCTTGAAGACTAAAAGCAAGTGGAAAAAAAGCTAGTTTTTCTTTCTCCAAAGTTACAAAACATGCCAAACAACACGTCTAAAGCTAATTAAAATACATTATTTTATTTATTTTATCTGCACACAAACAAAAAAATTTCTTCTGCGTTTTGATTTTCATTTAATTCTTTCGTCGTCGTACCCTTTGTGAAAAGTATTTACAGTCAGGATCGGTTGTAGGTCAACACTGATAAAACTGAATCCTATGTAGAATGAAGGAAAAAGCCGAACCTGTCCCGGAGCTTTTTCTGTCAGTTAAACGTCTCTGTCCTGTCTGCAGAAGTCAGACCCTGAATGGCAATATAGATTCCTAATAACCCTGTCTTCTTTTTAAAAGAAACGGCCAGGCTGCGAGAGCGAGAGAGTGAGAGAGATTGATGGAGAAAGCTGAGGGCAGATGCCTCTGCCTCTTTACAAAACAGATGTTTGGCTTGTCTAATGTCGAGGAGCTACGTGATATTTAGGATCTCCTCTGCCCTGTCTGCCAGGGCCCCTCAGGGTAGAAGCGTGGTGGGGGTTGGTAGAGGTGGTGGGCAACACTTGCCGGAGACTGACGGGAAGCTTTATCTCGACATCTCTGTCACTCACCCGCGTTAGACCTTCCCTCTACGTTCGGGGAGCTGTCATGCCAAGGTTTGCCTCTCAACTCCTGTGCGCCCCGCCGCTGCCCATCTTTTGTTACGTAACCCGCCGCCCCTATCACAAAGGCCCATCACAAACCCAAGCCTCTCTCACACACACACACACACACACACACACACACAGAGCACCACGCCTGGAATGAGATCCGACTGCTGTGAAAGCTCGCAGTATAGGGCGCTATATGGAATATGTGGTTGAATGAGGTCCTGTGCGGTGATAATACTGATCATACAGTGCTGGAGTCCAAAGCAATTTCCTCCTCTCTCTCCCTCCCCAGCACCTCCGCCTCTGTATTGGACATAACATCCTGAGACGGCGGAGATTGGTGGCCAGGATGCTGAATTTTTCATGAGGCAGGAAAGGTTAGATAAGATCCTCCCACATATTCCAGATAGTGCACTTACAGATCCGTCTGCCAAATAGTCAAAAATACATTTTGTAATGGCTCCGATTTTGAATGTGACCTCTTTCCTGAAAGAATGTTCAGAAATGAAATTCTTCTGGAGGGTGTCATCGCAACAGGGTATGGAAGTGGCACATGCGAGACAAGCCTGCCCATGATTGCTTGCATTGTGTTGTTTAGGCAGACGCATGACTCGTGAAATAAGGAACAAAACGCCCGCTGATACTTCATATTTCCATCAAGTTCAGTGTGTCTTTCCCCACAAATTACAATTGGTTACTTGGCAATTCAAAGAAGGAGAAATTACTCTGATTGTTGTGTTTATTATAATTTTTTCATCACAGAAGAGACAAGAAAATAAATATAAACTGACCTCAAAAGAATCAAACTGACAGTGTGGTTGTGTGAGTAATAGAAGGTGCTTGATCACGATATTCGGTTTTGTGTTTCACTAAATTGTAAAGATTGTAAGGATTTATTGTCATTGTAAAGATTTGTTCCTCAGTCTCTTATTGCATTTGATTTCATTTTAATTAGGCGTAGTTTGAGAGCGTGGATGCAGGATTATGTTGTGAGAAGGTTCCTGCTTTTCATGTTTGACGATAGAGAAATGTGTTACTTTTAAAACAGAAGCATCCCCGTGGTGATACTTCTGTTTTACTCAAGATGGTTAGTTGGGGAGAAGATTACAGGCTGAGAAACGACCGGAAGCACACAAGGAGGAATCCGACACAGAGATGGGGAGTCGGAGTCTTGATGTTAGGCCTGGTAAATGCTCCCCTGGGCTTTCTCCCGGCAGAGACATCTACAAATATTTCCATAATCACCAAATAGCCCAGTGACTGCCAGGCGCAAAGCCCAGATGTAGCAGACAACATGTTATAGCTCTTAGTCGTAAAGGTCAGTGGCTGCCTCCTCAAACATGGATAAAAAGCCACGCTGCCATTTCCAATTGCGTTCTCAACCACAGGTTGCAATCGTTTCTTGACAGGGATGAGCGTTTTTTTGTTTTTTTCTTTCTCCACGGCAAAGACGAGATAACGTAGGAAGGCCGGAGGAGTGTCCGTCACTCAGACTTCCTGGCATTGTATATAGATCTGTTTTCACTTGGCAGGATTTTCATGCAATTTGGCGAGATTTGTTTTGGCACCGGATCATTTGAAATGACGTGCGTGCGTGCATCCAATATAATTATCTTGTTGTGTCGATACCTCTGGTCATATTCTTCCACATCTTCTCCTTGCGGGCGTACAGTACCCCACCTAATCGACTCTAAGCTCAGCCTCTTACCGCCTCAGCAGAGGCACCTCCCACCGAGGACATGTTTTGACTTGCAGGTCAGCACTAAATTCAGCTTTCATGACACTAGCAATAATCAAGAAATGGCGTTCCATGTGTATTTAACTCTGCTCGTTGAGCTGACCATTAACTGGCTATGACTCACCACACAGTGACGTGCGCCAACTCTTTTGCAAATGGTGTTTAAATGACTTTTATTAGAGTGAGCCTTTCATGTTGCGGAATAGAAATGACCTTTGAGTGCTTTTCAGAGTTGTCAAAGCATAATGTGGGAGGGCGAGCTGATGGGTATGTAATTTACGGGGATGCTATGAATTTGTTTTCACGTTGGTGGCGGCAGAAAAGTCTGTAAATTCGGGAACTTTATGAAAGCTATTATTCACAAGAGCTGCGTTTTCTCACAGCCCATTGGTAAGCAAAAACTGTTTCAATTTTTGATCATTCTTTTCAACAATTCAGGATGAATTCCGGTCCACAGAGCTTGTTACCAAAGCTCATTTTACCATATTAAGGATCCCTTTGATGATGGCTGGAACTGCCAAATCAAGAAAGTGCAGGTATTCCCCTCCTTGGACACTCAAGGACATATTTAGTATAAGCAGGCAGAGGAGCTGGGCGAGAGTCCACACGACTCGTTTGATGACCCCTACAAACGTGCTCTGATAAATATGTATGTGTTGGTACGGTTTTGTGCGGTCAGGCAATGTTAAATGTAAAAGGTGAGCATTTGTAAACGCAGGACAGACACGGATCCTGTTTGTTATACGAGGCGATGTATGAAGGCTGAATAATGCAAATTTACTATTTAGTATTATAACTTAATTTTGCATCCAGTTCCAGATTGGCAAAACACCCAGGTTCGCTTCCCTGTAAGGCGAGCAGATATTTTAGAATAGTTTGTCTGTCCTTGCTCTTTTCTTGTAACAAACACAGCTGCTGGCCATCTCTTTTCCCAGTTCTAGACTATATCAGCTGCAGGTAATAAACCGTATTCTGTTGGCAACATGTCCAAAGGCCACACTGAAGCTGATGGCTATTGTCTGCTTAATATGCTCTCTGCAAGTCGTCTATACATACGTTGTACAACATCTTTGCCGCACCAAAATCAAGTTGTTTGTGGTCCGAAAATACCAACGTCTGGACTTTAGCTACCTCAATGGTGGGTACGGGCAGTGGTGTATAAAGTACCCAAAAGCCATACTTGAGTAAAAGTAAAGATACCTTACTGGAAAATGACTCCAGTAAAAGTCACCTATTAGAATACTACTTGAGTAAAAGTCTTAAAGTATCTGATATTTATTGTACTCAAGTATCAAAAGTAATTTTCTGATATTAAATGTACTTAAGTATTGAAAGTAAAAGTACAAGTAAATGCTGTTAATAAAAAAGCAAAGGGTCAGAATTTTGAGAATTATGAAGTTTATTCTTTTAAGTGCTGTGGCACCATGACCAAGGACATGGAGCTGTGTTGAACATAATTGGGTTGGCTGTGATCCATCCAGGAGCAACAATGTTCAACATAATATATTGTACATAAGTATACTTTTGCATCTACTATGAACTTATCATCATAATTCTCCGAAAAGCAATATGACACTATGAAGGAGTTGTAACAGTGCGTTTATAAGTATGCTCATTCCGACTAGAGGATGTAGAGGGCAAATGCATAATAGTGTTCAGCAAAAAATATCCACTTGATGCATCAGGTCAGTGTTTAGAGAAAGGACACCTGCCTTGTAAACTCCTACGGGCCTGATTTGAACACAATAGCAAAGGTTTTGCTCAAGCTGAATCTGCAATTGGGCGACTGCTACCATCATAACTCCATCTGATCATCCACAAAATGACTCAAATATCAAAACATGATCAATACTAAAGCAGCACCGAAAGTAACAACCCAGTCATTGCTTGAAACTAAAAAATGTCCTGTTCATCTTCAAAAGACAATTCTAATACAATGTAGCTTCTTTACATTCTAATAGAATGTAGAATGTAAAGAAGCTACATTGTATAGAATGATTCTATTGAAGTTATTCCTTTTTAAAATGTTTTAGACGAGTCACTAATCACTTTAAAAGAGTGATTAGAGCTGATTTAACTTACAGACATGAGATTGATCTTCTCATGTCACTCTCTTTATACAATGATATAAATTCATCCCCGTTTTATTGATATCTTACGAAAAGTTCTCCTCGTTTTTCGTGCGTTTTTCCTGCAAAAGTCCAGCAACATGAGTCTGTTTTCGCTTGTTACATGCATACTGTCTTTTCAAAATAAACGTCCATCTTCACAGGAAACAACTACGGTTTAGGCGATGAAACTACTTAGTTAGGTTTAGGAAAAGATCGTGGTTTGCGTTAAAATATCTACGGAAGTGGCGTTGCTTAAGTACGGAAGTCACGTCACAAATAAATCAACATTGGCTTCTCGTTTCACACACGGCACAAACTGCGGCCTCCTGGAGGAAACACCAGTGTTTGTTTGACCCATCCACCTCTCCTCATCCCACCCGTCCTGTGTGGAATTCTACTCGTGTAGTCGCTCGCTAGCTATAGCATGTAGCATCCTGGGCATCACTGGGAATCTAAACACCGCGGCTTTGAGAGCACTTGTTTTGCGCATTAACGTGATTAACCAATGATTTAACCTGCAAGCTAGGACCACTGATTCACCAAACCTGCTTGCTTGCAGTCTCTGTTCCACCACAGTCCCCGACGCTGGTCTCATGATTCATTTTGTTTCTAAAGATAGATTTGATTTTGTAGCGAGTAACGAAGGTTTCAGGGGAAATGTATGTTTTCTTTGCAAGATGTAGGGAATATAAATAGTGAAGTAAAGTACAGATATCCAAAAAAACGACTTAACACAGTAACGAAGTATTTCTACTTCGTTACTATATACCACTGGGTACGGGCCATGCACTCCACGATCACGAGCGGCCAATGCGTCGTGACTTCACTGGTGTCACGATGGTTGTGAACATCACTGTTTCAATTTGCGTGCGTGTCGTATTGCTTGTGACAATCGCACCGGTGTGCCTAATTGCTCGTGACGTCACTTGCGTTGTTTTTGCCTGCGACGCCGCTCATGTCACTCGGGTTTGTGACATCGCCGACGTCGTGTTACTTGTGATCGCTGCACTTGCTCGACATGTAAGATGCACGCGTGTGTCGTCCTTCCCCGCTGCTATCAACTGTATGCTGTTTTTAGAAAGAAGTACAAATACCATAAATAATTCATGTTTACGACTGACGGTCTCAATATGGTGCCTGAAAATGATACAAGTTTCTGAAAGGTTTTTTTTCTATCTGTTTTTCTATAACTCCTGGTTATCTCTCTTATTTGGACAGTGGAGTCCCTCTTTCGATCACTTTGGCTATACATGGCCTTTTCAAGTCCCACGGGGGTAATCACAACATTTCCCAGTGATGCTTGCTTGGCTAAGCACTTTTAATACACAAATCAATTTTGCATTACCCCCTTCTGTCTGTGAGTGCTCATAGTGTGAGAGCCATGAAAAATTGATGGGCCTTAGCATGCAGATTGCAACCCCCAGTGAATCTTAAATCTGGCCTGGCCTTATTTTTAACAGGACAATGTCAAAGGGGTGGGGTGTCTTTCTTTCTTTTTCTTTTCTTTTTTTAAACTTGGGTTGAAAAGAAAGACAGCTGCTCCAGCGGAGAAACTATGTTAAAGAGGCACATAATGAAAAAGTACGATGTGTGAGGAAAAACAAAGTGGAAAAAAAAGTTTTCAGAACCCCAGATCACACACACACACACACACACACACACACAGACCCAGAAAACATAAACAAGTATTCTTCCCGTATTAAACTTCAATACGATGAGCAATATCTTAAAGAGCATTTGTTTTTGCCACAGCAATTATCGTGTCTCATTTGGCGAGCCGCTCCGTATTTGACCAGCTGATGACTTGACTGCTGAAAGAAATTATAGCGCACATAATTAGCTTTCACTATGAAATGAAGCTATCATGGGAGAGAATGAGGAAATTTCACACTTTGGAAATTACATTTTGCAAGGTGCTGCGTCGATGTCCTTGAGTATAGGCACATTAAAAGCCTCTCTCTCTCTCGCTCTCTCTCTCTCGCTCTCTCTCTCTCGCTCGGTCCCGTCTTTGACATGTACAGACGGAAATCTGCAGCGAACAGCAAAGAGTCGTCTTGAGGATCTAACCGCCACAATTGTGAATGTAATGATTTCGTTCAGTGCTACAACAGAGGAGATCTCCTCATTTAGTCATTGCTATGTAAAGATGCAGCATTGGTAATCCAGAGTCGTTCTTTTTCAAGCATGACTTTGACATTTTACGATGTGAAATTTCACTCAGCATTGAATAAACATTAAAATCACTTAACATTGTTTATCCATAGCTGTGTTCAGGTATGTGAACTTTCAAAAAATACAATTTTTTTTTATATAAACAAGCTAAAGTTATGTTTAGAACTTGTAAAGTAAGAAATTTGTCTATGTTTGAGGCCTAACGTTGCGTTTTCTCTCACAAAAAACATTTGAAAGGGCATTAATAAATTCCATCTTTGCATTGTTTACATCCACGTTTGCTGTCTCGCAGTCTTAAATACTCGAATGTGTGCGTTGCTCAGTAACTGCAGATAAAGGTTATAATATGTGGAGCAGAAATGCACGGTGCAGTACACAAATGTCTCTTCACAATGTAAATGTCAGACATGCCCATACGAGGAAGTTGCATATGTACAGAAAATGTAGAATAAGTAAGAAAACTGTAAATTGAATATAGTTTCCTCCGGCTTAGCTCGCATGGAGCTGAGCAGTGTGCTGTTTGCACAGGGTGCTATGAACAAGTGTAGCATGCAAACATGCCGACTTTGCATACACTACTGTTCAGACCGACGTTCGACCTTTAGCATACCAGGAGACGTGTGCACAGATCTGAAACTGGTCTACCTGACTCCAAAAGAACAGGACGCTGTGTCCGACAGTCTCTCTGTGGAGAAAGGGGCTTTGTTGCCATGACAATAGTAATGTTGCTTCAATGGCAGAGATGTTAAAGATGGGAGGGTGTGTTGCATTTTCATATGCAGGTGCTATGCACAGAGGAGAAGTGATACAGATAATGGAATCAATTTCCTGTGATTTCTGAAGCAGAGAGCTTGCTGAGACAATAATAAAGGAATTAAATGAGCTAGCGCTAAACATAACCCACCGGTTACCGACGGCTATTTGACTTCAGATTGCTACTTAGCCGGTAGAATTTGGGGGGGGGGGGAAAGAAGGCAGACTTCTGCTTTCATTTTTTGCTGTGATTCCTTATAAACTCACTCTTACATCATGAGCAGAATGCACAGGGGGCTTCTGCATCTTTTCGGGCCACATTTGACAGAATTGTAGAGGCAGGCTTTTTACCCTCAAGACAACAAGCTAAAGCACCTTGTGCTAAAATACAGATCTGTAATTGACTCGGTGATAATGTTCCCTATTTAACGCATGGCAGACTCGCAGGTCGTGTTATTGGTCGTACAGTGGCAAGTAATCTGATCACTTTGCTGCTGTATTTGGCTATCTGGAACTTTGTTGCAGGTCAATGACAACGATTTTCTTACCGTCTTGCCGGATCAATACTAACGTGCTTATCTTGTACTTTTGACCTGCCCCGGCCTTGTGAGCAGCGATGTCCCCGCATAAAATACCACACATCTGTCCGGATTAAATTTCTCTCAAGGCTCAGTTGTGCGCACTTATTATTGAACCTGGTTTCAGCTCAAAGCAAAGAAGTATAGACACTGCAAAATGCTACTCAGAATGTGTGCGACTGTGTCTGTTGAGATGTACCTTCATGGATTTGCCTTCATGCAGTATTTGTGCTTCACTGCACACCGGCATCCACTTGTGCCAGGATCTGTCTCCGCACGTCAGACTGCATACTTTGTTGTTGCAGAGAGTTGTCCCTGTTGTGTCTTCTCTGAATGTTCCTCTCTGTGAGCATTAGCAGAGAGACAGACAGGGTGGTAGCCTTTAGTGTGACAGCACTAATCTAAACCCTTTTTCATGAACTTCTACATCTTTTTCTGTTTGGCCTTTTTTTTTTTTGCAACCTTTCCAGTAATTTCATTAGCTGTCTTCCATCTTCTTTATCAAGCTAATATACCGCGGCTGTAGTCTGTTTCCTTGTCTCCTACACTGCAATTATCTTTGTGCTATCTGGAAATAGCAGAGTGAAAACTATCTGCCTCCTCCTCCTCCTGCCAGACCTAAATCCTGCAAAGACCAATTCGGGTGCTGCAATAAATTTAGCTCGCCATTATGAAACACCGACTCAGTTGGCTGCAAGGTAGGCTCGGTCTCCCATCGCTGGACGGTCCCATTGATTGGACGATCCTCTGAACATAATTTCAGACGTGTTGAAAGGGACATTAGCTGCCCGCGCAAGCTGTTCCGGGGAATATTGGTCCTCTTCATCAAGTCAAAGTGGCTGGGCCGCCAAGAAAATCCTCTCTCAGTCTGCTCAGTGAGCTGCATTACAGCAACTTATTCTACGGCGGTTGTTGTGTTTACTGCATACCCACACATGTCGCTTCAAGGTGTGATTAGTGTAGCAATTAACAAAACCGAAGCTAGACGGCACGGTTGGAAGTGAAACGTTTTCTTCACCGTTATTTCTTTCTGTTTTCGAGCATGAAAATTTCAATATTTAAAAAACGATTCTGGTGAATTGGAGAGGTTTTAAAGCTTTTGTGCTTTGAAAATAGAATTTTTGTGCCATGTCTGTACAATAAGGTACACAATCCTGGGTAGTTACCAAGAGAACAGTGTTTAGCACATCGGACTAGCTGCTGATTAATATGTTTATTTGTTTGGAACCTGTAAGCAGTTACTTACTTTCTTATAAATGCCTTAAACGAAGAGTTGACAATCATAATTGTTGCCAACAAAATCATATAATCGACTATTATTATTGACAAATTTCCTCTAAAGTAGTTACTGAATAATTCTGAATCCAGGACTAGCTGGGCAGTTCATTTAGCTTTATTTCTTCAGGAACTGTCATTAAGACCAATAACAGACACCTGAGAACAAAGGATGGTGAATTAAAGATATCAATAGGTCTGTCACATATTTCTTTTGCATGTTTATCCATGAGCTTAGGGATGCATTACCCTGTAAAAACTCCGCAGTTACTTTAGTTCTTTCCTTGTAAGTAATGGTGAGGTCATCAGGAAGTAATGAAGCAGGGCTTTGGAAAAGGGGGATATTAAAATAGTAACTGATATGTAGGAAAAGTAGTGATTAATTAGTGGTTATGGGCTATTAAGCAGCGGATTCGCAATTAATTAAAGAAAATTCATCAAGAAAGTGTTCAGTATGAATTACATATGTAGGAACTAATCCCTTTGGTTCATTCATGTAGCATCTAGCAGCATGTTCTCAAGTAACATATTATTATTGTTAATGTTAGTTCCTGATTTGTTCCTGTTTACTGGTAACTACTTCTAGATTTTGTGTATCTTATTATAAAGGCTTACTGGTTGGGATGTAATGCTTCCTATGAAACCATTCTAAAAACATTCAGAGGAACATTTTCCATGAAGTCAGTCAATAGGATAATGTTGCTCCTCGTGTGTGTGTGTGTGTGTGTGTGTGTTATACATGTGCTCTATTTCTATGAGCATGTGTGTCTGTCTGTTATCGAGACAGGGGAAGGGAAAAATGGTGAAGGAGAATGGGCGAGATGTGAGTGTCCCATCTATGAAAGCGCCATTAAATTGTCAGTTATGATGGATGTTCCGCCTTTTCTGCATTAACTGGTACATTAGAAGTCATTAATTCTTCAGGATGTGCACTGGAGATCAGAGCCTCCCAGGGGGTCTCGCCGCCTTGATAAAGCAGGGAGGGAGGGAGAGAGAGAGGGAGAGGGAGATATAAAAGAGGGTGGAGTGCACTAGCTGAAAGAAGAGAGCTGGAGAGAGATCCTTGCAGTGTGATGACCGTTTTTGATTGTGATGCCTGCTCGTTTTCATCCCAGTGGCCTTGAGCAGAGAGACTAAAGCGAGGGCGACTCTTTAACAGCCCGTAATGGACATCTCAGTAGACGCCTTTTGTTCCGTCCAGAAGAGCCAGAAAACACAATTAGCACTTTTTTAAAAACAGAAACAGATACGTCGCATGCCGCCTCCTACGGCTCTCAAGCATGCTTTTAAGATCACATAGTACTCATGTCCTCTGTGCTGTGTTCGTCGCACCTGGAAAAGTGCACGTGAAACCTGGAAAGATAATAAACAGCACGTTTTATTTTTTTCATCTCATGAATTAATCCTCAATTACACGGCGGGGATGTTTTCCATTATGTTTTCAGAAAACAGCTTAATTAGTTAACTTAGTTTTTCATGAGCATGAGATGTGGATATAGTGGGATCAGTGGAGTCACGTCCCTCCTCGCATCCTTTTATAAATTGTCAAACCAGAAAACAACTTTTCACTGCCAATTAAACAACAATTACTGGACATGGCGCACTGGGATGGGTGACTAGGAATTGTTCACAACATTGCTAATGCGTCTCTCTCCTTCTCCCACACACACACAGGCCACTGTGGTTTTCACAGCAGAACCTTGAAAGTAGACGAGCACTGAGCTTGAACTTCATTAAAAGAAATAAGAAGGAGCAAACTAATAGGGGTTGAGCATTTCTCTTGCCCGCCACTGAAAACTAAATAACGCCCTGATGATTTGAAAGTGGTCTTTGGCTCCTTGTGATTTCATCGTTGTGACCTGCTTTGTACAAGAGCGACCCCGACCATCTGCTGTGTTTAAATGCTGTAAACATGTTGAATTTGGGGGGGGGGGTCAAGAGAGACAAATGGGGGAAGTAAGCAGCCATCAGTGTCCCACAATCCCCCAGTGTTGTTCCAGTCGACCACAGTCACCGCCAGGTATTTATCATACCGTAACAGCAGGTCAGAGGCAAGTCGCACAACTATTGTTACTGCCCTCCGTATTTGCTGTTACACTTTCCTGGCTCAGGCCACAGCAGTTTTTTTTAATTTTTTTTATTAATACCCCCTCAAATACGAGTGAAAGTCCATGAAAGTTATTGGTTTTCAGCTTGCTCACCTACATCAGGCTGCTGTCTGTGGGTGTCTCCGATGTCCTTGTAAACAGTTCAGTCATTTAGCCATGTGGCTTATGAATCGGCATAACTACAAAATAACATCATCTGCCAAAATACAGAATTTCATTCTAGCCCATAAGTGGGCAAAAAGGTTGAATCTCCATTTCCACAGTACAAAAAGCTAACTCCAATGTTCCTGCTGTTAACATTAACACCTCATTTAACCAAAGGTTATCTATGAAAACAGTGGTAATCCAGTGTGTTCTACAAAACTCCAGCTCTCGTGTTTACCCCTCTCGGACTGGATGATTCACATCCTTATAATGAACTACGACTGAATGAATCTTCTACTTTTGTTTTATCTACAATTGTATTGGTTTGGGTCCACTTGTTGTCCAACTGTTCCTTTTATTAAATGTTATCATTTGAATTTCGGCAGCCTCGGCCATGATTGTTAAAAATCGAAGTCGGACTGTGTATCGGATCGATAAATTGACGCCAAATGCGAAAAAGCAGTAGCTACATGGAGACCCACGGCGATTCAATCCAAGTTCGATCTTCATCGGCTGATCACATGGAAAGCTTTTTCACGCTGAAATCCATTTTTCCATCCCCAAATAAATTGTAGTCAAACTCCTAAATCCCGTAGCTCAACTCCTTTCTCATTCGCCGTGGAAGTCCCCAATTTATAAACAGTGCGAGGCTTCAGTTCAGACAACTGTTTTCAGTCACCATTGCTCGTTTTCACCAGTGATAACAGCCTCACTGGGTCACACCTTTACTTTTGCTCTCATCAGCAGAAAAGCCATATGGTCCAGAGCTGAATTTTCCCACCAATTAAAATGTGTCAGAAATATTTCATATCTATTACGCAGAATGAAGTTATCCCTGTGAAACTAGATCTTTTCCCCCCCCACCCCTCTCTTCACCTTATTTAATCCGTCCTCTGCAATGTAGTAGCAGCATGTAAAAGGAAAGGAAAGCCCTCCCAGTGATTGTGTGTATGTGTTGTTTTCCCTCTCTGGTTCTTGTCTGATGATGATCGTGGCTCACCCCGGGGGCGTTAAGCGTGCCTAACCTTCACTCCATTACTACACTTCAATGCAGCCCACACATTTCGAGCACAGAGTTGAATGGAAAGGGGCCCCTCTAAACATTAAACCCTCCACTGAGCTGGCTGACCTGTGGCAGATTTCTCTCATCTCCCAGGACCCTCCTGGAATACACACTGGGCCTGATTAATTACTCTTAAAAACAAGTGGGATGTGGGTGGTTTGTAATTGGCAAGTGTCAGCATCCAGTGAAAGATCACTCGTCTTGAAGGCACGTGTGTCTGCGCCTCCCATTCATGCTTTCTCTCCTCAGCCGGCTGATTTCTATGCCGCTGCGCATCCCCACTGTTTTATTCCGCACGTTCTGAATTTATTTAAAACCACGAGTTTTCGTAATGACGGAAACAAAAAAAAAAAAAAGAATCTGGATATTCAGGTTGTTAATCTGCAGAAAAAAAAGAAGCTTTTTTTTTTGCATAAGCATAAAAAAAAGGCTGTTTAAATTGCAAATACAAAACAAATTCATGTAATACACAGAAAGAAGGGGAAAATGAAACGCACAGGCAGTTGTTTGAACTTGTTGCTGCAAATTGGCCATTCAGCGTGCCCAAGCAACTTGGAAAACTATCTCAACGTTGAGCCATGGCGTGATCTCAAAGCGAGTGGGTGGATTGCCATATATTACAAGTGGCATATCCACTGACATGAGGCAGCCAGAATACAGCCGCTCTGTTTCCAATTAGAATCCAGCACGAACCACGTAGCCAGTAATTACATTGAACCATGTTCGGGGAAACTGGACAAAACGACTGCTAATTATTTTGTGCATCCACCTCGAGATGTTTTATTTTGAGATGGAATTCCTGCTTAGCAATTCAACAACATGGCTCCTCTGGGAGCTTCTCTGTTTGCCGTATGGATGAGTGGAAGTTGTTGTACTTGGTACGATAAGGACTTGCATAGATGTGCCCTGAAACTTTCTGCCTTGAGAATGTGGGACAACCATCCGTGGAAAATGTGAAATAGGTTTCCCCCTCCGCACGAGGAGGCAGGACAAGAAGGGGGGTGCTGTTTAAGTCTGTGTTCATTGGTTCATCATTCTCAATAAAGCCGTGCGTCCGATACCCTTTTCAGGGGGATGTGTAATTACAGCTCATTCAGGCTGATTATGCAGGGGCACAAGATGGCAGGCAAATAATAAAGGAGGTTTCACTTCAGCTGTCACGTGTGATCTTGCTGAAAGATGAGGGAAAACACAAAACGAGGGAGGACTGGGTTTCAAAAGATCTATATGAGACACGCCAAGTACTTCAAGAGCGACCTTAAACTTTTAAAGGGAAAGATATTGGAAATGGAATTACGAACTGTCACGAGCGAAAAGCAGTAAGTCATTTCATTTCTCCCCCCCCCCCCCCCCCCCCCGTGGCCATTCGTGGCCTTTGCAGTGACTCTAATATTAGAAAATATTACTGCAAGAATTATTTTCTGACATTCAAATGTTATTGCCTCCACCAGGATGTGTGTGTGTTGCTGCTCCCTTGTTCATTTGGATGGTTGACAATTATGACAGAAACAGAGAGACGTCGTTGGGGGTTCTGTTGTTGTTTTTAAGCTCGTAACCCCACAACGTCCTACTGGCCTAACTCTGCAGCTTCTTGGACAGACCATAAATGTATCAATAATTGAGTGTCTTACTAAAAAGGGTGGGGTGTGGGGGGCACTCAAATTGTTATGGGTTGTCATTACCCCCCCCCCCCCCCCCCAACCCTCTCTCTCTCACACCAGCACCACAAATCCCTTTTTCCCCCTCAGCGGTGTCTTTCTTCCTCTCCAGCAGGAAGCGCCGTGATATGGAGACGTCTCTCAGGAGCTCAGTAATCCCACTATACCCCAGTCAGTGTCGTCAGCTTCACAGGAGCTCTTACAAAGTGTCACCACTGAAAAGCCACAAGGAAGCAACCAAAAACAAAGTTGACTTTGGAATATTTTGATAAGATGTTTAGGATCAATGGTTCTTTGCAGAGTTTGATTTGTCATCAATACGTACTGGGAAATGCATTAACCTTCAGAGTGCTGCAGGAGTTTCTCCTAAAACACAGCAATTAGTCAGCGTTTTTGCACCTCCGGTGATTACCTCGTCTCAAAGTGAAAGTCAAAACAGTTTTTTTTTAATTAGGTTTTTGGTTAGATGTCTAAAATTCGGTCTGTGGTAAACACAAACGTAATCGATTTTAACGTTTTGTCAGTAAATACCCCACTCGTGTGATGTGGACGCCTCCTGTGAATTAAGAGTGGTTTATTGAACCTCATGTGTCAAAAAAAACAAACTTATTATTATAAATTATGACTAAAATGGTTGAATTCACATTATAGTCCGATTTTGTATCGATGTATCATACGAGCAAAAGGTAAAGTAGTTTGAAAACCTGAACAAAAACAAAAATCTGTCATTTTGAAAGTATTTTTTGACTTACAGTAATTAAGGAAAGTCCGAAATGCCGACTCACACATACAGGACACGGGAGCCAGCCACTTTAATCAGAGTGTTCATCGAGCTGAACAAATATGCAAATACTTGAGTGCTGGTACATCAACAAGTCAAGCGTTAGTAATACAATGTTGTGTCTAGACACAGCATTTAGGGCTGTTGTTTTTTCCCTTTATTTTGTTTGGGGGGTTGGTTGGTCAGATGTTCAATAATTAATAGCTGTGTTTTCCATTTTCTCCTTTCTTGTGTGTTCTTGGTGTCAGAGCCTGGCGTAAAAAGTCTTTCTGCTCGTGTGTTATCTTCAGCTTGTATTGCGTCAGGGAACCGTGTGAAAACACCTTGCTGTTAAACACACACGGCCGTGACTCACTCTCATGTTGGTCCACACTGCTGTCATCGTTTGCAAAATGGTAGAAAAAAGGGTTCCACATGGACTCTGAGTTCTCTTTGAGTTTGAGGCGTGCGGCCGGCCGGCCTCGCCCCTCTGACCTCGCTTGACAGGAGGCCATTTTGTTTCTCTCGGATATGCGTCAAGATCTTCTATTTTTTTGCGCTTCGCCGTCTCTCTCCGTGTGTCTACGCTGTGTCACGGTGGTCCTCGCATGTTTGCTGGAGCATGACATTCTGTCGTTACAGACAGCAGGACTCCGGTACAGTACCTGGTGTTTGACGGCCTCTCACACCGTCTCCGCATTTGATGACAGTGCTTCCGTGCCAGCCTCTGTTTATTGGTATTTCCCCACGCATACAGATTGTGCCTGCGCGCCCACCCCACCCTCCCACCTTTTCAAAAACTGTCAAATGTGGAGTTTTGTAAGGTGAGACTTGCACACTCCCACCATCACCGTGGTTGTGCGTGTTTGCGATGGCTCTATACATATTTGGAGGAGGAGGATTCCTGTTTGTTCGTTCTCCTTACAGAGACTTGTTGTTTTCAAACTGCGGGGGCGGTGGCGTCTCTCCGAGCTCACCCTGCAGTTCCAGTTACCTCCAGCAGCAGCCCTGCTAGTGAGTCAGTGGGTCAGGGGGATTCACCCGGCAGCCCGTCATGCCGCAGCATCCAATTACTTGTCTTTCACACGCCCAACCTTCCTCTCATGAAGCTTTGTTTTACCAGCGCCATTCCCTGAAAACATATCTCAGCTACACCAAACCTGTCAGTGGAAGGGCTTTTTAGGAGCCCACTTTGCCCTCCCTCTTCCTCGCTTGTTTCTTGCCTCCTCTTCCTCCTCCTCTGCCTCATTCCCAGAGTCCTCCCTTCTTCCTACGCTGCCTGTGTGTCATCCCTCTGTTCTAATGAGAGGCAGGGATCAGCAAGGCAGACCCCTGGAGTTTGACAGAGCTACCTGTTGTGCCTCCACATTTCTTCCTCCATAGCTTGCTCACTCTCTCTCTTTCTCTCTCTCTCTCTTTTTCTCTTTCTCTCTCTCCCCCTCCCTAAACACCAGAGCTGTCGACTCCTGGCAGTTTGATTCTAAACTGTTCCCCCGTGTCGGGAGTAGCTGCCATGACAGAGAATAAAACAAGTGAAATGTTGAGTTTGTAGTGAACAATGTGAGGATTGACTTCCTCTCTACATGGTGTGTGGAAGGCCAGAATATTCCTTTTCTTTACCCATTCAGTCTGGGAGCGAGCGACTCTTTGTGTTTTGTGGATTCCTGTGAAGGAAGTAGTTCAACATTTTGGGAAATACACTTATTTGCTTTCCTTCCAAGACTAAGTTGAGAAGATTCATGATAATCTCATGTCTCTGAATCAAGTACAGACCTGTAGCCAGGACCAGATTAGCCTAGCATAGCATAAAAACGGAAAGCAGGGGGAAACAGCCAGCTAGCCTGTCCCTGTCCAAAGTTCAGAAATATGCCGACTAACACCTACATCTCCATGGCCTACAAACCTAAGACAAAAGAGAATTTAAAAAATAAAGGGCAGCATTTCCGGTTGCCAGATGTGGTCAGTTAGGAATAAGAACAGTAACAGGTTTTGGTCTTGGTACGTGATGCCACAAAACATGGCAACCTTACTATGACGACAAGGCATCAATGTACGACAATGTACTGTGCATTGCATCCAAGATGTGTTGTCATGGCCAGGCTAGCAGTTTCCAGCTGCCATGTTTTTTTTTAATGCTAAGCTAAGGCTAAACGTCCTGACACCTGCTCTCTGATTAATACAGACTTTTGCATCGCACAGAGCTGTTGTCGGACCATGTTTAGGCTAGCATTAAGACATCCTGTAGCCTGGTGTTGTCCAAAGTTCGATGAAGGGGATGGAAGCCTATCAACAGCTCTAAAGCTCAATGATTAACACGTTGTTTCTCACATGTATCTCATTTATTCTGTACACAAACAAAAACATAACACTGACAATTTGGTGGCATTTATGGCTAAACAGCAGTTTATCTATGTGCAATGTCTATTTCTTTGACACACAGCGTAGTGCAGTTGCCTGGTTTGGCAGCAGTCTGCCTTTACCAAGAACCAAGACCAAAATCTGAGCTCACCTAACTGTGGCATCTGGCAAGCAGCGCTACAGCCGAAGATACTGAGAGGATGAACAGAAGTAGCTTCAACACACGACCCATAACATGTTGTTAATCCTTATACACTTAATGGAACCAACATGGGACTGATAGCAATCTTCTCATCTCACTCCTAAAAAACTGTTTCCCGAAACTGTCCATCTGTTAATTTAAGTGTACAACCGAGCAAAGGCTCTCTGGTTACATTCTTGATAGCAGAATGAAAGAAAAACTATTTATTTTCAAATTAGCTGCAAAAACACACTTTGGTGTCGTGCAAAAAGTTGCCTGTTGGATCGTGCTCGTGTGAAATTCCCGAAATGTCAGCGCGACAGTGAGAAGTCCTAAAGTAGCATGAAATGCAAACAAGCTGTAGGATTCAACTCCCACCTCCCTCTTTCCTCAACACTTATTCACTCACACATCACAGAGACCGAGAAATCATTCTGCAAACTGTGTCACACGCTCACCGTTTTAAGCCACCACAGGTATAGCCACGAGAAAAAAAAAACTTCTCAGCTGAAATGCTATTTAATAGGTTGTTTTTTTGGCTTACCAACAGTTACCGTGGCAACCATATAATGAGTGACAGCAGGGGCTTATGAGCAATTATTTCTGTCTGGATATTTCCAGTATTTCTGTTGATCTACTTCAGGTCAAGTCAGTTTATCTTTCTTACTTGAACTGCGACACATCACCGGCCGAGCTTTAACTAGCGTCAGTGTGCAGTGAAGTCAACACGAGGTTCCTATTTACTGTGAGAATTCAAAATAAGATAGCAGAGGTGTACAAGTTGGTGCCACGGCACAGCAACGTGTTTACCAACTTGCTTTCAGTGGTGCCCTTGGCAACTTTTTCTTCTTTTCATTCTTGTCAGTGATGTCGTCTCAGAGAGTTTTTTTCTTTCAACCTAAAAGCTTCTAATTTGATTCCTAAATACACAAAATAAGAGCTGTGATATTTATTTAGACTCCTTAAATTGATTTGTATTCAAAGTGAAATGCCACTCTGTCCTTTTTATGGTAATTGGCATTTATTTATTCTGTGTTTGCTTCGGTACATTGTTGTGATATACACACAAAAAAAGCAGCAGAAACATGAAACGGAAAAACAGAGGAAAGAGGGAGTGGAGACAGTGAGGAAGAAAAAGACAGACAGTGACTTCTCATGCTCTCACTGTTCAGCTCACACGCCTCTGTCAAATAGGTCAATGCGACAGGCTTGACTGATTTCTCTTCTGTAGTGTTTTTGTTCAGGCTCTCGCTGAGTAGGTGCCACGGCGGATTCACCTGTTTGATAAAGCTTACACAAATGCAGAGTGAACTGCGCGTCTCGTCCTGTCCGCGGCCAACGCGATCCTTCTTCGTGTATCGGAAAAAAAACAACTGAAAACATTCGCTAAATCATCAAGAACTTTAAACACCCGTGATGAAGTTCATCTGAAGTTCATCGGATGCCATGGGGACATATGGTGATCTTTAAGCTTGAGTGCTTTATTTTATTTTTTTAGGGGCAAATAATCTCCATGGGGACCAGCTGAGCCATTGTTATTGAAATCATCTTCCCTCACAATTGTACATTTATGTCGAGCATAATGACTTGTGCCCTCCACTTCACGGGCCCCTCTTCCTGCACACTCGTCTGCTTCAGAAGGACTCATAATAGACCTCATTAGACTTGTATTGAATAAGCTCTGAGCCAGCGTAACTTAGCCTCACTGTGTGTATGTTCCATTAGAGAATTAAAGATTAATTGGCACATTTTTTTTTTTCTCCCCGGTTTAAAGCATTGATTAATTACAGTGAGGAATCACTGGCGGATCCAGAAGATTGATGTTGTGAGATTCGCCCCCTTTTAGATAGCTATTGATTTTGATTTGCTCAAAAAAAAAGAGAAAAAAAGCCTGTCTTTTCTTCCCAGGAGGGGCAGAGGCTGTAAAAAAAAGCTCGAGCAATGTGCCAGCCAGCTCTAAATTACAAACTTGTTCAGCATAGCTTAAAATATGAGCGTTGTGATTTAAGATTTGCTTTAGTGGGCAGCAAGGGATTGTACAAAAAGAGGTTACCAATGGCAACAAAGGATCAGATACTATAGTACATCAAAAAAATCTTTATTCAAATTAGGCATTAGCTCGGCACAGGAAGATTTAATGTAGCCACTGTTACTTTTTTTTCCATATAAAGGGACTCTTGATTTTCAAATCAGACTGTCTGCAACATTTCTATTTCAAGATGCAAGTCTGTCTCCTCTGTAGCTTCAGTTTATGTCGTCTCCTCCTGCCCACGAATGATGCGCGTACAGTAGAAAAGAGGCAAAGACGAAGACAATTGTCCTTTTTTTGTGGTTGTCACATTTTTTTTTTACTGTTCAATCTCGGTCTCAGTCACAACAAATCGGAGCGACTGAAGCATTTCATCTGTTGGAGACAGAGGGTTCTTCATTATTTGTGCGCCACTGGGAGGTAGTCTTCCAAACACGGGATTATGCCCATTGTGATCTGCCTAAGCACACCGTATTAGCCATATTTTCGTGAAATCGCATGAAAGCCACTTTGAAACGCGGGATGCTTCTGATATGCCTGTGTCAAGGGAACATGCACTGTATCTGTGAGCGCGTGGTCTCAGATTCAATTATGGTTCCATATTAAATGAGATATCTTGGCTGTAAGAATCCCAGATTGTAGCGCTTTGAAATGGAAAAGGGAGTAAAGCACGAGACCTATGTGTGATCTGCCAAAAAGACTTGCTTCAAACGGATTTGTGACGCCAGTCGCTGTAGACTATTCATCCTTTTTTCACTGCAAGCGCAGGTATATTTAACTTTGCATGACAATGGAGGATAGATATGAGGGGAACATACATGGGACTGTGTCGATGGAAAATTGCAAATACACAGCTGCTCCGGGTGTAAAATCAGAGCATAAGCTTGTATTTGGAGGCCTTGGCACTGGGCTCAACAGGACTGGGTGGGTGGTTCAGACTTTCATAAATATCTTCCTTCTTGTCTGCCCTCCTTTCATTCCCTCCCTTTTCCTTATTTCAGTGCTTGAAAATAATTGTTCACTGACACAACTCCTCCACCGAAAATACTCTTTTCTTTCCAGGTTCTGACTTATCTCTAAGTTTCAAGCGGGTGTCTGCCAGGCCCACCATCCCGAACCTGTTGAACTCAATCAATGGAGCTAAGATGGACCATTGGTTGCGGGTCACGTAAGCTATGCTGGGGGAATGTTTGTCTCTGTGATTGAACTGTCCCCTGGGTCTACGTTAATTGAGCTTCCTGTAATCACACGCAGGCCCGTATGATCAGAGCCTGCAGCCCTGGAATAGGTGCTTGAGATTATCCTCTTCTTGGATGTTCCATTTTGAGACTGTAATCGAAATGGATTTTTTTGTCTTCTTCTTTCACATTCTGACAGACATCTCAGGATCTCTGACCCACAAAGCTCTTCACAATGACGGATCCCTGAAACTTTTTGATACGTCTTCAGTAGAGCTGCTTCCCTGGCATTTATGTAAGCTAGCCACATGGCTCGAGACATGGCAATGTGGGTCGGTAAGTCCATCGCTTTGGTCTTGACTGAGCCATCTCTGCCAATATTACTGTAAGATGGATACATTGCATTTTGTACAGGCGTTCGTGGTCGCCAGAGGATACATTTTAACAGTGTTGATGATTCGTCACCGGCTCAAAAATTTGGTTGGCAACCAATATACGCGTGTCAACTGTGCATGGTGCGTTTTGTGCTAATAAGTAAATGTTAGCATGCTCCCAGGGTAACTTTCTCTTGAAAACAAATCAAACAAAAAGGTACATTTATACAGAAAATCCAATAATGTGTCAAGTGGAGCTGATCTGAGAGAAGATAGATGGTGAGGAAAGCTTGTGTTGTGTCTTTCTCTCAGATCAACATCTATTGCAACTGCTCTCTTTACTTGATTCTCTGTATTTACAGTGAAAGAAGGGATGTAAACATATAGGCTGTTTTCTTCAAGGCCTCGGACCAAAGCAGTTCTAAACGAGTGAGCAAATCCTCTTTGTCCTCTGTGGAGGCATTTCCAATCACATCACAATACATCACTTTGCTGTAATCAACGACCTACATGCTCAATTCATCTTCTCAGTAAAGCCGGGCGGTCTAATTTGTACAAATATTTCTTTGGGTGAAAGCAATTAACTGTAGTGATGCGCTAATGTGACACCACAGAGCTGAATCATACCTCAGACGGTGAACCGAAATAGGATCCAACGTGTTTCTCTTTAGTTAAATTCATCAGGGCGGAGAAGCCATTATCTCAGCAAACTGCCATGGCTGAATAATTAATCATCCCATCACCTGTTTGTTTGACTGTATAACATTCATCCCTCACTCTTCGCCTCCTAATGAAATCCCTTCTTTTTTTTTTTTTTTGAGAAAAATAGTTGGCTCATGTTTAGTCCGGCGAAGGCCTGGCTGACTTTTGATTTGGCTAATGAATAATAAATTAGAGTTGTGTGGCACTTTTGAAATAAAAGGTCAGCAACACCTTGAGATCTAACGAGGCGTTTTGGATTTCAAAATAATTCTTTGTCGAAGACGAATAAGTTTGTGAGTTTTGCATTTCTTTGCCACTCCAGTGGGATCAGTCTTCACCCGTTTCACAGAACAGAACGTGAATAAGAAAACAATGTGACAATTGAGAGTTGCTCGTATTGATGAAGCTACAGAAAATAATCACCTGAATCTGTCGCTCCTATCGGCTTTACGGAGCTTTATAGTAAGTTTCCACTCATTGTTTAGCTGCCGCCAAACACCTTTACTGTTTTTGTTCACTCTCTATACTCAAAAAAACACCGTTAGCCACTAGCTGGTGAATATGACTCCAAATGAATGAATGATGATGATGATAATAGTGTGAAGAGGTCACAGTCTTGATGTTTTGTCAAGCACAGAGTCTATGTATTGCGTTGCAGAGATATCTACTCATGAGCTAACTAGCTAGCCACTTCGAAGGGGAAGGCTTCACAATGTGAAGGCACAGGGTCCATGTACATTTTTGATTAAATGACAAACCACTTCAGCTCTAATTTCATACACTTCTTAATATTTTACAAGCTTAATATATATTTTGTATATAAGATATTAATTTGTAAAGTAGCATAAAGTAAATGTTACGGTACAATATCTCCCTTTAAAATGTCGTGCAGTAAAAAAAGGGCCTTAAATTTGTACTTGACTACGGTACTTGAAATCTTGTTAACTTTGCACAACTGGGTCCTTTCAGAATGTTGTTGATGCATTCATGGCTTTTATGTTAGAAACACAAAAGGCTATTTTTTTTTTTTTTTTGGAAAGCTGACATTTTGGAGCTACAGTTGAAGGCTTTCACATGACAATGACCAAACACCACAACAATAGCATGCGAAGGTGGAAATAGGTCTTGGCTGACAATAACCAAATCCAATCATGCATGTGCCTGCACTGCAACAGGGCTTTCATGTTTTTAAGCTCCAATAAAATGAAAGCGAAACACCCTCTGAGTGCTGATGTGTCGCTGATTTTCCCGGATTGATTTTCACACAGTAATTGATTAGTTGGGGAAGTGACATGAGGGCGGCCTGTGGAGTATGTGGCAGGTAAACATGAGTTTTAAAAGCACAGATTGAAAAATGCACACGTGTTTTGTTGGCCCCGGTGGGCAGCAATACATACCCTTTATAAAGAATTGTTTTCTGAGCTGAAATATAGTCGTTACTTTGATATAAATTAGCTCACTTTGCACTGGTCACAGTTCGACCCCAAGTGAACACGCTATGATGCTCTTGAAGAAGCAACACTAGCCTGTGTCATCAATTAAGACACAATGTGCTGAAGCGTCACTGCTCTAATGAGTATGTACTGCAGAAAACTGGATACTGGCGACACGGAGAAGGAACTGCGGCTGATCAAAGAGCTTATTTTCTCAAAAGTCAGTGCATTTCTTGTGTAAAGACTTGTGCCAGAGGCTGAAGGCAGATACAATTGGCTTTCAATCAAACACGAGCCCAGAAACTCCCCCCTTCTTCTCAGACATTTGGGTTTAAAAGGGAGCCAAAGATCAAATTCCACTTAAGAAACAAAGTGTGAGCAGTCTAGAGCGGGCTGTTTAATGATGCCCTTTGTCTGTTTTCTGGGAACTTCACTTTCTAATCTCCTGGACTCTGTGAAGGCCTGCCAGGGAGTGGTGCCACATAAACCCTCTTGATTCCTTATTTTATCTGTGGACAACCAAATCGATCATCGTCTCCCCTGCACCTGCTCCCCTTCTTCCCTCCCCCTGCACCCCCAAAAGAGATAGGCCCACGCTGTCCATCCCGCTCTCCAATCACACTATTCAGGAATAGGCTATTTCAGGGGGAGAATGAAGAACTGGGTGGTCAAGCGCTCCTCATTCTCTTCCAGAGACAAGTGTTGGTAAAAATAAATAAATAAATAAAGGCATTGAAATTTCCCAGGATCTTGACACATCTAATTGAGATTTCATGCCCTATTTTCTCAGAGATCCGAAACCTCGCTCTGTTCTACCGCAAGCAGTATTTCCCCAAGGAACGAGATGAAAGAAAATGTTTTCAGGTTTTATTTGGTTTCTGTTGTTTAAAGGGCTTCTTTTTTTTAATCACGTAGGAGCAGCTTTTCAATAAAAGTCCCATTTTAGTTCGGTAGACAAAGTGACTGCTGTTGATTTGGTTTTGTCTAAGTCGGAGGTAAAGGAAAAAAATACATTCCAATAAACTTTTAGTTTCTTTCATCAAAATGATTCATTTGACTGCATGCGTAGATTTGTCATGATTGTCGCAAAGAAATAGCAAAAAGGAAATACTATGTCTCTGTGGCCTGCGAAGAATACTTGAATTGGTTAAATATCATAAAAACCAAACAATATATAGTTGCAAAACACCCAGTGCACCCTACTTTTGGCATACATTTTGACATAGGGCAATGTAAAACCATCAAATAAAAATAATTCATTTTAAATAAAGCCCATTTGTATTGTATCCCATATTAATTTGTCTGGCTGTATCATCTGCTGCCACGTCACATGTAATTGTTGTCTCTATGGTCCCTGTGCTCCTGCAATGACATCACCCAGTCTTCCATTACATAGCCCTTAACAGTCACAGTGGGAGCTGGAGCTTCCCAGCAGGAACCCATATTGGATGGTCTACAATCAATGACATCATGCACAAGCATCAACCTCTAATTCCATTGGGAAATGTACAAAAAGGGGGTAGTGATCTCAGCCCCCCTAAGGCCTTTTCTTCTGGCAGCAGGTGAAATGACAGCAAGACATTAGCATCACAAGAGCGAAGACAAGAGGTCGCGTTCTTCTGGGTTTGAGTTCTTTCTCTTTGTTCTTTTTTTATGCTTTGCACCTTCAATGCTGACATAAAAAAAAGTGTTTTATGTGCAGTAAGTTACTTTGAATGAAACACTTTTGTATCCAAGAAGGGCCTACGATTGATATGCAATACTGTAAGATTGTATCAAAGAAAGAGAGCATGTTAAAACATGAACTAGAACCCAGAGCTCAATGCTACCAGAATCTTGTAAAATGCGAGTGTTTATGATGAGCGTGCTTCTATCAAGGGACAGAATATGTACTTTGATGGTCCAGGGCAGCTGGTTTGAGACTGGACCGAGGTGGTTTAGGGTGTGACTGTTGTGTTAGTACATTGTTCTTTACCTGAAGGTACTTTAAGTAGTGTTTTCCATCCAGACTGACACTAATGTTCCCTGTTTGGTGTTGTTTAGCAGTTTAAAATGTGTTTTTACTGGTTAAGGAGTTGTTGCACATAATGATTTAGAAAGTATTTTAAATGAAATGTAAAAGTTTTTTTTATTTTTTATTTTTTTTACTGTATCCTGATATAAGGGGTTGTGTTTTTGGCATAATTTATACAGTCATGTTTTATACGTATTACATTTCATAACAGAATTGTTGTTCTATAGTTTTATATTATATACTTACCTTCTATTGGTCTTGTTCGGTGCATCGCTTATGGTAGGCTTTTCTAAATAAAGGTTCCAATGATGTAGTTCACTAATTCACATGAAATTCTCAGTTTTTCATTTAACTAACTCTCATGAAGGGATTCATACGAAGTGATTCAAGCCGTTAGAAACAAGTTAGGTTTACACACAAGTGTCTGCTTCAGAATTGCCAACAGATATGTAGCGGAGTTTAAACCTCATTTGGGTACTTAATAAACTCAGATATTTCATTCCAATGACTTCACAAATTTGGTTAGATGGGTTCATAGTGTGTTAAACGAAATGTGCTCAAGCCAGGTGTGCAACATGGGAGTAATTTCAAAGGGTTGCGTGACCCTTTTCTTTTTAATTTAAATGAAATGGAGACGTAAAAACATATGCTCAGAAATAATTGAGCAAAGCTGTAGTGTTTCCCCGAAGAGAGCGCCTGCCTGTACACTTCTGTCTGATCAATCCTTGGGCTAGAAGATGAAAAGGCTTTCAAAGAGACATTTTACTGCAGTTTTGCTTATTACCCTCTTTTACAGCCGCCTTTCAGGAAGCTCCTATCGACATATTTTGTCCAGTCCCGGCAGGGAGCATTAATAATCACCTCCACGCAACACTGAGACCATTGTCACACAAGGGGCCCGAGCACGGGGAGCGTTAATGTCTCAAAGGAACCACTATTGACGTCTTAGTCCCTTTGCTAGAATCCATTGGAGAGCCGTTCTGGCCTGTGTCTGATAAAATGCTGGCCTGTCAACCTCACAGGTTGCCTGTAAGTGTGCAGGGATTGGCTCTAACCCTTGACATGTAATAGCAGGAGGTGGGACCCACTGGATCAGTTCGACAAGTTATCAATGAGCAGAGAGAAGATGGAGGTGGGAATATTTTATGAGCTGTACCAGGCCAGTTCCTTGGTACTGGGGGGCGCAGTTTTTTTTTTTTTCTCGCTTCATCAGTGTGGTCATCTGCAAAATAAAGCTTACATTTGCATTTTTAACACCATAACATACAGTAGGACATGAGTAGGGGGGCGGGGGTTGTAGTCATTAATTTTCATTCACGTTGCTATAGGCTGCCATTTGAATTAATTACATGCATTTTTCTTTTAATTAAGTGTGCAGTGGTGGATAAATGTTATGATCTTTTAAATAAGTAAAACAGTACCACATTTTTTAAATACTCCACTATTTGGATAAATGTAGTTTCCACAACTGAACGTGACTTTTTGTTCTTCTTATTCCACCCCTTGTGTACCAGATTAGCTACAGACCGCGTACGTATTTGTGGATATTTTGTGATTTACTGCTAATGTGTCAATCAGGCAGAAAAACTGTGAGGAGTCGGCACCTAGTCACTGTCGTGCAGTCAAATGAATGCTCCCGATCCCTATTGTCCGGATGGTTTGAGACCATGGCACTCCAAATTACAGAGATGTATTATGTGAACGACCCCGGCATTGATCTACATTCCCTCCAAGGGGGTGTATATATTACCCATTTGTTCATATTTGTGGCCCTGAAATATAGATGGCTATATGATCCGCAGTCAGGTTTGGATGCTCGGGCTTTCTCTCCATTAGAGCTATATTGCTTTACAGTCAAGAGTCCCCGATGAACCTTTTAGCCCGTGGCCAGTAAGCACATCCGCGTGACATAATTGTAACTCCCAGAGGAATATTAGGTTCTTGTAACCAAAATCCCCTTGAATTATTGTCCTTCACCTGATTCCATGTCTAAAGATCATTCTGTACTTAATTCTTGCTTTCGAGTACGTTTTAACTTCTTTATACTGCTGTAAGTAATAATATAATTTAGGTTTGCCTTTTTCATTATGTGATGGAGTTTTAATGTGATTCCTTTAAGGCCACACCCCTGGCACAGTCCATCATGGGTGTGGTCAGGAAACTGTTGTCCACACCAGCAAGTGCTATTTGTGAGTAAGAGGACTAAACAGTCTCAGGATAAAAAAATGCATTTTCCCCGACTTCCAGTGATGTGCCTGTTAAAGTCTCTTATTAGCTTTGAATATGTAATTAATGCATACTAGCTCAAAACTGCTGGTTGAAGACTGTATGTAGAGTGGGAGTAGCAATGTGCTAGCAAGCAACTGTCAAATCCACAAGAAAAGGCAGACGAAGAAGGCAGTGAGGAGCATTTAAGCTTCCTGAACCTGCTGAATCCCCTTTTTATTTTTACGTGTGATGCATTCTAATTATTACTTTTCCTGCACTAATGAATCTTTCATTGGACCACTTTGATGGTGCTTATACATGGAACTACAGCTGAGACCAACATGTCCATTCTTCTTTGTCTCCTCGGTGGAATCAAGATGGTTGTTTTCTTACAGCTGCTTGGGTGTGGTGTAGCTGGCCAGGAGCGTGCTGCGAGGGCCCGACAGGGAGATGCTGCTGGACCAAAGCTACAGGAGTCTGGTTAAGATGCTCTAATGCTTGTTGCCTTGGCTGCCGCGCTGGGAAATCTCCCGAGTAGCATAATATTTAATATGCCAGCGTTCGGAGAGTTTTTGGTATTTGTTCAACCCCAAGCCAAAATTGTTGACTGCTAGACTGTGATACTGTGTCTGGGGATTTAGTTTGATGTAAGTCAGACTTTAGGAAGAGGCTCAGCAGTACCTGAAGTGAAAGAGTTGATTTGTCAGTTTGTTCAATTGACCCTTTACTAGGTGTTAATTTGCTGCCTCCAATTCTATTCCTGGAAACAAGTCGCACAGAGTTACTGATTTATCCTGATATATTGAGCCCTCCATGTGTCTGATCTTTCAAATATAATCTTCCTACACAGTAAGTCTTCCTGACATTCTTTTGAGACACACTTTCAGAAATCACCATTAAAGATGGGGGCAATAGGTCCATGTTCTCTTTCATTCTATGAATTCGTATATGCTATCTAAATGCTAATCATCTAATTGATATTTGTGGGCATGAATAACTTCCCCCAAAAACCAGAAACTAGAGCAGCAGGAATTAAACATATGCTGTCATCAAGATGTAAATCCTGGAAAAAACCTTTTAGAAGACTGATTTTGATTTTTTTTTTAACCTTAAAATGTTTGTTTTGTCATGCAAATTTAAAATAGTCTCAGCCAGAAACTGCCGCCTAAATCAAACTTAACAGTGGCGCTGTACTTCAACATAACATCGCAGACTGGAACAGGAAACTCTCTTAATATCCTTATAGATCACACATGTTAATAGTGCACTACTTTGTTTTCATTTCCTTTACTCCCTACAGGAGCATGAGGGACATCATTCACGCTGTGACTTCAGAATGCTCACACCAGTTTATAATTGAAAATATCTTAACATAGAATAATTTGCATTTTATATATAAAGTTATTAATGCATTGTTGAATTTACCCTGTTACGGTTTTCTGCAGTGAGCCTATGAGCTTCTAGCCTTTTGCTACTGTTCAGGCTTATTTGTTTGACAGCATCGATCTTCCTTTTCACTTGTACAGCCTAACTGTTGCTCCACCCTCTGAAAGTCGACAAAAGATGTTGGTGGGATAAGCCTGCTTCGTGTGCTACTCACACATGCTGTGATGTTACTAGAGTAAGGCCTAAGGCAAGTGTTTTCTATTGTTTAAAATGTGCCAGGGGAGCCCAAAATGAACGCCCACCTTTGTCTCTAGCCTATAGGTCGGGTATTGAGGGCTGCCCATTGACTGGAAGCTTCTGAGGCGGGCACGTGGAAGCATGCAGTTACTGTACTGGAGACCTGCGCTGTCCGTGGTGCTGAAAGCTGCTGCGGAGGATTTGCCTGCAGCACCGATGCAAACGGTGTTGCAAAACCAGGCGCCGATTTTCAGATACCTGGTCCTGACAAATGATGATGTGAGAGCGCCGAAATGGCGCAGACAGTGTGTGTGTGTGGGGGGGGGGGGGCCACATGATGGAGCAAAAAACAAAATAAAATCGCGGTTGATGAAGAGCGCATTTGGCCCATTAGGATGATAATTCGGAGCGGTTTTATTGTCTTATGTGAGGGCTTAAGTGGAATAAAACAGTTAAAAAGGAACGCCTCATAGCACGTGAAATCTGCACACATATGAATACATAAGTATAGTTTTTATTTCTTCCTTTTCCTGAATGATAGTGACATTGTGGTGATGTGGTGTGAAACACATTTGTGACAACAAAAAAGGCGGAATAAGCCGCGGTGTTATTCCCGCCTGCTGCACTGTGCGTGTCTCGGCAAGTCGATGTTTGACTTTAAATGCCATATTTAGGAAAAAAAAAAATTTGAGTGACTGGGGCGAGGACGAATGGCATCTTGAGGTTTGGAGAGACGGTTGCGCTCAACGAGCACCGCGTTGGAGCCAATAGCATTAGAGAGCTTCTGTGTGCATAAGCGGTGGATGGAGCTTCACCGGGTATACTTCCGCGTCCAATGCGTGTTCGTGTGTAGGTTGAATGGATGAAACGGAGAGAGCGGAGAGGTATAGGCATGCTGTGATACGGCCCTATATATTTGCCGGCAGGACTATCTTCCTTTTAAAGACAACCTCCTCCTCGCGTTGGATTCCAGTCAGTGATGTCGCGTATTTGTGTGGCGCACCTGTAAAGAGCGAGACAGGCAGAAGCCGGCTTTTTTAATGATTTGATTCCTTTTATTTCTTCTGTTCTTTTTCCTTTTGTTTCATACATTTGCTGAAAGGAAATGATTTTCTGTGTTTTGATTTAATAAATATTTAATTTTCCTCATTTTTATCTTGTTTGTGTTTGCTTTTTATGTTTCCAAGTTTTAACTAAGAGAGCGGAATTCATCATTTTACAAGCTATTGGCCAGGTGTTTCATTCAGAGATTGTTTGCCAAAGGACGTCCATAACTTTCATTTATAGAAACGGTAAGATCTTTTTTACACATTTGCTCATCCAACTGAAACATTTGAATCGCTATTTCATCCTGTATCCATTCTTTGAGGACAGTGTGTAGGGCAGATCATGCATTCACTGCAGTCTCGGGCTGTCTTATTGCATGCAAACGCGACCGGAAAGTAACCGTGGTACATTCATGTTTCCAATGACGGCGGATTTCCAACTCTGAATTGCGGTGCCTTGGCATATCTTACGATAGGATAGGTAGGCTGTCTCTGCACATGTGCTCATTTCAAAAGCGTCCAGGATTTCAGACACGGACGTGTTTATTGCTCGTGTGTAGATATATAGGCCCTGGTAGAGTGCTGAAAACGTGGGGTCCGCATAGTTGTCGGTTATGTTAATGCATGTAAAGTAAAAACGTTATCATGTTGGATATATCGGACTAGCCTACACTGTTTTATATACAGAATTGCAGAATAGTTATCGAAATAATGGCTATATTAAACAATTTGTATTTTTTAAATTTTTCTGAGCTCTTTATCAAAACTTGCATTTTAATAAGGATATTAATGTTAAAAAAAACATGCCTCGGTTATTGCAAGGACGGCTTCTTCGATATAAAGTTAAAATAGCACCGGGCCGAGGTGTAACTCTGAAATGAGTAATGCTATATAGGTGAAGTGAAGCCTGTGTGTTGCGCTACTTGGAGTAGCTGGATGACGTGTTGTAACTTCTGCTGTCATAGACATATTTGTATGGAATTTCTGAATTCACGCGCAGATCTTAATTGTAAAGTGCAGACACGCCTATTATTCCTTTACTAAAATAAATCACTGTCTGAATTTGGATCCTCATCTTTTTATGCCAAATATCAGCATTTACCATTTTATTAGATTTTGCTTATTTTTTTTATACCTAGGCCTTTATCAATGCCAAAGACATGTCTGTCCTGTAGGCGCACAAGTAACAGTGGATCAAATTAAACGATTTCTAATGGAGCTGGTTTCCCCTGAATAGCCCAGGGACTCTGGTGCCACCCTGACACTGCTCCAGAAAATTCATTGCTGTGTGTTTTTCCTTTGCATTGACCGTTTAGCCGAAATGCCTCTCAGGCTAGGAAGCATGAAGTAAAAGTAACGTTACACCTGCAGCAAATCAATTACTTAATAGTGTATTTCCGGGTTTGAGACGGGGTCGAAGCTGATTGGCAGAGGGTCTGATTAGTTTACTTGGGTAGCCGCGTTCCCGCCACCGCCCCCTTTTCAGCTGCGCAGACTGCGACCTAAAGTTAGATGTCTGCAGACTTTACCTCATTAAATACCCGTGACACCGATTGAACACCTCAAGGTAAGCCGCAACAAAGGAATAGTGCAAGAATATTAAAAATGTAACGGTGCCGAAAATGCACATAGAATAAAAAAGGCATTTAACGAGTCATGGTAGCTAGCAATGTCAAACAAAAGCTGGCCTGCAAGTCGGACATAATGCTCGCATAGCTTCGTTGGAAATATTCGTGTTTTAACATAATGGCCAGTATCATGTCAAGTGAAACTAGCTAAATGACTAATGTAGTACGAAGCGCATATCCAAATATCGGTGCTAGCTAACATTTAAGACTTGCCCCTGTGCAGTGAGAGTTGAGCACCACAAACTTTGTTCCCTGAACGCCGCAGTTTAACGCAAAGTTGTCTTGAATCTCCACGACTTCGTTACGGTTTCTTCCCAACCACGCCGCATGGTGGGTGTAACCATTGAGACCAGCATGGCGGTGCAGTTTCAAAAAAGAAGCGAGATTTAAATGAATTGCAACAAATGTTTTTGTCCGTTTAGCATTTGCTATAGGCATTCGTGGTGTTGGAGAATTAACTCGGTAATTTGCGCTTTGCATGAACCGAATTCGGTCGCAGCTGGTGTCGGTGCGCAGATTGCCCGCAGTGGCACAGGTGTCACAGATTAATCAATTAGCAATGCAGCTCTCAACTATCCCCCCTTGAGCCACTTCACGATGATGTTCGCCAATGAACGCCTTACCTTTTTTTAACATGGCAATGGGTTTAATCCAGACGTTTACATGAATGGTTTCATGCATGTTTGGAGCAATGTAGCAGGTGTACTTTTAGTAGTGATATTTTAAACCAATTCTTTATCATTTTTTTGTTATACTTTTAAGAAACTCTGAATTAAAGCAGTAGCAGACTATTTATTTAGCTGTGAATTCATTTTATGTACATAATGGCCATTATTTTAAGTGTATCTGATTAATTGTTTTATTTTACCAGCACATGAAACCGTATATAGCTGCATGTGATGACAGTAGTCACAATTTACTAACTGGGGAGTGATCCGGTTAACTGTCCACTTGTAAATGTTCAGAAAGGATGTTTTTGGGGTTCATGCAACTCCAGCTGAAGGAACAGGGTGTTGTTCATTCTAGTTTTAGTGCTCAAGGGCTTTGGCCACAAGTGTTGGGACTGTTCCCTATGGTATAAACAAAGGCATATTCTTTGTTGTTTGCATTTGGGTTTCTTTTGTGCCTTGAATATTGAGCAGGTGAATGCGCCGAAGCCACAGGCATCTGTTATAGTTGGCAGCGTGCGAGTTATCTTCAGTTGGTAGTTCATGAAAAGATTATGTCGTCGAGCCAGCAGCAAAGAGCTTGACCAGTTAATTTACCTGGAGGTTGCCAACACACACACATCTGTGGTCCTGTGGGCATAGGGGGGCAGCCTAGCAAAAGGGAATGGGGGTGCTTGATGAGGGTTTAAGTGTGTGAGGAACTCTTTACCAGGCTATGAGTGGAGATTCCTGGTATTTGTAAGTTTGAACATAATTTATAAGGTTATATTTGAGACGTTTGCATGCTGGAGTATGCTGATTATTACGTGTGGTTTCTTAATGTAACATTGTTCCAAGTATTGATTTGGCCCCATGTGAAAAATGAGACACAAGTAAGAGTAATGTGATAAAAAGACTAGAAATGTGTCCCTTTTTTTTGTTTTTTGTCCAATCACCTGATTAAATATAGTATTTATAGCAATTAAATACTGCAACTCTTTGTATGCAAAATTAAATATAATAACAAAAAAAATACCTGAATCAGGTTCTATTTGACTTGGGTGTTACTCAAGTAGTGATGTTGTGCAATTTTTCTATTAATAGATGATAATAGCTTTTATTTTTATAATGCTTGAAAAGGTACTCAAAAGGCACTATCGGTTAATGTGTTTAGCTTCAGTATATATAGGAGTTGCCCTCATGTTCCTATGCTGCTTTGAGGCATATTTCCTCTTCAGTGTCCATGCAACTTCCACAATTTCAGCAGCCTCTGTGCCTGTGAGAGCGACAAGAGATAAGAGTGGCTGTCTTTATGTATTATTGAGCCCCCCACGTTTGCCTTTCTAAATAAAGGCTGCTGACAGAGTGACTAAAATGCAGGACAGTGAATGAACTTCCAAAGGCCACATCGATGTGTGCTGCTGTCAGAACTGGGTTAGTTTACAGTGGTTGGATTTAGCAAAAACAAGCTATTTTGCCCCCTTTGTCCTTCTTAAATGCCCATCCCCCTTTCTCCTCGTCATCGCATCCCCCCCCTCCTGCAGTTGATCTAGTCTGAGGTCTGTGGATGCTGCACAGGACTTGTTTTCATTTGGTCCTCGGTGTCTGTTGGCCATAGGGGGGCCCTCCCTCTGCATGTGTGTGGGTCATTACTGAAGGCCAGCAATGCAGTGTTCTTGACCCCGTCACTGCATCATGGCAGCTGTTATAGATCACAGCTCACGCTCTGTATAGGTGTTATGTGGTGTGTTGAATAATGTTTGGGTGTTTCAGTCTGTAGGCCTATGATGGTGAGAAGCAATGTAGCATAAATAAACCCGGTGGTGTCTAAACGTTTATTTTTTTATTGAATTGGAGCTCATAGAGACTGTATTGTAATGGATAAACCCTAATTCAGTGAGGAATGCGCCGATACAAGTCCTTACATTTGAGTACTTGTCTATACCGGGTACCGATGAGTACTTAATGATACCATTACAGTTCTTACTTTGAAACATGTTTTATTTTTATCAGATGTTCCTCACATTCTGACTGCAACAAATTAAATATGCAATATGAAGCTGTTGCTGACATTCAACATTGTGTTTTCCTTTTACAAGCAGAGCATTGTTTGCAGTAGGGATGTTACTAAGTAACCGTTAAACTGTGCTATCAATTAGACGGTTGAAAGAAATATATCTTTTTTTTTTTAACTCAAAGGAGTGGCTTTAGAATAGCTGGTCCACCTTAAAGGTCCGCCCACCTCCACTGCTCCTGAGCTGTTGCTGACTTCCGGGCTAACCCCCACTTTAATCAGCAGGCGGCTGGCAAGCAAGACACGGGAGTTTGGCTTGGGTCTCCCAAGCAGTTGTTGTATATATCGACAAATAAATGTACACAAACTCCACGACTACATTTACAGCTATAACGTTTCATTCTCATTATCACACGCTCTTTTGATCGGACACTGGCAAACGTTACGTTGGGCTTGCAAATACACTGGTGGAAACCCTGACAGAGTATGCCAGGAAGACGCACAACTGACAGCTAGACTAATTCATGTGGTGGAGACTAAAGTGGCTACACGTGTCCATGACAATGTCGGCTACATTGTGGCTGCTTACTCTGCCTAATGGGTGAACTGGGGACTGCCTGTTTTGGTTACAGTTGGCAGTAAATGATGGATTTAACATGTTTGTGCATTTGGGTTATTGTTGCAGCTGGGCGTCCCTTTAGGCTCATCTGATGAAAGGTTGAAGTCACGTTGTATCAGAGTAGTTTTTTGAGCGAGTGCATGAGCACAGTATCGGTATGGTGCATCCCTAGATTTAGTGTTTGGGGCTTGGCTACTAAAGTCATTAAATCAGAAAGTTGCCATTTTGAACATATGGCTTGTTGTCCTTTCTGTTGTGTAATTCTGGCACCAGCATCTATTAAGTCCAGCTTTAACATTACAGCCTTTTTTACGATATACGGCCTGCACACCTTTTTATATTATAGCAGGTAGCCCAGTATCTGAAAATGATTTACTGCTATGTTCCAGAAGTTTCACTATCAATCCCTTCTCTGTTGGTGTTACTTTTAGAGTTTTACTATAAGTACAACATTTGGCATTTTCAGAATAAATACATTTAGCAATGATTACTTTGTATTTAGTTTGAATCAAAGCACCTCTGAGTTAACACTTATTCTTAACTAATAGATATATGTAATAGTTATGAATAGGTAAGAAGCTGCAATTCATTTGATCATAACAGACTTTGACTCTTCTTTATGAAATAAAAGAACAGAGTAGGAAATTTGGACAATACTCTTATTTACAAGCAGTGACAACTTGATATTATTTACATTGGTTCAGCATCAAGCCAGAAAGAATAAAACATGCCTCTAGTCAAAATTTCAGAATAAGTCAATATTGATGAACAAGTGCTGCAGTCTCTTGAGCAACACAAACTACCCAACTGAATTGTATTTCAGGCAGACTCTGTGGTAGATGGGTTTTGTTTTGTGTTGGTGTGGAATCGTGCACTTCTACTTTGGAGGCAGATTGCCAATTAGAATTCAGTATTGCTTCGCTTTTCAGTGTTATTCTGACTGGCTCTGGTATGAGCTGCACTGCAGCACAGCTAACTTGCTCTCAACCCTACCCACTGATATTTGGTTTACATGCACAAAATATTCAGCTTTTTTGCCCATATCCTGTAAAAGGCAATATTCCTACTAAGCTGTTTGCATGGCTAAAATTAATATTCCACTAATATTTTGTTTACATGCAGCCGTGCATACGCTGATAAAAGTGTATTATACGAATACGGCCTCCCTCTTTCATTCCTTCATCCACTCTCTTAAAAAGGTTTGTGCAAATCATAATTGCAGGTGTGTATCTCCTTCTGACCAGAAATGTGGACTTTTCTTTTGGGCGTGGATCTCCGCAAACTGTTGGTAGTTGGTTTGTGTATAACTACTGTACAACACACAGAGCTGACCCGGAGGCAGGAAAGAGGCCTTGTGTCACACGCTGTGGTAAAAACTCCCACTGAGACAAATATTCCAAATGGATTTTATACACATCCAAAGAATGCTCTAAATCCAAAAATGCTAAATGCCAAAAAAACGAATGTTATCTGCATATCACATGTCTTAATCGGAAAATGCTCCATTGGGAATAAGACCTAATTAGCCTGAATAGATAATTTTCTTTATTGAGACGCGGTATATGCTGATATTATTTGGGTTTTTGAGAAAAACTCATATTTCTGATCGGAAGGAAAAACGCACCTACTTTTAAACATGACAGACTGATAAGCGGGTGGTTGAAGGAATGGAAGGAGACTGTAGTTTGCACTGTAATACAAGTCCACCACCTGTTATGTTATTCAACGTATGCGAACCTGCATGTCAATGGAATATTAGTGGAATATTCATTTTCATTAGCCATGTAAACCGCTCTGTAGCAATGTTCTTTTGTTCAGTTCAACAATTGTACAGTCCACCTTATTTTTCTCATCAAGGTACAGGTAGTCTGGATCATTTTACAGCATTGTGTGTTTTAGCCTTTGCCTTTGCATTCTTCAGTGTGTGCGAGTAGACGACTGGTCACATCTGTGGTTTCAACTGGGATATTTTAAACTGTTACTTGTGGGCTTTTCGTTTTTCAAGGACAGGCTGAGCATGTCAGTGTGTGCACTTTGGAGTTTTTCACTCTGCAGCTCGTCACGCACACTTGGTCAATTTAATCCTCCGAGGAGCGAGTAGCAGAGATGCGTGCCTCCTCACTTTAAGTGCTCAGTGTCACATCAGTACATGCTGATCTTGCTGTTGGCTTCAGGTTCATGTTTGAGAAGTTCTGCTGTTAGTCAGATCTGTATGTGGGCAGAATTGCCTAATTATTTTTATATGACAAAATCTTAAAACTTTTTCCTACTGCATTTCCCCTCATTTGATCCCATAAAAGGTGTTAAAGAAATGGACGTAACATTATCGTTTTATAGACTGGCTGAGGAAAAAGGACGCCAAAGGCCTTTTCCACCAATGCGTAATCAAATATCACCATTTTGTGCAAAATGACTGGCAATGCAGAGTTTAGTGCATTTAGCCTTTTTGCTTCATCCCCTTATCGCTCAAATCTTTCTATTTTTATATATATTTTACTATTTGCAATTACTAGATTGCTTGATGGCCTTCCTTTACTGAAACGGCGGTCAAGGATGAAATTTAGCTTCATAACACCCACTGAAAGTCACTTTTCCATGTAATTAATTAGCACAATCAATGAGCTGCTAAAACAGAGGCAGCACCACCAGCTTAAGAGGTTAAGGCACAAAACTAAAGTATAGTACCTGTCTAAGTATTTAAGTTAAGAACTTGCATGTAAAGTAATGACCAGGCTTTGTCTTTAGTTTGAAATGTCCCTTATGGTTTTTGCATATTGTCAAAGTGACAATATAGATACCTCGAGCTTGCGTGTGAAGTCGAAATCGTTCTTTTTATTTGAATTGTGAATCTCTGCATCCTCTTCCTAGTAACACTGCGTGCAGAGGCTTTTTCCCCCTTGTGAGAAGGCTGTGGGATCTGAGAGTACCAATAACGAAACACGCTACACTTTAATGAGTCCTAAAAGGCAGCCAGCACAGTGGGGTAAAACTGTGGAGGTGGGTGGGTTTATCCAAGCAATGATGGGGGGGGGGAGAAAACAAAAAAAGAACCGTGTGGTCTTTATCTGGGGCTGGGTTCTGACGAAACCTGTGAGGCAGGGCCTCTAGGGAAACGAGATGCTCCGCACTCAAATGCCTGCGCTAAGAGGAAGCTGCTGGCTGGCTGCACACAGTGAAAGCCTTGCATGAAATTTTTGGGGAGAGGCATCTTGCCAAGCTTTCTCTTCCAAGTGTTTATCTAATGAAATATTTCTGCCTTGTGGCGCTATCTCAAGCGGGACAATAGCCAATGTTTGTGCTTTGTACTTGCAATAAAAGGTGAAGCATATGAAATGGAGATTGAAGGAAGTCATTTTCTTCAACACAATATGTTCTGTTGGTGCTGCTTTTCTCACAGTCACTATACATGTGGGGAGGCCTTTTGTGGCTTATAATTGTGCATTTTGTTTGGCATATGAGAAACTGGCTGAATATCACGAAGGTTTTTCAATGCGTTGTCTTTGTGCCCTTCTTTGCAATCTTAACTGAACTGCAAAAAAACGTTCTGAAAGCAGAAGGCTACATATATTTTTGCTGTCGCCGTTTGGTTTTATATTTTGAGACTCACAACAGATGGGAAAAAGCAGCAGGAGGGTTAGGTTGACCTGCAAAGTTCAAGCCCCCATCCTTGCGTGACTGGGATGCTTGCAGTGCGCATTGTTAACTGTACTTCGTATTGTTTTAGCAGTTAGTTTAAAACTGATGAGCAAACTCTGATTTGATATTGTACTTCCCTAAATCAAATGTTATTTGGACTAATGCATTCAGGGGAAACCCTTGTGTATTGACCAACATCTTTAATTCAGTTGTTGGGACTGCCAGATTAGATCATGACTGCTCAGCATCACAATGTGTTGATCATACTAACATTTCGGGTCGCTCTGAAACTTCGTCACAAGTATTTTACACCATTCGTACAACCTTGATCCTAAATAATGCTCCGCCCACTTTGTGTGCGCAGGTGTCAGACAGTTGTTCTCCTGTACGAGTATCTCTCAGTAATTGACGGCATCCCCCAATCTGTCACATTATGTTACAAACTAGGCGCCACAACTAGACGGTTGTTACAGATCCCCCCTGAACCGCGGATTAATTACAGTTTAATGTTGTGAAATAAAGTTTTACTGACGATCGTTATCCGCCAATAGTAAAAAATTGCGATCAGGATTTCGGCATTCATGCTTTTCTAGTCGCCGATCCTTGATAACGTTACTTTGTAAACAACAAATCTGTGTTTGAATCAACAGGAGGGCTAGTAACGATGGCGGCACCGCTATTGGCCAACAAACAAAGGTTCCATTCAGTTAAATTATGATGCGTTCAGGCTCTGTTCAGTGAAAATGACTGTTGGGTGAAGGTAAATTATCACGTGATGTGTTCACATGTAATCTCATAAAACACAGTGTTGTCTAGAAACTTATAAATGTTTTCACAACAACCTAAATGGAAATTAAAGAGGGAATTATGACCTGTTTGCAATACCTCTAAGCTTATAATCATTAAAACTACTAATGACAAGATTAGTTTTAATCAATAAAATCACAGTCTTTAATTATTATTTGTTACAATAATTGTGTTTTCTTCCTCTTATTAAAACAAAGTAAAGGATAACATTTAGAATTTGATGGTATACACTGACTACAGTGGCAAAACAATATATAATAGTCTGGAGCCTTGTAGACAGCTGTATAATCAAACAACAAAGGGATGTATCGGCCAATGTGGATCATTAGTATCTGCGCCAAAAAAACGTGAACAGGAATCTCTAAAAGTTATATTTGCTCCTTTTTTCTGTTGTGCCGAACCGTCAGTTTCAAGATCCGTTGCGCCACCAACCACAACACACAATTAAGTCTATTTAGACGAATATTTACTGAAATTGCATCTGTGATGAAAGAAAACATTGGCCTTGCTGCTTTCATAAGTCATTCAAAGTTGTGTAATCATATTCACATGTGAACCGCGGATTAATTACAGCTTACCTCAACCATCACAGTGTGAAATATTGTTTTACTGACCTCGTTATCCGCCAATGTTCTGTAAAAATATCAGGACATCGGCATTTATGCTTTTCTAGTCGCCGATCTCTGCTCATGCTACATTGATGTTTGATCAGATGTTTTCACATATTGGAGAGAACTATAACCTGTTTACACGAGCTCTAAGCAAGCTTATGTTACATCATTAAAACTAATGACAAGATATGTTTTAATCCTTTATTTCCTAATCGTCTGAACTGTGAAATTATGAAAGAACACTATAAATTACTTTCACAAAGTAAAAGGATGACATTTAGAATGTGTGATGGTTAACAGACTTCACAGCGGTTGAATTGATGTTCGGGATGGAGAAAATCAAAGATATTCAATCAACAGCATGAAATCCACAAATTGCAGATCTTATGATTGTCAAGTGTAGTTATATCGCCGCCCTCGACACAAAACAAGTCAGTCAGTAAGCACAGTTGCGATGAAGCAGCATGCAAATGATGCCGCTTAAGTGTATTTTCATACATTCACTGAGGAATCTGTAAAAATGTCAACAAACAGTGAAATGGACATATTGTCAGTGACGGGATGTTGTTACTCGGATGTGAATGCGCTGCTGCTGTGAGGAGGCTCTTTCACAGACTTCACGACTCAAACGCAGCTTCTCGAACACGACCGGCCTAGCTCAGAGCATTGGCTTGAGTTCACCGTGGTCCTGTCACAACAATGGATACTACAACAAATAATGGGTAACTGAAAAATGGACTACTTTTCTATTTGCCTTGAAAAAACTCTGCGACGAGTCTTGTTTTACTTGCTTGATTTGGAGTATGTAAAATACAAATGTAAAACACTTAAAGCTTACAGCAACGTGTGCTGCTGATCGTCGTTCTGTTCTTTACAATCCTGATGAGTGTCTTATGAGCTCAACACATTCTCCCTACTGACAGGTGTTCTTCTGTGCACAGAGAGTAAATATATCTAGACAAATAACACTGTTGCATACATTGTCATTTTTAATCAAGCTATCGCAGTGAACCCTGATCGCACGCCTTCAGGTTTTCACACTCGGATAAGCCGGGGGCGCGGTTATTTTCTAATCGAATAAGGGTCCAGAGCAGATCTACAGCTGTTTCATCTGACTTGCAGTGAGCTGTTTGCTGCAGTTTGTCATTTCACGTGCGTTTTATGTACATCGTGACGGCGACAGCTGAGATGTGGCAGTGTTGAAACACTATCGGAGAAAAAAGCAGCAAATACAGGAAATGGCTTGTTCAAAAATCAAGGGGGATCCTCTTTTATCAAGGTTTATCAAATACTATTGGGAGTAAAGTCTTTACCTGAATGTGTAAAAGAAAAATATCAGATGGAGCATGTGTGAAAGCAGTATATACAAGGAATTTATTGACATATTGTGCATATACTTATGGACCACAGTGTGAACAGTGTGTTTTAGGTGGCAGAGATATTTTGACAAAAAGCAATCAAGATGGCATAAATAATTGAATCTCGCATTGTGTCCTTTTTTTTTAAAATTCATCCATTATCCTATCCTTTGGCTGAGTATGTTGAAACACTAAAACGGCACATTGGCTGTAGTTTGAGAAGCGCTCCACTAAGAAATATTGATCCGGTTTAAACCTGTTCAGTGCACAATTTGCAATGCTGTTTTCATCACTTGAGTAGAGAAAATCAATTTGCATTTGAGTTATTGCAGGTTGACATTTTCCCAAGGTGCACCCGACAAGGTGAAACAAATTGATAAGTAGAAGACGAAATGCTCAGTCATCTGTGCTGTATTAAAGCATGCAGCCTAAGAAGCTGCTATAGTGGAAAAAGCACAATTGTTTTATGTTTTTCCTAAAAAGTTGAGCATGGTGGCGCTGCTGTATGTGGCTGGTTTTACTCTTGTGTAGTGGACAAATCAAATCATTGGATTTTGTGTAAATAGCAGCATGTGACCCAAATAATGGAAAACTTATACTATATTTATCGTCAACTGTGACACATTTTACTCTTAATTTGAACCCATTTAATGTATGGTAATGTAAATATGGTGCACTAGTTATTGTGTTTCGTGATAAGACTTGCTTTGGTTCACTATAGAGTATTAATATAGATTTCTTACCTAGTTCGTAAGGGTAATATGAGTTGTTTTCTTTTTGCCACTGTGTTGGTGAATGCTGGCTCGTCTCACCTTGATGATCTAACCAGTCTGTGGTTTGTTTTTAAAGTATGACTTTAAGGCTTATGGGAAACTTGGAGTCACCGTTCACTGTGGATTAAGTTGTAATGCTTTGTTTCCTGTGTGCCTGTGTGCTAAAGACTGAATTAAAAATGCAGGATATGTCGGCGTGACTTAGGTATCCGCTCTATTGCAGGATGGAAGTAATCGGAGCAGATCGGTTGATTTGTACTTTCCAATTTCAGTGATCACCTTTGTGCCGCGCTCTTATCCATTATACTAATTTGCCATTCTTCATGCTTGCTGTCAGTGTTGAGGCCAAGGTTCTCTCTTGACTGAACACTCTGCTTTTTGCTCCTTACTGAAGATGAATTGTGACTTAAGTGAAACATTACCTTTTGCTTCTCCCTGGTTTAAGCTCGTACGTGACCCACTCTCCAACAATGACATGTAATCACCTCTTGACTGTTGCTTTTGTTCATGCTGATCTAACGTGAAGTCCTTTTTGTGTCCACATTTTCAGACGGCAACACCAAACTAACATGGCAGTGAGACTGTGCGATGTGGCTTCTCTGCTTAGAAGTGGTTCGTGGGCGCCTGAGCCTTGGACTGGGGTTTGTGGCTCTTCTCTCTTGAAATACTTTGCGTTCTGTCTCAATGCTCAGGCCATACCAACGCTAGCTCTGTTATGTTTTGACCCTCGAATCAAATGAATCACATGTTCAATTTGGAATTCAGGTATTGGTATGGTCTAAAGTCATCTCCCAGAATTACTTACTCACCATCTTGAATATTGCTTTATCAATAGTTGAGCTTCTGACAGATTAATAGACTTACTTTTTCAGTAGAAAGTCTCATCTGTTTGCCCAGAAAATAAAAGCAGCCATCATGAACAGCAGAGAGGGAATTAATTGTGTCTATTTTCAACTTCTTTTTACCACCTGTGGTAGCACTCTAAGATCTAACGTTTCACACTTGGTCAGACATCTACGCTTTAGTCACACATTTGCATATTTTAAAAGCATGCCCTAAGCTCTTCTGAGGAAGAAGTATCTTTCTGAACATGTAATGCCCTGTAATGTTTATTTTATGCTACACTGAAGTGTGTTAATGCACAATAAAAAAAACAGCACGAGGAATCTTTGTCTGACAGTCTTTTGACTTGTATGTTCCCTTTAACTTAGATGTCTTTATGATATTCCAGTTAGTTAGGATACCAACAAAACAACGTTTCAATTGGTTGTTTGTTGGATGATGATGTCTAATTTCCACGTGGTTTTGACTGGATTTGTTTCTGTCTCTTCAGCAGGTAATTGCTGCAATGGAAACACAGCTTTCCAATGGGCCGACCTGCAACAACACAAGCAACGGGCCCTCGACAATGTCAAACAACTGCTCCTCGCCTGTAGAGTCAGGGAGCATAGAGGACAGTAAAACTAACTTGATAGTCAACTATCTGCCTCAGAACATGACCCAGGAGGAGTTGAAGAGTTTGTTTGGGAGCATCGGAGAAATTGAGTCCTGTAAACTAGTTCGAGACAAAATCACAGGTAAGGCAACCATTTTCATTGCTATGGCTGTTTATTCACTTTGACTCGACAACTAATATGTGCTCTGAGCCTTTTTTCATATAAAATACATTTAATGTAAGTTTAAAGTATAACAACATTAAACCCAATCAGTGAGGCAGGATTGTTAAGTCATAAACTTATTTTTATGCATGCACAGTATGATCATGCATCGAGCATTACATTATGAAGAATACCAACCACTGTCTTTATTGACTGATGTATTTTTATTGCTATATTTTAGAAACGCACCAATGCTTCTCTCAGAGGCTATTTCTTGGTTCTTTACTGTGCAAATTTCAAGACACAGATTACATGCATTTTTTAATTCCTTATTTTTGGGCAGCTAGATGACTTGCAAATTATTTCATTTTTATTTTTAATGAGAGGAATGCATCTGGCAGAGACACAGATTGCGAGTGTGACATGAGCGTGTAGATCATGAAGCTGAAGCTGCTTGATTCTTTTGCTCGCTGTTTTGATCAAGGTTACCTCGACCTTCTTCCATCTGCTTCTTATAGCGTACTCAAATGGTCCGGCACATGAGCCTATTTGCCTTTTTTAAGGATTTATACACACGTCTGTTTCGTTTGCACTTGGTCGTGAAACGTCATTGGCTCAATGAACAGATCGTTCCCTTGAAATGCGTCTGGAGGGCTGGGGGCTCCTATTGAGAAGCGCTGTTGAACTGAGATGCTAGAACTTCAGTAACTGTGGATCATCTTTATTCTGAGACTCCAAGGTATTCGCCGTCATTAAATGAACATGGAAGATGTGCGCCCGGCCGCATCTGGTGTTGAAATGACGATTAATGTTTCACAATGCTCCTCCCCCTTGTCGTCGCCGATCCCTGATTATGCTGTGTTGAAATCGTCAGGAGGAAACCTGTAACGTTGGCAGCGCGTACAAACAACGTACAAATGTTCCATTCAGTTACAGTGCGATGCGTTCATTCTCGATTCAGTAAAAAATAGTACTTGTAAAATGTAGTTTTTAACGATAACCTTGAATATTTACAGTTGTTTTGGATGAGAGGTTTTCACAGCAATATAATAAATGATATTAGACGGGGAATTATTACCTGTTTAACTTCCTAACACAAGTTCTAAGCAGATTATAATTAAATCTACCAAAGCCAAGATGTCTCAAATGAATGAAATTACAATCTCTTATTTTCTAATCTTTTGATTTGTGTGTTTTTATGCAAATAACCGCTATAGATGACGATCACAAAGTAAAAGGATATTTAGAATTTTTGACGGTTCATGCAGACTTGAACAGTTCAAAGGATATTTGACGGTGGTGAAAAAGAATAGTTTGGAACCTTGAAAACGAACAACAAAAACAATGCATCGGCCGGTATGGCACATTGACGATCAGCAATCCGTGTTGGCAGCAAAATAACCAAATAATAACCAATAACCAAAAGCTCATGGGATCCCTGACTGAAAGCCGTGATGCAATCCAAACCATGAGCTTTGTGATCCTTTGCATCCCTACTAATGTTTCCTACAGCTGCTAAAAATGTCAAGTGCTCCAAGTATGTTTAGAAACTGTCTCCGTTTGCTTCTATCACCACACTACACCGTCGTTCAGGCTTTCAGTAGGCAATATTTTTATGGAAGCAAATAACTAACTAACTTTAAAAACTAAGCGGTAGCACATTTGGTTTCTCACAGTGTAACTGTTGTGTATATATATTATTAAAGCTTTCATGTTTTATTTCATTGGAAACAAATGGTGGCAAGAGGTAGACCACACACCAAGATTGGTGTATTTGTGGAGATGGAAGGCATAGGGGTGCTATCATTATGCATTTACTGAATTTAGACTTTTGACATGCTGGAATGATGGAAATTGTCAAGTGTGTTGTCTTGCATGAAATACATGCCCTTATGTAGTCATGCATACAAGAAATGCATTTGATTGTTGACGTGTGAAATGGTCTGAGCTGAATTGACGAGTGATCCTCGTTTTACAACGGGTGTGGAGCACGGGCTGCTCGCGTGATTGAACATAAAACATGCTTGATAGGTTGCATATTTAGTGGAGCACGTGTGAACATAGCACTCAAAGTCATTTAAGTGCAAGGAAATGAATGAAACAAGTTGTTTGAAATCAGCCTGCTTCTCAGTGAAAAGGACTTGAGGCGATGCTAAAGTCAGGCGGTGGAAATGTAGATTCAGATTAAAATCAAGTTTGGTCTTTTAGGTGATCTGTAATGTGACCCATTAATGGATAAACAAACGTTTTCCCTCTATGGTGCCATGTTTGCCACCTTGTTTTTTTATAGACACAAGTGATTTTAACAATTTTAAGTTAAAGTTTTCATGAAAAGCAGAAAAAAGAAGATGGTAGTAGATAGACAATCTTGCTTTTCTACACCAATCTAATCCAAACGATTTTAATTCGGAGGTATTTGCTACCAGGGACATAAGAATTAGTTAATGTGTTCAAGTCAACAGTTCTGTTTAAACGTAATCTTTTTTAGTATTTTTTAGTATTCAACCAGTAAAGCAGCGTATATAAATTACACACGCTTCACGTTGTTTTCAGAATGTGAGCTTCTGTTAGATTGGATGAGGAATGACAGTTTGCACCGGCATCTTCAGAGAAACCAAGTGTGTAGATGGGGTTTGTTTACGGCACAAATCCAAAGGCTCTTAGCATCAGCAGTGATCTTATTAGAGTAATTAGCCATATAAAAACAAATTGCCTTTTTGATCAAAGAAATACCAATGTAGCCAGCTGGAAAGAGTGAGTTCTGTGGCAGTAGATACTTTCTAAACAGGACACTTAAGGTTTTAACACATTCAAACTTGTTTCTCTAAAACATAATGTTACTGCTGTTGCTCTGACAGTCGCTTAAGTTTCAGTGTGCTTATTATTGCTTCATGTGTTATGTCACATTTGTAGAAACTGCTTTTTTTTTTTCCTTTTTTAATCCCAGGGCGGAGGCAGAAAAAGGGCATTGATCCCTGCTGTTGAGCAGATGTTTTCGTCAATGCACCCATTTGATCGTGCAGTTGGATTGATAATGGATTGACCAGCTTTTTCCCATCCGCACTAAGTACCCAGCAGGCTATTGCATATTAAGCAGCTAAGCTAGTATTATTTGAAGTTATTTTTAACTGAGAAAAGCTTGAATTGGGTTGAGCAAAAACTGACTTCAAAATCAGTTGGGGAGGGGGGAATTGTTATTCAAAGCCTCCAAGTCATTTCTTAGGAATGTTGCCTTGATTTCAATTTCAGCTCTACATGAAGCCCGATCCCCTCCAGACTGTGTTGCTTTTGTCTCTCCCTTGGCCCTGTGGCAGTGGATTTAAGTCAGCCTACATCTGTGTACTGGTGCTACATCAGATATTAAGTAATCACCAGGGAGATGCGTGCTTCTTCTTTGCTTTAAATGTTCTTGCCTTGGCTGCTGCTGCTGCTGCAGCTTAGTCTTTGTGTCATTTTCCTCCCACTATGGGCAGCACTAGTCTTTTACTGGAAGCTGGGTGCAGTTATCTGTTTGAAAGTGCATCCCAGCATGTCTCCTCTACTCCTTAATGACGGCTGAAAGTGAGCAAGCTGTTTGTTATAGAAACATGGCTGAGGCCCACCCCCCCCCCCAGTCATAGCAGCAGATGTAGCGGCTATTTAGACGTTCCATAGGAAGACATCACTATAAGGGCATAGCGTGCCCACATATGCACCATGTAGAGCAGAACACAGTGAGGGAGGCGGTTTGCCTGCCAGGCTTAAGCAAAAGTGTCATTTCACCAGCTCATTTCAAAGGCTCGCCATGTTTCTCCCGGCTATAACAGTCCCTGGGATTCAAGGTGAAATTAAGTTTATGAACTTCACTTGATCACAGCTGAAGAACGCATGAGAGCAGTGACTCATGGTGGTGAGACACGATAAAGCCAGCATGGATGCATACAGGGTGTTCAGATGTACAGTGAAGCTAAATAGATAGCAATGCTGCAAGCAATATTTGACAGTTGGATGTCTATTTCCCTAAATTAATACACAAATGTCTTCTTGTTTTAACATACTTTGAGTTTTGACTTCTCAAATGCATGTATTGTCACGATGTTACATACAGTGTTTTGTATTTCATAGTCTTGATTGTCTTCAACATGTAGGAGCTGATGTAGCCAATATGAAAACCTAAGAACATTTTTTAATTTAAAGTCTTTGTAATGAAGAAATAAGAACCTCTCTTGTGAATTTCCCATCACAACACGGATACACCATCACTCATCTCTCGAAAACGCGTCTTGGGCATGAGTGCGATACTGACGTATGTGGAAAATATTAACCAGATTTAATCATCAAGTTGCTTACGTACTGTATTAATAAGCTGAAGCGGCTCGAGCTGGTGAACTTGACCGGCGATGGAATTGCAGAGAGACCCGGCAGTGTGGGTGGAGGAAATTGAATTGCCTCTGTGCACATAAAGAGTGGGTGTCAATCTATTGTACATTTTAGAGATAAACTGTGGAGGGAGGGGAACGCATTGAGCCTCGGCTACTGCGCCGTGTCAGAGATGAGTTGGTGTAAAAGCGGAGCAATTGCCTGTCGTTTTTAATACGAGAGTTAGTTTGTGAAGTTACTGTAGGTTGTGAGCCAAATAGATGTTGGAAATAGGCCTGTGACCTCCTGTGCTCTTCATGCTCTGCCAAATGAGAAAAAATAACCGACTTTTATTTTTATACCCTGGTGTTGCTGATTGTGATTTATTCCTTGAGAACACTGCATTCATGATTCCTAAAAGGCAGTTTTGTCCGTGTTTAGTTGTCATATATACTGTGGTGTTTGTGTTTAGTCGTCACTTTTCAGTTTCTATTAGGTGTGAGGTTTTATGCGTTTTCTGCTCTTGTGGTTGCAGGGCAGAGCCTCGGCTATGGATTTGTGAATTACGTGGACCCGAAGGATGCAGAAAAAGCCATCAATACCTTAAATGGCTTGAGACTTCAGACCAAAACTATCAAGGTAAGATGTCATGCGTGGTTTGTTTTTTTAATCTCTAACGGGCATTACCGTGTTCACCCTTATCTCCAATAAGCGACCTAATCAGACGGTCATACACAGCTCACTGAAATCAGTTACCATTCACGACTGGCTGCAAAAATCCAAGATATGCCGTTCATGTCTAGCTCTCTGGGATGGAGTCGGAAGCATAATGAGGCTGGAGAAATGTGTGGTGGAAAGGGAAGAGCCTATTGTTAATCTGGGTACATGCAGCTTTGCCTTGGCCTCAAGTAGAGCAGAACTGTTTCTATGGTTGCATGTGCTGTAGCACTGCTGTATGCCTTTACAGGGAGGTAGCTGCCATTAGCATTCATCAGGCAATGTAGCACCCAATGTGCTGGTGGAGAAACTGATTTGCTTCATACAGTGCTGCAGGATTTTTGGATATCTTTCCACTGGTCTTACCAGGAGCTTGCCAGATCCCTTCTCACACGTCGGGCAGAGGGGTATTCATGAAAGTGTCTGTGGGCAAAACACGTTTTGCTTCTGAAAATTTGTTGAATTGCACAGAATTCGTGAGCTGTATGTTTGATTATTTCTGTTTTTAACACCTAAATACTATATTGAAAGTTGAAGATGAGCCGTACCTCTTCATTCTCATGAAGCAAACTGAACGCGTCTTTCTCCCCACCTCTCTTCCGCACTTCATACCTCTGAAAGTACAACATAGGAGCATTTTTTTTTAAATATATCACACATCCCAAAATATCTAGCTGCTCTGTCAGAAGTGCAAATAAACCCCAGTGAGGTAGGGGAATGTACTTTGCAAATATTAGCATCAAATGAAGTGTGAAGGCGAGGCAGGGATGAGACAGAGCTCGGGAGTTGCCTGGCTGTGGACCGTGAGCTTTAGATTTCACGTTCACTTTGTCAGCCTGCCCTGCAGGGCAGGAACAGGGTGAGCTTTGCAAAGTGGATGACCAATTGGAGTTCTTATCGATCCGAGAGTACAAAAAGGAAGGTTTAATTATAGTGAGTGATTCTTTTTTTAATGTACATTTCTTTTCTTTCCTGTGATCCATTGCAAAAGATTACAAGGACTTGTTATAGGACCATTTAACATGCCTGACACTGTAATTAAATGCAGCTGTAGTGCTTTTTAGGTTATTGACAGTCGAGTGGCAAGAACATAGAGCCACCGGACGAAAGAGAAGGCGAGGTTCATGTCAGCAGATTCATGACCTCTGTGATCTCTCGCTTAGTCCTCCTATAAACCACCCTTTAGCCATTCTCCACTTCAGCTGTTACATTTAGGCTAACCGGGTCCCTCTGCATCTCATTGTATGACTGAAAATGATAATGTATGACTGCTCAGGGATGGATGATGTATTGATCCGCAGGTCCTGGTAGATAACTCTCTTGTCTCGCCCCATTTTCAATTACTCGGCTGCGTTTATGGACAAATGTTGATTTATGCTGCATATTTATCAAGCCGGGTGCTGGGTGTTCTCCAAATATCTCCTGAATTTAGAAAAGGAAATGAGCAAGATTATTTTTAGTAGGCAGCTACGCTGCTCTGTTGTCCATAGAAATGTGCACGTTATAATCAATTTCTGTTTTAAATGAGAGCCGTCTCGAGAGGCCTGACGCTGCATCCGTCTCCGTCACGTCTCCGACTGAGTTGATGGACAAAAATGTGCAAGTTTAACTTTTTTCTTGACGGACTGATTCGTCACTGTTCGTTTAGCTGATGAGAGTCGATATATAGGGGGACAAACGCAGAACCCTAATGATGATTATAAAAACAATAATAATGGAGAAAACCTGGTATAGATGTTTTAATGTAGAGTACATTTGTAAGCGCACAGGAACCAAATGTATCACCGTAATGCTCCTTAAAAATGTGACAATATTTAGTCCACTCTGACAATAGCGTGGTTCTCTTCAGGTGTGTTCAGACTGAACAAGAAGCACATTTTTGTTTTATTTGAGTGAATTAAATTGTTGTGCAGCGGATTTTCTGTCTGTTTATTAGCCACAAACAGCCGATGTCAGCAGAGATGTTTGCTGTAGTAGGCACCAGCTGTGTGTGTGCGTGTGTGTGTGTGTGTGTGTGCGCTACAACTTACACTGATCTCAATTCTTAGCAGGAACTCCATTTGTCTATTTTCTCCAGACTTTCTCCTTTGTCTATATATTCATGGAGTCTCACAGCGTTGGTTTCAAACTGAGACTTTACAAGATTTGAGCAGACCGGTTTTGCCTGTAGTTGTGCCACCTGGAGTAAATTTATTTTTAACATTTGCATTTAACATAATTGATTAATGGATCCAGTCGCATTCATATTTGCATCATTAAGTACAAACGCTTATAATAAAGCAATTGTTGCTCTATCTGAGAATTCCAATGCATTCATCAATATACTGAAATATGATACAAACATTTGAGCTAAGTATTTTTTGTTTTGTTTTGCATAAGGCATTAGGTGTGATATTAATATATGTGTCATAAACAGTGACATGTTGATTTCATAGCATGACTGTATTTAAAGAAAACTCAGTCCCGCTAATTACCAGTTAGTGTTTAATTCCTTTCTGGTAGAAATGGGTCACAGCGTCTGCTCCTCTGCTTCTGTTAGTTTAGAAAACCCAACATGAATAACCTGCCTTGATCTCAGCGAATTTGCATGAGAAGTATGCATGTTCAAAACTGTCTGTAATGTACTGGTGGTCATGTCTCCGTCTGTAGGTTTCCTATGCGCGTCCAAGCTCCGCCTCCATCAGAGATGCAAATTTGTACGTCAGTGGCTTGCCAAAAACCATGACTCAGAAAGAACTGGAGCAGCTCTTCTCTCAGTATGGACGCATCATTACCTCACGCATTCTGGTGGACCAGGTGACTGGTGAGTAGGACATGACAGCCCCCCCCCCCCCCTCCCTCCCCTCGCTGCTTTTCTCTTCACCTGCTTCCAGTAGTGACTCCCCAGCAAAGACAAACAGCCAGGCCTGAGAAATACATCAGAGGTGGTGGTACATCACCAAAAATGTCATTTCTAACTACAGTTGTCCATAAATATGCAGAGATGGACAGAATAGGAAATGGGTGTTAAGTGGCAGGACTCCAGGCTTCATAATTTCTTTTCCCCTCCAGTCTCCCTTCTGCCTGCACTTAACTTCCCTTGCTTTTCTTCCTCCTTCTCTTCCCGTCCCCCAAGGTGTACATGCCATGCCCGTTTCATGACAAGAAACGAAATGCATGAAGAGAAGTTATATTCTCTATATCTCAACTGTCATGTGGAAGCAGAACCCTTATGAAACACTGATAAGCAGAACGTCTAACGGAGACGTTTCCCAGTGGTTGTGTCCCCGTATGCTGCAGAAACATAATATTCCTTCAGACATGCATAATGGGAATGGTTATCTTTCTGGAGAAATCTTTCAGTTAATGGAACAACCAAAGGTACTCGTTCTTCCCCAAGCCTTTCTACTACAGTGGCTCTCAATCACAGAACTCATACAAGAATACAAACAGAAATGCACTCAATCAAATACTGGAATGCATAAGCTCATACCATAAGAGAAATGTACTTAACAAGAAACCAGCAAAAAAAAAAAGTGGTACCACAAGCAACATGTGGTACTGGAGTGATGGACCTCATTTTGACTTGGTAAAGATACTGATGCTCAAGGCTGATTGGCAGGCAGCAGGAAGAAACAAGACCAAGAGCGAAAGACATGCGTGGCTGTTCCAAGAGGTAAATAAGTTAAAGGACTGATGCTTAAATCAACTTATAAGATCTGTTGGGTATCATCTATTTAAAGGGTTTATGAGCCGGTGGGGTTTGATCAAAATAGCTAGCCAAGTAATCTAAAAAATAATGTACTCTAGCTAGATGATAACGCTCACTTTCTATCACTACACACAGAAATGTATCGTCAGCAGTTAGTGTAATGCTACTAATCTTTCTGTGAAGTTTGCTCGGAGGTGATGTTTAGATAAACGTTGTTTCTTACCTTGTGTTTTCTCCTCTTCTCTCTTTCTGCCGTCTTGGGCAGTCCGTGCATGTCACGGTCTTCAGACTTGGTCTTTCTACCTGCTGCCTGCCAACGTCCCACGATGGGAAAGCTGGTGTTCTGTCAAAACAAGTCCACTTCTTCACCTCCCCCATGTTTATTCTCCCGTGACACATTTCACTTGTGCTTTTGGTGCTCCGTTGTATAGAAATGTATTTAAGTTCCAGTTTTTATGTACCTCAAATTTTGCTGATTGATAATTGTATGCCTGCTACAGCAAACCTCTCTGCTCTCGCATTGAACTACTGTTTAAGCCGCGTCGGTGGAGTTCAAGCTGCATATCGTCACTGAATGTTTTCATGGCTGTCGAGAGAAACTCGGCCACTGATCTTATGTTAATTCTCTCTCCTCAGGCGTTTCCAGAGGGGTCGGCTTCATTCGTTTCGATCGGCGAGTTGAGGCCGAGGAGGCCATCAAGGGTCTTAACTGCCAGAAGCCGCCTGGTGCCACCGAACCAATCACGGTCAAGTTTGCGAACAACCCGAGCCAGAAGACCAGCCAGGCACTTCTGTCCCAGCTGTATCAGTCGCCCAATCGAAGGTACCCAGGACCCCTCGCACAGCAGGCCCAACGCTTCAGGTAAAAGGAGCACACCGAAAAATGTCAATCTGATTAGTGCCGAGCCGAGTAAATACTGCCAGTGATTTATGAGTCTGACCCTCTGAGGCTATTTCAAATTAGCATTTAAATTGTCTAACACAGTACTTGGAAAATATTCTGTGTGGAGCTCATCAATGCTCTGGACAGAATTATTTCGACCCATATTAACTTTGCTGTGTTTCCCCTGATGCAGATGTCGGCCTATGATACAATTGGGTTCGAGCAGATTTTGATAAACATAAAGAGTTTTAAAAAATCAATAGATGGTGTGAAAGTTTTGCATAGTTAGTGGCCATTGACTGATTGACCTCAGTGGTACTGTATGCAAACAATCACAATTCATGGAACATTTTTAAGTTGCATGCTTAAAAATATGGTTCTGTTGTGTATTAATAGGTTGAATATTGATAAACGCGTTCAGTCAACAGGTTAAGGAGGAGATGATGGTCTCGAAAATCCCTTGAATGGAACTGACTTTATTTTGACATCAGAAAATATTACTCATCTGTCATTCTGGCAAAATGCATCATTAACGTGGTGAAACGCTTCCTTCTGTATTGACATTAATGTGTGTTTGGCTTTGTTTGTTTGGTTTGAAGGTTGGACAACCTGCTGAACATGGCCTATGGAGTCAAAAGGTAATTCTATTCTTATTTACAGAATGTACAGTTGTGTAAGTTAAGTATGAGCAAGTTGAGTCATTTGCGCTTCAAGTGTAATGTTGATTGATAATTATTTGATGTCCCTCCCTTAAATAAGGAGAGTGCCTCTATTGGATAAGGTCAGGGATGCTTTAATCTTGACATAATGTCACATGTCTAAATTAAAGTCTACGCTGCTTGTCTACATAACAAAGGGCAGAATGTCTTGCTTGCTATTGCACACAATTGCATACTTGTATTTTGAGCTCTCTGCTCTCACCTTGATCTATTATGGACAGCCTTGTCCTGTTTTAAAACTTGGTTGCGTCAGATGTCTTTCAGGATTTGCCAGGATACCAGTTTGTCAAAGTTCAGTTTTAAGAATGCCTTCCTCAAGTATGATTGAAGTCCAATCCCCTGAAAGCTCAAAGGCCCGTCACCGGCGACAATAGACTTGTGATTTCTCTTCTGCCCCGCTCTTTGGCTGACGTCTTCGTTGCCAAATCTCTCTGCGTGTCCTTGATGCTGGGAGCACACCTGTCATGGTGGATGTTCCCTGAGAGGCCAACTGGAGCAGCTAATCTTATGTGACACCTGCTGCAATAATTCATAGGCTTTCCATGCACTTTGAATTTCGTTTCTTTAAACTGCAATACCACATTTGCCAAAAGCCAGTGCTTTTGAGTGGCTTTTCATTAGCCTTGGCACCAACGGCAACTTTAATATGGCAACTTATTTACCGTTCAAATTTGCCCTTTTGTGTTTTTGAGTAAATAACTCCGCGGCCCTTTCTTTGTAGGCTCATCGTGAGCTCAAAAAGCAAAGAATTGTTTTTATAATCTCCAACTCTAATAAGAGATAACTGACTGAATGCTTGTCTGTGTGCTGCATTGTTTGCTGCTCAGTCAAACTTACAGGTCGCCTTTCTTTTGACGAGGCCGACTTATTATTGTTCAGCTGAAGAAAAATATTTACTTATAAGATAACTTCACAAGTTCATAACTTCAACTTGTATTGATTTTATGAAATGAGAGCAGGGCGATATCTCCGACTGTAGAAGCAATGAAAACACTCGGCGTGAAGCGCGGCTGGTGCTGATCTCTGTAGAGACGGAGTCACATTCTGTTAGGCTTGTTGGCAGACTCTCCTGTCTTGTAAAGAAATCTCCATTCCATCCTCATTGTGTCTCTTGCCTTGAACCGTGTTGCTTGTGGTCTTTTACAGCCGGTTCTCCCCCATGGCCATCGATGGGGTGACCAGCCTGGCTGGCATCAACATCCCGGGGCACGCAGGCACTGGCTGGTGCATCTTCGTCTACAACCTGGCTCCGGATGCAGACGAGAGCATCCTTTGGCAGATGTTTGGGCCGTTCGGTGCCGTCACAAACGTCAAGGTTATTCGCGACTTTAACACAAACAAGTGCAAAGGATTTGGTTTCGTCACCATGACTAACTACGACGAGGCGGCCGTGGCCATCGCCAGCTTGAATGGATACCGCCTCGGGGACAGAGTGCTGCAAGTCTCGTTCAAAACCAACAAAACACACAAAGCCTGATACCCACTGAGATTGTTTCTAGAAAACTCGGCAGAAAACGGAAACAGAAAATGGAAGCGCATTGACCGTAACTTTCTACATTAGTAAAAACAGCTTTGTAAGTCAGTGTTACGAAGAAAAACAAAATTTAGCGTCCGATGTAATTTTTTTTCTTTTTCTTTTTCATCGCTACGCTTTGAATCTTCTCGATATGCTTTGGACAGGAAAAAAATACAGCAGGTTGTAATCCCTGTGATGTTGGATTATCTCGCTGTCTTTACAGATGGACCATCTGAAATGTTACTATAGGTTTTTTGTTATTTAGTTGCACATCTGCTTTGAAACAGTCAGTCTCGTGAGGTTACGTGTCGTGATTTTCTTTGTGTTTTCGTGTCCTGATTTGCCTTCGGTGCATTATGCCTTCAGTGGTTAGCAAGTACTTATTTTGAACTATTTGCAGTTTTGTTGATTTTGTAAGTATTCCGTTCATTGTAATATGAGTTGGTTATTGGTTGGCTGCATAATGTTGCTTATTGTAAACTTAATGGATAAAAGACAAAAAAAAAAAAAAAAGAATCTTAACGCAGTACCTTGCCAAAGAGCTAATAACCTCTTTGATGTGGGTTTAAAAAGCATCTATTTTTATAAAAAGAAAAATTTGGAGAAACTTTTTACTGGACCTGGAACAAAATATTTTGACTTGGATACTTTGAAAAATATCTTCATATGACACCTTGTGAGCTTTTGAACTTTACAGGAAAGTTTGCAGTGGTTGAAATTTCTGGGGAGATTTATGATGTAAAAGATACCTTTTGAGATCTTTGTATTATCTTTAGATTATAGAATCAATGGCAGTGCTGGTTTCATTTGTAAAATCATCTGTGGGTCCCCTGTCATCCTGGTTGTTATATAACTAGCAACTCCCTTTCCGATTTGATTTGGAAACTGATAAAAATACAAAGGTTTATTCGCAAAAAAGTGCATGCAAAATTATAACGTGGAGATGTCTTAAAAGGTAAACGGGGGATAAAAATCAGTTCTTCCTGTAGGATTGCCTTCAGACGAAGGAGCTTCTGGTGTACCTACGATGTATCATTAGACTGATTTTTGTCTCAACATCAACCAATAAGGGTTTTTACATACTTTGTATGAAAGATCGAGGACAATGGAGGCAGCAGCTTAAGAACAGAACGGATTACTCCTGAGCTTTGTAAATAACTCCTTTTTATGTTGAGTATTTGGCCGACTTCTTTTGGTTCTAGTTCTTCATCGGACAGTGTGTGATATATAAATATATATCGTTTTCTTTTTTTTGGAGTACGTAAGGTATTTTCTTTTTGGATATTAATCTTTAACTTTTCCGTTTCCCTTCAGTTGAAATACTTGATTTGTTGTCCCATGGACGAGCATTACAGTGCATCAAATATGTTGGTTGTTTGGTCTGTAGATAGTCTCGCTTCGTAACAAAAAAAAAGCTATTAAGAACCTATAGACATGTTTTTGTTTTTTATATATAAACATTATAGATATATATTTATGTGGTAAAGAATGGATATAAACCACAGTTTTGAACTATTTTAGTTTTTTTTGTTTTGTTTCCATACTCGTATATCTATATATCTGTATAGATATATCTGTATAGATATATCTATACATCTATTGTAATGCATATAACCTGTCTTTAAAATCGTACAAAGGTGTATATTGCTTGATTCACTTTGGGGGGGGGGGGGGGGAAGGTCAGTGACGCGGTTCCACTAACGAGAGTTTCTCAGGCCGTCCCAGGAGCCCTGAACAGACAGACGCTGTCCCTGCATCCTGCTCGGTGTTTAAACCAACACTCGTCATGCTTCCCCTTAAATGAGCGGTGTGCTATGCATTATGGGATTCTCTTTGCATTAGAGGATTCTCTCTGCAACTGCTTTTTCTTGTTTATCTATTCCTTATTTGTGTTACTTGTAAAAGTTAAATTTAAGTCTAGATGAGTTGTGATACTTGCTGCCGTGGGTTAGAAACTCAACTTTTCATGCCTGACCGGTCATTGTTTAAATATTTCTTTTTTCTTTTTGTAACTTCTTCAACGATGATTTGGTCTTGACAAATTGTGCCGATGGTCCGGCATGAAGAACGGTTCCCTCCCACCCCTCTTATCTCAATTCCTAATATAAGAATGATTATTTATTTGAAGTTGTATAGTCTGTTTTGGTTAACAGCATTTTTGGAATAGAATATCTTTTGTTGAGTATTTAAAAGGATGTACATGTTCTTTACTTTGTGTTTGGATACTTTTGGATTTTTTCCATGTTCAGTACATCAATAAATAAGTTGAAGGGCAATGCAGCACTGTGAATGGATCCCATCACTCATCCAAATTTCTGTTTAATTTTTTCCGATTTAACATCTAAACATTTTACGGTTCTTCTTCTTCTTACCGTTCTGTGCATTTTCTTCTGACTATTATTGTTTTAATTCAAGCAGAAGGCACACCCTTTATCATTTTCTGTAAATCATCGAATTGCTCTGGAAAGAGCAGCATCTCCAGAGATCACTGGAGTCTGGATGTCCCGGGCCACGGACTCCAGGTCCACTTGACCCCACTGTAAAGATCTACACTCTGCTGTCTGTGTTTGTTCAAGTGTCACATGTTCATTCGTGAGCTTTAGAGGTGCTCGTCGACACTTTTCTTCTCTAACTTTCGTTATACTTTGAATAAGTCCGTGTCACAAAATGTCAAACCTTCCTTTCATGGACCCCGATTCAAACTTTGAATTGTACTGTATTGACTTGACTATTGCAATTCCTATCATTCATACTAGCGACTTTATTTATTTCTTTGTGAATTATTGACATCTCTAACTTTATGTTTTAACATGTTTAAACCAGTGTTTACTTTCTATGTTTCTTTGCTGGACTGCAGCAAAGAGGGGCCCAGCCCTATGAACTCCAATGCGTTTGACCTGGTACACAGTTTAGTAATTAATGTCGTACAACAGTGTTAGTTTTGCCTCTTGTTGCTCTAGCGATGTATGTCACTTGTCGATTTAATACTTTGCGGTGTAAAGTTTTACGGTTGAGGATAAAAGCTGCTTGCTTGAATGCACCATCAAAGAGCAGCACACGGCTTAAAGGAAGAAGCCTGATTATAGAGAATTGATTCTTCCTTTTTATGTTTGTATCTCGTGCTCCACTTGAGGCAGGCAGCCTCGCTGAACATGGACTGGCCTGCTTTGAAGTGTGCTCCCCTGCTGCGCAGCCACCTCATGCTGCCCGACTGTCATTCTAGGGGCATTGCAAGGACACGGATGTGGAGCTGCTGAAGAAACCACACCGCCTTTCTTTTGCAAAACAAAGCTTTTTTTTTTTTCCAAAGCTTTCCGTTTGGGTTCCAGCACGTCGCTCCTGTAGACAATATTCGTGGCATGCTCAATCATGTAGTCGTTGTAGCGCTCTGTTTGGCTAGCAGAAGATAAGGAGGCTAATCTGTGCGCTGCTTAAAAAGCTTTCACTCTTCTATTAGCATGTTGGATGAGAAGTAATCTTTGGTGACGGCAGTCTTTCCTATGAGGGAGTCATTTTTAGCAGTTTAAAAGAATCCCATATGTCAGTGTTAAGGGTTGCATGGCTCTTTGGTTTCTCCTTAACGGGAAACTGATATTGAAAAGCTTTGGCTGAATGGCGGCATGTTTAGGTCTTATCTGGCATGCCTGAGGCTCGTCTCCCAACGGCAGACACGTGATGTTGCTCGGCATCCTCTAGCTATATGTTGCTGCTAGTTGAAATAGGATTAGGCTTCGGCAGTTAATGGCCATCACTGATGAGTTGATGTCACATCTTTCTGTTATTTGATGTCAAGAAACAGATTTCCAGTCGGTGGGTTTCCTCTTTCAATGCGCTGAGTCATCAGGGTTCTGACTTTGACTCCTTATTGAATGCTTTGTACGAGCAGTCATTCAGATCACAAAGTGAGTTACACAAATGAGCTTTTAAGTTTGAAGAGGACACCATTTCATCCTGAGTGGCGTCTCTCGGCTTCCTCTGCAAAGGCCAAAATATTACATTTACAAAGTCTGAATTAGAAGTCACCCAGCCTATGAAGTGAGGAAGTAATTAGCAGATGGCACCGTCTGGTCTTTGGCGTCAGACGTCCCCCACAGCACCGTCGGACTAACTGGAGGACTTCAACAACCTGCCGTGCTCTAAATGCGCTTATTCAGTATATAAAAGTAGATATTGTTATTAATTGAACTGTAAATGTATGTGGAGACGTGAGCTCCAGCACAGGATGAAGAGGTCTGTTAATGAAGAAAGGGGTCACACTCCCTCCATCATCATGCCGCCCATGTGCTGCTCTCACCTGTTGTGAAACTTAGCATACCGTAGCATGGTATGAGACGGGACATGAATAAAACATGCTTCTACGTGTTGTACCGAGCTGCTGATGTCAGCGGGTGCACGTAAACATATTTGCATTTGGTCCGTCCGCTGATGTGATTAATGGCCCGCCAGGTTTTCGTTTGCGCTCATTTATAATTTGCACCGACCCTTTTGTTCACATTTCACAGTTCAACTGAAGCACAAAGCCGCTCTGCAGCTCATGGTTTTCCTCCTATTGTGTGTGTTGTTGAGAGCTGTTATTTAATGCTCACATGAATGGGATCATAGGAGTGTGTTAATGACGGGATGTTTGTGCTTTTGAGCACAAAAGCGACAGATCTGCAGAAGTTGGAACATCAGCATTTTGCATACCGACACATTCCTTTCCACGGTTCCCACTATGAAGCCGGTATGCAATGAAAGCTCAGTGGTATGCCTAGAATACATGTGGATACGCCCCATGTATTCTAGGCATAAAACACAAGAGCAATACGTTTATACTTCTATGGCATTGACATTATTTCACATCAATCAATAGTTTTTGTTTTCAATATGATAAGAAGGCAATAATAACGGGTAGTTGTGGCCTCGTGCCCATTCTGTCAAAGATGTGTTTTTATTTTGAATAACAATGCATTTGAAAGTGATATGCTTCATGGAATAATATTATACAGATTTAGTGTTCTTGGTTTTGCACAACACGCAACGCTCCAGAGAGTCATTTTCAAACAATTAAACATGTTGTGATGCATAATTTCCCCAGTCACAGATATTGCACAACACAGTCGCTGCAGTTTATTCATTTCTGGGCCAAAAATGAAAATTTTTCACCACAACAAATCTTTGGTATTTGAACTCCGCTGAAGTTTGCCTGTGGAGAAGTTAATTTTCGACACACATTGTTGCTACATTTTGTTTCCATGTTAAATGGCGCTTCCAATAGTTGCCAGTAAAGCGGTTGCCAGCATCTAGTCTAGCTTCATGTTGCCGAGCTGGTTTCTCTGGTCCTTGACAGAACGAGCACTGAAACCTCTCCGCTTGACCCTCCAGGTTGAAATGCATTCGTGTCATCCGGCTCATTCTCCTCCTCTGTAGTGTGCCCTGTGCACAGATGATCACTCTGTAGAACAATGGCTTTCATCCACAGATGAAACGCTCTTCAACGTTTTAAATGAGAAGTCCTTTCAGCTGATTGGGGTGGAGTGGTTGAATAGTGTTTTCATGTGGCTTGTACATGATCCCTTTAATGGCCCAGTGTCTCAGATAATGTACAGGTGTCTTTGTGTAAGGCTGTACCATTAAGCAGTCCCTGAAATCGTATCTTTAACAAGCCGTTATGGAGAGTTAGACATCTTGCACATATCTTGTGAGTTAAAATAGTATTTTTGACTGACTTGAAATGAATTAAATGGTGAGAGTGAAAGGAAATAAGACCCTTTTTTTAAAAATTCCCCACAATTTCGAAATGCCATGCGGCTAACATCGTGCACTATACGATGTTGAATGCTTCTCTTTTGCATCATGTGTCCATTTTTCAGACATCAAAGACATTCTGCTCAGCATTCGACCTTGTTCTGCTGTCTTCCTCTTACTTGCAGTCCACGGTCAAACCTGCTCAGTGATTGGATTTAAGTTATCACATCACAACCGGTTGGAGCTTGGCTTCCTCCGGCCCCTGTTAGATCAGCGCTGACTTCCACCAACGAGGCATATCTTCCTGTTAACGACTCTTAACAGGGCTCAATGTTATTCTCCCTATGAGGCATTGGCACCTCCGTTCCATAATGAGCCGATGAAGAAAAGGGGTGCAGATTAGGATAACAGCCTTAACTAATCCATAGCAGGCCAAATGAGGCGCCACGTTTGGGGGAAACCATGTCATTTCTCATTTTGCAGTGCCGCGGAAAATTCTCTTTCTCAACCTCTCACTCAAAACAAGCCCCAAGAATAGCAGGCTGCTGGCACAAGGACAGCAATCAACAAAACATAGCTCCTTCCCCTATCTCTCCTCTTTTTCTCAGCTCCTGCCGATAGTCTGAGGAAAGACGGAATCTATGCCTCTGACTCTGACTTAGAGGAAACTACAGAGGGCTCCAGCCCACACCTCAGATGGAGGCTCTTTTTTTCTCTCCCACTGATGGCTATCGACAAGTCTTGTTCTGTAGCGACGGGCAAACGACGCTCTCTTGAAGCAGCGAGGCTTTCCAGACAATAGTTTTTTTGGAAATGGGTTCATTTGTCTGGGCTGGAGTGTTCCCTAAGGGCCCCTGCTGGTCAAAGGAATATACAGCCGACAGGTGTATTATTGCTTTAGACAGTGATGCTATAAACAAGCGGCAACAGTTCGTTCAATTACACTTTATATGAGTTTTGTGGCGAATGAGGAAAAGTTCTGTGTTTGTAGCTCAGGTCAATGAGCCACAACGACGAGCGTTCATAGATGATGGAGTCAGATGGCTTGGACCTAATTAGGTCTGTAGGATCTGGGGAAACGAGCCTATTTTTGGGGGGTTTATTTGTCAGTTAATGCTTTGACAAAAGAGGAGTTTGTCATTGATCAGTATGCACAAGTATATTCATTCAGTACATGTTTAAGAAAGTGCCAGTTTGAAGATTACGATTAATAATTCTTCCTTTCTGCATTTAATACAAGATGTATCTTTAAATATGCTCTTTTGATATTAGTTAAAAGAAAGCTGCAGTTCTTCAGTACCCAGGTTACATTGAGCGTTACAATATATGCTGATGACACACTGGTATTGTACCTGAATGCAGTACTATTTAATTCATGGACAGTGGAATGGAAAGGACTTAAAATAGATCCTTGAGGAACTCTTTAGTGCTCGCACTATACACGACGATCCATTCAACTAATAACCATGAAATATTAAAACCACTCAATCGATACAAATGTATGAAAGCCTTTGTAAAAGGATACAATCAAATATAATCAAATAAGATATGAGTTGACCATCCAGCAACTGCATTGTTGTGATTTTCTTGTCCATTACAATGTTTATGAAACCTCTCACTCCTGTTGTGCAGCAGCTGTAGCTGGATCCAACATGTGTATCGAGGTTCTCTAATCGCAGCAAGTCGGTCTGACGAGCTGCTGCAGTTCTGGTCGTTTCCTGTCACTTGCACAGCAGCTGCAAGCAATGACATGATTGACAACGTTGGGCAATGCAGAGTACCTTCTGTTGCATACCAGCTCCAGGTTACCTGTAATTTCCACTTACCTTCTGACCCCGGCTCATCGTATAGTGTGTCTCCCTAAAAATGTCATTTTGAGCGTGAAACCAAGAGAGCAGGTATGAGGACTTTTACTTTTTTCGACAGTCTTGACAGATTGCAACACCCCACTGTGTTTGTTGGTACATGCACGAGGCTGTGATGAAAACTCAGCAGGAGTGTGTCCGTTTGTCCTCGAAAGTCTCAGCGTGTTGCACATCTGAACGCATTTGGCATGTTTACGATGTGTCCGTACATTTATGCAGTGTGAGCCTTGCATCACTCGTTTGATGTGTGCCTGGGTAGAGGACGCTGCCTCGCCAGAGTCTGTTCTGCTGTAATAAGGTCCTGATTTAAGGTTGACCAGAGCACACCGGTAATAGGGCCTCTGCAGCCAGTGGAGATGAGATCTCTCCACAATATTTACCCAGGGAATAATGATGTTTGATTTGACTCTGCTCCGGGTGTGTCTCTGTGAGGGCTGTTGTCGCCCACTGCTGCCACTGAGAGAGGAAACTGACGGAAGCTGTGTCCAGAGGAAAACAAGCCTCAGATCCTTGTGTGTGGATGATGCTAGGCTGGTGTGTGTCTGTGGCCTTCAGAATGAAGAGCTGCTGTGTTAGCTGATTACTATTCACTCACATGCTATACTCCACTTCAGGTTCAGTGTAAGTGAGCTGCATTTAAGATTCTCAACACTGAAAGGTGTTACTGTGCTATATGGACACAGACATGTGTCCATATAGCCTCAGCCTTTGTGGTTGTTTTGTGTTTCTGTTTGTAGTCATTTTAAACTTCTTGTTGTGGTTGTTTTGCTCCTCTTTGTGGTAGAACCATGATTCATACTCATGAACCTTAGTGTACACAATCATGTATACTGAGGTAAATATGGCTTGTAGGGGAAATAAACAAACCAAAGAAAGAGAATACTTTAAATGAGTTAGCTTTTCAAACAAAACATGTTTAAATGTCCGTTCTGACAGGAATGTATTGTGTGTAGATGCTATTGAAAGCCACAGTAGGACTTGGGGGATCTCTCTGAGATTGTGGGTTGTATTTACTCACCCTGAGTTTCCTCAGCAGCTCGGTTCCATTGCTCCAGAAACCGTAGAATTCACCTCATTATAGTCTGCACAGCCTCTGAGGAGCGGAGTCATTTGCATGGCTGCTTGTCGAACCCATGGTAATGTTGACAAAGATTTGCAGCCATTTTAATCACGCCACGTAAAAAGGTATACAAAGTAGTTTATGACTGCTCCGCTACTGAGCAATAGGCACATCCCTTACTGCAGTGCACATTGAAAAGATTGCACTTTGTTCCGAGCAGCGATTGCAAATCACAGACGTCAGAAAGGTAGAGAGAAATAGATGACTGCGACGGCAGTTTGAGTCTTACGAAAAAACGCATTTACATATTAAACCACACAGCAGCGTGCAGAGCAAAAAGGCTCTGTTTGAATTGCACGCTCCAGCCTGCCTTCCCCTCAGTGTAAGGGGTAGCGGGGGCCTCACCGCTGTGACTGCAGTGCCGTAAATTTGGAAGTTGTTTACGGATGCTGCCATCTTGGTGCGCTCCGGGAGGGAAACTTGGAGCAGGGCCATTTACCGGCAGCTTGATGAGAGTGCAGTGAGGCGAGTTAATTAATACAACATCCCTGGGCCCACAGGCTAGGCTGCAAAGCTAACCCAGGAGGGAGGGAGGTAGAGATAGAGAGAGCAGACCGAGAAAGGGGACGGAAGAAGGGCAATCTATGATGCGTGGGAATCCTATATATATATATATATATATATATATATATATATATATATATATATATATATATATATATATATATATATATATATATATATACAACTGTGAAGAGTAGGGCTACAGTAACAGCTTGGCGGCAAAACACAATTAAATTGCATAGCTAAGATGAACCGATTTGGCTAAATCATCCATCTTGATCATAGCCTAACTATCAGACTGCATGATATTTGGTTCTTTCAAGATGCAATGATACATTGCAGGTGTTGGACCCCGACCAGTCATGGCCGTCTTTCATGGCTTGTACACACGTAGGTAATCAGGAAGGTGCCAGGGATTGACTGCTGTGTCGGTTGTCTTCCAAGACACTACACAGTCCAGTCCGGCCATTATTGATATTGTATAGTCTGATTTCGGCATAAGTGTGTAAAGTAGATGTGAGATGCACATTTTGGAAAGGCCAAGCAATAGATAGATTTGGGCGTGGTTTCAGTGTTTCGGTTCCATTGGTTGAGACGCGCCTCACTGTGTTTTCTGCGTGGAAGTGGAAGTCATATTTTCGAGGCCTCAACACTGAATTGATTCAGAAGGTGGTACCAGACAGCCCCGGCAGTTACTCACCCAACTACAAGCTACATTGTCTAGAATATGTTAGACTCTATTAAAAATGCATCTGGTACAATGTTGCTTTCTCCGACTGGAATAAGTGGATACTTCCACTGGAGGTAGAGTGAGAGGGAGACTGACAGCAGATGTGGGCTCCAGTGAGAGAGGGCTTTTTAAAAATCGTAAGCATTTCTAGGTCCAACCAACACCAACATGAACTTCAAACAAATGGATCCATTGGCCTCCATGACCTCTAAAGCAAAGCGGGAAAGTAGTAACTTTGGTTTCTTCCCCTGCCACCGATTTTTGGTTGTGAGCGAAGATGTTTTTCCAGCCATGGCACAGCATTTGCGGCTTTAGCTTAACTTTGCCTCAGTGAGAAAACTCTTGTCTGTTGAGCTACATGAAAACAGAGAAACTTGCCTGGAGATGGAGGAGTCCGGAGGGAGGTCCTTGCCTTGTTCTCTCTCCTTCTCTATCCATATATTTTAACTGGCAAAACACAACTTTGGGACCACGGTTGTCAAACAAGGTTTTTGTTTTTTTCCCTGTTGAGGTGCAATCTATAGGAGAGAAAAGCACATAATCTGCAAACTCAGCTTTCCAGCTGTGTACTACATAATGTATGTGTTCTATAGAATGAACACATGTCATAAAGAGTAGCTCAGGCTGGCCGGTGCTCTTCTAAGCTAAACAATGAGCTCCGTCATTCATTGACTTTTATCACAGTTGCAAATCAGCAATATGAAGGTAGCAAAATATTGTAAATAGCACGCCTGCCAGTAGACACAGAAGAGATAAGGGCTATAAATACCCTGAATAAATCCTCCTAATCTGGAAGCGGGAGTTCTGTTGATGTAGAGAACTGGTGGCTGAATCCCATTTTTAATGCTTTCGCCAGCTTTTTCTTTATTTTCGGTTGGTGTTTAGAATTCACTCTATAATTACCATATTAAAATGCATGTAGAAGTCTGTGCAGTTGTGGTGGGGAAAGATAAGGCTGCAAGAGTAGGGAGGGAGAAAGAAAAAAGTCCACCGGAGGCCTATCAGTCAGTTCTGAATTGCTTTATAATTACTGAGATGCAAAGACACAATTTTCTTCTTAAAATAATGAAAAGTTTCATTTCCCTTCCGTCCCTGTATTAGTCGACATTGTGCCATGTTAAGCACAGTGTAGCCTAGTTTCTGCGCAGCGTGAATGTTACTGGCTCCCTCTTTTGGGATTGGAGAAAATTAGAATTCTGACACATTGGGGTTGTGTTCATGAATACGACATACTGTCTAACCAAAGTTATTTTAGCTTCTTGGAGTTTTATTTGCATAGATTTCTCATAAGTTTTAATCTTTTTTGTGTATGTCTACAATAAATAAAATAATGCATCACTGCCTGAGCTGCTAGCATGGCCATAGACTCTTTCTTCTTAATCTGTCCCTTTTAGTCTCCCAACTATGGGTGCTGACTTTGATTCTGCAATAGATACTTTTGATCCATATCTGTCGCGGCAGAGGAGCCCACCCTCCCCCCTATTCTTCCTCAGGTGTATCACTGGTCCTCAGTGGTGTACAGTAACGATGTAGAAATACTTCGTTACTGTACTTAAGTCGTTTTTTTGGATATCTGTACTTCACTATTTATATTTCTGTTGACTTTTACTTTTACTTCACTACATCTTCCAAAGAAAACTGATACATTTCCCCTGAAACCTTCGTTACTCGCTACAAAATCAAATCTATCTTTAGAAACAAAATGAATCATGAGACCAGCGTCGGGGACTGTGGTGGAACACAGACTGCAAGCAAGCAGGTTTGGTGAATCAGTGGTCCTAGCTTGCAGGTTAAATCATTGGTTAATCACGTTAATGCGCAAAACAAGTGCTCTCAAAGCCGCGGTGTTTACATTCCCAGTGATGCCCAGGATGCTACATGCTATAGCTAGCGAGCGACTACACGAGTAGAATTCCACACAGGACGGGTGGGATGAGGAGAGGTGGATGGGTCCAACAAACACTGGTGTTTCCTCCAGGAGGCCGCAGTTTGTGCCGTGTGTGAAACGAGAAGCCAATGTTGATTTATTTGTGACGTGACTTCCGTACTTAAGCAACGCCACTTCCGTAGATTCCACAGCACTTAAAAGAATAAACTTCATAATTCTCAAAATTCTGACCCTTTGCTTTTTTATTAACAGCATTTACTTGTACTTTTACTTTCAATACTTAAGTACATTTAATATCAGAAAATTACTTTTGATACTTAAGTACAATAAATATCAGATACTTTAAGACTTTTACTCAAGTAGTATTCTAATAGGTGACTTTTACTGGAGTCATTTTCCAGTAAGGTATCTTTACTTTTACTCAAGTATGGCTTTTGGGTACTTTATACACCACTGCTGGTCCTATTTCTTACGAAAAATGCCACCCCCCTCTCCACCACCTTTGATGAAATGTGTGGACTTTGAAGAAGAACTTATAGAGATCAATACTGTGTGTATACGGAAGGTCTATAACCCAGTATGCTACAGTGGGTGCTGGGTGAGTGCCAACGATGGGGCTTTGCAGTCAGTCAGTTGTTGACTTTTATTTATCACAACTGCTGCTGTCGTACTTGATGACTGAATCAAACACAGTGTGGAAGAGTAACTGCTGACTTCTTTGCTTTTTCAGCTGAACAGTGATTGTGTCTCTTTTCCCTCTCAGCACTCATCTCAAATTCAAATCCAATACTTGGCAAGCAAACTCTATTATTTAAAGAGACAGATTTCACTCAGAAAAAAAGTGTTTAGGCTATAAGTCCTTCGGCTACACTGTGAGTGTGTCTCTTGTTCAGCTCTTTGCAGATTTGTAGATGAACCTAATGCATCCTAATGCATGCATGCATGCATCCTAATGCATGCATGCTTAAAAAAGTCAAGTGCTCTTCTTTTGTCTGCATGCAATCGTGTGTGTGTGTGTGTGTGTGTGTGTGTGTGTGTGTGTGTGTGTGTGTGTGTGTGTGTGTGTGTGTGTGTGTGTGTGTGTGTGTGTGTGTGTGTGTGTGTGTGTGTGTGTGTGTGTGTGTGTGTGTGTGTGTGTGTGTGTGTGTGTGTGTGTGTGTGTGAGAGAGATGTGTCCCTGGGTAATGGAGCAGAGTGCTGTCTGTCTGGCCGGCCATCTGTCCGCATCCTCAGATTCGTCTCAGCCGCTAATGAAAAGCTAGCAGGTACTCTGCTGCAGCCTTTAAAATGTGCACAGTGGAGGCTGCCATGCCCACTCGGCTCCTCCATTACTGCTCTTCTTCGCCTCGCTCAATTCGGCCCATTTTTCCACTTGTTTGATCTGAATTTTGGGCGTCGCAAAATGACCAAATGTGAAAATATTAGCAGCTGGTTATAGCCCACAGTCAGTTTTTTTCTTTCTTAAATACAATTCTGGTATTTGTTTTGAAAGCTAAATTGCCTCCTCATTGTTTACCCCATTGCTTGGAAGAATGCACTAATTACTTTTCCGCGCCCCTCCCCGGGAACCGGTATTATGTAACACAAAAATAATGGCCGAGCCTGGCCACACCATATGCAAAACAGCAACGCAGAGCCGGCGCTTCGTTAATAATTGCCATAATTGTGTAAGTATGAGGAGACTGCTCCACAAAATGGAGCAATGACTATTATCAGGTTGATAACCAATAATTACTTACAAACTCTGTCTTCATTAAGCAGCTCCTTTGGAGAAACTGAGCTCAATACAGCCCTCCAGAATCCCCTCCCCTCGCCCACCAGGATCCCGCTGCTCTCCCTCTTCCTCTTGTTATATCCCAGTTTCTCTCTTCTCTCTCTCCATCCCGCTCTGCTTTTCATTCCAATTGTTCATTTTACATCTCTCCAGTCTGACCTGGTCTTTCTTGTCCCCTTCTTTGAAATACAAGGAATTGAAGGCAGAGGAAGAAACAGAGTGGTGTGATCCCTGTAATCCTTTTCCTGCCACACATTTTCTATCAGGTCTTTCTCTCCCTGAAAGATTAACCATCCTCTCTGCATCTCTTCTCATCGATCATCCTAACGGGGGGGCTACAAGTAGAAGAAAAAAAAAATTGCAAAGGGAGAAACGGCCACAGAAGGGCAAGGAAAATGTTGATCAAGTTCCAGATCAAGATGTGCTGCTGGTGGCACAGGACCAGACCTCATCTTTAACAGCTGGAATGGTGCATACACAAACACTCCAACATGCAAACACCTGTACGACATTTTTGCTCATGTTAAGCAAATAAATAGTTTGAAAATGAATGGATTAAGTGATGATTTAAATGTCAAATGGCAAAATATATAAATAAATATAGTGATTTGGACATGAAGTTATGAAAAGGAAAGCCCCTGGTGAAATAATGGCTTATTATCTGGTCTTTGGTGTCAGTTAATGTTAACATTTGTTGCACTTTTTTTTTTACATACTATAGGGATCCTCCTACATTTCTTGACCTGTCGATTCTACTGTAAATGGTGGTGAACTGGAGCAGGGAAGGCAACAATTTTGGTGAGGACCTATTGAAATTGAAGGAATTATTATTATGTCAGTGAAGTCTTTCCTTCTTTGATGCTGTCAGATCTCTCCCCTTGACATTTAAAACCACTTAACAGTTACTTTTTTAAGCAATGCACCTGTACTTGAAAAAGCTCAAATATCAAAGTGCTGATTACTAGCTACAAACTGACATTAAATATATTATTGCTCACCTTTTTGGCCGTGTGTTTATTGAATATACCCTGTATATTATGATTATTCTATTTTATTTAGGGGAAACAAAAAATTGAATCCATGGCTTTCCAGACCCTGAACCTCCTCTCCAACAGCCTCTTCTACTGTAAGTGGGAGAAGCCAACTGCAGGAGGCCCCCGGTAACCACATGCTATCACAGCTCGGCCTTCCAGCCTCCAACCGTGACACGCTTACACTCATCCACTCCACAGGGGAAGTGTTGAGCCTCGCTTGCCGACGTGAGAGCACAAACATTGAAACATTTACCCTACACTAGATAGGCATTGCTGCTTATACCTCCCCTCCAGTTTCACATTTCTCTCCTCCCCCATTACTGCTGTTTTCTACGCAGTTGGTCTTTCTCCTCCTCTCAAAGCATGCCTTTCCCTCAAGCTTCATCCCAGGCTCAGTCATTTGTATTGCTGTGTTTTGTCTATCTGTGTATCTTTCCATTCCTCAGTCAATGTCTTTTTTTCATCTGTAGCTTTATTTCTCTTACTGAGCAAAGCAATGTGTGATGCTGATCTACAGTATATCTACCAGTGTTTTGACTTAGCGTAGATTTTAAATTTATACCTCGGCTTGTTTTCAGACTCTCAGCAATTATTACAAAGGACAATGTAGAAAATTAATGAAGCTAAATTATTATTATGTCTTGTTTAATTGTCTTTTGACGACATGCTATACTACGACTGTTTTCGACACGCTATACTATGACTGCTTTATGACTTGTCAGTGTGGTGCTGAGACAGAAATTGGACACCAGACAAGTTTAAAAGTAATTCACAACTATATTTATTCATAACACAACAATCAAACATGGAAGTCAGTAATCAGTCGTGTATGGATATGTAAAAAAATGTTTGAAGCTACAAAAAAAGATTTGGCCTGTGAGGACAAAGACAGGGATTCTCTCACCCAGATTTGGCTCATAAAGCTGACGACCCAAATCCTGGAAGACAAAGAATATGACTGTTTTGTGACTGTTTTCGACATGCTATACTATGATGTTTATAACTCTGCATCAACTCCCTTCATCAACACCACGACCAGTGGCTGGACTCCAGCGGGATTATGCCTTATCACCTCAGCATCACCAGCCCTCGATTGGACTCCATCTTGAAGGAAGACAATCGCCAAAGACATTGCGCTATTCAAATTTGTACAATGTGTAATAAATTATTGTGAAATTCTACATTACATTAGTCATTTAGCAGACGCTTTTATCCAAAGCGACTTACAGTTCAGATTCTATCACAATTCTACACCGTAGGCACAGCTACAGGAGACATTTTTGGGGTTAAGTGTCTTGCTGATTGAAAGACGGCCCTGCTATCCACTTCACCAGGACTGTTTTATGACTTGTCTCAGTGCGGTGATGAGACAGAAATGGGAGACCAGACAAGTTTAAAAGTAATTAATAAATATATTTATTCACAACACAACAATCAAACATGGAAGTCAGTAATCAGTCGCGTATGGATATGTAAAAAGATTTTCCCTGTGAGGACAAAGAAAGGGACTCCAGATTTGGCACATAAAGCTGATGACCCAAATCCTGGAAGACAAAGAAGAACTCGTACATAGTATAGCGTGTCGACAAAAGTCAGTATAGCGTGTCGAAAAAAGTCATAGTATAGCATGTCGAAAAACAGTTATAGTATAGCGTGTCGAAAAAATTGAAAAAAGTCATATTCTTTGTCTTCCAGGATTTGGATCGTCAGCTTTATGAGCCAAATCTGGGTGAGGGAATCCCTTTCTTTGTCCTCACAGGCCAAATCTTTTTTTTACATATCCGTACACGACTGACTTCCATGTTTGACTGTTATGAATAAATAGATTTATGAATTACTTTTAAACTTGTCTGGTCTCCCATTTCTGTCTCAGCACCGCACTGACACAAGTCATAGTATAGTATGTCATTAAAGGGCTGATTATCTTTAAAAAAAAAAAGAATAAAATAAAAAATTTATATTAGCAATACAAACCAATAAAGTACTTTGTTTGATACCTTCCTACTTCCCTCGATACACATGTTTATTTTCGTATAACAAGTTTAGGCCTGAAGATCTATACACTGTATGTACTGTATCTTCACAACCCTAACACTGATAAATAAAAGGGAGTAAAGGGAGATGGATGAGACTGTCGCATGCCGACTCAACGCAAACACACTTTTTCCCCCTCTCAGCCCTGGAGGTATAACTGGCCTCCCTTCAAAAGACGGAGCTTAAAACAATCTCCAAAAAGAGTGAAAGAAGTGCTGGGTTGTGGTGGGCGTCAGTCAGGCAAAGGCCTCGTTGTCTCCCACTCTAGATAACAGGTACCCTGAACTAGTTTCTACAAAGCTGAGTTGGAGATTTAATGCAATATAAAGCTTCTGGGCCCTTTTAGCAATTTGGAGTCAACACACAAATACGCCCACGCTCAACTGGGAAGACTTTCCATCCCTTCCCCTTCATGTGCAAATGTACTGAAATGTATTTGATAGTGTGTGCTCACTTTTCCTACTGAATTCTTCCCACAACTCCCTCTTTTCTTTTTTTTTGATCTGTCGCAACACATCAATGGCCAGTCCCAGTGAAGAAACTCCCAGTACTAGCTTTTCTTTTTTTCTTCCCACATAACTGCCCATTCAAATTGCAATCTCCCAACGTGGTTCCTACCTATGCTGTGTGCTGCAGATTGGCACATTTGGTCCTTTGTGACAGCAGGTTTTAAACCAAGGAAAAGTTCTTTACGAGACACCATTACATCACACCATATGGCAATGATGCAAAATAAAGTTTTCTCCAGATGCCAGCAAATGCCTTCTGCAATATTAGAGTGCTGCTCTTGACACGGTGTGTGATTAGCAGTATTTTCAGCTGTGGTAGAGTTAGGAGCCTGCTTAGGCTCAGTGTTTGTTATACCGACATCAGCTTTGGCATGCGTCGCATATCTGAAACATTAAGAGGGAGAGATTAAAATACACAATGATATCCCTGTTTCATTGAGATGGAGGGGAATGAAAATATATTATATCCTTAAAACTGTTTTTGTCGAGCCAGTTTAGGTGAAGTGTTTCTAACTTATAAACATGGGGATTGCAGGGTGAGATTTTGCTGTATTAACACATCCTGTTCCATTCAAATTAAAAGTCAAATCACTTCAGCAAAAAAGAACGACTTATATATTTTGTTCGACTTGGTTGACACCTTATACAAACCTGACCATTGTTCTAAAAACCGAAGGTGAAAGCGAATAGTTAGATTTGCCATTAAAATAGAGCGTGTAGATGGGAGCTGAAGCCAGATAAATAAAGAAACAGCAGCCCCTAAGCTACAAGGCCTGAGGCTATTGCATTGCTAACATGGCAAACGGCCACCCAGCTGCCCCAGCAGGGTAGAATATATCAGGTAGCCTATTCCTGACAGCTGATTTAGCTCCCTCTTAATGAGCCCTGCTGCAAAACACACACAGTCTGTTACATAACACCATAAATAGCATGCACAGTAAGAAGCAGACTGTTAACGCCGGCAGAATCTTGTGAAATCAAGAGACGTTGCATTCAGCACACAATGCATTGAAAGTGTTGTGAAACTATCCATTAATGCCAAGACATCTTTAGGCCCTATACTTAATATTTAAACCACTTTAAAAAGTTTTACTGTCCGATTGTTTAGGAAATGTTATAACACTGTAATATTAAAGCATACTTAAGACAAGGTTATGATAAAGTATGAAGTAGTTTTATTTGTGCTTTTTGATACAGTTACAGTAGATGCAATGTCACTTTATTCATTTAACTTTACACATTCTAATGTTGATAGTGTTAATATACTGAAATGTAATGCAGTGACAACAGTGTTTAAATTAAAACGCTCACTTTCTGTATTGTTCCCTTTGTCAACAAGACAAGAAAATACCTTGAAAATCTTGAAAAGACCAAAGCAAACTGTTATTTTGACTCTCAATACTTCTCAACTTCCTTACCCTGTTTGTTCTTTCTGGTGATTAAAAAAAAAAATAACGGGTCACAATTATATAGTAACATTTTTTTAAAAGGCTGAATAATTCCGTAAAACAGCTGGCCACTGTGTTTCTACTAAAAGTTACTCAAACAATAGTGAATAGTGCATTTTGTTGGGGACTACTTTCAGCTGTGGGTTAATACACATTTGGCGCTACAGTGAATATCTACAGCAGAAGGGCGGTGTATGATTGACTCAAAATAAACTTCAGTGTTTTTAATAGTTTTTGGATAATAATGGGGCTCCATGTGAAGCTGACTCACGCTCTGGCTTAACAGGCAATACTATAAAATAATCAAATAGAAGGACACAGTCCTTTTATTTGTGCTCACGAATAAGCAGTTATGTGATGCAGCAGTTAAATTAGTGGCAATGTCATTAGGGCTTGTAATTGATCTAATTTCACGTTATTTAATTATTTACATAGTAATCTTGTATGGGTAAACCCATATAAGGAATATAGTGCAGTTTGAAGAATACTTGTGTAAACTAAGTGACAATATACAGCAACACTGTAACAATTCATGAAAACTAAAGTGGTCTAGGTGCAGTGTTACTGAATATCAGATTCTGACCTTAGCAAGACTTGCTTGGAAGTATATATGTTCTGACAACACAGATGTCAGAGGGAACCCTCAGGACCCCAGCCTGTCACCGCGGGCTAGCCAAGGGGGGCTAAATTAATCTCGACTAGGCCAGTAAGGGAAGGGGTCACAGTTCACTGTGTATGCCCCGCTGCTTCAGCACCAGCTGACAGGCCACAGGAGTCTGAAAGTCCATGATGTACTGGCATTTGCTGGGCTCCTTCACCGATCGCAAAGCTGTCTCTGTTCCGCATGTCAATATGACCTAGAAAAGCACAAAGAAAGAGAAGTTGAGGCGGTGCAGGGAGAGGAGCCGTTGTTAGCCCGAGTCCAGAGCAAAGCCAGCTTCATCTCCCGAAGGAGGCCGATTGCAGACGCTGTCCCACCTCTTGTTTTAGTCATTTTCTAAGCAATTTCAAACTTTTCTGAGGAAATGGGATTCACTGCAAATGGTAGATTTATGCAAAAAAAATAAAATAAAAAAAACACTAGTTGGTAATCATCAGGTCCGTTTCAAATAAAAATGATCACACTGTACATGAGGAGTTTCAGTGATTAGCGCTGTCATGACTGTAATAGGTGACTTTGACACCTTCGACAAGAGAGTAGAAAGGAAAACGTATTTTACTTCTAGGGGGTTTCCATAGCAACCCCTCACATCATACTGCACCCCGAGCAGACGATCCCTCTGGTGAACACAAGCACCCGGAGAGGGACGGAGAGATGGGAACCTGACAGGTATTATTGTACTAAAGTCTCAGGCTGGTACGACTGGTGACTTGGTTTTCTCCCACACTTGGATAACATACTTGTTACGTCACTTAATAACTTGTACAGAGATATGAAGTGGGTGTTTGCGCTCAGTAAGACAAAGTGTTTTCTTATGTGTGTGTGCGTGGTTATTGGTGATTCAATTTTGACGTGCAGGTGCCAGAGCAATAAGCTCAATGTTGAGGCAGCTTGTGTTGTATCGACTCTTACAGATGATGTCATCGGGGTTGTTTTAGCTTTTGACTTTGAGACTACTCATTGAAAAACAGAAAGCCTGAACCACAAACTGAAAGTGTGGAGCCCGTAAGAGGTAGGCAGGCTGGGATGGGTCTAATGAAAGATGCTATTACCGTGCAACATGGGAAATGTAGTATCTAGTTTTAGAAAATCAGACCTATATGGTGATAAACTGGCATTCTCCTTACAAAAATGGGAGAGCCCAGTTTAGATCTGGAGCCACGGTTGTGCCGGCTGTACAGAAACTAAACCTACTGCTCACATAACAGTCTGATTGTTACCGTAAACCGTAGAGTTCGCCCTTCCCCGCAGACTCTTAAGATACACTGCACGCTGCTTGAAATTTGGTTTACCTCAATATCCACCAGTGAAACAATACATCACCGGTCCCACGACTCAAGTATACCGAGAGAGAGAGGTGTGTTTCACCGCAGAAAGCGGGAGCACTACCCAAAGATCAGATTCAGCATTTCAAATATAATGAGCGTCGACTTCTGACGAGACTTCATTTATGCCAACTGCACTCGGTTAGGGAGTCGTATCAAAGGAATTCAATTTAGTCTTTTCAAAGGGGGCCCCTGGATATTATGAGATCATACATTTATTGGACTGATTTAAAGAGGGGGCTCGGCCCAGAAAATAAGATAATCAAATGTGACGCATTTTCAATCGAGCAAATTCTCGCACAAAAACGTAAATGGCTCTCATAAAAGTGTCTGACAGATGAGTCAATACTGGTAAAATAGAGAGAAGGGGAAGAGAAGGCTGCAGGAGAATGAATGCAACATTAACCATAAAACCAATGTCGACTGACGGAGGGGGAAAGGCAAGTCAACTTCTATCACTCGGCTTTGAGCAAAACATCTTTCTGCCAGGCTGCCGAGTAGGCCGTGATGACTGAACATCTTTTACTGATTGACTACACTACTGTACACATGTGCAGAATGAGATATGCAGAGAACAGACTGGGCGACAAGACTTCAAATTGTCCCGGATGAATGTGGTGTGAGGTACTTTGTTAGGCTGGTTTTCTTTAGCGTTCCCTCTGGAAATAAGCAGTGGATGGCCTCTCTGTACTGTTTGTAAGGTGGACTGTTATTATCTACAGCATATTTGGGTTTCTGTGGTTTCTAAACTGTGTAGCTACAGTCTTCTTGGGCTTATATAAAAAGAGGGTTTGATGTCATTTACGACAAGACAGTTGTGTGTCAGAAGTTGTCAACAGCTCGACTAATTGATGCCGTGGAGACTTACTGGAAAAGTAGCTCCATGTGTTGGACAATGCATGCAACATTGAGGCTGCCAACTCTGCGTAATGGGGAAACTGGGTACTTATTTGCTTGTTTTGCACACACACACTGTAGCTGGTCCTAAATGCTGGATTCAACTTGTTTATGCATCTGTGCATGCAAGGAACTTACCATGTCGGGTAACTGTTAGAGGTGCATAAAACGAGATCGGGAGCATTCCCATTGCCTCTCAACACAACACCTGAGCCAGCAGCTCGTAGCTAACGATGCTGACGGAGCTAACAGTGTTTACCTGAGGGGGAAGTGGAGAGTGGGTGCTACAGTAGGGAACGCTCACATGCACAAACGTGCACTAAAACCACACACGGCCGGGCAACATCAACAAAGCAAGGAGAAACTGAGATAACAACACACAGAGAGAGAGAGCGACTTCCCTCTCTGCTCGGGTAGACATTACGCCACTATATCTTTACATAGCAGGTACCATTTATCTATTCACTAGTTTATTCATGTGTATTGTTTTTTGTGAAATACAAGTAGTACTTACTGTAGTACTGCGGGAACCTCCTTGCCAGCAGGGTTCTCCGTTCTCATACACCATCTGACTGTACTGGTTCTTTGGTGCATCTGCCCACATCCCCCACCTCCTGAAATAAAAAGGCTCAGTTTTAGTATTTTTTATAAAGTGCATGTGGAAAGTTTCGGTTTATTAGTCAAGCCGGACAAATTGAGCACAGAAACAATTATCTTTTTTTTTAAACACCACCAGGTTTGGCTTATTGAAAACTCCGTTAACAGCACACATAGACAGCTGCCAAGATGGCCAGTCTGGCAGTGCCCTCCTGGATCCTGGCACCAGCGCTCATGCGTCCCCTCTCCTCTTAAACAATGGAGGGGAAATATTAATTAGCATTTTGTCAGAGTAAATTCTGTGCACAATACCACACGAGGGAAGGAGAAGAGAAATACAGACGCCCAGTGTAGCCCCGTCTCAAACGAGGCTGTGCTTGCCCAGTGCTAGCTAATTACATTCTCACCAAACATTTCAAGGGGAGTTGAAACCAAAGCAAACCAGGGTGCAAGTGGACACGGTCCAACACAGCTCACAGCACCGACAGATGCCATTTGATTATGCTTCCAGCAGCTAACTTCCTCTGATCTTTTGTAGAACTTTAGAAGCTTCCTTGAGGTGGCACCGACTGAAGTCATGCTGCTGGTAAGAATTGATTTGAGTCAAATATTGTAATCCTGTTAGTGCATTAGTGCATGGTCGACTGATGATTTTATTAATCTCTTGTCCCATCGCTTTTTCTGTCTGCAATGCTAAATTGAACAGAACAGAGAGCAAACAATAAAATAATTTTTTTGATGCATACAAAATGCATTGTATTAAATTGTGTCGTATTTTTTGAAATGCCATTTTACTGTCATTTAACCTTGATGAGGGCAAACATGGAGTCCTTTGATTTCCTAAAGCACTCTCCAGCTTTTACGTACCATCATCAGGTCCTCAAATGTGGCTTTTCTGCCATCCACGATGCGCATGGATTATTAAAGACGCCGGAACGGGTTCAGTCAGAGGTGAGGCGCTCACACAAGTGGAAGCTGACTGGGGCCCCGAGCGTCTCGCCTTTTCCTTCCAGGCTGTTTGATTGGGTTTTAGCACTCTGTTAGTACCAGGAGGCCTTCAAATGGATTGCTGTCAGGGGCCAAGCAGACATGGCAGACGGAGGAAGCGACATGCTCTTGGCTCTCGCCGCTAGTTGACCAGCGATCCCTCGCACATCACCTTCAAGCGACTTGGTCTGCCCAAGGGGCAACCTCCGGTGCTGAGAAAGGAAGGAAACGCAGAGGTGCCAAAAACTGCAGTTGTTCAAATTGCCACCTGAGGCTGGCTCCAAAAGAAGGTTTTGAGCCCTATAGCGAAGTAAGGCATGATTGATGGCGCGGCCGCTTTGAGAAAAAGGTGTTCTCAGGTCGCTCTCCGTTAGCTCGTTCCCATTTAAAGATTTAGGCTGTGTTGTCACTGCCAAGACGGTGACGGACTCACCCACGTTGAGCTTTGCAAGGGCTCTTCAGAAACCCATGGGTGACCTCAGAGACAGCTACGCCCCTTTTTTTTTTTCATACAGTCAATGCGTCTGCCGTACCCCCCACCCCCCTTACACACTTCATGCGTCATGTTTGTTCACTTCCTTCCTTAATCTCCATTCTTACTCCGTCAGCCCTGCTGCGCCTCAGGAGTGCTCCGTCAATTACACAGGATGTATCACCGAGATGTGGCCAGATCGTTCCCTGTAATAAACTACCTGCACCTGATATTGGCGGATCATTCTACATTTCACCAGCTCATCATTTGCACCTCTGAAAAACATCCAATTGAGTCCACATTTTCAGGATTAGAGCGTTTTAAATCCAATAAGGTAACATGGATGAAAACAGTTAAGTATGTAAATAGATTAACATTGGCAGCAGAGAGTATAAACTGTATAAACTGTAGCCGACCACATGGAGACAGGGGAGTGGCCACAAATGCAGACTTCCTTTTAATTATTAATGATGGATGATATTGAACACACTTCTTTTAAGGCGTAAAACCTGGAGAAGCTTATTTATAGATATCTGGGTTCTAATTCGATCTGTCTGGCCTCCTCTAATGCCCTAGAGGGCTCCTTCCATCACAGATAAACTTGAATCACTAAGGTGTGCTTTCTATCGACACAAAGAATAGCAGATGGAGTTGTGATTCAATCACATCCGGTGTCCACAGAAATACAATTAAAATAGCGCACTCGCACAATCACAACCGTGGTGATTGCCACCGACTGCCTGGTTAAAAAAACGTTGCTCATTTTCGATTGGAACTTTGGACATTTTCGATTGCATTTTAAGTACGTTCTCTCCCTTGGAGGCGATTGCTCTATAACCAGCCATTTTTGGATCCGAAGCTTAAATGCTGTAAACACATTCTGAATTAACTGGATACGCTTACATGGCAGCTAGGAACACATCACAGGCCGGTTCATCTTCATTTTATGCCATTTAATGCTTTATGAAACCTTACATTAAAAGAAAAAATGGAGAAATAAGTTCAAAGACATGTCAATATCCCTCAATGTCAGGTAACATTTCTAATAATACCCAGTTCTAGAGTGATCTCCCATGAGTTTGTGTTATACGAGAACGATCCGATGTGCCACCTGAGCATCAGATTACTTGTAAATACTTCACCAACACCCACCTCCTGCTGCTGAATCCTAACCTGTGTTAAGATGGTAAGTCTGTGCTTATTACCGTCGCCTTCCCCACTGTAGCATCCGCTCATTAGCTGCCACCGCAGTAAATGATACCTCACAGCTATGCTTTTAACTGCTCGGTGTGAAGCAGCAAGTTAGTCCCCTCACTATACTGTTAATGCGCTAATCATTTACAGCATGACACGCCGCGCCACACAGGCAGATAGGGGGGGGAGAGAGAGAGAGAGCGAGAGAGAGAGAGAGAGCAATTTGGGAGCCGGCTGGTTAATTCGGACTCTGAAGCAGCGCCGGGCGTCGCTAACCTCTGCCACTCGTGGAAGGTCACTCGGCAGAGAGCGGCGCTTTGAGATCAACACAGACGGCGTCGTCGCGGTGCCAGTCAATGATGCTCCTCTCACCCCTCCTACCACCAGTTGTGCCCAGCGCCCTCGATAAATAATTCATACGCATAGAAACTAGTGAAGGGCACATGCATGCTCAGTCAGAGCTTTGCCTTCACTTCACATGACCGATCTACAAAGAGAGCTTTTATAATCACTTTCTCTGAATCGTGGGGCACAGACCAGGATTTAAATATATCATGATATATTATAGTTTATGTGGGGGTATAAATAAATCTGCAACAGGGCAATTATTGAAATTGCAGACAGCATAGTGGATGGATTTTGCCAGCTTCCTTACGTACAGTACAGTGACCAACATAATTACTCTAAACCATTGAGCAACATCCACACTGAGCACATTTTGCTTTGGATTCGCCCGCATGAGCAGAACACCGAGGCTATATTTATGTGCGCTTATAAACAAACTCGGGGTGCATATTTCATCAACACCTACCGACAGTTATGAATCAGGGCTGATGTCAAACCCAAATCAGTATTCTGTTAACGGCTCACTTGTGCCTCATTAACGACTGGGGCTAGATGTTGCCATGGCTACCCAGCAGAAAGGCCATCAGGGGTTCACAGTGTCACCCCCCCCCCCATCCTCCACTCCTTCAACTCTCTCCTCAGACACACAAGCGTCACTACCCCGTCGCCTTGATTGCCAAATAAAGTGTGGACCGTTAGATCCAGGGGCCATGAAGCACAAATATGAACACAAGTATAGGCGTCACTCTTACTTTATTAGTGAGTGTGTTGTATAGATGTATCTGCCCGGCTACTCTGGTATACCGTGGCACGCTCCTCTTGAGCATTGGGCATTAGGCAGCTGCCGTGTTACCAGGTAAAGAGGGGCCCCTCTCGACACTAATGGCCCTCCAGCAAATGACCTCGACGGCTTGAAAATGAGTGCATTAAGTAGAACACTTAAATGTATACTTGTGCACTTGTCCCAGTCAAACAGTCACTGCTCTATAGGTTGAATAATTATGGAGAAGATGAAAATAAATAATAATGGTAGAATAAAAACAAAACAGCAAATGCCCATCAAAACAATTAAGGGATGGGACCGCCTTTAATATGAACACATGGAAGAGAGCATCACTCCACTAAGCGGGCACATTAAAAAAAAAGGGGAACCACCAAGCGACAAAGCAATTAATCAATTTACTAAAAAAAGAATATGAATGGAAATGTGCTGTGCTTGCTTTCACATTTAGTTTGATTCCAAATTAAATTAGAATAGTGAGATAACGCGTCTATAATGCAAGTACACTAGCACAGCCATCACATTCTTACATAAGAAAATGTCAAATATGTACTAATAATAAAGACCCTTTCTTCACTCAAACATTTTCAAAAAGAATAGCCGAGGGACGATGCAGGGTAGAGTATACAACGGAAAAATATGTTTCCCAACATGCAAAGCTGCCTTGCAGTTAAACAACACAGTATAGTAAGTCCTTGAAAAATGTATGTCCAAATCCATCGCACAAATCTGTGCTTGAACAAAGCGTATGAACATTTTACGCACAAATTTGGGATTTATCCAGATTTTCTTACCTGAATTAGTTAAGTTTGTACAAATGTAGATCTGCCTCAGACCACGCACAAATTGCCCACTGCATTGGCAACCGAAACAAGTGAGGAAGGCAAGTAAACGACTCAAGAAGTCAAGAGGGCGCACACACACAGAAGCCTCTTCTCGTCTTAACATTCCAATACACAGATATTTTCACAATGTCACGGCCAAAAAGGAGAAGGGAAAAGATCTATTCTCCACCAGAACTTCACTCCGTCAAAACAAAAAAATACAATGGGCTTTTCAGCTGCTCTCATAAGAAATGTAACCTTATTGATCAAATGAACATATTTCCATATTGCCATGGCCATAGAGTAGAATCTCCTCTCTTGGGCATTTGCTGGTAAATTTGCTCAGCTGAGCCGTTCAAAAGGACATTGGCAGCCTGGAGGCATTCACATCGCTGCACCTCTGTCTCCCAGCATTTCTTCTCTATTACACCCAGGAGTGTGGGGGGGGGGGGGGGGGGGGGGGGGGATTAGGTTAAAAGAACAGTACGGTGCATTTGTCGTTGTCTCTTTTTTTTCTGTGTTTTAATTGTGTCTGCATTTTGTTCATTGTGTTACTGAACCACAAATTGCCCCTTTGGAGACGTTTCTAAAAAAAAAAGTCTAAAGAGGCTAAACAACACACGGTCACTAGCGGTGGTTTTAAAGTGAGCCTGGCATGAGATGAGAGAGAACGTTGCTATGCTATGTCTGTACGTGTAGCTCAGACAGACCAGCATGTGTAGGTCTACAGTTAGAAGCAGCGAAACCCATTTGTATTTCCCCTGGTGGCCAGCGTATCCCACTCTCTCTGGGGTTGCTCTGTGCTATCAATTCAACTGCCTGGCTCCTTTGCAGCGGGCATACACAGTCATTCACTGTGGTTTCAATGTTGCTAGGCTACCTTACTTCTCCACGGCTTTTTCTGTTTGAAAATCTACTGTTCAATAAAGCGGTTCAAGGGAGACCTGTGGGTTTGAATACTGAGCGATGTGAACCTGTAGGAGCAACAGACAACACTAATAGCCTTTTTTGTTGTTCTTTCACAATACCCCCTTTCTGTTCTCCCTTGACTTGGTCACACAGTAGCACTGCGCCTACCTCTACAGCCCCTGCATCTGCTTAATACTCACAGTTTCTAACTTTCCTAGGATGTCTGTTTCCTGTTTTAAAAACTTCACAATCTGAGTCATAAATCTTCAGTTTGAAGTCCTCCGCTATTCGTTTGTGGTTTGTATATTCATACCCGCCATGCAGTGTCTAGGAGTTAGTATTCCTCTCCTATCAGCTTTGGATGTTGGACGTATTCAAAGCTTGTACCGTCAAACACAGCGTGCTCCTCCGCCAAGGCCCCGCGCAATTTAAGTATTCCTGTGTTCTCTTGATGGTGACGAGCGCAGAGCAGTTTGACCCCGGCACAATGGAGGGCCGAGCTCCTTGAACTTTTGCGGGGCGACACGCGCCGACCCCGTGACCCCCAACATCGCAGCCTCCTGATTTCCCTGGAGTCCCAAAACAAAAACTCCTGGGATGACCTTTCAACTGATCCTTTCCTCGTCCGCAGCTACATTTAAATCAGCCCACCCTCCTCCGTCTCCTCTGAGGAGAAAATGCTTCATCTCGGCATTGAGACGCTATTATACATAGTGATTCATCTAAAAACATTAAGTTACATCCAGTATCCTATCTACTATTTACATATTTGGCTTAATACACAGAATGAAACTTCTTGTTATTGTCCGAGTCCAGACTCTTCCATGTCATTGCAGCTGATGTGTTTGTACTAAGCTAACCTTGAAAAAGGGGCAACATAAATATTTCAAATGCACTTATGCTCACGGTGAAAGGTTATACTTTAAAGGAGTTGTTTTCTATAGTTGTTGTGGTCGTTAGCAGGAAATGACTTCAACGCCGAGTCAATTACTGGATGTTGACAATGTACTTCCTGAGGACTTGTGTATTAAAAACTTAAATGGATCCGACTGATGGCGAGCGTTGGTGCTGCATGTATTTAAGCCATTAAGAGTAATTTGAGAGAAATTCAAATGAGGTTATATATATTGGGTGCTCACTGTTAACTGGAAAAGACTGCTGGTGTCTTGCGTTATACATTTGATTGCACGGCTGCGGCATAAACCCGTTTCTTGTTTGTAGTTGACTGCACACTCCCGTGTTTTTGCCAATGATAATTTGAAACTACGTTGCACTTTATTCTATCCTTTGTCGTCAACAATGGAATAATGTTACTGCATCCAATTATGTTCCTGAGGTTTATATTATGGTGTTATTGTTTCACTTTCCTTTTTGAAAACATGAAACGGCTGTCACTTGGTTTTCCTCCATTTGCTTTTTCTTTTTTTGGCCCCATGTTTGTTGCTGCTCTTGTTCCCCGTTATGTTGAAGCCTTTACTTCTGACGCATTAACCAAAACAACCAATCAGCAGTAGATTGCATGACAAAGCACATTGTTGGACTATTGAGGACAGGTTGCAGGCGTCAAAATAAATACCATGCGTTTCTTTATTCTATCATGTTATCACATGTAGATTTTATTTCTTCTGTCTCTGTCATCACGCACATGGAGTGGACTGTCCTTTCTTTTAAGCTGTGCGACGTTTCAATTGGCAAGCGTAAAGCATCGTTTTTGCCCAAACATTTAGGCAGCAAGGACAAAAAAATTGAGTTGAAAGAGCAAGTACTTAAAGTGAATTATCAGGCTGAAAAAAAAAAATGAGCAGTGTATCAGCTGTAAGAGATGCGACGCTGAGTGCTTTAACAGAATATCTAAAGATCTTGGGATGTTCACTAATTCATTTTCTTGCAGTTAGATGGGAAGATTAAGTTTAGAGCGAGGAACCGGAGGGTGTTATCCGAGATTAGATTAGAAAAAAAAAAAAAAAGACTGGAAATTACTGCTCCTTGGCCAAAAAAACAATAGTGTGGCACGTAACTCCTTGTAATACCACAAATTGTTGTTTTACCTATTTACAAATGAGATAAAACTTTTTTTTTTTTAATTTTGAAAAGAGTGGCTGTTTCCTCCTGCTTTCAGTCTCGGTGGTGAACTAAGCTAACCTCTTGGGTCTACACACATGAGTGGCATTTATATTCTACTCTAAGCAAGAACGTGTATTTACCTAAATCTTCTATCACGATATAGGTATATTATATATTATAAACTTATAGCATTGTTTTCAGGTAAATTAATAAATAGTCTGTATGAAATAACTACGTGGTAAATCCTATTTTTGTATAGACTTGACAACTGAAAAGTATTTCCTCATTTAATTAACATTAGTGCAAAATGAACAAAACTGTTTCAAGAGAAATTCTAAAAGAAAAAATGCATAAATATTTCCGGTTATACACGGACTATGTTTACACGCTGGGACACAAATAGTTAAATCCAACTATTGTCACAATTTGATTACTTTTTTTTGACTGGATTTTCTGTGATATTTGAGTTAGCATGTGCTCGTTATCAATTTAGACGACGTAATAGTGTTTTAGTCCTCTTCAAAGCAACATGCATATGTGCAAAGCTGCTAGACAACAGATCTTCAACAAGAAGACCCTCACCAACCACATCCAGAACACACATCAACCTGAGGCCTCAGAAATGACGACCAAGTTGAATCGAAACCTGTGACAGACAACAAACATTATGAGCTTCAACACATTATTTACCATCACTATTAGCACACACACTCTAATGGTGATGTTGCAGAGAAACACATCAATACCACGGAGGCTTGTGGGAAATGAAAGCGACAGGCCAGTGAAGGGGGATCAATGTTTTCTTTCCATGTACAGCATATGCGTGTTGTTTCTTCCCCCCAACAAAGAGTTAAGTCAATGCTATGTTAAACAAGCTCAAACAAACGCAAGACGGTAAACAGAGCACACCATGCGTCGTGTATATATATTTGTCTTTTCAGGTGGCGTGCATTTAGTAAACCTTTTGTTTGCCGTCTCGTCATTGTACCCGCCGTGTCTGCCTGGGGAAGGGAGGGGGTTAGCGGGGACATTATGAAGATGGACGACGCTGTCACAGTGGGATGGTGTTTGTCGCAATGCAAGCATTTTCTTCTACTCTATTATCATTATCGTGGCTGATGTTATTGTTACGATAGCCATTTCGGGAAGCGGTTGAGCTGCTGAGAGCAAAAGGCAGAAAAACCAAATGGAAAACTGAGACATTGCAATTCAGGAAGTGAATACGAGTTGTATAATATCTACATTCACAGATAATTGGGAGCATGCAGTATGACTGCTGTGCCTTATGAAATCTTTATGGCTGTGTGTGTGGCCGTACTATAAGAGCAAGCAGTTACAAAAGGGAAGTGTTCCCAGGCTGATTTATTGTTTCTTAAGAACATTTGTAAAGTTAATGGTCTAACGCCGGCTATGCTGCAAAACCAAGCATGAAGGAAGGTTAGGGATAAAGGGAACAACTTCAACTTTTATGAGCGTTGACACTTCACAAACTGAGCGCTCGCTATGAGTCTTAATCAATATTCAGCAGCAACCACCACCCAATAACACTGCAGAAACGTCGCATAACGAAACCAAACTAGCCCGATTGGTACAAGCGAGCGTTAGCAATGTCATCGCCGCAGCTCCACACGTGTTAATGCCGTTTCTCCTTCCCCTCTCCCATGACCGTCCTTTAGAATGCTGGAGCAGGTGTGATAAATGCTGCCGTTTAAATCAAAGTGCCCCCCCTCACCCCCTCTGGGGAGAAGGAGGATGCCTCCATGCAGATTGATATCAGGAGGCCCAGCCATATCCTGCGAGGTCTTGACTGATGGTCTGTCTGGATAAAAAATGAACTTTATTCCCAGCGTGCAAGCTATGATTCATGTACCTCCCCCTCCCCCCTAAAACCATTCCACATATACCTTCACGACACACTCTCTGGAAACAGTGTAGTACATCATATAGTGCTGCACCACTGGCCTACACCCAGGAAATACCAAGGAGGTGTTTTTGTCTGCATGTGATCAAACGCAAACCAGCATTACTCTTCCATTATCGTGTTGAGGTAAAGGAAAAAATCTAACACCATTCAAGGCTCTCTAAGGAAAGGAACATAGCCATTTAATTCTGTCCTGTCTAATCAGTCCTATCTAAAACATTTCATTTGGAAAACATATACAGTTTACATACTTGAAATCATTCCCTGAGGCTCTGTTTGGCAGCGATATCGTTCCAAACAGAGTGACCAATTCACATGAGTCGGAGATGTGTTTGACCACTGGTTCCGTTTGGTCCTTCTGCCCTTCCATACCATCATGAGTGACAGGCAGGCAGAAGAGCTGGGGTCACATTACTCATAGTTAGCATTCTGTTCTTCCTCTTTCCTGCGCTAAAAACATGGTGAAGCATTGCACTTTCCGCTCCACAAGTGAGTGGGTAGTGTGGGAGGTGGCGGTGCAAAAAAAATAAAAATACACAGCTCTGCTTTAGATTCCACTTAATTTGCCATTTGAAAGCAAAACTACATGTGCAGAAAGGGATAATTGCTAATTAATTATCTTTAAGGTCTCACTTCAACTGCTAAAAGAAGACAAGTACAACGTAGTGGCATCGCATCTCAAAGAACAAATGTTTTGACACGTTGTCCCACATTTCTGTGGTCATTTAAGCCTCAACATTGTCTGTTTGCACAAGACCCGCTAGAACCAAAACAGCATTGCGATCGAGTCCTAATCTTTGGGGAGGAGTTGCAGCGATTCATAAAAGCTTTTGTTCCACAGAGGTTTCAATGTTGATGGAATGGTTTCTGTAATTGCACCCCATAAAAGTGTCGGATCATTGACGGTTAAGGCTAATGAGAGAGTGGAAAAGGACAGCGAGGTGACATCCCATAATTATCGCCTCAAATCTAACATTTAAAGAAGAGAAAAACTTTGATCTAAAAAGTCAGTTTGATGCTAAATGATCAAGATCCCAAGAAAGCTATACTATATACTAGGTCGTGTTTCTGCTGATTGTTTAGAGCAACTTCACTTACAATCTTGGGTATGGAAGAATAAAAAATAAAAAAGCACATTTTGTGACATATCCAAGAGTCGCATCTTTCATAGCACGTAGGCATTTTGATACACACCAATGTCGAGCATTCAACACCGCCAATCCCAAGGGGAAGGTAAAGGGCCAGAGTATAATCCTTTAGATGAAATTGAAACCCTTCGAGGCTGAGGAGATAAAACCCCTGCAGTGTATGAAACCTGCCCGCTGTTTGTCATTGATCAAAAGGTATTAAAACTATAATAGAGATCTGTTAGCGATTGATTAAAGGTCACATGAAGCCTAACAGAGATTGAATAACAATTTTTAAAAAATCAATAGCGCAAATATTGGTCTTACGGTAACTTCGCATGAGCACTGCGACAATGATTAAAGGAGTGCAGTGGGATTTATTTCAGGTCCATTTATTAAATGAAAAAACGCTGTCATGTGAAGTTATCTAATTAGTATATTGTGTGTTTAAAGACCAAGGACAACAAATGTCGGATTCCTAAAGGTGGTTTTGAAAAAAAGCCTGAACTGCGTGAATGTGTTCTGCTATAGACTCTAAATGTCACACACACAATGCACTCACAATGTTGTTAACCTCTTTGGACAAAGTGTCCCTCGTATTAGGTATTGCATTTGTAATATATAAGGACCAGATACGGGCGCTGGTCATTGTTTGGGATTTTATCTATGGAGACTAAAGAGTTGACTGAGGTACTTACCCTAATGAGACCTCTGTTCCTGCGGTGCTCTTTTGTGTGACTTGGTTGAATGGGCACAGGGTATAGGTATACCTGCAGAGGGGAAAAGAAAACGTAACATCCACATTTAATAAACTGGCACGCAAGGTTTATCACAGAATTGTTGTTATAAATTAGTACTAAAGTACCAAGAAATTGCACAACAGAAATACCAACGACGTTTGAGGTCATTCAGAAACAATGTCGCCATTACAAAGTGCACAGGTTCATTTTGTATTTTCAAAATGTCAAACTCGGAACATTTGATAATTCTTTAACCAGATACAATCAATTAATGTTGAAAATGCTATAGAATTATACTAAAGGTGCTCCATGCTATATTTTTATATTAACAGTGGACCAAAACACTAAATGTAACGTGAAATGTATCACTAGTAGCGTAGTGACAAACCCACAAATAATTAGTGCCTCTCAACTGAAAAGAGCTGTGAAAAAATGTTCAGCTTTTTGGTTTTACTGCCTGCAACTTTAAGGTTCTTGTTGTTTATCAAAACCTCTGTTCTTTGGGGGGCGAAAAAGCTTTGGTAAACCTACTTCATGCTAATTGATCAGTATTTAGCAGCAGAGAGACAAAGTCAGCATCTAGCTAGTGAACATAGTGGAGCATTTAGTGGTTAAAGAACCAGATGTTTTCCGTAGGAGTTGTGGGAGATCAAAACCGAGATGAAGTGAATATTGGATTTACAGTTGCCAGGTAAATAGAAACAACAAATCCAAAAGAATGAGTGTTTAAATAGGCAAACCACTTCATAAGCTGATAGTTTGTCAATGTTGTGTTTCCATTGACCCAGTTGGCCAAAGGCATCAATAAAACAGTTAACTGTACTTTTGAGGCCATTTTTCAAAAGCTATATTGTCATTCAGGCTCTACGAAAAACAAAACTTACTCAGCAGGCAGGCAGACTATAGTGAAGATACCGTACATACTGGAACACAAGGAGCTACCAGTTACCCTGCAACCCACAGCTCTTCTAAAGGTAAAACCGAGTCTAAAGGAGTTAGCAATTAGTAGAGAGTAGACCATCACTAATGTACTTGCTGGAGATAGGGCCGGAGAGTAGAGGCACACTCACTGGCTCCAGTAACAAACTGATTAAAGGCCTTGATGGTGAAACGGCTTTTTGTCCTGGACATTTGAACCATCACACTGACTGTTATCAAAGAGCAGAGGATGTCCAGACAACCACAAGAGAATGAGAAAGTGCCGAGTGGAAAAATGGCTGCAGCGTAAGTGGATGTGGGCTGGGAAGTGCGGGGGGGGGGGGGGGGGATCAAAAGCTGTACGAGAGAAAAGCAAGATGAAAGAAAAGACAATGATGGACATGAGAGAAAGGGGGATAGTGGGAGAGGTAAGAGAATGGCTGGCAACTTATTCTGCTCTTGCAATAGTTTGGCGATTGTAATAAATGCTAATTTTGGAGACTTTCATATACTGAAGGTAGTTATTCTTTCATGTCTACTGTATGTTTCAACAGGGATGGCCCTTCCCCCATCCGCCACGTATACGGGCAAGGGAAAAAATAACAGAAGCATCTTTTTTGACTGCAGAGTAAGCGGTTCGGCTCGGAGTAGAATTAAAAAGGTCTCACCATGACTAAGCCTATTGAGAATCCATTCCCCTCCAAGAGATTTGACACAGTGCAGCAAGGTTCCTCCTGGGATGTATTTTTTTTTAGTTACTATTCTATTAGTTTATTCTCAAACTATGTATCCAACAACCATGTTGGCGGCAATGTTGGTGGTTCGGTTCGTCTCCAGATTGTAATATTGCCAAACTAGGATAAATGCCATTGACTCTCCCTGATGTTTTCTGTAGCACCACCAGAAGGTGTTACTTATCCAGTCAAATATCGGGGCATCTCCTTGATAGATAGGTGTTGCATATAAAAACATTAGTACATTAGCAATGTCATGAGCATGATGGCATTAGCATTTAGATAAAAGCAACACTGTGCCTAAGTACAGCCTCACAGAAATGCTAGCATGGCTATAGACCCTTGGTCTTGTTCCTCTCTTGGTTGAAAGCTTCTTCACAGCTATCCTTGACCTCCTCAGGGATACGCAACACCTTTAGTTCACTCCAACATCACATGACCTTACATAACTGCTGCAAACTCAGCAGTGCTTTGGTCCAAAACTCTAAGGTGTGAAACAATTTCTCAACCAGGACCTTTAGATATGCAATCAAATTCCATATAAAGTGAGGCAATGTTTGCCAAATAGTCTCCCATACTAAATTAGTAGATATTAAAACACACAGGCTAAACTACTCGAGCAAGTTTGTAAAGCAGGTAATGAGTCCCATAAGGGAGTACCCCTGTACCTCTTTTCCTCCTCTCTATCACCCTCTCTCTTACCCTCAAGGCAGAGCCATCCATCCCTGCCCACTTTTGCTGACACGCCAGCACTGCACACTTTCACACACGCAAAAAAAAAAAAAAAAAAAGAAATAGGCTATTTCTGAGTGAGGGCACTGCGATCTGACCTTGGATGCTCGCCTCCACGTGGCAGCTTGTGAGAAAACAAAAGCAGGCATGGCAACACAGAGAATGTGTCGCTGGGTATAACAAAAATAAACGTTAGGAGACATTAGAAATGCCGAGAAGCAACGCACAAACGGAGGTGCAGGTTGATTAGCAGCCTGTCTTCCGAGACACTTCACATTCTGCCGCCTGCGATACATAAATGGGACACCGCAGAAAGGTCAAAACGGGCACATTTATACAAACTGTGCATGTCTATCCTTAGCAAATGAGTATAGTGTGAGGAGGAGGAAATATCCAAAAGGCTTTGCAGAGACGACAGCGATAGAAAATATAAGGTTAGAAAATAGCCGGGAGAACAAAGACGGAAGAAAGACGAAGGCAGAATGATGAAAAGAAATCAAAGTGTGCAAAAGAGAGTGGGAAGGGAATCGGAGTGAATCACCAACTCAACAAGTCGCGAATATGACAGATGATGACGTGCAGAAAGGGGGACACTGGGCGGAGGATGCAAAGGATAACACAGACGAAAAGATACAACTTGGTGGGTCACCGATCAAATCTTTGACAATAATTGGAAGGCTATGATCATAAAATAACAGCGATCCTCCCATTCGGGTCCTGAACCAATGGCGAGTCTTTCTGTACCCCACATTTGAGACCGGAAGGTACATTGTTACGGAATAAATATGTTGGATGCAACCACTTAGCCCCTCAGGCAGTACTCCATGCTTCACTGGATCGGACTGCAGGTTCAGTTCGCTACCTTCTAATTAAAGCTACTTAAGTTAGACAAATGATAGCAATAAGGCAGCATATAAGTCTTTGCGTTTTCTAATGTACACTATAATATATCATTGAGAAAGGGGAGGAAAACTCAGCTGTAATTTTGTTTAAACTCTTTATGATAGTCTGACTCCTCTTGGTTTTTTTGTCCCAAACTTTTCTCTATCTCACTGATCTCAGCTATTGTTTTTGCTGTGTCCAACGTTATTATAACAGATTGCAAGAAAGGCCAAACTCTATATACTGTTGGGTTTCACAGCCCACTGTTAATTAGAGATCTGACACAGGCATCCAACTGCTACTCACTAGGTTATATAGGGGATAAAAAGACAAGTATATTTATTACTCAGTCCACTGAGATCCACTCAAGAGAGGGAGAGAAACAGCAATTAAGCCCTTCTCCCACTAGACTGCTCTGTGACACCGTGGGTGGAGTTCACTGATGGTGACACTGCAAACTGCAGCAACGCCAACACCAGCTAATTGGTTTACAGGTAACACTGTGTACGCTCGGCTGGCATGGCAGCGGTCAAAGGTGGCTTGGCAATATAAAGTGACGTGGCTAATTGTTTAACAGCAAACTTTGAGGAAAGCCAACACTGTTCATCTATTCAAAAGTAGCACATGTTTCAGTAAGAGTGCCAACATTGCATAAAAGGTCATAATCTAGCTAGCTTTATTCAGTCATCTTCATGTTGTTGATATTTCAAGACTCATTATCTCTGCCAGTGGGATCATGCGATCGATCTTGTGTGCGTGCGTCTGTGAGTGAGTCCGTGAGTGAGTGTGCACCTCTGTGTCTGTCCACAGCTAATCTCGCATTCTGCTGCAGCAAGCTGCATTATATTTCATGTTGGCCAGTTATGGCTGCATGCTCAAGGACGTCTCGTGGTTGCGGTGACTCACACTTTCTCAAAACACCTTTTATTGCCCGTTTTATACTGCCATCGACTTCACTCACTACTCTTAACTGAGCCTCATCTCTTAACTCGTCTTATACGATGACTTCGAGCCTTATCAAAATACTCAATCCACGGAGAAATGTGCACACGGCTAATTCAGAAACTGTCTTTTAAACGAACCGTCGGGACTGCATTGCACCAGTGTGCAATGCAGGTTTTTACAGTAAGAATGCATACCTTAACATACTGAGTGAGATTTAAATCAACACCTGGAATTGGGAATTCCCTGACTGAACTCCTAAGCAGCCTACCGATGGCGTTTCTTTCTGTTTCAGTCCACATATGTTATTGTGCTTGTTTGTTCACTAGTTTAATGTTGGCTTGTATTGATTTGATTTTACTGTGAATATTAATGACATCAGCATGAGCATTTAAGTGTGTGCTTTCAATATACTGTATGTTTTTTATGAAAAATGGATGAGTCAGTAGTGATGTATCTCAAATGCCTTTAATCAAAATGTGTTAAAAGGTGTAACGTTGCAGTAATCAATCCAACACACAAACACACAAACACAACTTGCTTAAAAGAAAGATTTCTTTGGAAAGAAAAAATAAATCACGTTACTCCTTTGCAGCAAGTGTTAATAACACTTTCACGAAGGCATGTAGTTTCCCTCCAGATGGTCTTTACATGCAGTATCGGCCTATTTAAATCCAACTGGCTATGAACTTACAGTATGATTAATAACCATACCCTGCTGTATTTTTTATATTACAGCCAGAGAATATTCCATTGCAATTCTAATGACTTAAAACCACTGAATTGTAAATGTAGTTACCGTACTTTTATTACTTTTAAGAGTTCTGCATAGTTTGGATCTCTCTCCGACTGTGAGAGCTTTACCTTTAGCACCCAAATGGTCAGCTCATCAGGCCTCAGGCGCAATTATGCAATCCAATTTCAATAGGGTAACTGATATTAGGAAGATTAAAAAATTACATTTCCACGACTTTTAAAAAATCATCATGACCATTGTGAGATTAGGTCAATGCAATTCCTTTCGCTTGGTAATGGAGAGGAGAGGTTTGCTGGCAGCCCAGAGACCCAATGCCAGTTCATCGAAGACGTACTCAAAGGAGGCCATTTTCCAGTTTACCTATATTTTCCACATGGAAGACCACAAAATGCGAGTCTATATAAATTGCTGTGGAGGATCACTTTTCTTGACAGCTTATCATATTTTGGCATTGGCATTCTTTATGCAGAGCTGAGAGTCGGTGCATAAGAGATCTTCTGTGAAACAACATGGAAAGGTAAGGTGAATGCATAGCAGAGACCCCCCCTTTACCACATAAACTACTCAGGGGGAAAATAATGGTGATGCAGAGCGAAAGAGCCTTTCAAAGAGATGGCTCAATTTATATGCAAAAAAAAAAAAAAAGGAAACAAAACAAGCCAAACTTGAAGCTTATTTATTTTTTAGAGCCATCACTAAGGGCAATGAGGCAAATAGGCTCTGGCAGATCATTTAAAGCTGCATTCTCCCGGCCATCTCTCAAGATGTTACATTATCATTGCTGCTATTTTGTTCTCTAAATAGGTTACGACTGGGGCTTATGGGAGATATGATAAGGGGTAAGTAATGGGTCTTTCAAATGTCTACAGAATGCACTCATGGGGCTTTAAAACAAATTGCCTTTTCTAGTTGCTAACCAGAGTTCCAAAAACATCGATTGGCTATCATTTTCTTTTTGTTAACAGGGCTGGTGCCCTTAGGTGATTTAATGTAATTATTCAATATCACTAATTATTATTATTATTAATTACTCAGTATTGTTGAGCTACTGTACTTACTAAATGTTGGTGCCCTTTTATTATTAATATTAATCGTATTATTAATGTAATAACAGAGAGGGGAATAGAGCTGAAACAAGTGGTTTCAACAACCACAGATAAAATCCCTGCAAACTATTTTCTCTCTTTAGAAGATGAGAATATGTCGCTTTTTTGTGTGACAAAGAACATTTATTTATTATTAGAGTATTTATTATTTACAATTCATCCAGTTCAATTTGACATCAGACAATAAATTATGTTTAGAAATTATTCAATTGAACTTTCTATATTTGAAACGACAGTTTCAGTACGACAGTCTACATACAGACGTTAATACAACTGTTATATTATATATGTGTTACTGTATCTATCATAGACAGCATATCAAGTTGTAACTATTAAAAAAACTGTGTATAAGTGGGTTAAAATTCATGTTCAACATGGCAGAAGTACATAATGTTTAATGGATCAGTGAGTGTATTCAGCAGTTTATTGAAGCAAGCTGCACTAAGTAGTAGCAGCAGAAACTACTCAATAGAAATACAAACATTTGTACGTCTAGGATAGTAATAACACTTTCTCTGAAGTCATTCCAGTTGTAGAATTAGATCATATTAGATATGATATAATATTAATTCACTGTCTCTTTTGAGTTATATTGCGTTCTAACTTTATGGTTGACATTGTCAAGAGTCACATAATATTCCCCATGCTATAAGCCATACTTCATCTTGCACAAACATTTGTTCTGTCTTACATGCTACCGGTACAACACGAGTAGGCGACAGTTCTCCGAATGAAAAGGAACGACGGGGAATCTTTTTCCAGTATAAGTGTCCATAATTTGCACATTGACAGCTGAATACGCACATGAATGACACAATGGTTTTGGTGTTTTGAAGGGTTATGTACTCTGTGAGTAAGGTTGTATGCCTGTGCAACAACAATCAATGGAAAATCTTACTTGAGCTGGTACAATACCAGCAAAATAGAGGAAAATAACCCTCTTTAAAACAATGAAGATGATTAACTTGGCTCTAAATCATCTCAAACGGAATGAGAAACAGGAAGTCCTGGTGTGCAGTGACAAACAAAAACAAATCTCTGAAAGGTTGACCCAGACTGTTTCAACACAACCAACCCACAGATACTCTGCTCATGCCCATTTCTCGAGCTAGAAAGTTGGCAGCACAACAAAGACTGATGAGATGTGATGGTTTTATGACCCCACCAGACGCACACGCGCTCACTGCCAACCCACAGGTCTACTGAACCAACAGAAAAACTCCTGCTACTTCAGATGGCAGCCCCTGCAGAATCTCCACGTGACTTCGGATACGAACAGGAAAGGACCAGTATCTGGACTGCCAAGGTCTTTGTTGAATCACAACTGCGTGAGGGCGGTGATTCAACAGGAAGGTAAACTGACTGCGCTCCTCATCATGGCATCCGGGAAAAAGGACCAAGTCTTCTCCAAACTTAGTTGCGCCTCATACACGCACACACAAACACACACCTCTGCACGAATATATCGGCAACCGTCAATTGTTGGGTTTATTTTTGTTTTTAGGAACCACTGGGCTTGAGGCCGACGGACACAAAAGTTGCAACATATTGATATAGAAACTAACACACTGGCCTCCGTTGACAATAGGCGTTTTCGGACCAAACTGCTCTGGGACTCCCTGGGAGGAGCTGCCAACTGGGGAGCTACCCTGAGACTTACATTCCTTTAAGGTTTTTTTTCTGTTCGCCTTCACACTGCCAATATGAAGTGAAGTGATGTAGGCTGGCCTGAGCTGCTCGCACACATCACCAGCTGGGAGATCGGCAAGTGGCGAGTTCGCTACAAGCTCTCTTATTTATTTTTCATTAACACAAGCAAAATAGCCGCCGCCATCCAACAGCGATTTCTGACTGCTTCGGCTCAATAGGAGTGTAAAAAAACAACAACTCAAAACGCTGTTCTATGAACTACAAACGTTCCTAGTTCTTAAAAACCGGGGTACTTAGAACTCTAAAAACAGATCTTAAAGCAGGTAAATGCAATCTTTCCGTTACTGACATATGACCAAACGTGACCCTTTGAAGTGAATTAATTGCATGAGCAGCTCATTAAGAGTAATGCTAAATGACATGCTTTAATGTAACAACAGTGTCTGTGCCACATCGATCATAATTTGAGAGCTACCGAGTGTGACAAAGTGCCGATCCTCTGAGGCACGGACCTGCGTAAACATCTCGTTCACAGCCACTCGTTTCAACAACATTCCAATTATGATTAACAAGGCCCTCTGCCTTTCTGTACCCTTAATAAACAAGGTTTTCATTGCATTTGCATGCCTGCATGCATTTCTCTGTAGTTAGCTGTAGTCTGGTTAGCTTTCTGGCATAACATCAATTCTCTAGTCGCAAAACGCCTTGAATGTCTGTTAAATTACATTAAATTAAAAGCCGTTCTGAAATCTACCAAACATTACTCTTCATTTCGCACTCCTGACAGTCAGCAGACACATCTTGGACTCCACACCCCCCCGCCTTGCAGTGGTTTCTATTGAATCGGAAACAGCTCCCTCTAGGTTACCCGGATGGCGTCTCTCTCTCTTCCCTAGAAGAACCCAGTGCACCGCTCAGGCCATGTGATGTTCCGCAGACAGTTGGAAGTGTCACTTGTGCTGCGTTATCCCTCTTCTCTTCTCTGTCAAAGCCGAACCACAGTGGCGGGCATGACTCACTGAAGCGCTGTACTTTCTAATGACACGAGAGCGGAGGCTGAGTCAATCTGACCTGACAGTCTTGCATAAATCACAGGCCCCGCGATTTAAGTTGCTTTGAGGAGTGTCAACAAATCCGCAAGAGGAATATTAGACTCTGCTGTAGGTAGGGACTCCGCCTCTGAGAACTCATTATGGGGCGTCTTCCTTCATGCTGTGTTGCCTGAATTGCCGAGGTTATTTCCGATTCACTTGCAGAAGCCTGCGTTTTAAATTCCCCCCACTAGTGATAACGGTCCACCAGCACCCGAAAGACCATTTCAGGGGGAATATATATGGATTTTTAAATGGGTGAATTTTTGGAAGTGCGCTTCAACAGCAGGTTTGGCCTGCATGTACACATGTATACAAATGATCCTCAAATGGCAGCATTTTGAACCTTTTGTTTGCCACACCCAGCAGCAGTACAGCTATTATTTACAAAAGATAGACAAGCATTTCAACTCGGCAAACTTTTATGGCTGCAGGCTCTTTTCTACCATATTGGCTGCTAGTCAAAAAAAAAAAAAAGAGGGAGCAACTTAATCAAACGTGAGGGATCTAAAACATCAGGGAGGGCGATTGTAAGATGGTTTCAAGCGATGATCAAGAGGCTGGAGAAAGAAGTGCGTGATTCTTCTTCCATTATGGGAGAGGAACTGTAGCCCTGCTAGTTCGCTACTCGAGGGCATGGGAGGGAGTGTTATAGAAAGCTGTTGGTTTATGTGTCTGTCAATGTCAGATCTTTTCAGGATCACAGTTCAAGGCGAACAGCAAGGATAAAAGGGGGGGGGGGGAGGAACTGGTACATTGCTGAGAGGGTGCTGGTAGGTCAAAGGACCTTCAACCGAGTAGATGCTAGTGGATATTGTGCTCTTCAGTCATTTGATCGGATGATACCAATAGGCGGCGGAACAAAAAGGATATACATAAGTACAGCATGGGTTTCTGTGCAGAAGGCTGAGGGTGTGACAAACGGATACAACTTGCACGAGTACGTTATTTACATCTTAATATTTTGGTTTGGTAAGGTTAATGCTTTGCAAGCCTACATACTGCAGTTAATATTATTCCCCCCCAGTCAAGCCTTCCATTCTCACACATTGTTATCCAATACCGTCTAAATAAACAACAGTTTGATTCTTTTTCTTATACAAGAACTGCAACTTTCCTTTTCAGATGTTTGCCTCCTAAATGGCAAACTAAGCAAACTGGTGTATAAGGGCACGGGAAACCACAGATTTCCCAAGAATGTCTGAAAAGTGTATTTGCAGTGCAGATCTCAGATCATTTTCTTTCAAAACTGCAACCACCCACGGGCTTGTAAAGCTCCAGCTGGCAAGTATTCCTGAGGAGAACAGATTCTACCCCAGCAGGGGCCACAGGGATGCAGCAGGAGAGAGTAAAAGAAGCTCATTCTGTTGATTCAATTACATTGATTTAGCTGCTCGGCTTTCTCCTGCTCACAAATGATCAACTTTAAACGGTAGATCTTTGCTGAGATGGTTCATGTTTGGATCCAGATTACATTTATTTTTAGTACAGCTCAAATCAAAATAAGATCCAGCCTCTGGTTAAAATATTGATCCAGTGTTTTTATGTTTGTCTTCTGTGAGAGTAAACATGACGTTGACGGTTCATGAGAAGTTTGTCAAAACCATGAAGATGTATTTCTCCGTCAGTGTGTTTTTGTAATACGATATTATGACGACAGCGGGTTTTGTACACCACCACATGTTTTAGGACGAGTTTCCATACCAATGCCAGATTAAAAGAAGCATAGGAATCAAAAAAAGCAATGAAAATCCTGTCAATACTTACTCGTATACTTTCAGCTTGTAACACTGGCTGTTCAAAAACAGAAACTCCCAATCGGGTCCATAGTCGATGGCCAGCTTTTTCTGGAGATCACTAGGAAAACCAAAAAACAACACATTAGACCACCAGCACGCATTAGGCTGGATTTTTTTTGAATTATGGAATTCAGTTATTACTGATGCGAAAATTGTAAGCAATTAAACATGGCATCTGAAAACATGGCACTCAAAAACCTGAAATTACACTCGTGGTATAGTTTTAAGCAAATAACTCCAGGTACTATAAAAGGACAGGTTTAAAAATATGCCTAAAAATAAGTTATGCAATACGAGAGAAACAATTGTTATTGGATGTAGGTCATTTGTTCCAAGTCTCTGACAAGCTGCTCTAATAACATCTAGATGACTCCCAACTGTGCTGACAATGTAGCTTTATTTTCCTTGCTGCTTTTAGTGAGTTCTTGAATAGTGTGTTGATGAGGTGGCCCTTTAAAGCCCATTTCTATGCAGCGTCTCCAATTATCTGAGCTGGTGAGGGCTGCTTTTCTCCACTAATCGCTAACAAGGGAACTAAGCCCTATCTCTAACGGCGCACAGGCCCTTATTTCCATATTCATAGCCCAGAACTGCTAATGGGGTTAACAAATGTTTGGAGCGAGTGATTGTTTCGCTTTAGGTTGATAAGGTAGGGTGGCATAAGGGGATGATTCGGGGTCAGAAAAGCAACGCAGGTTACGTAACTGTGTGTGCATGCCATTCTCCGTAGGGCAGGGGGTCATAACATTCATGCATAGAGTCAATGTTTGTGGAAATTACCCTTTACGTGCAGCACGCTCAAGGAATAAAAGGTGTGGACTAAGAAAGGAAGAGACTTTATTTTCATGCTAGTTTCAAAAAGGTATGAATGCACAAGCACTGCACACTGATAAAGGACATGGCCTGAAGAGAACATGGGGGATCCTCTCCAACACACATAAATGTGAGTAAACGACCAGGAGCAATGTGGACAAAGAAAGAGCGAAACTGAGGTCATGCCAGCTTATTTCTCCCCCCCCCCCCCCATGCATTGTTTAAGGGGGGAAAATCTTGACCTTTTGGTCTGTGGATGGCTCTCCTCTCCGCCTACTGTAATGAACAGTTCGCAGGCCTAAGGTCCACAGTAGCTACTTATCATCTATTGCTGGCTGGCTCAGAGCTCTGAGAAAACATCCGAGAGGGACGAAAAGCACGTCACAGGCAATCTCACCCAATTTTCCTCGATGGAAATATACGGGCGTAGCTAATTTGTTGTGACAGCAATTCCTTTTCTTAACAATAATGCAAAAATAATTGCAGCGTTCGACGGCACTAATTTGTGTCTGTCTGTCTTTAGAATGCCACAAAGACATTTCGGACAATTTGTACCCGGGAAGACACTCCCCTCAAAATAAGTTTGAATAGGTCCACCCAGCAGAGCACAGTAGGCAATAGAGTTTGTTTTTCTTCATTCAAATTAGCCTTAGGTATTACAGTACAAATAATGCAGCTTTCTTCACTGCTAAAGCACAAACGGATGGAGGCTATTTTAAAGCCCATACAAACACAGCAGTGTGAGAAGCATTGTCCACACGAAGTGCAGAATGTTGACGATTGAGCCACAAGTACGTGACGATGGGCGCTAACCTCTACTTCTACCTCATTGCCCTTACCTTATTTCCATGTTGACTGTCTCGTAAGCTTCTTCGACTTTCTTCAGATTGGTAGCCTCCCACTCTGCAGCTAGACAAAACAAAAGGTCGCACAAATTAACACTGTGGAGTCGTTGCATCTCAGCAGCTGCCAAAACAGTGGGTGCTAAAAATAGGCTGTGATATCCAAGCCCGGGCGAGTAGCAAGGTTGCACATAAACAGAAAAAAAAAATGCTATTTCCAGGTGTGGTAAACTGCTGAAAGGCCCGCAGGCTTATTAGCCTCTTTACACCGACAACTGTGTTTACCAAGACAGAAATGAAAAGAGTGAGTGTGAAAACGGCAAAGGTGGCCACAGCGATGATATGTTTGTCTCTCTTTGTCACACTAGGTAAAATAAACATAAATTAAACATAAGATGTGTAAACTACCCTGTTTGCATATTTTTATGGCCACTTTACAAACCCCAGAGGGAAATATTTGGCTCTTTTGCAGCTAAATGCTCCGCCGTCTTCAGTAGCTAGTTGCTAACCTCGTCTCAGACATTTAGTGTTGGGCAGGTAATCTAACGTGCAGTGTCAGTTTTTCAGGGCTGAAAACAGTCTCCCGACGCCGTTGGAAAGTGTTTGTTTTTTTTAGGCCGTAAAAACCAAACAATGAGATGAAAGACACTTAACACTCTGCAAAGCTGAGAGGAACTGCAGAGCCGAGCGATAATTCTCTGTGGATTTGTAACTACAAGCAAGTCCTTACATATTATTGTCGGCATTTAATCAAATGGGATTAATAAAAACGGTACAGTTCAGCTAAAGTCCTTTATCAGCGAAGAGGCAAAACATTTCCTGGTTCCATCCTCTTCCATTTGAGAGTCAGCCCCCCTTACTATATATCTGATTCCTTAAACTCCCTCAGAAAACCACAGTCATACAAAAAGGAATGTTCTCTCTCGCATTCTCAGATTCCCTATCTTGCCCTATTTCTCTCTCCGTCTTTCTCGCAGACACACACACACACACATCATGAGGCTCAGCATTGACAAAAGGAGACGCAGAATCCCACGGAGGGTGACATTTGACCCCTTGCAGCAACCTAGTCGAGTATGGAGAGAGTGGTGACGGTAAAGGGGGGGGGGGAGCTGAGGGAGAAGGCTGGGAAAGCAGCCAGGAGTACAGAAGCACCCAAAGCAGGGAACACAGGGCGAGGAAAGCCTCTGGAACGGTCTCTGCACCAGTCAGGCCGACATAACCCGAGGCCCATGTACAGTATACCAAAAAAAAGACCTCGCGCTTACGGTTTAATGACTGCGGAGATTAGATTAACGGTCATACGGTCAACGGACGTGATGCCATTACAATCACAGCAAGCATAAATGAACTGCTCAAGCCCGTTTTTTTATGTGCTCACGTCTTTTAAACCTAATCAACTTAATGGCTCACTTCAACAATCAGATCCTAAAAAATATTTATCGTCGTGCATTAAAATAAATGCCTTTCTCTCAACTAAAAAAGTCTCTCTCTACAATCAGAGGGTATTCATATAGCAAAATGTAGGACAAATGATTTAAGGTTCAGCAAACTTGACCAGCAGATGACATTTTCCACTTGCACAAGTGTACTGTGGAAGCACTAGACGCTATTCAAGAGGGTTTTCGAATCACAGAGGCCGTGCACAGAAATAGAAGACGAGGAATACGCCATCTTCTGTCGGAACTCTCCTGTGCATACATACCCTGAGCCGGAGACCAGAGAGACGCTCCGTTTACATGCAAAACAAATCAATAAGCAAGGCGATTTCTCTGCAACTCTAAGAAAAGAAGCCTGCGAGTCTGTGCAGTGTGCGCCGCGGTGATGTCTAACGGAACAAGGGCAATGCAGTGAGGCCACTCTTGAACCCCACGCTGGCAACAGACACCTTTAGCGAGATTACGTCGACTATCTTAGCACATGTAGGAGTTTGCTTTGTTTTCTGTAAAAACCTGCTCTTTAAAATAAAGCCTGGCAGTATGCTCAAGCTTCCATGTTAGATCCTTTTCCCTTTCCTTCAACCCCCCCCATACATCAACTCCTTTTTTTCCTTTTCGTTTAGACGTGTACGTTCCCTCTTCAATATTTTCAGCATGAGCTCCTCAGAGTCTCTCCGTCAGCCCCACCATTTGGCGAACTAGTTCCGACTGCAGAGCGGAGAGGGATAAAATATAGGTTAAGGACTCCTGTAATGAAATGTTTATGGCAGGTGGCAACAACGAACGAGAGAGGCCTTCCAGATCCTGTCAAACATGGCTGGCTCCTGCATTAATAGCCACCTGCAAGCACCAAACACGACGGCCCCACAGGTGCAAATTACCCTATTTATTTAGCCAGTCAACTAATGCAATAAGTGAACATTACATGCCAGAAAAAAAAAAGATAAATGTTTGCATTTTAATCTTAAATAGAACGTGTTCAAAAACAAAGAATAGTAATTAAACAAATATTCAATTAAAATACTGGAGTTAAACTTTATCCAACCAAATCTCACAAATGATTCTGAAACTGCAGCACAGGCTGCTGGGAGTTGGGAAGAGGTCAATCTCACCCCCCTGCATAATATTTGTGTTGGAGTGTCTGATTGTATTAGGGTTGAGTGAATAACAGTGGCTGGCAGAAATGGCATCATGTTTTGAACCATCAGTGCAATTCATAGACTTGTGACTGACTCAGTTTGTATTCAGTCTCCCACACTCTCCCGCAACACTCTTCTTTATCCACAGTAGCTGAAGGACGAGTGCAGGACGCACTGAAATTAAGAATGGGTCCATTCACTACGCAGCCGCCGTTGTATCCAATCACCAATAAACATTCAAGTGATTTGTCAGGAAGGAATGAGAAACATTTCAGCTTCACAAATGTTTAGATTTGCTAACTATTCTCCATTTTATTCTGTTAATATTCTTATTTGTGCTTTCTTGCCAAGAGTTGGAGAGGAGATTGATACCACCTGTTAAATACGAAGCTACAAACAGCAGCTGGTTAGCTTACCTTAGCCTAAGGATTGTCAACTGGGAAACAGCTGGTCTGCTTCTGCCTGAACGTAATGAACCGGCAAGCACATCTGGTATTTTACATTTGTTGAATTTGTATAATATCAAGGTGTAAAAAAAAATGACACATACGCGGTGTCACCGAACCATTCCTCGGCTGCGGCGAAAGGGACTTTCTGGAGTCTTGTCATCATCATTAAGTTGCCAGCAGAGTCACTGCTCTCGGCCAAGATATAGTCTGGCACATAACTCCCTGTAACACCCCCCGTAGCTTACTATATAGGATAGCTTTAAGATATTCTCGTTTAACTGTCATATTTCTCAAAATGTCACACTATTCCTTTAAATAATGTATTGTTTTCTTGAGGTTTTAGACCCAATTTCATGCACGACTTACTGAGAAGCGCTGTATCCACGAAACAGCGGTAAATGCATGTAAATGCAGCAGTCGGAGTCAATTGCCCGTATTCTCATTGTGATGCGTAATCACTGTTTAACATTTTAACAGAGAACGGGGGGGCCCAATGAACAGAGCAAACAGTCTGTGCGGAGTGAGTTCACTCTGCAACAACTGGGTGCTGTTTATGAATATGTATGATGTAACAAACGCCTAGGAGCTGACCTACTTCTGTGTCTCCTCTGCTCATGACTTGGTCCCCTTCCGGGGTAACTCTGTCATCTCGCAACATACTGTAATAGCAGGAAGGATGCGACTCTCATGTACGAATCAACATGCTCCCTTTTGATGGTTTTGCGAGTGATGATGACCGTCTGCTGAGGGAGCACGCTCGGTAGGAACAGAAGATGTGCTATTCATTCAGTGCACGAGAGTTTTGACAAGTTTTTATCAGTTCATACTTGCCTAAATGTAGACGTTGAGATGAAAAACATCGATTTGCACTGGTTCTGAGGGAGTCTTGTTTAAAAATAAACAAATGACTGAATATGTACTCAAGTAGTTGTGTGACGTGAATGCAAGGAGATGCAGGAAATGGAGAAAATGTGTGATGGACAAGTACGCGCATACAAAAGAGAACTCTCGACATAACTGGGGCTGCACACTGGAGAGTACTCGTCTGCACCATCTCATAAAATATCTTTATCTGGGATCATCTTGGTGTAGTGCCAAACGCTGTTAGCTTCAGGAGCTGGGAAAGGGAAAAAAAATTAAATAAAATCTATTTCAGACAACATGAGACACAGAAATCTGGCAGCCGCTCAAATCAGACTTCCAACATTTGATGAGTGGAAACGGGCTAATTTGGTGTATCCCTCAAATGGTTGCAATCCAATACATTCCTCCTGTGGCTATCGGAACACACTGCAAGGGTGAGCGAAGGTGAGAGGCAAATCGTTTCAACCTCTTGCCAACGAAAAAAAAATAAAAAAAATGTAGCTCGTTCTATAAAGGAAACTTGGTAGATATTTTCTCAAGCTGCTCCTCCCTCGACTCTTCCTTTGCTCCTTCTGTCGAACCAGCGCTCAAGGTGAGGACAATTATGTTTTAAGGACGCGTCGCCCTCGGCCCGGGGTCAGAGGTCTCCGCGAGCCCCGTATTAACGTCAAGTCCCTCCCTGCCTAACATTTCACATCTAATTTGGAAAGTGCTGAACGGAGCCTTTAAACACCATCAGCCCTTGCCAAGGTTTGTAACCCGCCGGAGCGCCGATCCCAGGGCTCTCGTACGCGCTGAAGCGCCGCGGCCTCACATCACATGCCAATTCATTTGTTGAGTGCCGGGATGCGTCGTCTTAGAAAAGCTCCCCGGTCACCCCGATGTGAACTGAGGGACATGTTAAAGCTGTCTGTATGTGGGAGACAGAAGTCTAGCAATGCAGTTTATGTTAAGAGCCGTCATGCCAGCAGCAGAGGCGTGTGGATAGAAAGCATAATACCAGAATAATGGTAACGTAACTATGATCTGCTTCACACCAAAATAGATTAGATGGATACTTTATCAATCCCGCAAGCAGAATGTTTTTTGCTACAGCAGCATTTGTAGGTACAGGTAAAGCAAAGCAAATAATGCGTGTGACCCCCCCCTTCTGCAGCGTGCAGTGAGTCACCAAACTACAGAACAGGGACTGCACAAACAAACTAGAGCAATGACACATTTGCATCCTGATACACATTTCACTGGCAGGATATGAGATGGGGATATATAACAAAAAAACAAAAAAAGTTGCTCCTGAAGATTCAGAAACTGGATCCAGATTGGCAGTTGGCCGCGTATAATCTGCGGCAGACATTGGATCTGCTTGCACTTAGTGGTTACTGGGCGGCTCAGACTGCAGCGTTAGCACTGCATGCGCTCTGCTCCAAACAGATGAGGTAGCACAAAGGACAGAGCCGAGGAAAGCTAACACAGTCAGCTGTAGCTCAGCAAGGAAACAACAGAAATAGGACCAGTGATGATAGCACGGAGCCCCGTCTAAGTCAGCACCACGGAGAGGGCTTGCTGAGCAGGCATCTAGGAAAATTGACCACACAGAAGAAAAAAAAAAAGGCGGGGCTAGGAACTCACTGAGCCACAACTACCCTCACACAACAATGCCAGAACAGAGATCCAGATTAAAGGCAACTCTCTAAATGCTGTTGTTCTTTTGTCAGTCTGACACTACATGTTGCCTGAACATTTGAAAACAAAGTCTAACAGAAGAACTCCGTCCTGTCCGTTTCTGTACAGGAAAATGATTTCTTTCGACACCACATCACTCTAAGCAATGCTATGCTAATGCCTCGCCCTATGGGGGCTTTTCAGGACATGTGAAACAAATTAGATACACACACACACGCACACAGACATGCTGACACATACAACTGTGCAGTCAGATAACCACAAAGGCTACGAGCTTGAAAGAGGTAGCATGCAGAACAACAGAGAGTAAGGGGGAAGGGCAATCTGGTAAAGGGGGAAGGGTATGTGTGTGTAGGTGTGTGTGTATATATGTGTTAGTGTCAGCTGTTGTTGGACTAAACTGAACGTCATTGACTGGCTAATTTAGGCAGCGCAGCCATCAGCACATCGAGGGCACTGCTGAGCAGCGGCAACCAGCTTCAGAGGAGGTTGGTGGAGACAAGCCTGGTGACCTATGGTGTTCCCGAGAGCAACAGCTCTTTGTGTATATATATGTGTGTGCGTGTGTGTGTGTGTGTGTGTGTGTGTGTGTGTGTGCGTAGTCCTGACATACATCTCCACACTGCATCAGTCTAATCGGGGGAAAAGAGGAAGGGAGAACGACAAGTGTGAGTCAAGTCGTCACGCTACAGCTGGCGATACACTCCGGGACAGCTCTCACCCTTCGGCCCTGGAGCACAGCTCTTTATAACAGCAAGCTCGGACACACACACTCTCTCACACACACACACACACAATGAGAGAATGATGGCACTACACCTGTCAAGCAGAATTGGGTATTTTGGGGGATGCACATTACTGATTTATGGTCCTTCGTGTGAAAATATCAAATTGAAGGTTGGTAAAACCATGTCGATGTGTATCATTACTGTACTTCTATTCAATATTATTCCCACTGTAGCTGTGCCAGCACAGTCCTTCAACTTAACAAGCGCTTCAACTATCTTTATTCCTCAAAGGAGCCTTTTAATTTTTTTCTTTTCCACACCACATTTCAAAAACAGACCCATCTGCCTCATTTACTTTTACAACCATGTCCAATCCCTGCTGGGACAAGAGCGTTACCTCCCTCTCTGCTGGCAGTGTCACAATTATGATCAAAAGCTGCCTGTATGTGCTCGCATCTGTGTGTTAGTGTGTGTCGGGGACAAGTGCGGACAAAGCAAATGGTGAAGCCGACACCGAACCCTCTTGTGTCAGTTCATTTGCTTTAGCGCTCCAGATGCTGTCGCTGGCTGAAGACACAGCTTAAGACTTTGCTAAGGGCGCTGCTTTGTGACGGCGCGCCGGCCCTTTTAATAACACTAGAGCTTAAAAGACGAAGGGACGGGGCTCTGGCTACCAACACTGATACATCAGCTGCAGCCTGATGGCAATTATGTAGACGTCCACTTGCTAATTATAACAGAGGGTGACAGGTGCCCAAAACAATTTGAGCGCAAACTGCCTGTGAGCTTCTGCGTGTGGTTCTCTCGGCTTATAGTCGGAGATAAAGATAGACGAGCCAATGTCTCGTCAAACAAACATTTCTTTTACTTCTCAGCGGGGCTCGGCTGCACTTTATTGTTTCTGATGAGCATGTTGTTACCGAGATCGTGTTGGTTGTTTCACCAGCTACCCTTAAAGCTGTTTGTAATAGACCTTTTTTTGTCAATCAGTTGTTTCAGCTGTTGAGCCATGTTCCATTTTGTTTAGGGTATCAAAACAATAATAGGAAACCTTATTTAAACTAAATCAGATAATCAAACTCCTCTACTAACAAATCACCAGGTGCTATAAAAGAGAGATCCATTGTGTGGAAAGTGGCGTAAGAGTTCTGCAAGTAGACGTTTAGCAACAGTAGTAGTCCTTCTGAAGCTTGAGGAAAAAATCCAAAACACAATAATTCATATTGTGTAAAAAAAAGCCTTTTTCCCGCCTCTTTTCCTTTTCTTTTAAGGATAAGTGCCGATCAAATCCATCTGCTCTTTGCTCACACCCCAAAAGCCTGATGATTGCCACACACCAAGCCCCATTTAACATGCATAAAAGAAACACACACACACACACACACACACACACACACACACACACACACACACACAGAACTATCAACTCTAGAAGCTGAGAGGAGACATTGAGCCCTCCCGTGGGACTGAGGAAAGCGAGGGAGGAGCCAGTAGGTGGTAGAGGGTATATCCAATCACTGGAATCAAGGCAGTTGACTGCTGAATAATGAATATAAATTGAACGCTCTTTCCCGGCGTCGCTGTGCGCGGCTGCAGTGAGTGGGAGAGCGAGCTGATGCACATCTGTGCTGGGGGGGGGGGGGGGGGGGATTGTGGGGTGTGTTTAAACACACTTAAGACAGGACCGCTTTACTGCCTGTCTGTCTGTCATTTTGTCTGCTTCTCTCCTTTATTGCTTTACTGTGTGTGTGTGTGTGTGTGTGTGTGTTTCTCTGTGTCTGTGAATGAGGCCTATTGACATCCTCTACTGTGACCCTCTGACTCCTGACAACTCCAATCAGGAGGATGAGTAGGAGGCGAAGGGGGGGAGGTGAGTCCACAGCGAACAGTTATGATGAGTGCTTGTGTCTATGAGAGGGTGAGGTGTGTGTGTGTGTGTGTGTGTGTGTGTGTGTGTGTGTGTGTGTGTGTGTGTGAGAGAGTGAGAGAGTGAGTGAGTGAGTGAGTGAGAGAGAGAGAGAGAGCTCTGCACCACATTGCTGCAATCCACAAACAAAAGTTCACGAGATGTATCCACGCAGTGCAACGTAAACGAAGGCATATTATTGAATTTTATTAAAAGTGTCGTACATTCTCTGCATTATCATAAGTAATTTGAAAATGAAAACATAAGCAATATAAGGAGTATTTTATCCTAAAATTTAAATATATAAAGAAAAAGTTAAATTCAAATCAGTTGAAACATTGCTGAAAGCCTCAACTTGAAATAGAAACAAACATGGAGGTTGTGTTTTCAATAAATACAAAAACTATTTTGAGGCGGAGTCAATGGATCCGAGCGCAATATCGCACGACATCTCGTCTCCTATTAAGATAGCGATTATCTATTAGCACCATTGCCTGCACAAGGGTTTGTGAGAATCACATAAACAGTGTGACCTGCCATTTTCTATCAACAAGGTCCAGATTTAGATTCCACATTAGTCCCCACATCATGCCAGGCGCCACTGTGTGTATGAGGGAGTGGGAAAGCGTTGCACTTTGCTTAACACAAACACAATCCCAGATGGTTTTCTTCTCCGCTCAAGAGAAGAGCAAACCCGACACCAATCACGTTACACGTATGTGTGACTTTTAATATGCACCCCAAGAGGGAAAATTTTTTAAAAAATGCCGTCATCCTCCTTCAACCACTTGTAGAAATCAGGCTCCCATTCCTGCTGTGTAAACAACAGAAATGGCTACATGCTAACATTTCTTCAAACCTGTGTAACCACTCACAGAATAGAATATAACGGTATATTACGATGTGCTTTAATGGTCAGGAATCTCAGACGTAACACTAAGACCGGATATATACTTGCTTTTAAACCACGCATTCATTTCTGATTACAGCCAACGCTCCAAACCGGATGTTGAGATATTTTACTAGATAAGTGATAACTTTGACCTGCATCTGGTGCTGAATGAAAAGTGAGGGGACTACTTTTGGCCAATTTTTTGATAGTATGAAGACTTTTGCCTGACATGACAATGATAACCCGCAACTACACCTACACCTTCTTTTTTACCCCGGCTGATTTGCAATAACATAGGTCTGTGTGTGTGTTAATCAGAGCCATGTGCATGCATGAACTCCACTGAATCGAGCACATAATGCGCTGAATGGTATTCACACAAACAGACGTGTTTTCAATTTACACAATTTAAGAAATGGGAAAATTCACAGTGTTGTCACATTTCTTTCACAGGTTAGCATGCTCGCTGAGAACACAAAAGCCTGGCACCCGTACTGAGCAAAGACCGAGAGGGCTAAACAAGACCGAGTTGATTTATGCCTAATCTAGGCACTCCGTTTCATAAGGCTGGAACTGCACTTTCATTTCAGTGAGTAGTTTGTTACCTACAGAGAGAGCCCTGTAAAAAAACCTCTGCGTCACACGATGATATAGTAGAGGTACGCGGGACTCGTGGCGCATTTCTGTCTGGGCAAAATGAGAGATTTAATATATGTTTCAGTCACATGACATGTCGGCCAATAATAGGCTTTCCATTGTTTACAACCAAACATGAATTCTTCCGGGTTTTTTTCCTGCCATCAGTCTCAGGCTTTCGGGCACTCTTTCATGTGCCTGAAAGCACGCTTTTTTTACGCGCCACATTATAAACTCCCCGGTCTATTATTACCTCTGCTGTAATGACACATTCCACACAGCCGGTGCCAAAGAGCTGCACTTGGGAACGGCTCCGAGGCGCTATGTTACACCTTGCTAACTGCATCGTAGTGATTGAAATCTGAAAACAGAGCACTGTACGGCGTTTTCTTTCACTCTGTACATCACTTGCGTGCTCTCCGTCTTCTGCTGCTTTACGCTCAGGCATTCTAGGGCCACTCTGGGGGTAGTCGTGGGTTTCAAGAAAACTTCACAATGCGACTCAAGTACACAATTATCTTGATGAATGCCACTTGTTGGGAGTAGTAGTTGTTGTAGTTTCATGGGTCTTGAACAATTTGGTACCAGCAGACCCACTCCAACTATGTCGTAAATCTTGGCGATTAGGAAGAAAAGCAAAGGTAGCACAAGCCGAACCAAAATAGTAGAATTATATGGAAGTAAACCATTGGTTCTGCAGCATCACTGTGTTACAATACCATCTAGGGCATCCTACACTCATTTCTCATTCAAATGTATACGAGACCACGTTTTGAAATAGGACATGGGTGTGCTACAGTATCCCCACATGGTGCAAGTGGAAGCAGCCACTGTAGAAATGTGAAGTCATCAAGCCTCAGCTGGGAGAATATTTAGCATCTTAACATACACTAGTCTGAACGACAACAGCATGCAACAGCAACAATGATTGACTCGTCTAATCCAATTACATTAATAAACCGTTGTTCATTTAAGATGTACATTAAGCTCCAATTTGAAGACTATTTTCTGATTAGCAGACGGCAACAAACAGACTAATTGTTGTGTCTGGTGATTTGTGCTGCGTCACGTGATTTCTGCGCCGTCAATCAAGCCCGACTCCCGGGATGGAGGGATGCACCGTCGCCCGTCAGTCGCTGTAACCCCCCCCCCCCCCCTTCCCCAACCTGCAAATGGAGCGCAGGCACATCTTCATATAGTGTGCAAAGAGCGTGCATATTGGTGCATTGAGCTCGCTTACATTTGTTTATCCACCGTTGTATTTAACAGCCCTGACATTAACCAAAATTGATTTCCTTCACAGCCTTCGCATTTGTTTGAACATACAAACGGCGATGACTCTGTAATCCCATTTTAATTAGAAAGATGTAGCGAGCACGCTAAGCTCATGCGCTCTATTCCCCGCAGCGATGCCACACTGGCATGGAATCAATCACCAAGGCACCGGTTGCCAGGGCAACTGATGGGGGGGGGGGGGGGGGGGGGGGCTTCTGCACTACTGTCTAAGTGGTAAATGATTGCTGGTGTAACTCATTGGCGAATGCGAGTTTTTTTTAATTTTATCTCTCTGTCTCTCTCATTCTCTCCTCCCCCCCTCTTGTCACATATCCATTGTTAATTAAAAGCAGCCAACATGAAATAAATCTAAATCTAAATTGAATTTCGACGTCGAGGGGTTTGAGGTTGGGTGGATAGGCGGGGGGGGGTACCAGAAAGGCAGTAGTAGTAATAAATGAATACGCGGTGTGAAAGAGGTGTGAAATGGTGAAAAACACACACATGCCTGTGAGAGGCTGGTGAATGGAGAAAGGGAGGGAGGGGCCTAAGGGAGGGAGGGCCTAAGGAACCCGAGGGATGGTCTCAGTTCACACATTTCAGATTTAAGCTTGGACCCTCCCTCTTGAGGCAGCTGCTGCTTAAGCCACAGTCGACTGTTAATCGCGCATGCATCATATCTCGTCTCACCTACACAGCTCTTGGATTTTCCTTCAACACTGGAGCCATCATGGCTGGACGGCAATCGGATGAATCTATAAACGGTACAGTTTGATGAAATGTGAAACTGTATTTCTTAAAAGAAATTCTAAATCCCAAGCTGAGGAACCCAGAAAAGGGCATTTAAAAGATTTGCACATCTCTACTGTCGGATGGTAATATATTTAAACTGCATCTCATCATGAATTAAACCCGCTTCAGAAATGGAATAAATAACATTGCTGGCTTCATCTATCGCATAAAGTGACAGCTTTTTGTCATTCAGACAAAAAGCCATAGTTGACTTTTACATTAGTGTTCCTCATGGCTTCGTTCAGACACTACAGCACATTTACAAAATCAGCTGTGTGAGAGTGAGTGAGTGAGTGAGTGAGAGAGAGAGAGAGGAAAGCAGTAAAAGAACAGTTGATGGCTGCAAAACACACACAAACAAGTCAGCCTTGGGATTCACAAATATGAGTTTTCCTGAATGAAGTATGAAAGGTGAGACGAGCTAAACAGACAGCAAACCATACTGAAGCCAAACCGACCCTGAAGGCCTCCTTTATAGCCTCTTATCAGATGGCTCGCACAGAAGCCACACACACCGTCTGTGAAGATTCAATTCTGCCCGGTGCTGCAGACATTGTTCTTGAAACACTGGGGGGGGGGGGGGGGGGGGGGGGGGGGGGTGACACTGCTGGGGAAACTTGATACCATACAACTCTGCACAACACGGCGACAGGATTTGTCAGTTCAACATTTCAACTTTTTGTAGAAGCCCGTAGAACAGATTTCATGAAATTCAAACCCTCCAAAAGAGTATCTAGCTTCATTCTGTCCTGTGAAAATAGCAGCATCTGAGACGTCTTAGACCAAACTATGACTCCAACATCTCTTTGTAGAATACAACACACACACACACACACACCACGTTGGCCCAAAAAATGAAGCGGTGTGCACAAGCTCCGGTTGTCCATCTGGCAGCAGACGCTGCCCGTCTATCCACTGGGATCATTCCTTCCCACCTCTCCTGCCTCCCACCACTGTCTCTCCAATTAAAAGTTACACATCAGCCTGAAGTCGGAGCCAGACTTCCAGATGGCTGGAATGATGGAGCCAGCTTTTCTTCCTTTACATTGTCAGTGGAGAAATCAGTTACCCGTGTGTCTATTTTCCAAAAGCGCTGTGCAGTTGGCGGATGCTTTGGGAATTGAGTTCTGGTGCTTAGTTAAAACCCCCCCCCCCCCCCCCCCCCCCAAACTCGGCTCTGTACTTTGAGACACGGCAGTCTGAGACTGAGATGGGAGCTGCAGATTTCAAAAGTTATTACGGAGATACATTTTGTTCCTTGGTTAGATGAGATTGTACAGTTTTCACTTTTCTCTTGAACTATGGAGCGATATTAATAGGACAAGCTCAGTAGCTGAGGTTTTCAGTACAGGTTAAGTATACCGTTACGTCTTAAAGCTTCATCACTTGGTAAGGTGTCAACTGTCCAGAATCAAACTAGGAGGCAGAGGAAAGAGCCAAGTAAAGAACTGAGCATTTAACGACATCCTGGCTTACATATCAAATATTTGTCTGATAAGCTGACATGAACAAAAGCGATTTTGGAGACACAGAGGCCTTCAAAACACAGAAATCCAGCCGAAGTTTATTTTCAACTTAGCTCTGAGGCGCTGACGTTCATGAAGTCGTCGGTGACCAAGGATCACAGGAAAGCCACGTCAGCCTTTATTTCACCGCCACAGCGTCTAGCGTATGTTAGCGCACGCGCTTAAGTGCAGTTGACAGGTAAATCCCATGGCTGAGCATTTCTGCTGCTCTCACGCTTCCTTGTGAAAGTCTTTTTCTGCGTATCAACGACCGCCGCGTCTCTCGAGACCGGGAGACTGCAGCTCTTGCAAAATATAGAAACCAACTCAAAAACAACGGAGAACATAATCTTAGCAAACACAGGTCGAGCAAAGACGGCACACAGGAGAGTGCATCGTCTTCGTATGGTCAGCATCTCCTCAACTTATCCATAGCCAAGCCCCAAAAAAAAGCAACAGCTCCAAATGTACCCTGCAATTAACACCAAGCCAATGTGGGAGACAACTTATGTTATTTATGTAACATTAGAAGGCTGGCTCCTATGATGTGCTATGCTTGAATGCTTTAATTCTTCAGTTAAGCATAAGAGTTTTTGTTCCAATAAATTCTGACAGGCACATCTAATGATAAGCGTATCTGCCAATAGCCCAGTTTTTCAAAGCAACATGGGACTTTAGCAGAATTTCTTGAACTGCCTTTCAGTCGACTACTGCCAGGATGGATTGTAACAGAACTTGAAAGCCAATCTCACACACAATGTGAAACTTAAATGGGATCGCTTCTCTGCTGTGCTTTTGCTAACTGAGCTCAAGGACATCTAAGAGACAGAAAACAGACACCTATCAAACAGCACTGTCAAATCTTCAAGAGTCCAAAAGGAAATCAGGTCAATTAGGAATTGAATAATGTCGACGTTTTGACCATCGCTACCATCTTAGAGTCACAAATCAATACAAACCGGCATTCACCACGGTCAGCCCTCAATGATCTGTGGCAGCAAATGTGTCTATTGGTGTCTCTTGCCTCAAGCTCATTACCTGAATCAGGGCTGAAGGTGAACTGTGAGGGTGAGCTTCAAGTATGTCCCTAATAAGTGCTAAAGTAGCGTGGTGGGCAGTGGGGGGAGAATACTCGGCGCTAATTGAGAGCATAATGGTCACTTAACGGCATGTTTATCCTCTGTGCTAAATATAGCCAGGAACATCCCGAAGTCCAAGGTGAGCAGCATTATCAAAGAGCTTTCAACAAGGTACTCCATGAGGGTTGAGTCTGAAAGAGGTAAATCCACTGACGGCATGAAAATGGGAAATTCTTGCAGGATTACTATCTTACATTTACTAGCTTAGATGTTATTTCTGGCTTACGAACTGCTTATGCTGCTTCTAAAGCGCAGAGGTTCCAGAACAATCACTGCAATTCAACTCCAGCTGAGCGAAGTTATAAAATGGCCAAAAGTAGAGCCATATAATTTAGTTTACGGCTTAAAAAAAACATCCAAGTGCGCAGTGCCTCTTTAAATAGTAATTTGGTACGGACTAAAATATGCAACACTCCCTATCAAAACATGTGAAGTACCCAAAGCTGGAATCAAATGTCAGATCAGATCTTGTTGACTTATTCTTCAATCAGTTCAAATTTTGTGCTCATTAGACTGAATTATACCGAGGGGAAGTCCTAGTACAGCTGCTTGAGTTTATCATTCTAAAAGTCTGGTGTCTTCTGTTAATAGAAAACAGGGTTTGTAGAGAAACTGGTTTATACCCCGCGAAGAAAGAGCTTAAAAAATATATGATTCGAGATATGATACGGGGTGATTCACCATTTAAGGAACCCGTAGTACAAATGATGCCAAGGAACACCTTCACAAGTGTTACACGTCGTTGTAGCTGTACGGCCTTTTGTCCACAAGAAATGGGAGTACATGTGCTTTCCATCTAGACTTTTGACGGAGTTCTTAATTATTATGTTACCTTTAGTGTTCCCTTTTTCCTACTAGGGAGCATGTGTGAAAGACTTCTTTACAATGGCTGTCTGACACAGGACTTACCAAAGCTAGACAAGACTGTGTTCAAAAATGGAGGTACTGAGTTTATCTGTAATAAGACTTGAAGGAAATGGAATTCAGTCTGTGATCTTCACCCTAGATCGCAACTAAATATTGTAAGAAAGACACATAACATGATATATATAATAGTAATATCAATTATTATATTGCCTATAATGTTCAATACAAAACAACAAGCGTATGAAGCAGGAACAGGTTTGTACTCGCACACACGGAGTACAAATTATAGTAAAATTGGAGATATCTTTGTAATCTGAAAAAATGTGTATTCCTCCTAAACAAAACCACAGAATATTGTAAATAACTGTGCGTCACTTAAAGAATTGTATAAACAGTAACACTCTTATGTGGCATCTAAAAATGTTTGAATAGATTCAGCACACTGAGCAAAAATGCTGACAGCTGGTACGAGAAAAAAAACAACAACTTGTGAAAACCAAATGAAGTGAAAATGTCTATAAACCTCAGATACAAAAGGAGACGCACAACTGATTAATCAATTCATCAATGTAACAGGCTTATTAAGAAGTGACGTGTTGCACGCCAGGAGCTCAGACCGCTTTTCCGAGGGAAAGATCGAAGAGAAGGAAGCAAAGTGAGCACCGACTATGGCTGCACCACAATACTCTAATTACAGTAACTCTATCAAAGCTAAACCACTCCCCTGAACACATATTGGAGCTAAGTTGGCTGAATTAGTTAGCTAGCTAACTTAAGTAGCAACAGCGGGTGGGGCTTCAGTCAATACATGGTTGATTTCAATAACACTTGCTATTAATTCCACTAATACCACTTACACAGATCCATTGGGGTGAAACGTCCCGTTATTGAATCATATTTCAATATTTTGAGCATCACTTTGATTTTAAGAATCACAAAATCGAGTGAGATTCTGTTATAATTGTAGACAATTTCACACCGCAAGTAAAAAGCTGCTTTTAAATTAGATATGTACGGCGCCCGTCTCCTGGGAAAGCACAAAGTCTTTGTTGTGCCAGCAAGCACGGGAGGTCAAAGCAAAGTCATTTTTCTCCGTTGAGTTGGAAATTAACTTCTGCCTCCGAGCAATTCAACCCGGTAGGAACCCTGCTATGCTGCTGACCTCTCAGGCAACATGTGTGTGTGTGTGTGGCAAAAATAGCACGGTGGAGGGTGCATGACTGCAGCAGATTAGCATCACATTGTTGATATGACATACATTCACAGGGAAAAAGAGAATATCTTCCAGCCATGGTAGTTGCGGTGGGGAGAGAGGAGAGGAACCCGGGTTTATTCACAGGACAAATGGGTGCAAGAAGTCAAAAACATTGCATATGTAGAGAATCTGAGGGAATGCATGAGTAAATGTGGTTCTCAAGTTTCATAAGCAATGAGGATCGCTGTCTGTTTACAACTCAAAGTGCCTCTTCTAAAGATTGAGAACGATCTCAGAAAAAAAAGAGCTACACAGCATTTCCTGGTAATAAATAAATAAATACAAAAAAAGTTGTTTTCCAAGCATTTAAAAAATGAAACTAAATCTCGGCTCAAAAGATGGTTTCACAAATCAAAAAATCATAGAAATACCTAGAGGGACTGCCCACTCGGCATTTTCCAAACTCCCTACAGAAGAGAAAGAAAACATTCTGCTCATCGTGGAATAAAGCTTCTGAGGAGCCGGACGAGAGTCTCTGTTCACATGTTTGTTGTACAGGTGAGACAATTACAATAATCCTGACAATGTCATTGTGATAAAGAGGAATTTGAAGCTATGCCTCACATAATGTATGCTGCGCATGATTTGGAGAGGGACGGAGAACAGGGCTATAGATACAAAATGTTTTTAATATCTCAATTTTAACGCCTTAATCTTCAAACATTTGGAAAGCAAATATAATTCTAGCTCTATATTAGTTGGCTCAAATAATCAAGATCGTGTCCAAAAACCTGCCACTCATCTGGCTGTGGTGTACTTTACTTTAAAAAACTGCTTTATTTCTGCTATTATTGTTGTTGCCATGGATTCCTGTGCTTTAGAAGTACAACCTAGCTCATGACAATGGCCACTGTGAATGCAATCACACCAAATTGCCCATTTCAGGCAATTTTATATAATATGCACATGGTCACACAAGCCAGCACTCATTGCTAGATGTTAAATAGGGAGAAAAAAAAAAGTTTGAAGAGAATAATTAAAGGGTTCCGACATCAAAAGTTGCATACTGTAGCTTTAAGACATCACCGGGTTGTGGGTGCCTTTGTCTCCTCGTGCGCACGGCGGCTCGCAAAGCCTGAAGAGATCAATTTTGTGAGCTCTGCTCTCTTTTGTGTGGCCTCGGAGAATCTGTTCGAAAGGATAATTGTTGTCTTCCACACACTTGCGCTCGCTGTAGGGACTCACCTGGAAAAGCACATGCATTGCCGTGCAGAGAAATCAATACGCCGGAGTTAATTGGGCTCTCAGCAGAAGAGTCGGGGGAAAAAGAGCTGCGACTCGAAGAGGAAAGAAATGCATGTGACGGGCAAGACTGCACCTCTTAGGTAATAAATGAAAAAAGGAGGATTCGGATCAAATTCAAGTCTGTCCAACTGACATAACATAACATTCACAGTACATAGCTGTCTTTTTTAATATTTTAACAACCCATTCTACTTTGCGTCAGTATGTTGAACATCAGATCTCCAGTTGTCAGAGTTGCTCTTACTTTAATGTTCAAAATGGCTCAACACCTCCATCTACTATTATAAAATCAGCCCCAAGCCTTACCGAGCCCTTTTTATGCAAACTGTCTGAGTGCTTTTGTGTAATCATTGCGGGCAACAGCATGTAGTACAATGGTATTTAATTAATCTAAATGCTCCATAGAATAGCTTTGTAAGGCGTTGCAGTGTATTTACATATGATGAGACGTGTATTTATACACGTGTATTTATTCACTCTTCACATCAGCGATCCGGCTTCACCAAAAATAAATTCAAAAGGTTTTTGAAGCCGTGAAACGACCAAGAAATTGTCCGACACCCTTCATTTTCTGATTCTAAAGGAAAAGCAGAGATTTAGCTGCTGCCTTACTGCGTGCACTGTATGCTGGCGTCTATGATTGGGATTGTCTCTCTCTCGCTCTCTCTCTCTCTCTCTCTCTCTCTCTCTCTCTCTCTCTCAGACTCTGAATCAGCAGGTCCCTTCGGTAAACAAGGCAGAGTGATTGTTGGATTTGCATATTGCTGAATAAATCATATTGCGTTTATGCGATAAGCAGCGCTTGACTGTTTGGTAGCTTTTCCTCCTTTTCATCCGCCTCTCTTCTTTCTACAACATTCGTGCACGCTGCCACAAATTAACCCCGATCATGAGGGACCACACCAGCGAGAAAGCGCTGCTCAAAATTCATGTTTTTCCGGTGGTGGGGAAAACCGTGCCATCGGCCCCTGGCGGGGCCCCTCCGACTGCCAACTACGTGGACGGTTAAATCGGGCCCTGGTAATGATGCGTGCCTGCCGAAGGACAAGGATGGCAGCCGCACTCAATGGTGGGAAAGGGGAGTAGAAAGACGAAGAGGAGGAGATTAAAGAGACTGAAGCTACAGCGAATCAAGAGAGTTCAAGAGATGAAGGTGGAGAGGAGAAATGGGAAGAGAAGTGGTGGAGGAGGAGAGGAAGAGGACTCCCAAAGATGAGTCTATGAAGGAAAGCAAAAGGAGTCAGCTCCAGTGGATGAAGGGATCTAACATGGGTGCAAATTACTATTTTGCTTGTGCAGCCAGGCAGGCATATGGACACGTGTGCATATTCACATCACTGTGTCTAATGGGGCTGGGGGTTCTTAATATGAACACATCTACAGTGAGTAGCCCCTGTTTAATTACAGCCCTGCTACGCTAAGGAAGCGACCAGGAGGAAGAAATCCCTCCATTAAAGCCGCATGTAGGCCTGAGCCTTCTCCCCCATCAGTTCAGCTGAGGACTGCTTTTTTTTTTTTTTTTTTTTCTCCTTCTCCCCCCTTATTCCCCTAACTTCCTTAGGAGAATTGGAGACGGTGGTATTTTGGCTGCGAAAAGGAAACCATCGGACGGCAGGGGCATGAATATTCCAAATGACTAATGTTGCACATGCTTATTTCTGACATATCTGGCTTCCGTGGGGAAATAAAACACTTCTAATGCAGGGGGACCATCTGTTATCTGTTGCTGGTGTTTCAGAGCAGGCGCGCTCTGTGTGCACACACACACACACACACACACACACACACAGGCAGACAGATCGACACATTCTCACACAGCGGGAGGCGTACATAGACGGCGACACACATGCGCACACACACACACACACACACACACACACACACAGATATACTGAAAGCCGGATCCGTTGGGAGCATGCACAACAGACAGGCTCTAAACTCCTATACAAATTGAACACTCCTTTTTTTTTTTTTCTTTTTTTCTATTCGGTGTGTTTGTCAAATGTGCTGTAAATCTCGAGCTGGAGGGTGACGGGGAATGCACACGCTTTTTATGCTGGCCATAAATACCTGGGCCTGTCTCCTCGCAGCAGCTGGAGCGGGATAATATGCTCGTGGTGTGAAAGGGGGGGGGGAGAGAGATAAACTAGCTGCATCACCTTGAAAACAAAACGTGAGACACACAAACGGCCTTCTACATCAGCCACACACATCTAGACCAAGTGCATTCTCACTTACATTGGTTTGGAACTATGGCCAAAAGGAATAAAGATGGGTAATCTGTTTGTTATTCTCAGGCAGTAGCCGAGCTTCGAGGTGCGCCACAATACTTTCATTCAACAGCAGAATGTTTTTGGAAAATGTTTGATGGCTTTATTTGTATTCCTGTGCCTCGACATTTCAACACCACAAGTTACGTTATGTTAAAAAAAAAAAAAAAAAAAAAAGATTCCACGCGATATCAAATGTCCCAAAATTGATGAATAACTATCATGAATCAACTGCAGCGAAGGTTTGTGCCTCAAATTAATAATTGTTTCTATACTTTTTTTTAATCAAGTGATTAATAATTAGTTAAAGCCACTATTTAGGACTTGTCTATTTCTGGCTTTGGCACCTCCCAGTGGTGGTATTAAAAAATAAAAAAGACTGCAGTCACAACCCATCTCATCTGCTTCTTTGAAAGATGACATAATCCCATAAAACTTTACACTTCTAGGCTTTCAAAATAGTGCACATCGTGAGATATCTTCCAAATGATTTTAAATTGTTTTTTTTTGACGTGGTAGTTGTACAAAGTATTCACTTAATCCCGCTATGAAACAAAGGTTTCTCAGATTTGTTTGGTACGTCTACGTCACAAACGATTCACACAACCACTGAAGAATCAAATTATCAGTGTTTATCTAGAAAACAATCACTCGTGGAAACATAATGCAAGATATTTTCCTATTTTTACTGTATTTGTAGTAATTCTATTTCCCCGCAAAGACTCCTTAAGCAGCATGTTTGTGGTGCTCCGTATTTGCACGTAGCCGTTCCGTACGTCCCAAAACTATTAATATGTGCGACGGGACTGTACTCTTCCTTAGGCGAGACATTTTTAAATGGACAGGCATGCGTTACCTTTGAGGGAAAGCGCTGCAAATTATTTAAAACACGTGAGATCTAGTCGTTCCGTTGTGGCTACCTTGATACAATCTTATGCAACTAGCATCCGGCAAAAATAACCCACACAAAGCTTTCGTGTTTAGGGGCGGAAGCAAACTTTTGCCGATAACTAATTGTGGAAAGGAACATACAACATACAGTGGGGACTCACAGGAGCAGCGGGGGGAGCTAACTTACCTCTGTCAGCTGCCTTTAAGTGAGGATCTTCACCCACACCTGGTGCGTCTCTGATCTACAAGCAAGTAATGGAAGCAGAGAGAGAAAACAAGTTCAAAGCTCTATACACGTGGAAGACTTTGGGTATCACCTGCATTAATATATAAAGCGACAACAACCGTGTGTGTGTGTGTGTGTGTGAGAGAGACAGAGAGTGATTTTAAAAGCTCATCAGCTCAAGTCCATGACTCTAATATGCAACCCCCAGCAGATGTTGGAGACACTTGTGTGCTTGATGTTGCAAAATACAAGGTTCCTTTTTGTGCTCTAGGAGGCTCCCAGGAGCCTCTGACAGACAGCTTGATGATGAAAGACAACATGCCTGGATGCTAGCGTTCCGTTTTAGGTCACAGGGGGAAGAAAAAAAAAAAAACAGGCAGAGCCAACACAATTTTAGGTCTTTAATTTTCCTCTTTGAGACGCCGCGTTCATTTAGGGAGATCCAAGTCGTGTTGCAGATCCTCACCTCGTGCAAGGTTTTAGGGAGATAATCGCTAAATCCTTGCCAGAGTAAATATTGTCGATCGCTAAGCTGTGGCTGTCAGATATTGATATACCGTACGTGAAAATATTGACTTGTATCGCGAGCTGGGAATCTACCTGAGGTAAGAAGAAAATGTGTGCTGTTACAGATGTGCTATGTTCAGTTGTTGACGCTTGTAGGCATTAAGAAATTTAAGAAGAAAAATATATTCCAGAGCGTTCATGATAAACTGACTAAGATTCCCACGTATGGGTGCAGAGGAAATACGGCTCTGATTTGATGACTTGATGCTATATGCTTTCATTTTTCTTCCTTCTCTGGAAGCCAGACTGTAAACTCGACTGTGCAAGTGAGAGGCGTTGCCAAACGCAACGTGACTCACCACCTCTGGAGGAGAACAAAAAGCCCGCTTAAGATCACGGTGACATCGCAGGCAGTATTTGAGGTTCAGAATATTTTGACAGATTGAATACAAATGTGAAAATTGCCGTGCCAAGAAAAGAAAAAGAAAAAAAAAACCTTAAGAAAACATGTCACCGAGTTAGAAAAATCTTTTGAAATAAAAACCCACCATTGTTATTCCCATGCTTTGTCAGCTCAGGTTCCACATCTGGAGGGGAATTTCTATTGATCCTAAAAATCGGTTATGTGTTGTTTTAAGGTTATTTTTACACAAATGCAAAACAGAAAAGTACAAAAAGATAAAAGTTATATTACATATTTGAAGAATTCCCGCTATCCATTCGCCCACCATCGTCCCATTTCCTTATCCAGTAAACATTGCGCAGTATTAAGAGCATTTAATAAATATGATGAGGCTCTATCCAAAAGGTAACACCTACCAGCTACTCACTTCACTAATGAAGGTGTTATATCTAATTTGTTCAATTGTTAAAACAACACATTGGGGGATTTAACGGCAGTTATGCACCATTTATATGCAGAGCAGTGTAACCACTTGTCTCATCATGCAGGTGTGTTACAAATAGTCATAAGGAGTTTACACCAGAAACAAACGTATACCCTCCTTAAGCAGATCCCCTCATTGTGGTTTCACTAAGCGATTTCCTGGAAAGGTCCCAGTGGAACCAGGCCTTTCTGCATGCACGCTTACATATGAAATACTTATGCAGTAGGTATGTGGAATCACTCAACCATCCACTGCTCCCTGGACACGGATAGAGAACCAACAACATGTGTGGAAAAAGAAAATGGAGGAATATGCCCAGGTATGTTTGGTGTTCACTGTCTCCTGCACATATTGTTAGACTGCGAGGCAGAAATAATGGAGGCCTCACTTCAAGCTCAGTCCTCTCATTCCACCCATCTCCTCATGTCCACATCATTCTCCGGCTCTTGTTTGTGTCTGAGAAGGAGACCCCGGCGGAGTAAAGCCTTCAAGCAGCTACATATGTCGCTCCAAGAAAAAAAAAGAAAAAATACTGTGGCTCTTGAAAAACCGCCCCCCGCCTTTGAAGGATCTCTATTCTCCGTTCCCACCGGCTGCGGGAGATGCAGGTAACGACTTAAGACGTACAATGGGAGCACCGCGGGTATTTGTCCACCGAGAGCCGGGGCCCGGTAAATGAAAAAGGGCCCCGCATACCCAGGAAGCGCCTAATTAATTGACAAGCAGATATTTCTGAGTTTATCATCATCAAACAGACTTCATTTTGTTCCCCCACCGCCGTCCTCGCCAAACCCATCTTCCCAGGCGACTTACTTAAGAGACTCGTCTTATAAATACAGCCCTAATCAAAATAAATGACTAAAAGCTCCAAGGGAGTTGAAGGCTATACACATTTACATCAGAGGAACTGATGCAATTTAAATAGCCGCCTGTGCGCCGACTTAAGGTTAAAATCACAGAGAACCCTAATTTACGTAACACTTTCAGCGTTTTCTTTTTTTGTTGTTGCTGCTGCTCAGTTTGGCAGACCTATATTCACGACAGCCAAGTAGGAGCGACGCGGCCTCCTATGCGTGGTGCTGTGTTCTATTCCCTCAGCAGAACGCTCGGTGGGTGAGCGTGTCATATTTTACAGAATATTTTCAATATTTAATGCGTTGCATGCTTTTTGTCTCTTTGAAAGCACTTGACATGCGTGTGTTGTCTGCTTGTGTGTATCCGTGTGCTATACATGGAGAGAGTTATGAACGGGGGAACATGTTTGTGTTTATTTTCCTTTGCATAATTTCAAAGGGCTGTACTTGTAAGTGTTATCAGTGGCCTGCAATGTTGACAAAAGGTTATAAATAGGGTCTTTTATTATTGTTACCATTTCATATATACATTTATCCATCATTGGAATATTAAAGTTGAATTAAGGGACTAATGGGACTCGGTTTGGGGTATCATGTGTGAATGTTAAGTTTGTTTATTGTGTTGGAGTATAAGTGGGAGCCTCACGGCTTTTGTTCGCTGTATGCCGGCCAGATGAATTAATTTGCATTAATATAAGGTGTTACATGCAACAAACTGTGTCTTTAGTTTATATATGCTATTTACTGAATAAAGCCTTTCATCATATTGTGGTAGCTTTCAAACATATTAGGTTAATACCTTTCCCCTTAGGTTGTTTTTTTTTTAGTAAGGGGAATTGTTACAACTTTCCACATCCTTCCTGCTCCACATTCTTTCCACAGTTTTGCTCTTTTCTTTAAAAATAGTAGCAGTGGCTGATTTTAAGCCATTATCTGAGAGGCTCTGTTATAACCGGGCACTGATGTCTAGCTGGGGTTTATGTGGAGACTGCAGAGTTCGAGGCCCGGGGGTTTAATGGCAAACGTGAAAGCAGCACAATGTTTGCAGAGGCTCCTCTGCCTCGTGACACCGCTGCTAATGCAAACTGAACTAGACTGTGACATTTGTGGAGGCCTCTGCAGAGTTCAGCGTTTGGACAGGAGCGCAGCGTGGAGGGTCGATGTGGACCCACCGCGCAGACCTTCTGCAGAGCTCCACGCCGACAGCGAGTTGCTATATCTCGTCGGTGAGACGGGTGGTTGATCTGTGCCGTTCAAGGCAATCCCTTGGGACCACTCCAAGGAGGACTCGTGGGCGTTTTCTATCCTGCCAACTGAACTAGGCAACTAAGTCACTTGGTTGAGGTTAGAGAAAGACCACCTTCAAAGGCATGCAACTCTGGTTATCTGTCAAAACTTCATCAAAGTTCAACTCTTCATGAAATCACAGCACAAATCCACATCGGGTCAACAAGCGATACACGGATCAAAGCGATCCGATTCAAAACAAAACAAATACTGCTGTTAACAAAAACTGGTGCGACAACTCCCAAATGGCAAAGACCTACTTGAAGCGACCAAACAATGCGGCGCTTCTCGCTGTGGATGTGTTGACGCTCCCCAGATGGTGAGTAGGAAAAAAGGTACTCCAAAATATGAGAACAAGTGATAACGAGGATGGAAATATTCGACCTACAGTTGCCAAAACACATCGGCTATTTGAACCATTTAGCCACTACATCAAGGCTTTTTAATATTCCCTTCCTCGGTGTTACTTGTTCTCATATTCTGGAGCGCCAGGATTGCCTTCCTGTTTAAACCGACGTCTGTGTTCCATTCCGCTTAAGTTGGCCACGTTTGAGGATCTGATGCTGGCAGCATTTAAGAGTAGATCAAGACGGCACAGACAGTGTGCGGTGGTGTAAGTGTGCATATGTGTGTCTGAGAGACGGCGTGTGTGTGTGTGTGTGCGTGCGTGCTCTGTGAGAGGTATAATAATGACAGGCGAGGACGGATGGCTGGTGACGCGCCGACGAGAAGAGCGCCACATATTTTGGGCCTCAGGCTGGGCAGCTGTGAGAAACCTCTTCTCTCTTATCCCTTCTTCTCCTAGCCCCCCCCCTCTGCGGCACTGTTTAAACAGAGGACAAAGACGCCCTGAGTGGTTTTCTTTTTCCGATCCCATCCACGGCTGCTGGCACTTTCCTCTTCTGTATCTCCAGATCCCAGCGAGAGGAGCGGTGGAGTGAGTCATGGAGTGAATCTTTTGATTAATTTTAATGGCACTTCCTAACAAAATCCTCTTCCTCTAGCAGAATGTCTTCCTGTCTGCTACTGCACCTTGTGTTTTTCTTTCTACATACAAGTTGCAATTATGTTTGATACTGAAAAACATTAGTGTAATTGCACCTATTACCATACGAGTCATATCTTCTGGAAAACCATGTTTAGACTTTAAACGGGGCTGATACAGTCAAAAAGGCTACCTGTGATGAAAGCTGTTCTGTAGTCTGTGTTTTTGTTTGCGTGTCTAAGTGAGACAATAGTATGATGCTGGTTGTTTGAGTTTGAAAACTACAGTCAGCGGTAAACTCATGGACATATGGCAGATTTATGTGCGACTAAGTTTGATGAAAACACACAATTATATGTAAATGAGGGACACATGCACATAGTATCTTTTATACATCACTGGCACCCTCTGCTGCATCCTGGGAAACCAGTTCAGACACGAGCGAGGGCCAATTAAAGCCCTTTAATCTCGGAAAATAACCGCATTTCTCTGTATGTATGTATGCATGCGCATTGGGTGGCCATCAACGGAGAGAAAAAAAAATGGCAGCTTGCGCGTCGCCCGTCACACTTTCAGGTCACGCCAGTTGGCTTCTCCCGAGGCCGTGACAGCGGTGAGATCCAGACAGAGCGGGAACAAGAAAGTAAAAGAGCAGAAGGGGAGAACATGGCAGCCGAGAGGACTACCACTCCTGCATCAAACGGATATTGTCACAACAGAGCAAACGCCCCCTGTTAACGGTGACACCGCTCAGCTGCTCGTCACACCCGAGCGAGGCGGAAACCGACTTCCAAGTCAAGCAAGCACGGTGTTTATTAAATGAGAGCGCAGGGGGGGGGGGGGGGGAGAGAGCGGCAAAGTGAGTATACTGTAGTGTTGTCAAACCTTTCGGAAGTAGCACAGGAAAAGGCAGCGTTTTATCATCCCTCCATGAAATTGAATGTTGGTGAGGGAAATGAAGTGTGCGTTCAAACGGCAGTAAAGGCAATCGTCGAAGCTCGCACTTGAGAAATACGATATCGAGAAGCTGGAGTATGTGTAGCGCTGAAACAAACGGCAAAACGTGATTATTTTACGGTTGATGCAGCATATTTCTAGAACGTGCAGCTGAGTGAAGGAGAAGGCTTAGGTCAGCTTTAAAAAGGTCAAGGTGGATAGAACCATTCTCTGTCATGAATAAGGAAAAAAAAAAACTCATAAGTCAGTAATTCACTCGATGATTTAAACATCGAAGTTGGCAAGAGAAGCACAAAAAAAGTTCCTGTAAGATCTTGAAAGCATGTAATCAGATCATTAAGTGCGATAATAGTTGCAGTCTGTGCAAAAACAGATTTGCGTCCATATGTTGGCGTTTTGCAACGGTATCAGATGGATCGGCAGAAGTTCTGTAGTCATACTCAAAATTTTAAGTAACAGCTAAATAGTCAGCCGACAGACTCTTGCCCGAAAGAGCTGTTGTCTGCGACAGAAGGAAAACAGGAGAGAGAGAGAGAGAGAAAAAATAAGAGGAGTAGGCGGAAAGAAATGCCGTCTCCTCGGGGACCGCCGGCATGTGGGCCTGTCGGTCGTCATCGCGTGCCACTCTCCCTGCTCGACACGGTGAAACTGAGGCAATGTACCCCATGAAATATTTACCACAGTTGTGTTTGCTTAAAAAAAAGACAAGGAGAGCGTGGGGGGAGGATAGATGGAGAGTCCCCCCAAATGCTCTTGATGTCGGATTTGTTTAGACCTCTTTATGAGGTTTTGGGGGGGGGCAGGCAACAAGGAGACCAGCAGGGGTCCATTAAATGCTCACACATTTTACCCCTAACAGCACATCACTCTCTACAGCAAAAGCCCCCAATCTCCAAAAAAATGCTCTGCTAAATCTCCTGTACTCTAGATATCCGAAGCATGCTTTTGCCAGTACCGCAAAAAAGGAAAACAGATTTGTTCTTTCACAATTCAAACCCGCAACTGCAGAGAATGGAACAACACACCACGGCAGATGAATTTCGATGTACACCGTTTGGGTCGGCTGCAACAAATCACTCACGTTATTTACTGTAACTAAGGCCAGCTGTAATTTGGCGAGACAAGGGAGGGCGAGTAAATGTCACATAAAAATGTTTTTTAAAAGACTCAATTAGCTCCTAATTCAGCTGCATGAGAGAGGAACTCACTCACAATGTTTGCTTTTGAAAGAGAAACCACGGTGACGACCGTTGCATTCGTGACGGCCTCGGTTGCTGGGACGAAATGTGATATGAAAGTGTGGAATGAAAACGCCATTAGCCGCCGCAGCTACTGCGCAAAAGGTGTCAGTAATTAGACCCGGTCCCTTGTATCTGTGTGAAAAGTTCAAAATCTGTTACCAGTCTTGCTGCATCCACACGACTCGGTTTCCATTTTAATAACGCATATCTTTTGCTACGTTGACACCGAGCGTCCAACACTAGACCGGAGTCCGGAAGAGCGGACATCTGAAGTCCCGGTTTGCGGCTTTGAGGAGGCCGATGGACACAAAACGGAGGACTTTTGTGTTCATTTAAAGTGGTGTGTGTGAGTGTGTGTGTGAGAGAGTGAGAGAGACCTGCAGCATTGTAACCAAGTCTGAAAAATAAAACTTCTAAAACGTTTCACTCCTTGAGAATATAAGCGTCATAAGCTGCCATACAGCAGCCGACACGTCTCATGCAGCACGAGAGGCCGAGCTTAAGATTGCTTGATAAAATATGTTTATCATTCATCAACCTTTTTCACAAGCTGCCGTGTGGTTGTTTCGCATATAATGATGAATAAATCACCAGCAGAGCGAAAGACGGACAAAACAAAACAGTTAAAGTAATAACAGTAGCACAGTAAAATAAATCTGATGCGTTATCATAGCCTGTACTGCATCAAACCTTCATACTGTAACAACCGGCCTGTCCTCACCTAAAACACACGATGAGCTTCCATGTGCCACAAATGTTCACATTTACAAATACAAGCTGTTCAGTAGCCACAAATACATGAAATAATAACCCGTACAGCAAAAATACTGACTGAACAAAAAGGGCTGTAAAGGTACAAAGACAAGTCCAACACCTTAAAGGTTCACAGGAAATGAACATCTACCTGAAGGGGTCACGTTTGCTTGAAATGTGACTGAATAGGGAAAGCTAAAGATCGGCGTGAATGAACAGTGACCTCGAGCTGTTTTGGAGAAAATAAACATTTTCAGGTAGAACTATTTCACGGTTATTTTCTGATTGGTTTTAAATTGTTTTGTATTTCTTATTACTTAACAGAGATGTCTTCTTCTTCTTCGAGGTCAGAAAAGAGAGCAATGCAGACCTTGCGAGCAATAAAAGCATCTCCCTGGAACAGGAAATGCATTGCACCTGGACTCATTCTAAACACATTTCTTAAAAAGCGGCAGTTAATGTGGGCATCGAATCAAATTGAAACCTGCGCCGCTACTGCCAACAACAACAACAACAACACCAACACCACCGCTCCATTTCAAGTGGCTATATTTCAGGGGTGTTTCTCGTTAAAAAGACGGGGGGGACAGGAGTTGGCCTTATAATTCTCAGTCTATGATGGAGCAACACTGAGATAAGCCGGGCGGAGGGTGCAATCTAATCTGAACCCCGATGTTTTTTTGTCTATGGAAATGACTGGCTTCTTATCGGCAGAGTGGGTTATTTGGGCAGATCCTCGCTGTGGCTTAGGGAAGGGACTCAATCACTGCTGCCCAGCGATAGGCCTCACTTTCGTACTCTCCCCCCGTCTCATCTTTTTATCTGGGAGAGCGGAAATGAAAAGGATGGTATCTCATACTCTCCGTGTCCTCAGTTCAGGAGATGGAGAGAGAGAGAGAGAGAGAGAGAGAGAGAGGGAGGCACGGACATTTTCTTTTTTCGGCCCGAGATGAAAACATGTGGTTTGTAAAAACCTGTGCTCAGAATGAAATATGCCGGCAGCTTAGGGACTCTGAATTAGCACGGACTGGAGGAAACACGGTGTTATGAGGTTATTTGTGTTGAGGCTGTCAAAGCAGCATAGCACCATGACGTAAATCTAATCACACCGAGGTAACTAGAAGAGCGTCACCGCTTCAAAGTCACCAGCGGCTACATTTTTACAACTCTGGAGTAATCAAGCTTTTGCACATTTCGGTTTTAAAGGAACACAATTTGTACTCGTTTTTGTGCTTATCGTCTAGGTTTTCTCTCGTCTCTACATTGTTGCTGGAGGTCATTGCACAGTCAGTGAAGATACCAGTGCTTTATTTCCTTTCGTACGTCTACCCGGCCATTGTCAGGAAGTTGTTTTCAAACAGCCAGAGGAGAGGGGTTTTTCCTTTGGGACTGATGAAAGCAAACCAACAGGCGGGGAAATGTTTGAGAGGATTTGAATCTGATAAAGGTGGATGGAGGAAGGGATCAATGACTTACACAGTCAATTAAAGCGAAGTAATGCATTTTAGAACACCAACTACAAGCCGTCTTGAAACTATTTTGGAATTATGCCTCATGAACCTGCACAGTGTTGAAGAATTATGTTCCCACATTCACGAGACCCACAAGAAGCCACCACCGAACGTCACCAGGGTTCCACACCAACACCCGTTTCACGAGGATGAGTGCAACCGGGAACTAACGTATGGAATAACGAAATGACGGAGTGAATGAAGAATGCAAGTCGGCCTGAAGGAGAATGAGGAATGATGGCGCTCACCTTGACACTGTCTCCTTTTGTCAGGACGTCCCAGAGGGTGTGCTGAAACTTGGTGACATCCATCTGATAGCCTCCTCCCAACAAAGCCTGGAGGGCGAGAGGGAAAGAGTCATTTTTTTTAAAATATGCTTTTAATAAATACTGTAACTGAGCAGATGTTAAAATAGCACACAAACAGAATCAATGTGCGCACACAGTATACAAATCAAACAGAGCCTGTGTAGCTTTACAGGCACTCAACATGTCAGGTTCTCTTTCTCTTGTAAATTCTTTATACAACCCAATACGCAACCTGCACCTTAAGCGCACACGTCTCCTCAAAAGCATGTATACTTTCTGACACGTATCTTAAAATGCACACCAGCTCGCATTCTCGCATCTATTGCCGAGTGGCTGCTAGCCCCACAGGTACGGTCTTATAAAAAGTGTATTGTATAACTGATAAACCGCATATCATCCATCTCCCCCATTCAGGTCACCTCCCAATAATCCCCGCTGCCATATCTGCTTATCTAGTCGAGTCACTCTCTCATTAAATCAGTTTTTACAGCCAAACGGAGGAGGTTTACTGCTTATAGAAGTCAAATACTATTAATCACCGGGTAGGTTGTACTTATACAGCTATATGCTTTAATTCACTGGAGGACAAACGCATCGTTCGTCCGATCTGAATAAACTCCGGCAGAGAAGAGAAAAAAAAAGAGAAATTTGACAAGCAAATTAATCTGCTCCCTTTTGCCAGCTGAAATGGAAGTCGGTGAGGCGACGCCCATCAGTCACAGGACCTTGTGCACGGCCTGTAACAGCCGAATGTGCTGCACGTTGGGAGGTAGAGGACGGGGACGGAGGGGTGGAAGCTGGTGCAGCTTTCAGTGTGTATTCATCTGAAACGGTGTCCCCGGGAAGCCGTTTTTGGCAGCGATGTATCACAGCAGGCAGTGACCTTTAAATACTATGCACAATTAAGCTAAGCTAATAAACGCGACTGTGGATGCGGACATTTGTACCGGAAGACAGGTGCTGTGAATCACATTGGACGTGTGCGCTGAGAAAAAGTTATTTTGTGCTTTTCCGAAAGCCAAATTGAAATGTTTGTTTGAAAACGCACACAAGATGTGCTGTGTGCGCTGAGAGGAAACGAGCTGAACACTGCCAACGCTCACTGTTTGGAATGCAGTATTCTGTCCTTATCTTGAGCGCCACCTTTGTAATTTCATTCAACAACAGAAATGTCAAATATTTGGAAGGATTTGTCGTTTTTCTTGTTTCAAATTGAAAAATCTTAAACTGGAAATTTGAAGACGTCGCCACGGGGGTTTCAGTAATTGTGATGACAATTAATTGAAAAAAAAACAATAGACGGATTAATTGATCGTAGAAATATCTGCCCCGTACTATAGTTTGTTACTCTGCTCAGTAAATTCAAGCATTACACAATCAAAATAAATAAACAAAGGACGATTGGGGAACTAATGTGATCCTTTTCCACTCCCACGGTGTACGACGGTGATGAGCTGCAACTTTATATATATTTATATTGTTTCCCAACCAAAATGCTACAACTGCAGGTGAAGACAAGAAGATAAAGTGAAAAACCCTTCAACCTGTAACAGAACTTTAAGAGACGTTATATAAATGTTGCCTCGTGGGTACATTGCACATGAAGCATCTATCACTTTTATGTAGCAGGCAGCCCCGTTAGTCTTCAAACTGCATCTTAACTGCAATTTCTGAGAGGTTTGACTCGTGTAATGAGAAAATTCACCAAAAATTCCAGCAAATAAGCTCTAGTTGATTTAGTGGAACTAACACAAGGGCTGATATAACAGGATGCGGAGATATTGCCCTTTCAGCGAGAGGGAGGAAAGATCAAATAACATTGCTACATACCGCGTTATGTTATTTGATAGATCGAGCTAGTCCCAGAAGCACGCTTTTACAAATACCACTTATATATCTACCTGGCAAGAGATTATTGGGTTTCTAGTTATGAAATGCACCTTGCAAATATGTGGAAACGGCACAAATAAAAAGATGAGATATCTATTACCATGAACCCACACAATTGAAAATATTACCACGTCCACGCGGTATTAAAGCACATACAGTACGTGTGTATACTGAATGTGCATGGGCAGAAAGTCATCTGTAATAAAGCTGCCAGCTACTTTTGTCAGTTTGCCTCATTTAAGCATCTCAGTCACTCGTTTTGGGCTTTTATCGTCAGTCGAGAGCATGTTGTTCAGATGGGAAAGTTCACGCTAGTGATCCCCGTTCAAGCCCTTTGACGGACAAGGACAGGAACAGCAACCAAAAACTATCCAGGTCGGCGGCAGATTTCCCAAGGCAGCAACACCACTGGTCATCCGAGCCGATGCCTGACAAGGTACAAAGGCCCAATTTGAAGCCCAAGTGGTTTTCACTGAAGCCGTGGTCATTTCAGTTTGGGCCTTTCTGGAACAAGTGAGACTCAAAACCTCAAAGTCTAATTTGGTGATTAGAGATTATCGATTGCTCCACGCTGCTGTTTGTGATGAAGGCATTCTTCAACCCCAGCAGTGGAAAACTAGATTTCAGGCTAAGAAGTACAACCTGTGAAAAAAAATGTCCCACATTTGCAGCAAATTCTAACAAGTTGTCAATGAAACCAAAGCAAAATGATACCACGGTAACTGAAGGATGAGATTTATCAAAAATGTAACTGGTACAAGTGAGCTTTTTACAAACTAAATGCACGATTACAGTAATTGTGACTTAGGCATCCGTTGATACATCCCTGAAGCTGATAAACCACAGAATAATCTTATAATGCAGCAGCCTGATTAGGCCACGTGAGGCAAAGTAATTAGGAAAAGCAAAATCAAACTTAATACGCTTTTTGGCTCAGATCTGCATAATCTTAAAGGGAAACACTGAGCAGCTTATCCATCATTTCTTTGCTTATTCAAACTGCTGCTTGTACATTTCTTAGTGGTAGGTCAGTTGAAGGGAGAATAAAACCCTTTGTTTTTACACTCTAATGAAACTTCAAATGGAGTCCTAAAGTCTGTCTTTAAACTTAAAGGCTACAAACATCTTTCATAGATTAAAATGATCCCTGTGATAACTTATCGGCACACCTGCTGCATCCTTCCAGCAAAGCTCAATCCCAGCCTCTAATGATGGAAGAAAATCATGCATTATTGCGATTATTTGAACCATGCTAATGAACACTGCCTCTTTTCTCAAGATGAAAGCGACAAGACAGGCAATTGGATCAATATATAGCATCACATCAGTCTATATTTTGCTCAGTATCCGGGCCCAGGGAACATTTCATAAAGGCCATAGGGTCGGCTTATCACGGAGCTAAATGCCAATGTAATTATTAGTGTCTGGAGATAGTGGAAAGGGAGGCACATCCTGCGGCAGTACACATATTTAATTAATAAATGTCACTCGGTAGAGGGAGTGAGGGCAGTGCGTGAGAGAGAAGGGAAGAAAGCAGGAAGGGATGGAGTCAGAGTGACAACAATACTGATCCTGACTTAAGTGCACAGCCACACACACGTAGAAACGCACTCTATAGCAAACACAGGAGACTATACTAGCATGAGAACGTGAATATAATCAGGTTGTTAGTGTAACCGTAGATATAAAACAACTGTAGAGATACAGTAATGAAATGCATTTGTATTTTAATCAACATCATTTCGTGGAGACGGGGTTTAAATGGTTTCATTAAGGAATAATTCTTGGGAGAAAAATGTCCAATTACGGACTTCCGCTCTTCCTTGGGTGTCGCCTTTGATGCGTGATTGACAGCTTTAATAATAAGCTGGTTAGACTTGAAAGAAGGTTTGTCATTTGGCTGGATTCTGCATGTATGCATAGCACATTTCAGCCAGGCATCAATTGGGTTTAGTAAGCAAGAACTGATGCGGGACAATTTTAAGTTATTTGACCACACCGAGGATTTTATAATCTTTGTATTATTTCAGATGGAACTTAGTTTCTGCTTCACCGTTCTGCTTGTAGGTAACACACAATCAAAGGGGCTTCATTATTACATCGGAATTCTGCTGACAAAACACTTTCTAGAGGCCGATGCAGATCAACAGATATTGAAAAGTCGGCCTACAAAAAATATCTACTCGTAGCATTTTGGACTTTCCGGTCTGCAAACATTTCTGGCATTTGAACACCAGCGACGTCAAACTAAATGCAGAGACAGGAGAGGAGCACAGTCATGCCACTGCTGTTCAGTGAGAGAAATCTGAGTCCCGTCGTACTTTGGTGAAGGTCTAAAGGGGGTCAGGTGTGCTGTCTCTTTGCTTCTCCTGCTGTCAAGGAGCATGCACACAACACGCAGCCTGTCACACAAGTTCCCATGATGCACCCTGCTACTTTCTCGCTCCTTGCCCCCTCAAACACAACCCCCCCCCCCCCCTCCCTCCCTATCTTGGAGTGCTACTTGAGTCACGACTACACCTGGGACCCTCTCGCATCGGCGCCATTTCTGTCATTGGATCAGCTGCCGACTCCGGCCCCGTATCTGCAGTCTTTTGTTCTCTGCCCACGCAGTAGCTCTGAACTACCTGGAGAACAGAAAAGAAGTTGAGGCGGCTAACAAAAAAGAAAATGGATCAAGCTCTTGGAAAGCTGCGGGGAGAACAAAAAAAATGAAGAAATTGTCTCTAAATGTTCCTTATGTAACAATTTCTATCCCTCTTACACATGTCTTCTGAAGGAGACGCTCCTCGGCACACAGAAGTGGGTATCCTTATTTGGAAACAATAGCAGGCGTGCTTCTGAGGCAACCGTTAAGCTATTGCAAAGCAGATGCTTTTTTCTCGCGCCAATCAATTTAACACCTACACCTCCCCTCTCCTCCTTCACGCTGGCTTTGGCTCATCACTTTTAAAATGGCACAAAAGGGCTTTTCTTGCATTGTTCTTTCGACTTACTCAGGGAGGACAAGAAATGTCTCTGCTGAAGCAACGCCTTAATCACCAATAGGTTGGTCAGCACAGACGCAGAGAATAAAGCCCAGGTAAGACAAAAAAAAAACGGGACAAAAAGACACATTGTTGCAGTAAAGACTCGCTGGATTCTTACATGTTTGTAGAGGCAATTATATTTTCAGAGAGTCTGTAAAAACAGGATGAAGGTTGGGAAACAACCCCCCCCCCCCCCCTCTCTGAATCTTGCGCTAGACAGAATTGCAAGGGAAAAAGCCATCTGTGTCTGACTCTTATCCCTGGCTTCTCCAGAGCCTGGATGAGTCTGAGCCAGCGAATGTCAGTCGGATAAAGACCAAGCCTGACAGACAGACACAGGAGTTTTGTCATTCCGTGTGTCATCCCTTTTGCTAGCAAGCCCAATCTTTGCCGGTGTCGAAAGCCTCCCGAGTTGATGGAGAGAGGGAACATTCTCAGGGCGAAAACGTCGGGTTGTGTAACTCCTCCGAGCGCCCGCGATAGCTGAAACGCTGACGACGAGCGCTATTCTGGTGCCCCCGCGGCCTTTTGAGAGCTTTCATTAATGTCTTTATGGAGCTGCGGGGTGGGGTCACCATGGAAACACGTCAACACGCTCCGACACAAAGGATGAGTGGTTCCTCAACAACATGTTCTTCCAGGAACCAGTGGTCAGAGGATAATAAAGATCAATAGACACAGAGCTAATCCAGGGAACTACTTTCTGTGTTTATTTTAGTTTAGATTGAAATTATGCAGCATGTAATACAGCAGATACACATTTTGGAAATGTTACATCAGCCTTACTGTTTACTGTAACAGCCGTATCGGAGCTGTATGAAGTTACCGGTAATGCACGGCCAAACCTTTGTACTGCTGCAGCTTCGCATTAAAAGCACTTCGTTAAGTTGACCTGCACAGTCGCTCCGCTGTTCTACTCCCGACAAAGTAGCTGCTCGAGTATTTTGCTGCAGTATTAAACCGCACTTGTTGTTGCCACAGGTGTCGCCAAATTAACCAGACCTGGAATTTTCAGGATTACGACTTTAACACTGCGACACTGACTTTTAACTATATCACCCAATTATACCGTAAAAAGAAATGCTTGTGCATAAAATAAGCCGATTATCCACTTTCTGTCATGAGCATGAATTTAAGAATAATCCCTCTAAAATGTTTCAGAAATGTAAGGGGTAAATATTTAAAGACTGCTAAAACTTCCTTTCCGTTGTTGTGACACAGGACAACATCACTGATCAATGCAGTCGCCCGGCATGGATCGTCACAGAGGAAACCGATGCCTACTCGTCCTGGACGTTGCTCATTGCCGAGCCGTGCAGTGCGGTTACACAGGAGCAACATCAATAGTATTTGTCAAGTGGTTGGAGCTGATAAGAATACAAACTATTGCCTTGAGCTTGCTTTAAGGCTGGTTTGTCAGTGCAGCTTGTAAAACAGAATTTGCAGCGATGGAGTCAAAGCGGTACAAACACAGCTGGGTGATTTAACTTCCTTAAGTCTGACAAGTTGTTTTTTTTTTGTTTGTTTTTTTTACACGTCACTATTTACGATCATGTTTTTCTCGTAAAAAACGTTTTGCTGAGAAACAAACTGTAAATAGAAAGTAAGTAGAGAACAAAGACAGAGTAGGTTAACAGACAGATAAATAAAACACCTCTTGATATAAGACCTTGTTCGGGGCATGGAGGAGGAGCATTAGACGATGCCTCTTCACTTTGCTCCGAGCCTCTCTTGCCTATGACCCCCCCCCCCACTGGTTCCATTACTGGTGCCACCCGTGCAACCTCGAGCGTATCCAATCACTGCAGTTACATAAGAAGAGACGAGTGCGGAGGAGATTAGAAGTGCAGAGGAAGAGGGCAAGGCAAGAGATTGAGGAGTGTCAGGTGTGCCGCCTGAAACAAATAATAAAAAAATAAAAAAGTCTTTCACAGTTACCGCCCAAATCATTCTTTGATCCCTCCCCCCCTCCTCCTCCCCGCGCTGTCCTCCCATCTCAACAGAACATGACACAAAACAGGGAATTTTAGCAGGTCAGCTTTCTCTACCTCGGTTCTACAAACCGCATATCACTCCACCTCTGGTTTCAGTCTGTCATTTCGCATTATATAGCTTGAAAGCACTCCAGCTGGGGAGCAAAGAACATGGCACGTGTGATGGGAGGTGATGAATGGTACTGGGGGGGAGGGGGGGGTACACCAGCCTCACATACCCAGCAGGCTTTTAACACAAGACTATAATCTCGTCGGAATACACAAACAGATCTGCAAAACCGGTGTTTACTACTCCGATTCTGCTCGCCTGCACATGCCTAATTCTACCATCTAAATTACTGAGATCATTAAGTAAGCGAGGTATGGCAAAGCCTGTGCATACACTGTGAAGTGACATGGCCGATATCCCGAGTCAGTTCCGTACGACTGGAATCTTAAGTGCAGCTTAGGTCTGCGCATATCGAACCTCAAGGTTACTCGTTGGCGTAAAATAAAAAGGCATTTTGAGAGAGTTGAACACGCTTTTGTAGTCCCATCCAGACCCAAAGCTCTCATCAGAACACACATTCAATCCTAGAGTCACTGCAAGCGTCACAAACCCACCCAACGAAATGCACGAGAAAGGAAATTCTTGGAGGCAGATGAGAATTGTTCATTTCTGAACGGGAGGGATGTCTCTCGGTTTTCTGCGAGAGAGCGAGGCAGAAAAACAGCACCAGAGGCCCAGCCCATGACAAAACAAAGAGATTAAATGACCTGTGAATGTGACTTTCCATTCCCCCCCCCGCCCCCCCCATTAGCTCACACTCAGCTCAGATGCCTGCTGCCCCCTTCTGGAGATGTGCTGCAACACCGGCCTTCCTGTTCATGTGGCTGTGAATTCAATTACAACCTTGCAGTGTTTTTGGGTTGATGAAATGTGCAACAGTTAGTCATGGTTACAATCTGGACTCCAGATGAAATGGACAGTTATTGTGCGAGAAGTCAAACCCCATTATACTGGATAAAGCACAACACTTCAAAAGCCTACACACTGATTCAATATCACTAAAATCTAACTCATTCAGTAAAGATCTTATTCTTACCTTTGAGATTAAAGAAATTTTAAAAATCTGCCCCTCTTGATATACATGCTGGTGACCCTCTGAAGTGAGATTTCAGTGGTGGCTAAGGCCAAATGTCAAGCAGCCCAAACAGATGGTGTGAGGAGCCGGGCCGAGCGACTAGGTGGGGGGGTGGGGGGGCGAGGTGCCGGGTGTTTGTTTTCTGTGTATCGGTGGATGTTGTGAACATCACGAGAGCTCAGTGTGAACGAAAGGTGAACGTCTGGCCGGCCTGCCTGCTTCGCGGGTGCTTTCTGGCTCCGTGTGACGCCGTCAATCCGTCACTCACTACGACAGACACTTGTCAGAGATGGATGAGTGGTATAGGGAAGGTTGTTGTTTACTGTAATCATGTTCGGGGAAGTATTTAGACAACTTCCTTCTAGATTATTATATTGTTTTTTACGTCATTGTCTGGGAAGTGAAAGCCCAAAATATATCTGCAGTTACCGCTTGAAGCCACCAAAGAGAACCAAGCGGAGGTCTTCGATATCGTAACTTTAAAATGCCTACTTCATTGTCAAAATTGTTTAAAGTAGTCTTAACATTGAGTTTCAAAGCTCATTCTCAATTTCAATCTCCTTAATGTGGAAATTTGAACATGTACAACTCCATCTGCTGGTAAAGATCATGCGATATGGTCAAAAGCTCCAGAACAGCTACTAAAATCCATATGAAAAGTAACGGTTTCGTCAACTACTCTGTACAAAACTCTGAAACACACACCGCTCTTACGTCACACTAGTTTACAGATGACGGTACGTAGACATCTAACCAGCCTGAACGAGAATAAAACACTACTTCAAAGCCGTTTATTTTTCCATCAAGCACTGAATTTGAATATGGAGCGCTATTACCATACAGGATTTCTTGACGCTAGTTATTCCCTTTGTCCGTGCACCACTACACCCCGGCTCTGCTGTCTTCCTCTCGGCCTCGTTACCAACTAATGACAGCTCTTCTTCTGGAACCCCTGGGGTGCAGCAAATATTATCAAACAGTGAAAAAAAAAAGCCAGATTTGCATAGACACACTCAAGCTGTTATGGGGAGTTCCCAACCTCCCATGCACCTACGGCAATCTACCACCAAAAGATGCTTGAACACCAGAAAGCTTGACTTCTGATTTTATTCTCCTGCTCAAAAAGGAAGAACTATATTCAGTGTACTCTGGGTTTCTGGTCCACTGATTAAGGGGCTTTGAAGGGAGGCGAGTGGGTAGTAGATGGATAAGTGAATTTCACCACGGCACAAATGCCCATTTCTTGAGAAGAAGGCAATTTCCTCGAGCTCTGTTCACCAGCACATAGTTATAGTCCGAGCTCGGTCACCCATCAGCGCTCCCGAGAGTGGATTGTACTGTAGTTACTGACAAAGGAGAGGACAGTCCTCCCTTTGCGAGAGCTGCTTCAGTTTGAGTACTGAAATAATATCCGTTCGGGTCTTCTGTGCCGTGTTTAAAACGGAGACAACTCAACAAGAATGGTGCAATTTGCCGGACAAGACATTCTTCTCGAATAACCGTGATTACCTTCTGAAAGTGAATAAACTTGAATCTACATTAACGGTGGTTTCTACAGGAATGGAGGCGCTATAACGTAATGATGGAACACTGAGGGAGAGACACATCAGAGACACATCAGACTGCAACGTTAAAGTCGTCAGAAAACAGAAATGCACGGGAGGTGATGGCAAAGAGTTAATAGACGGTAATCGAGCAAAAGTGTTTCTCTAAACCCCTCCCAGTGCACAGAATTAACTTCTCATATGGCACGACTGCTGCTGCTGCTGCCCTTGGACCTTGATTAAGGTGCCAGCACGGGGCCGCTCTTCGGTTCTAATGCAAATTACATGTTAACTACTGTCAACGGCGCCGCGTTTCATTTGCCCGGCTTGATCGCCGTTTGTTGTGGTTGCAGTTAAGTGCACGTTTTCACACCCATGCATATTCATACCGACTCATCTGCTTCGGATGCAGTTGAATTCATTAGGTGTGTCTTCGCGTTAGCCAGCAGAAATAACAAATGAACACAGATTTTGTTTTTGTTTTTATCATCCGGCAGTCTGTCGTGTTGCTTACAGCTTTGGTGCGGCTTCACATTTTTCTGTTGCATACACACATAACATACATGTTGCATACAACACTCACAAACTGAACTTTTCCTGCCCTGCAGTAGGAGAACCCAACTGCGCATATCAATTGCCATTTATATTAGAAATAGGAACAGCGAGAAGAAGCGGAAAAATTGAGCTCTAGCCATTTTGTTTACAGCCAGAGATTTTGATATGTGCTGCCTGGTAAGAGGGACGCTCGACAAGTTTAAAGTGAAACAGACAGCCGCATTCTCACACGCTGCAGCTTGAGGGGAAACCACTGTTGGGGAAACTGTGCTCGTCTTGTTCAGAATCCAAATGAATTTGGAAGGGACCCTGTTGTACGAGTGGAGGAAAACAGTCAACCCGGCAGACAGACAGCCAACGCAAGCAAGACACAAAAAACCACAGAGAAGGCGAGGCAGATGGAAATGTGCAGCAGCTTGTTTTGGGGCAAATCTGAAAAAAAAATGCTGAATTAAGAGACTTCAGGATATGGTAAATATTGGATATCTTAAAGTATTTACATTAGATTCAGTTCATACACGTCTGGTATGTATTGATGGTGAATACTCATTTGTACACTGACTTTATTAATGCGTAGAAAAGTGCACTATTAGAATAAAAGCCTTCCTTATCCTTTAAAGGATATCTACTCCAATAGACATGCTGTATACCAACGTACTTAGATGATACACTGTATACCACAAAAACCTTGCAACACACTTGTTTTTCTCAGAGAAACCAAGTACTTCAATGTCGGGCCTGATTACACAACCTCAGTGAAGGCCATAGCCCCCTTGCACCCCCTCAGCAGCATTGTAGTATAAACCGTATTAACAAAAGACAACTTACCACTGCTTCATCCTCAGAGAGAACCCGCTCTTCATCGTGGACAAGTGCCACTTTAGCCTGGACTTCATCCACCGTTATACTGTTGTGTACAAAAAAACGACAGATAACAGCAGCGTCTTAGTCTCATGATTGGTTGCTGTGAACATGTCAATGCCTTCCCCGCTGCAGCGAACACAAACAACTTGTTAACAATGCATCTATTCCAGCAAAACACGTCAACTAGACGTGTCGTAGGTGGACGTGAGCTTTGCAACGAAGGAAAAACAATAATAAAATATTGTACTTTTGGATCTTTTAGCTTCACAGAACATGGACTATGGAGCACGAGCTGTTTGGAGCCATCGATGGACCAGTCAGGACTTCTATTCTCCTCTGCATGTGTCAGAATAAAGCAGCACCAGCTGAACTCACTAGATATTGTGAAATGCAAACAATCGTTACTGGTGTTTCAGCTGATACGAGGGTAAGTTGAACACTGTACTTTTTGAGTGAGCTCATTCTTTAGGGAAGTTTGGGCTTTTGGCAGTTTCCCCGTCCGTTCAGCCTATTTCCCTCCACATGGCGGACAACTCAACGCTACACAAAGCACAATCAAAAATCATACACGCCACCTTTTATCCTGGAACACTTTAGATCTTTTCTAAAGCCACACTTTCCTGCTGGGGTCGTTCTTCCCGAGGTTCCACCTAAACCAACATTATTGAGCCGAGACAACGACCGCATGGGCAGGATCAATCCCGGGAGTCCATCAAAAGCGGAAGTGCGGGGTAACATACAAAGCGAATAGCTTGTTCCACTACAGAGGATCGATGCTCGGGGTAAGTGCTGGAGAAAAACAATGGCTCTCTCTATTGTGAGGCGGCGCAGAGGGCTGCAGAGCAGAGGCCTCTAAAAGGGAAACAATCACAGGGGGCATTTATACACATATAGATCATGGCATCTTAAAAGAAGGAGGTGCTTGGCATCGCACACCTATAGGGGGTTCGACTGGAAAGAGACAGTAATAAACAGGAGGGGAAAGTCACTCTTCCACACGTATACACTTATAATCCTGACAGGGACGAGGGGATAAAAAGCACAACCTGTTTGCGGGGCCTTTGGGAGGCTCCATCACGGTTCATTTCCTGAAGCAGTTGGTAGACTCTATTTATAGGCCGGCATACTGGTACCAGTTAATCCTGCACTGGGCTGCCAACTGCCTGCCAGCTGGCACAGTGGCTTGCACTTGTGTGTGTGTGTGTGTGTGTGTGTGTGGCGCTTGGGAAGGTTTGGGATGAAAAAATGGCAAGGAAGTCCACAAGCTGCCTTAATGACCAATGTGTGAGGGAGGGAGGGAGGTCTCCCCCCCCCCCCATAGTACAAACTGATAGAAAGTTACAGACGAACCTTTGCCAACTAGATGTTCTAGATTAGGAAAAAAAGTGTGACATATTCCTTCATGTATTTCAGAGTGGATTCACAACTTCATGGAAAAAAAGCAATCATTGGTGGCTAAATAGACACAAAAATGAGATTAGCTCACAGTATGAATGGGAGAACCATTATCTGTGAATCTGCATTAAAGATAATTAGCAATTCCAATCGAGTGGATTAAGAACGGGGTAGTGTTTTGCCAAGTGTCATTAGGGACAAAGCCAAGAGCTTTTTTTATTTTTTGTACAAGATAAAGAGTCTGCAATGTGCATGCTAATCCGGTTCAATGTCAGCAAATTGCCTGGAAATGTGCACGCATCAGGTATACCGGTGACTTTGGACTTGGCATTTATCATAACGGCAACTAAATGAAGCTCGACACTTGGGGCGTGTGAGCTGCGGAGCCTTACAAAAAAAAAAAAAATAAAATGGCGATGTAGCAAACGTATACAAAGCCTCCGCCTCCTGCGTTAGTCAAAATGGGCATCAATACACGTCGTGCCTCAAGATGGCACAGCTCGCGGAATCCCATCGACTGACGGACTGAAATAATGGCCGTGTGGAAATAAGCGACACTTGCAGATATTTCCACACTAGTAATGTGTTTGTTTAAAGCGCATCCCCCCCCCGCGGAGAGACGCAGCTTGGGATGGAGCCGATGGAGGGAAACGGGCTGAATGATGGTACACATCCAGGCGCAGGAATGCATAAGTAGGCACATGGCGCTCCCTGAAAAAAAAAAAAATCGCTGCACAAGCACTTCGACCTCAATGCAGCCATGTGTTTTATAGCGCTTTCAGTTTACAATGCCCAGCCCTGCCTCCTTTCTAGGAGAATATGCCTGGTTAGCTTAAGCAGCATTGACGCGCTCTGCTTTTCTGCAAGCCACCAGCAAATGGAAGTATCTCAAAATGACAGTATCTCAAAATGGATGCCATTGTCTTTAATGCCGGCAGAGGTTAAACACTGCTCACGACAGCGAGTGAGTCAGCTGGGAGATCGGGGTAGGGGGCGGCGACAACAAGTGGGTCTGTTGGGACTCAAGCAATGCAATGAGGCAATGCATTGCTTTTTGAGGTTTGCTGGGGAACAAACGGGTGTAGAGGTTTCAGGGAATGCGACGCGTGCACTCGGCTCAGACTGATGAGCATTCACTGCGTCACAAGTTAAGGTGGAACTATTGAGTGTTGTGCGTATACACACATTGGTGTGAAACTCAAGAAACAGCCTCAAAAGAAGGTTCGCTCTTACAATATGATTTAAGTCAGATATATTCATCAACAAACCTTGCTCATTTTAGTATCCAACGGCTAAACTACACCGTTTGTGGGAGAAGCACACTGTTCGAGGACAGTAGATCATTTGATAGAAAAACGGCACCACTGAAATATAAAGCAAAAATTGGAAACCTTCAACCCTTGTTCTCTCTTTTATTTTTTCACACTCCCCAGCCTTCAAGCACTCTGGTACATATTTTAAACTGCACAGTAGGAGGAGAAAAGTCTAAACTGAGAGCAAATATGCTTTTGGAATTTCTTTAGTATTGGATTTCATAGCAATCTCAATACTGTGACAGAAACCTTTTCACCCTGGCAAGAGTAGAATCCCAGGGGAAACGTTTCAGTAGAAAAATATCAGGGGTTGGTTTAAAAAAATCCAAAAAATCAGTGGCTCCTTATATCTGAAAATGTGTGCCAACACTGTTTTAAATACGAAATGTTTCTGTTCTTATTAAGATTTGAAGGCTGACACATGACACATGAATAGACTTTGGAGGGTTGTCGTAGTGTCATGAGTCATTTAAATGGGTTAGCAAAGGGCCGAACATGAGCATGACAACTGGAGCCACCAAGGTTTTCATTTTTAACGAAGTGTGTTAGTTACCTGCCATCTTTATTGCTGTCCAGTAACTTGAAAGTGCCGCTTACTGTGCTGTTGTGACGTCTAAAAAGACCTAAAAAAGGAAAAATGATATCTGGGTTAATGCAAAATGACCGGATAGTTTTAAAGACAATATTCTAGCTGATCATCTTCGAAGCACAATGAGTCACGATGACAAAGAAGTATTATTCTCCATTACAAAGCTATGTTGGATTGGCTTTCTTAGAATCACTGCAATAAATATGACCCGTCTGAACGCAAAAGGACCGAGTTGGTTTTAAAAATATGGGAAGCTTGTTGGGCAATCAGGCAAGGAGTCAGTCACGCTGTGCAACACCGTTTGGTTTCCCTGTAGGAAAAAAAAAAAAAAAGGATGTCAAGAGTCCAGAATGCAATCAGGAGGCTTTGTGCTGTAACGGCTGCTATGACAGTGATTTCCCTCTTCTCCATTTCATATTCACAGGGAGATGAAAAGGTGACGCAAACCCCCCCCCCCCCCCCCACCCCCCCTTTCCAGCGAGCATGTAACCCCAACCCGATTCATTTTGTGAATCGCATTCATCGGAGTGGGAGGGAGAGGAAGTTCTCTTATGTTGGGCACTAACCATCTCCCACATCATCAGCAGAACGTAAAGGGGCAACCTGATTGGCCCCTGAGTCTGGGGAAAAGCACTTTACATAATACTAATTGCACATCCGCCGCAATTACCTTCCCGTACTAATTACAGAAAAGCTAATTGTGAAATTAGCATTTTTTTTTTTTTCCAGTGTACAGTAGAGCGCCTGGGTTGAGTGTGTGCTGTAGGGGTGTACAGAAAAAAAACTAAACCCCAGTTCATAGATGCAGCCTTACCAAAAATGAACCATGAATTCATATATTCATAAAGCCATGTTGTTTTTGGGGGGATTTTAAGTTTAAAAAGATGCAAGATTGTACACCACTTCTCGTCAACAACATGAACGGAGGCAGCAAGTATCTTCCTTGTGACTCTGCTCAGCCAAGGGGGAAAACAAGATTTGCTAATATTGTTCTGCGATACACACAGCATGTGTCATATTAGTGGCCTCTTCTTTTGTTTGAGCAGCGCTCTATTCCCAACCTAATGCTTGACATTCGGAACCGGTTCTTGTAGTCTCCGTCTCGCAAAATAAAAGATAAAAAAAGAGGAGGAAGAGAAATGGTCTCATCCCTCCCTCTACTGCAGAGCTGCAGCTATGAAAAACAACCATAAGGAGGATAGATGGAGAAGGGAGGAGAGGAAGGCAGAGGAAGAAAAAGATGGAGTGGGGGCGGGTGGTAAAAAGGTAAGCGGAAGAGTGGGGTAGAATGTGGGAAATAAGTGAGAGAGGAGGGGGCGGAGGGAAAAAATAGAGAGGAAGGAGGTTCGAGACATTGGCTCTTTAGGCCGATGGCACATATAGGAGGGCTATGTTTACTAATGGACACCATCACTCATCCGCCCATGTTGCCCTGGCGATAGCGCAGCATACTCGTAAAAAATAAGAGGAACAAAGAGAACGGAGAGAACGGAAGACATCAGCAGGAGGCGGCAGATCTATGCCTCGGCTACAGACTGTGTTATCCACACAGAGCTTTCTTTGTTAGTGTGAGCCGTGCACTCCAAGGCTAACATCAGACGCGTTTGCTTGTTTTTATACAGTATAAGCAATATTTTGAGGCAGGAAATTACCCCTTTCTGAGGGGGGGGAGATTGCTTTGAGATGGAAATGTACCAAAAGCCTGCAGGTGCTGCACTGAACCTTTATTATTTTATTTTTTTACAAAGAACAGCAGATACTGTAAATATAAAGATAGAATGTGCAAATAAGTGTTTTAAGCTAAACGGTGCGTCAGATGGTGCCGGTTTACAGAATGACTCATGCTGCGTCGCATCCAGGAAACACTGCTGCAGCACCATAAAGAACATTGCAGTGTGCAAAATAAATTGCTCACTCCTTTAAATTTGATCATAAATTTAGGGGTTTGTGATGAAAGTTGTTGAGCCAATTGCCTTAGTCTGTCTTTAGGTTCCCGCACGTTAACGGTACTCACGGTATCACAGCCCGTTCTTGTGAAATACTTCTATACCTCTGCTAATAATTAGTCAAACTAATTTATAAATATGTCAAAATCAGTTATCATCCCTCACAACACTAATGATCTCCCTCAGGCTCAGGTATGGTAGGGGAATAGATACGCTTTTGTTATTCGCTTTTGTTATTCTCTGAGAATTTACTTGTCCCAAACCTCCTTGAACCAAATGAATGCCCATGTGGTTTCAAAATGTTATGGTCAGTCTAACAACAAGAACAAGTTGCTATTTGTCGCGCTGGAGTCTGGTTTTATGATTTGTAATAACATTTACACTCTGCTTTGGGAAACCACTGCTGGGGAAATGAATAAATATGACTGAATATGACATCAATTTGACAATGTCTAATCATAATGCTCGACTGTGTGGTTGGGAAAAAAACAAGTATTGATGTAATCGTAAATGGTTTGATTCTCCAATTCCAAAGGACGGACTATGAATTATGCCCATATTCTCTTCTATTTTGTTCATACATAATGTTCAGTTTATCTAAGAAACTATTTCAAATAAACACATTTTTCAGTGATACAGTTCTGGGACTCCGCTGAGGCATCCTGCCATCTCAGAACACCTGACGTATGCTATCAGATGAGGTAGACGAGCACTCTAACTGCACTCATGTAGCTTCAGAAACATGAGTCGCAGGGAGGTGGAACGCAAGACGGTCCGCTGGAGAAATCAGGTCAGCCGCTGGATTACCGATTAATTTGTGGAAATCTCCTCAAACTGTGGGTGAACTCTGAGACGGCGTAGCTTTGCATACTGGGACGTGCCATTAAAGAGAGTAACGGACATGAATCCAACGCGTCTCTTTATGATCGTATCAAATAAACATCAGAGACGGACGAGACCTCCATGTGAACCCAAAGCGTATCGAGGACGGCCATTAAAAGAAACAAACGTGAGCACTGTCCTTTCTGAGAATCCGGTACATCAAAGTCTTTGCAAAGCATGCTGGGAAATTGAATAACAAAGTGCCACAGAATCATAGATACTGAGCTAGCTAATGTAATCACAGGACACGGCTCAATAATGTGGTCCTATCAACATGTAAGCACACATTTCTGACAACGTAATACTACAGTATGTGCACTATTAGCACTGCGGTTTCCCAAACACTTCTTCCTAACATAGCACCTGCTCGTAGTCCTGTGAAAGCGCGTACACAAAATTAAACTCATGGAATATCATTTTCACACAACACACAAAATAGGGCAACTCGTACTGTAACAGCATCCAATATCTCGGAGCCGTTAAAGTATTGTTTCATTGTACCAAAAAGCACTGCACCTTGAGAAACTGCAATTTCTTTTGAGGGTACAAATAACCCAGCCCTTTAAAACTTCTCAATAACCGCGCATGAAGCCCTGGAGACACGTTTGAGCGACAGCAGCAGTAAAAGGGAAAGACTGTTAGCTTCTACTTTGCAGGCTCAGCTGCTTGTTCTTCTGGCTTTTCATTCCCCATCGTGACTCAGGCTATTGACAGGTCATGAAGGGGAAAACATTTACTTATTCTTACATGTGATATTTAATAACTCAATATTGGTCCTCGTGGGTCTTCTGTCATTTAAGGATCTTTTTTGTTTTTTTAAAAAAGGTTCAATTAATAGTGTGGAAGCACTCAAAATGTGCAATAAAATAAGTCTAAAGGACGTTGTTAACTGTTGGTCCTCTAGCCTGATATTCATTTGACTTGTCATGATGGCAAAAATACAAGATGTTAAAGAGTTATAATAATATGGAGAAAACGGTGGCCGTTTACGTAGTGCTATTTTGTGACTTTTGAAGACCTTTGTTATCCAAAACCAAAACTACGACATTTCAAACTGTAACGTAAGTGATCCCTAATGCCGTGATCGCAACGCAGCGACAGTCTACAAGTCAATTTCAATGGAGCTACAACCTCCACTCCAGAGCTGCTGTCAACTTTCTTCAGTGGCTCCAATGACGCGGTGAAGCGTCAACCAATCGTGTGTTTTTGTTTCAACCCCGTTCCGTACCATCTAAAACAAATGCTGTTAGAGAGTCCCCAGTGGTATTTAACAACATAACCACATCGACAAAGAGTTTCAAGGCGACCCGGAGACAACGGATACTTCCTGGACAATTTCTTCCCTTGCATGATCTCTGCTTTGCTGCGTCACTTTTCTTAAGTCCACAAATAGACTCAAAATGTGCGTTAAAAGCAGTATCAACCTGCTACCCCAAAATAATAACAGTTAGGCGAGTCGGGGAGCCATAAAGCTTTTGCTGAGTTTTCCTGTTGGCAGATTAATGGTGCTTATTCACTAGAATTCAAGTATTAATCAACATGAAACTTCATAGGTTGCAGGCGGGACAAAAATGCTAAATAAGTAGCCTTTAAGTCACTGGAACTTTCCTTCAACTTCAGCACCGAAAAGCCACCACATACACACACTAGAACGGCATAATAAAATTGATAACACAACTGATTGATGGTTGTTACACCCTGAAGATGAGCATTAATGGAAGCAAAGAATGACTCAGGAACATGGGGGGGGGGGGGGGAGCCCGTGACGTCCAGCAAAGGTCAGCTGGCACAGCGGGAAGCTGATGGATGTATGCTCAGAGGTACCAGCAAAGTCAAATGACCTTAATTGCAATCAAAAGTTTGACTTGAGGGCCAGTTCGACACTAGACAGGCAATCGATTGCCAGCATTTCATGGCATCGGAGAAGAACATGAGACCGGAATATTAACATTCAACGTGCAGAATGTGTGTTAAAGAGATAATAAATTACCCTCATAAAGAGATTTTATGCTTTATGCTTTCCAACACACATATAGGTGATGACTCTAAATCCTTATGGACTTCAGTGCAAAAGAAAAAAATGATTGAGCCCATTTCCTATCCAACTTTCAGACGCAGGTCTGAGCATCACTAAAATGCCGAGCCAGCTAGTGCTTGGAGCGATAAGTGAATTTTCCTGTGAGTCATAAGCAACTACTCTCTGAAGGTTTGAGGAATGTAAAAGGAGCGTTGTGGGACTGCAATATGCTGTTGCTCAGCACTCCTCTCCTAGTCCATTTATTTCAATGGCACAGGCATCTGTATTTAACCCTTCCAGCTGTTTCTGATGTTCTACCATTTGTCATCCTGACTATCTGGCCGGAAGGAGCTGAGGGCAATTTACTTTTGCTCAACGCAACGCTGCGCTGAAATAAAACGGAAGCTGCCCTGTGGTAGCCGCAACAATGACCTGTGATCTACAAACTGAGGCAATTCTGTGGATTGAGCAAATTGCTTTGAATGGACTCAAACCAAATCATGGCAGGTTAAAGGTGGCGAGACACTTACCGCTGTCCCCTGCTTCCAGCGCCTTTAACGTTTGCTCTTTGAGTCGGTCGGCCTCGTGCTTCTTCCTCCTGTGTTCCTCTAATTTGATCTGTAGGTCCTCGGCCACCTGCTGAAGCTCTCTGAGCTGGGCCTGAAGAGAGACAACAGAGAGACAAACAACATCAACGTCAACGACTATATAATCACTCAGGGGAAATATAAGATTAACAATCAACAGAGGAACAACACAAGATGATAATTCAAGTGTTGACAACAGGATAGTTGACTTATAGTCCCAAAAGTTTTTATAGTTGTGCCCGAGTTGACACCAACAGGTTATTGGGATCCGTCTCTGTTCTTACCTCCTCCCCTTTCCTCAGGTATCAGTATGTCTACCTCCAGACCACAACCAGCCCGTGTGTTTACTAAAACCTGTACGACAGCGGTCAGGCCCGACAATGGACTATTTAAATCACTTGCGTCAGGGGGCGTTGCTGTCACACCAAATATGACAGCTTTTGACAACCAGGCATAACCTATCATTACTCTCAGTAATGGACCAATTAATATGAAAGAGCAGCAGCTCCGTGTGTGTTTGTGTGTGTGTGTGTGTGTATACAGCCTGCCGATCCCCCCTCAGAGACTCTCATAATGCAGTGATGGATTCTGCTTGGTTCCGACAGGGTTGACTACCTTTCTAGGCCACGCTGCTCGCATTGCCACCTTCAGTGTGCTGCAGTGATTCATGGGCTCCATTTTGAGCTAACGAAAACATACTTAAAATGAAACCCATCACATGTAAATTGTTCCTCTACGGTGTTAAAATACTTTACAAAACACAAACTCAGGTTTTTTTCCATGAACTGCATTGGAGAATGGAAACTCTAGTAAGACGAATATTTGTTTAGTCACACATTAATCTGAATATTTCACTTGGGATGAGTGAAAATGATTTTTTTGTTTGAAAAGATCAATGAGTGTCAGCCGCTGTGTTAACTCTGCTGCTAGCTGTATTACAGTTCTTCCTCTAAAATCCGAACAAAAGTCAGAAAAGGCTACATTAGGGAGAGAAATTTTTTTTTTCTTTTGTGCAATGTACAATTAACGAGTGGGCAGAAAGATAACGCCGAACCTCCTAAAAAGGAGATGTTATTGAATACCTATTAGTATTCGATTAACAGCAGCAGTTGGTTCTAGGGCCTGCACTGCTGACGTGCTACATTCAGCTCTCGTTGTTAAAAAAAGTCTTAGAAATTGCATTAAAAAGTCTTCTAGCTTCCCGTTTCGTATTTAACCCTTGAACCGCAGGAAGAGTTCACTTTTGAGTCGTTGTGTAAGGCTTCCGAGACGAGGACCCCCGAGGTGACCCTGCCATCTCAACAAAGACGCACTGAGAGAAGAGGGTCACATTGTGCTGCTGGGTGACACCGCAGCCTCGATCTGCCAATCAGCTGCCACAGAACAGAGCATGGGACAAAAAAAGGAGAGGATGAGCGCAGGATACACACTCGGAGACCTTCAGCTGGAAAATCTGACATGCGTGTGTGTGAGAGAGAGATGACAAGTGTCCTTCATTCAAAATCTTTTGAGTCGGGCAAGTGCCATCTTTTTAACTGTATCACAAGCAATATATGTTTAAACAAGAGTGACGTTCTTGAAATGTATTTTTTCCACACAAACGGTGCTGTGAAGTGCTTCGGAATGCCTTGAGATGAAGCAAGTTCTCACATAAACAGACAATATATAGCAGGAATGAGGACAGCCATGAGAGAGTCAAAGAACTGTGAATTAGTTCCTTCAGACTATTACTTGAGCACTTAAAAAAAAAAAGGAAAGATATCATATTATAAGTGCAACATACAGGAGGTGAGCTAGACTGACAATTTCTATATCTAAAAACATCTAAAAGAGATCAGCTGCCAGATTTACCCGTTTCATTTGCACTGAACTAATTTCTAATTTAGCCGAGTGCTTGTTCAACGAGCTAATGGAGAGCAGCGGAAACTGTGAAGTAGTTTCTTCAAGCTCTATTAAAAAAAAAAAAAAAAAGCAGCATGTTGATTCAAAAAGTGGCTTGATCACTCAGATACTTGTTTACTTGTGCTGATTTAACCCCAAACCATTTACTCCTTACCGTTTCAGAGGGATGCAAATGAATAGTTACAGCAGGTAAAAGTTTTTGGCAGGTGGAGAATATGATTTTTATGGGTTATAAAGGACTAGAAACTAGAATTGTTTGGATAGGAGACGCGATACAGTTTGAATATAACAGCAGACGCCTTTAGCAGCAGATGTGATGAACATGTATGGCCGCCTCAACCTAATTATGCAGGCTGCAGACGACACACTTTGCATCCTAGTGTGCAGGGAAATAGGCTACAGTATTTTTCGTATTTTGTGTATTAAAACTTTGTTTGCAACTGATCTAGGGATTAAGTTATATAGGGCGCCATAGACTATATATAGACCACTAGATGAACCGTGTGTATATTCTGTGCAGGTCAAGTGAAAAGCAGCGAGAAGTGAAAGTCACTTGAACAGGATAAAGCTTTTTTAGGAAAAACCCTGGTGACCATCCTTCTCTTACTACTACAAGCCATGCCGTAGCAGTTACTTCAGCAGATTTGGTTGTGTACCTGTTTCTCTCTCCAGAGCAGCACTCCCTCCTCAATCAGTTGCTGCTTGAGTTGCAAACCCTCGTCCAAAGTCCTCATCTGGCCCTCCACGTACGCTCTCTCTCTCTGTCCCAGATTCCTGGAGGAGGAGAGCGAGAGAGAGGATGCACGGTCTCATCATTACGGAGAAAACATCCTGCTATGGTCATTGAGATGGCGCAATCCATTTTTTTTTTTTTTTTTTTTTTTTTTTTTTTTAAAAAGGGCCCAAGATGCAACAGGAATCCAAATGGAAAAATAGAAAAGTAAATAAGATGGGGGGGGGGGGGGGGGGGGGCTGAAGCTCAGTGGCTGAACCAAATTGTTTTTGAAGAACAAACAAAATACGAGTGTGGACCTTGTGAAAACATAATGAGGTATACTCTGCTCGTGTGTGGTTTTGAATGAAATAACAAAAGAAGTGGGTTACCGTATTAGAAGTTACATTTACACAGCGGGCAAGATCTCAGCATCATAGTACAGTCGTGCTCTCAGAGAAGATGATAAATATGAGCCGGCAGTGGGCCCGCATTCTTATAGCTTTATTCATTCGCAGACCGACCATCTGTGCAGTGAGCAATTTATGTGTTATAGAAGCTGAATTATCTGCACGCAAAAACACCTCAGGACGGAGTTGTTGAGAGTACAATTTACAGTGTGAAAAGAGGCAGGGAGTCAGATCCGTCTCTATCAAGGATCAAATCAATATTGTGATGCATATACATTATGAGGGCAGGGCTGAACTGCATCAAGACTTTAAACCATAGTGACACCATGCCCCCTGGTGGCACAGTGCATCACTGTCTATCACACTAATACTACGATAAGTACCTTTATCTTAAAGACAGCTAGGATTCAACATCATCTGCGTTCTTTGATACATTTGCCCAAATAGAATGGGCCGATTGGATTTTTTTTTGTTGTTGTTTAGCAATGCGTGGGCCTCCATATTTTGAGTCAAACTCTGCATGTGTTATTATATAAATATTGAATCTCAGTTTCGATTCAACTGACCAGCAAGTGTTCTGGCAGCGAGCGTGGCTGTTGTATTCATCTGAAGCATCGCAGCAATCTGGCACGAGACACAGGAGAGACCGATCCAACGCACATACAAGAGAATAGAAGAGCATTCAATATGTCAGCAAGCAGAGGAAAAAATAAAAAAAAGAACACAGTCAGCAACTATGAAAAGAACATTTTCAGCTACTTTTTGAGCTTAATATCACTCCTCGGCCCCCTAAAAAGTGAACAATTGCTTTCCAACATACAGCACATAATATAATAATGAACTTTGAGTGATTTAAGAAAAAATATTCAAAAAAAATGTATGGTGTAGTCAGAGAGCTGTGAGTCAGCTAGCTAGCCCGGCTTTGTCCAATCTGCCTATTAGCCTCAAAAGCTCACTCTTTAACATGTTAAACATTATGTTTAATCTGTAAAAAAAAAACTGATTAAAAACAAGAGCCAGGTTAGCTGTTTCCAGTATTTGTGCTAAGCTAACCGACTGATTGCTGTAGCCTTCTGTGTAGACATGAGTGGCAAAGAAACGTCTCTTTAAAGCTTTAATCACTTCTTAGCCGCAATGAAAATGAGATCTTTGTGCCTGCATGATACATCACTCTGGTTCAGAGAGTCTCTCTTGAGATCAACCACTTAGAAAGATCAGCTGCATGGTGTTTTCATAAGTGCTCAGATCTGTCTTTTGCTCAGATGTTTCACCCCAGAGAGTGGGCAGAGTGGGATATTTCTCAATTATCCTGAACGCCATTGGTGACCGGCGGAACGAGGGCTTTACAGCACAGAAAGGGAAGCCGATGAAAATCTCTCGACAGCCAGCAGAAGCGGAAAAAAGCGATGTTGCGTTAGCTATTAAGCGACTCCACTCAAGGGAAGGTATGAGACGACAGGTGGGAGACGAATAAAGAAGGGAGGAGCGATGGTTACATGCTGTTTAATGCAGCTGGTCACAGATAGGAGATGTCAACAGTGAAATGTATTGATTGTGTCCAAAGTGGAGAGCTACGGGAGAACAAAGGTGGATGAGAAGAGGGGCTGAAAAACAAATCGGAAAGAATGGAGCAAACTAAGCATTGAGGAAAAGGATATGGTGTTTTACAGAGTGAGCACATTGGTGTGTGTGTGTGTGTGTGTGTGTGTGTGTGCGCGTTAGAGAGCCGTGTTTTGTTTAGTGTGTCTTTAATCTGGTTGAACTACAGAAGGAGTGACAGTTTGTACGCCAACATGTCAACTTCTTGACATCATGTAAAATATGAATTCCTGTCTATGTTTGCAAAACACACAAAAGGTGTCAAAGCAAACAGATCAACTTATTATCCAATAAAAAGGGACATGAACTTAGTTTGAATAATACAAATAATAATAATCAAGGCTGTTAATCCATTGCTTCACTTCAGGTTCTGTAACGCGTATTCATGTAACCTCTCAGCAGAGTATTACTTCATCCAATATCAAAAGACATACCACAGATGCCATCATTGACTCGTGATGACGGGATGTAGTGTGGGCGGAACCCCAGATTGGAGCAGTAGAATCGGCCTCGGGGACAGGCGGAGGTGCCTACATGGGGTCAGGAGCAGAGGTCAGCACTATGAAACAAACTAATCTAATCAAAGCTATTTATAGTACATGCATGTGGGCTGATAAGAGAAACACATAGTCCCTTTTCAACAGGCGTCTGTACAGATGATTCTGCCGTATTGTTTTTGATGTTTTAGGATTATTATTTCCACCGGTTTAAGCGTAGAAAATGAACTTGTGTTCAGTAATGGCAGCAGTGTGCAGTTTAAAGCGGTAAGTGAATACATATTAATACCAAACATGGAAATTGGATAAAAAACTCGAGGTCTGGGAAATGATTACCTCTATAATTTTTCTGTTTACAGGGCACTGGACTGCATCAGCTGCCAATATAATAATTCATTCAATTCTTGCTTTTTCTGGCCCCGTCTGCAATGAGTAAAGAAGCTCATTAGGAGGCTTATATCTATGTTGCATACAATATTATGGTTTGGATTTACCCCAGCAGTATGGGACAGCAGAACAGCAGAATGTGTACACTACAGACAGTGGACTTAAAAATGATTTAAAGGAGCTGTATTTAACATTCAGCGCAAACAACCATTTTCTATGTACATATATGGTGGAGTAACATCTACCTGAGCAGAGAGTTAAGTCGCCCCCCCTCTGTGTGTGTTCTTCTCCTTGCTTTACTTTGCTTTTAGTGCACGTTAGTGCATGGGAGCGTGCCCCACTGGTTAGCTCACAGCCGCCGCATTGCATTGCACTCATACGAGGGTTAAAGTTGATATTGCCCTCCAACAGACAGCGTTGTAATGGAAGTACAGCACCCACCCTCCGGTTCGACCTCAGGTAAACACTCTTAGCTCCATCAGCACCTTTAGCTCTGATCCGCCGCCTCGCCGTCTACATGTTGAGAGCCACTGTGAGGCAATCGAAATGCCCCCAATCTGACCGACCGACCGAATACACAAAGTACAGAGAAGCTCTGATTACAACACACAGAGGGAGTTAGACTTCATTCTCTGCTCCATTATATCCTTTTACCAGTTGACATGTTACCTAAATAAAATTGACTCATGCCCTAGTCTCATGAGGGCGGAAAACAAATGTCTGTTTATAATATAGTCTGAATAGCATATGGTCCGTTTGAAAATGTAAAAGTGTGAGTTTATTTGATAGAAAGTGCAGCCCATCCCGAGATCAGTGAAACCAAAAGACAGACGGGGAACAGACGGTATCGCAAAGACACGGCACACAAAAGCAGACTGGATGTCTGTTGTTATGTATATTTAACTGAAACGCTTGCATTCTCAAAACTATTGATGAGTTGAATTCCACACAACACATCTAAAAAGTCAAGTCAAATATTATTCATCCACAAAACAGAAATGAATTGTTAACAGTGCATAGGTCGCCGTGGTGAAACACTGTTTGCTAACCTTGGTAAAGAGACACACACTCGCCCATACGTTCACTTTTTACCTGGTTCATCAGAGCCGTCTTCACAGTCACAGTAGTCGTCGTTCACTTGCTCAAAGGGAATGATCTTGGACCCGTCGATGCACAGAAAGGACTTCCTCTCCCTGTAGAACCGCTTGTCTGTTAGAGGATGAAAACATTACTGAAGGATGCATGTAGATGGCCTTCAGCTGCAGCTAGAAACGTAATCAAACAAAGGACAAGACTTTGAATAACATTTTGCATCGACAGCATTTATTCCAGGATAAAAGCTGGATGCTTGAGTCTGTAAAGAAATGCTAGTGGAACTACTAAATAAAAAGATAGGTCTGGTTTTATGGATGCCACCCAGAACAAACTTTAAACGCTGTGTACAGGTGTTACAAGCTGTCTGCAGCGATGACGTCGTGGCAACTTGTTGTACGTGTTGAAGCTAAAGAGTTGTTAAAGTCACAGCACGTTACACTATACAGTGCAATTGACAAACAATGTGATAGCTAATTAGCCTTGAGCTAGCTTGAAGGGGGACAGTGAACTTACAGGACGAAGATATTCCTCTTATTTTCCGCGAGTCTACGAAACCACACCAAAAGACAGCGGCGATAATAACGTGGAAACGCATGTCAGGTGACACACTTATAAACCTTCTCCCTCCTGCATTACAACAACCCGCTTAACTGTGCTTCAAACTCATACATACAACATTTAAACTGATCGTGTCCTGACTTCCTGAAACATGCGGTCACGTGACGATCCTGAGCCTTCCTATTGGTTTGTATCCTAGCCATGTGCGATTATATTGACCAATCATGGGTGAGAATGGTTTTCTCCCTCAAAAATACATTTGTTCATGTTAATAATTAGACTATCGACGTTTTTTTAAATGAAAATACGGGCACTGTTCAAGCCTGGTTGGTTAATTAACTTTAATTGTAACGAACACAATGGTCAGGATCTCCATTTAATACTTCTAGGCAGCTTTTACTCATAGTAAACATTCCGACTGGTACTAGGACAAGCAGGTGTTATAATTAACACTAACGATAGCTCTATGCTATTTAAGTGTCCCGGTGATATACGGCGATGACAACCTCATAGGAACTTACAACATGTTGTATTTGTTGAAGCTGAAGAGCTGTTAACAAATCACGCTACACCGTGCAGTTTAATTTACAAATAATGTGATAGCTACTTAGCCTTAAGCTAGCTTGAAGGGGACAGTGAACTTACAGGAAGAAGATATTCCTCTTACTTTCCGCGAGTCTACAAAACCACACCACAAGACAGCAGCGATAATGACGTGGGAATGCATGTCAGACGGCACAGTTACAAACTGTGTCACTCCTGCCTGACAAAATCCCGCTCAAAGGTGTTTCAAACTCATGATATAAAGCAGGGGTGTCCAAACTTTTTTCAAAGAGGGCCAGATTTGATGATGTGAAAATGCCCAAGGGTCAACAGTCCCTGCTGACATTATTTTAAACAATACAAGTAGCCTTGTAGATAAAACGGGGATGAATTTATATCATTGTATAAAGAGAGTGACATGAGAAGATCAATCTCATGTCTGTAAGTTAAATCAGCTATAATCACTATTTTAAAGTGATTAGTGACTCATCTAAAACATTTTAAAAAAGGAATAACTTCAATAGAATCATTCTATACATTCTGATACAATGTAACTTCTTTACATTCTAATAGAATGTAAAGAAGTTACATTGTTGCCTTTTCTTTTCTTCCCACAAGAACGTAATTTTGTCAGGTTGATAAAAAAATGTCACTTTACTTCCTGACATTGTTATTTTACCACAGGGGTGTCCAAACTTCTTTCAAAGAGGGCCAGATTTGATAATGTGAAAATGCCCAAGGGTCAACAGTCCCTGCTGACATTATTATAAACAATACAAGTAGCCTATACATACATTGTTATTTAATCATTTTATTTTCAATGACAGCAAATAGCAATGTAACCAAATGTAAGCATTCATGTGTGAACAAATCTCAACTATTCTGCCTTTCTTTCACATCTTGAAAGTCAGATAACACAAAGAACAAGCCATCTAAAAGCTAATTACATAGAAACCGATCAATGTTCTCACCTCAAGACAATCTTAAATATGACTTAGTGAGGGTAATGAAAAGTTGTCTCACATTTAAGTTAAACACACATGAAACAGGTTAACGAAAAAAAATCAAGTTGTCTCTTAGTATCTGATGATAGCTCTTCAGTGTTACGAGCCAGGCAAACATTAGCAAACTCTGTCTTCTTCTCGGGGCAATTATGTTTTCTGCTATTTTCATAACACAGTCTTTGATAAACTCACCTTCCGTAAAAGGTTTGTCATGTTTAGCAATTACCATGGCCACTTGGTAGCTTACTTTGATGATGTTTTCATGTGAAAAGGACCGCTGCTGTGTGGCCAAGTTATCTTGGAGTTGCTTCACTTTTCTAGCACGGTCGCTCTGATAGCTTGTTGTAGCATTAGCATGTTTGGTCTCGTAGTGTCTCTTTACATTATATTCCTTAAACAAGGCAACAGTCTCATGACTAATTAGGCAGACACAGTTGTTTCGGTTTTCGGTGAAAAAAATATTGCGATCTCCAGCTCTCCTGGAAGCGGCGGCCCTCATTATCGACTTTCCTTTTTTTACCTGCCGTAGCCAGGACAGTTCAAGGGTCAGAGCCAATTTCAAACAGCCAGACAGTTACAGAGTGGTGCTGCCACCATGAGGTAAAAAGAGGAATTGCATGTTGAATTTGTATGATTTATTCATTCCGTTTTGACTGTGCTGGCGGGCCATAAATAATGCATTTTAAGACAGAAGGTGCGGGCCATATAAAATCTGCCCGCGGGCCGGACTTTGGACATGCCTGATATAACGCTACGTCCAACATTTAGACTGGCCATGTCCGTACTTCCTGAAAAATGCGGTCTCGTGACTGTTCCGAGCCTTTCTATTGGTTTTCTGTCCAAGCCACGTGTGATTCTGTTGACCAATCATGAGTAAGAATGGCTTTCTGCCTCAAAAAATGCATTTGTTCCCATCCTTATTCTTATCTTCATGTTGTACTTTACGAAAGTTTTTTATATATATAAAGACGAGCACTTTACGAGCTTTGTAGGCTAGTTTAATTTATTTGTAATGAACAGCGTTCACGTTTTCTAGTTTGTAAGAAGTGCATTTTGGGTAGCGTGATAAATATTGTGACCAAATGCACTTCTACCCAGAGCAAGCACAGCAGGTAGTCCGGATATTCCATCTAATACATCCAGGAGACTTTTTCTCACAGCAAACATTTTGACTGGTCATAGAAGTGTTATTAATAACACTAACGATGGCTCCCAAACTCACATCTGGTATAGGCTTAAGCAGATCATATACTGCGACTGATGCAATTTTGTATTGCAAAGCTTAAACATTCTGAAGTTTAACTCATTCATTAAATGCAATACTCAACTAATTTACTAAAATGTAAGATTGTAAGTCTGAATTTTGATTCTAATTTGTAGCATGCGTGACTTTAACATAATGAAAATAGGAAGATGGGTGATTTTCTTTATCTCACATGATAAATAGATAGATGCCATATTGATGTTACTAGCACAGAATCACGAACACACATAAAACAAGACCACCTTTTGGTATTTTTATTTATAATAAACAATATTTACAACATTTACACTATAACAAACAAGTCTGGCAAGTAATGCAGTGATTTCAATCAGCACTTTAAGGTTTGAGGCACTTGAAAGGGGATTTAGAGGTAAATCTGAAAGCCAAATCGAAATAAGATTACCGAAAGAACGACTTCTTTTCTTTAAATTCTCATTTGTCATTTTTCACTGTTAAGTCTTGTGTAAAGACCTGCACTACTGCACAGTGACTCCTTGCTCTGAAGGTAAGAGAGGTCTCTGATCATGCCGGGGAAGGAATAGGAGTCGAAGGGTGGACGTAGTGGAAACACCGGCATCAGTCCAGATGTCACGTATGGTGACATAAAACCTGCCACACCACCGTTCGCAGAGGAATAGGCCAGCCTCAAGGGGCTGACCCCGAGGCGGGGGCTAAGCCCGTACAGACTGTCTCCCCCGGCGGCCGGCGGTGGCATGTGGAGCGGAGAGAAGGCAGACTTGCTCCCCAGGCCACCGAGCGCTCCGGGCAGGCCGACAGAATGCCTGAGTGCATTCGGGTGATTAGACAGAGACACGCTGTCGGAGTCAATTTTGTTCTCTCTGGAGCTCAGCACCAGCTCAATGGATCTGACAATGTCGCCTTTGCACGTTCTCACCATAGACTCCAGGGTGTCCCGTTTCTGATGGGGGAAGATCTTGGCCATTATGTCAGTGGGGTCCCGGTTCGGGCTCCGGTAGTCCTTGGGTTTCTCCGACTCGCTGCCTGACTCCGGATCCGAGGAGGAAAGCGACCTCTCCGGGCTCTCTATGTGGTCCGAGCCCTGATCGAACACCGGGGACGGACTTGCCCTGTCTTCACTGAATGAGGTGGCGTTGTCCCGGTTTGGAGACAGATCTTTCTTGTCTATTGGAGAGGGCAGGTGCGCGGGGTGGTGTGCAAAGAGGGGTCGGCCCAGGAATCCGTTATAAAAGCTGTACTTGCTCAGTTTGTCATCTGAAATGCAGACCAAAAAAAAACACACGTTTGAAACAGTATGTGCAAGGTTTAGTGTAAGTAAAATGCTTGAAACAATGCCGTATTTTAAAAGTAAATTTGCCCTCATCAACTGTCGTACTTTGGGATTACTTGAAGGAAACTAACTAACTAACATCCAACTGTGAATTTAATTTTGGGACGGTTTTCTATTTATACAGAAAATAGTTAAAACAATCTCCAAAGTAATCATTTTTATTCATAATTTACCATCTTTTTGGTTCTCTGCTCCAAAAACATCAAAACTGGGAGCTGTCGGGGTGTTTCCGGTAGCTGCTGGCACCCTGGGGCCTACGGGTGACGCCTGAAGGATGCCTGTTTCCCCGACCATCCCCGATCCGTGGTACACGAGCCGAAGCTCGCGGGCCTCGCTCTCCTCCTGAGCCTGCTGCCTCCTCAGCGCCACCTGCGCGGCCATCACCCGCTGCCTCTCCGCAATCAGGGTGCACTTTGCGCACACGCAGTCTCTCCAGCGGCAGAAGCGCTTGTGGCCCTTCAGCGCGGACACCACGCCGTGGTTCCTGCACCGGGCGCACTTCGGGGTGCGCGGGTATCCCCTCTCCAGAGCGGGGTTGCACGCTCGGAGGAAGAGAGGTGGCGGACGCAGGAGGGAAGCAGGCACGTGCAAGCCCCCGAGAGGACTGGCGGAGTGGCCGGTCATGCCGAGCGGCGTGATCCTGCTGTCCATCGACCGAGAGGTTGCAAACACAAAAGTCTTAAAAGTCCAATACAAGCGTACTCAACCACTAGCGATGCGGCCTTCTCTGAGTGACTGGTGCGTCTCTCTACTGCCACTAGCACCCTGAAACAACACGCCTTAATAAGTGTCCTCTCTCCAGGTGGTTTGACATGTAACACAACACCCTCGTCACACCCCTTTCCGCTCCAGCCTCTTAACAGTCCACCCCATCATATGTATTTGCATCCCGGATGAAAAGTGGACTAATCTGATGCAACTGAGCCCACATGCAGGCCAACCACGACCAGACTTTGTGCGATCTGTAATTTGCACTTTTAAAAATTGTGATCTGCAGGACATTATATTGATATTTGTATTGAAGTGTCTGTTAGTTTAAGAGTTAATTATGTTTAATGAGCACAGCCAGTAAAAAATAAAAGGTGTTACTTTGTGATTTGGGTGGGTAAACAGAAAGATAAATATGTTGCCTCAGGTCAGCTGGATACAATTAGCCACTTTGGTCACCCTGCTGAGCAATGAATATTCACTGTTAGGGTGATTTTAACACAACAATGGTCCTAATGGACACAAAGGCAACAGGCAATTATCTACCTGGTTATTCTGTTCAACGAATTACCCTGACAAAAGACCCATCTGTCAACAAACACCCGGCAAGATCGGTGAATCACTAATCACACCTTGTCACATGTTGCATTCATATCTCTCCATTCAAATAGGATCCAGTTGCACGCAGCAGATTGCCTTACCGTTAGTGCACGGAACTCTGGCAAGTAATGCAGTGATTTCAATCAGCACTTTAAGGTTTGAGGCACTTGAAAGGGGATTTAGAGGTAAATCTGAAAGCCAAATCGAAATAAGATTACCGAAAGAACGACTTCTTTTCTTTAAATTCTCATTTGTCATTTTTCACTGTTAAGTCTTGTGTAAAGACGTTGTGTAAACGCAACTTGAGCGTAATGACACAAAACACAGTGGCAGTCACCAAGGGAAACACTGCCAGTCGCGCATTTGCTCGCATGCACTCTGTCTTCCTCAACTCTTTTATTCTTTTCTTTCCCATTCCCTGCAAATGTGTGCAGCTCGACTGAGACGTCACACCAAAATGGGAACTAACATGTTAATAATGGTAGTATCTCTTAGCTATTAGACGTCTCCTTATCGTCCAGATGTAAGAGTGAGACATCAGTGGCTCCTCTTGGTCTCCCCTGTAGTTCTGACTCCACTAGACTCTCTCTGAATAATGGATGCGGGTTAAAGAGGCGCTGGATGGAAGCACTCAACCCCCTTGTGGCGTTTTACCGAGATAATGATCCCCTGAAGGGCATCTCTAAGGAAGGTCTGCTAGAGTAGAGGCCAGGAAAATTGCTTACAGTATAATACACAATGATTTGATGCAGGAGCTATTATTAGCCATTAATAATACTGCTTGTCACACACACACACAGGCTGGTAAGTGTTTCAACTTGATAAAAAGACGTTTGCTGCTTTTGAGAGCAAAATGTCAGTGACAGATAGTCATTTTTTTTTCTTCCTCCTCACATCCATCTGTCCTCAGGTGACGGGTCTTATCAGCAGCATACCTTTCCAGCTGCCCCATTACAACCATGCATGTGTGCATATGCAAAGAGCAAACACATATTGTGCAAAAAAAAACGGGAATTTGTCGTAACAAAAGCATCCAGATAATAAAGAGGGTTTGAGAAGCGAGTCTGCTATTTGCAGAAAGATGTCCCGCAAGTTAAAGGGTCCGGATGGGTAGGGGTGGGTACAGACTCACTACAGCTGTGCACGAAGATGATTTGAAATGCATCCATCAACACAGAATGCCTGAAAACATAAATAAAGGCCAGTGATGCAGATGCTGTGTGGACGCACATGCAGCTTCTTCTTTTTTTATCATTTCATCCACTGTGAAGTTGAACTTGAGGTTTGAATTTGTGGCTGGCAAGTTTATCCAGGCCCGTTAAGCTGCTCTCACCTGGCTTTTCATGCACACCACTTAGGCTGTTTACGTGGACCAGGTCCAGCTTTTTACTGCAGGAAGGGTGGCTGGAAGCAGCGTGCCGTTAACAAGCCCATGTGAGTGTGTATTGAGCTTTTGAAAAAAGGCTCTGTTTCAGTCTTATTTATAATTACCCCGAGGAGGAAAATGGGACAAAAACAGCGGTTTCGGAAAAGCCTCTATAAATTGGATTACGGATAAAAGCTGTAGTGTTATATTTACTCATTTACCGCCTCTTCTGTTTGTCTCTGGATCATAGGATTACTACAAGGCCGAGCCAGGATCGTTGTTTAAAGTGCCTTCAAACCAGATCAGTTTCACCTCGAGACAAGGTCATTTCTACAATTAATCTGTGTCATTCTACCCTTTCATCATAATCTAATAAACAGAACAACTATACACTGCAGTTATCTCTGCTGTATAGAAAACCTTACGTCCAGTTCCACGGTTTGTACGACGTTCTAGTCCCAATTTTTCCAACCTGACTCCCTACACAGAACGAAGGGATTAGAAGGGATAGGTGCAGTTAGAGTAGAAATGGCCAGACAGTGTCCTAATTGTGTTCTTAACAGATCTGCTCATGTCAGATACGGTGTTTCATCACAGCAACGTGCCTCCAAGGACAGGGCTTTATCAGTGCAGCTTCTTATCTGAAGCAAGGTGGCTGCTAACTCACACATCTCACAAAACCTGATTATGTCTCCCACTGTCAGAGAGATGGTGAGGAAGAGGGAGGGAGGTGGAGAGGTAGAGAGGTAGAGAGGTAGAGAGGTAAGGAGGTAAGGAGGTATGGCAGAGGAGCAGAAGTCCATCATTAAACAGTAAATCATTGCATCTGGACGTATATCTTTTATAGTGTCCTTTAAAGACATGCATCAGATTTCATGTCACATATTGTCACGTTCTTAATCCAAATAGGTTTATATGCGAGGTCATTGCCCTGCATCTGCAAGTCCTCTGATGCACAAAGGGTGAACGTCAGATCGCGTTATTGTTGCCAACTCTGAATGACAGAAAGAAGAAATCCTCATGTGAACCGACTTTGACATGGAAACAGTTCAGCGCCTTGAGTTTCAAGACGGCGGCATTGCTGCTGAAAATACAGCACTCAAGTTACAACAAATTCCCCCTCTCTTTCACCATGTGCAGGGTCTTGACCCTTGTGTGTTTACTTTCTCACCCGTCACTTCACACCCTTGTCATTTAAGTGCCACACAGTAGCCTCCACTCCACGGCTGATGGGCGAATGGCCGCCAATGATGGCCATCGGTTTTGGTCAGTGATCAGCAGATTCAATCACTTGAATTTCCCTTTAGAGCACGTCTTTGTTATTGACACTTTGTTGTATTAAAACTCTGTGGAGAAAACGAAACAACACAGAAGCTGCAACTTGTCTTTTGTTTTAAAAGATGCAGAAATGCCTCGAAGAACTGAGTGGAAGTATGGTTGCGTCGGGGGAAATTTGCCTAAACAGTGTGAGAGATTTTTTTAGTATGTCCGAAACCTTAGTATCAAACACTGGGAAATACTCCATAAATATCTCACAATGACACACAGCGACGACACTCACAAATCATCGTTTGGTCACATGATGTTAATACAAAAATAGCGATTAGAGCAGCTTTAATTAAACTTTTTAATACACGGCTTATACTTGGAATGGAGTATCTTCTAACTGAGGTTTTGACTTTTCATCTCTCTGTTATTCTTTTAGATTAAAAAAAATATTCTCTAAAGATAACGGACATATTATTATTATTACAACCCACGCAGAGAAGAAGGGAAGCAGCCATACTGCACTCATACACACACCTGTGCATTTGAATGCATGGTACAATAGAGTTTCCTCCTATTCCTTGCCTATCTCTCTCCTGCCATCTCCTTCTCTCCTATTCAATATTCCTGCATTTGCTCTCTTTCTCCTCCCCTCCCACCTTTATTGGTGGTCTGAGTCTGGTAGGTATACATCAGGGCCCCTCACTTAGCCCGGCAATGCCTCAGTGGCGGGGAACAATGGTGAGCCCAAAGACTGCCAAGTTTGCTCATGAGCATGGATGTGTATGTGTGGGTGTGGGTGGGATCTGAGTGCACCCATGTGTACCGGTTCTAATCATGCATATTACATCTGCATCAACATGGTGCATCTATAAGGAGATGCAGGTTCACTTTTACGTGCTTTAAGTGGTAATTACGTGTGTGTGTGTGTGTGTGTGTGTGTCTGTGTGTGTGTGTGTGTAAGGGAGGTTGGCGGTGCGTCGGAAGGGAACATTAGTTCCTTGAAAGGTTCTGGTCAGGTGCCAATGAATACAACCTTCACTGTCTAAACAGGTTGAGATTTAACCCCGAGAGTTCCTCGTTCTGCGCTTACTCTGGCAACACTCTCTATTTGTTTCCTGTCAGAGACGCGTCGTTATTTAACGATACACTTGCAAGGAGATCTTCGCAGCTTAACAATGCATAACTGAGTGGCAGATGAGCACAACCCTGTGTGAAGGATTGAAAGAATCAAGTTTCTAAGGGTGTGGGGTTTTTTTTTTTCATGAAAATGTGCCACTTGACAGACGTTGACAAGGAAATGGATGTGTTAACGAGGGACACAACGTGGGAAAGAACTCTCTGTTGGTGCTTTGCAAATATGAATACATGCACTTTACACCGGGAGTGTTTGTGTGATTATTTTGTACATTGACGTAGGTTTAAACAATAGGTATTAATTATTTTAGATGAAATGCAATACTTTGGCTTGTCACTGGACTGAAAAAAAACAAGAAGCCCCCCAATGAATACTGGAGAAACTGGCTCCCCTCATTCTCATATACAAATAAGCAAACAATTGGACCTCCAAAGCGTTGTTTACAGGGTCTCGAGTGAAGGGGCCTGTCGACATCTTATTGGCGAAGGATTCTGGTTAAGTTTGCTGAAAAGATTTCCTCCAGCTCTGAGGTTCTTCAGGTGTCTTAAAGAGCAGACGAAGAGAATGTTAGCTCCTTAAAAAATGTGAGATTGGCAGCAAAAGATAAATTCAACAATATTTATGTTATCTACACCTTGTTATGGCAAACATATTAGTGTATCACACATCCAGCTGATGCAGAGTAACATTACAATGCTTTACCTGCAACCTTAAAATGTACAAACGTGTTATTATAGTGTTTCACTTTTGCAATACCAGGTCACAGTGAAACAATCTTTAACATGTCCAGATTGCAACAAGCGTGTAAAAAGGGCAGGAAACCGTTGAGAAGAAAAACGGCAAACAAGGAAAGGCGCAGGTGAAGCAATAAGAAGGAGGTGAGTAGCGTGCTATCAGATGAACGAAGAGCACAGGAAGAGACATCAGTGCTGCACATCTCTGCCAGGGTGTTATGGGAAAATATTCTAGGCTTTCAGTTACAGACAATAACAGCTTGGAAATTGTTAAACATTGTCTCTGATAGCAACTGGCATCTGCAAACAGATCAGATGTGACTTGCTACAGAGATTAGAGGAAACATGAAACCGTCGGAGAAGTGGAAGCTGAAAGACGTTTGTGTGCGTGATAAATATGGTTAAAATATGTGTAACTCTTCCTGTGTATGTGTTTTATTAAAAAATGCACTGGTTTGAATCCAATGGCAAACATTTAACATTCATGTACACAACATTAATCATTTGTGGAGTAACTTTCCATGAGGCAGCAGAACTGGATTTGCTTTATTTGTTTTAGCGCAGACCTTGAAATACCGACTCAGCCTGCCCTGCTGTGCTTGCCCCCAGCATACCTGGGAAAAGAAACCACTGAGACGAGATAAATCTGTTACAGTTGAACTGAGGAATCACCATAACTTCAATATTTAAGTTATTTATTTGTTGTGCTGTTGTATTTTTTACTTATGACTGTACCATTGTTCCCACAGCACAGATTACCTGGCAGTCAGTCAAATGGAGGCGTGGAAAAGGATACATGCTGGCATCAAAAATGTAACACTTTTTTATTTGATTAAACAAACAAGATATTGAATTTTAAAAGAGCCAAGAAATTCTGCTAAATGACTGTAATGTAACAGTAGGGAAGGCTCCGAAGCAGTATTTAGACCTTCTAAATAGTTTTGGTTCTTTTGTAATCACATTTCTTGACTGATTTGTCAAAAGAAAGTGGCAGACATTTTTGTTTTTGCACTCTGATAAGTTGATTGTTGGGGATCAATCAGACGATCAGTGGCGAAATGAACACTAACAAACTTGCAACTGATACATACACATACCTTTAAAACTCTTCAAACTGTTCATTATTATTTGTGCTTTTCAAACTGAATTCAATTTGGCATTACTGTTCATGGCATGGCATCGTGTCAAGGTGGAAATCTGGATTTCAAGTAAGATTACTTTCCTTCATATCTAGCAATGTTGGAAACAAACCACAGCAACATGCATCTACATGGACCGACACCTGGTTAAGGTTCAAAGCTACTGCGGAACCACAGTCAGTCAGGTACAGAGACAGAGGAGCAGATAACAATACACACTACAGTCTATTCAGAACTATAGACTGCAGAATGCTGGCTGCATGCAGATTATACTCAGATAGAGGAAAAATACAAAATAAAGTGGATACCACAGGTGTGAACAAAGCACCATTTTCAAAAACATTTACAAATGGGGGACGCTGTGGATCTTTGGGGGACTTTTTGAAGATCGTACTCACATCTACAAAACACAAGATAAATGGTATCTTTTATCAGTTTGGATGTTGTACAATTGTACAACTGGAGTCCCAACATCAATGCGGGCTTTAGATTCTAAGAACTGCAACCTTAAGTTCACAGACTTCAGGAGATTTATCTGATCACGCCTTCAATCGCAAACACGACTTATCGTCTTCATGAAGCTTTAGAGAGTGTGAGAAAGTAGTCCCCCTCATTTGAAGTTATAAAACTGTTTACAAACTTCAGAAAGCTTTGATAGTTTGCACTTTTATCAGAACTTAACGTCTGTGAAGTCGATCCAGGATTGCTTCGTCAAACTAAGTACATTTAATATGATACCTGTGTTAGTCGGTGTAAATCTTTCAAAGTATTAGTGTTTTTAAAATTCAATCACGAATGCCAGTGACACACTGTTGGCACGAGGTTGGTAAGAATCTTCAATGTCTAACAGAAAGATTAAGCCCCGAGGCAAATAACAGTCACCAGTGTTTCCTTTCAAACAAGTCTGTGCTACTTATCAGGGTTTTGTTTTACAAAAGAAATACTAAGTTATAGCTATATTTATGCTGGCACATGATTCCCCTTTTTGCCAGTGTGCTGCTGAGTGACGATTCAGCCTCTGGGGACAATGTCCAATATTTGACAAGTTTCGGTGTTGGGCAGCGGGTATCTGGACCGACTTCCTCCTCCTTGTGCCATTCATTGTTTACAGTCTGATTGTTTCACAAGTAGCAAGGTAACAATCAGCAGTTGTCATCGCACAAAAGCTGATGTGTTCCCAGATTGCATTTTCGGCCAATGGCGTTCCGCCTCTTTTGCTCACAAATATTAGCAAACAACTGTGGTATCTTGCATGCGACAGTTCTGTTGAAGTGATGAGGAAGGATGCTCCGTGGACACTGTTCTTGCTGGTATAATAAAGTTTATTACAAACAAGCAACACATGCCATTACGGACGTCTAGATCGTCCGGAGGTCTCAAGTCGAATCCGAAAAGTCCCTCCTTCTAGGGCGCTCGCTTCATCTTTATATAGGGTACATGTTATGTTTACATCTGGGCGGAACGTAAGAGAATGTATGTGGCCTCCTCATTCTACACATCCACCCTTCTGCCCCTGGTCTCCTGCACATCTGGTTTTCATCTAAGACAACTACACTTGGGGTCTTCGCTGTACTGTGCAAGACCTGAAAATATACCACACAACAAAGCGTCATCTGCAAATACTGCAATGTTTTGATAATAAACCATGTATTTCTCGTCATTATTATTATTTAGTGTATTTATTTTACTTAGTTAGTTCAACCCCATAAATAATAATGTGTTTTGAGAGAAATGTAACTCTGTAAAGACATTTATTTGTGTCAGCATGGTGAGGAAATGTGGGCGCATCTGCAAAACAATGACTGACAATATATTCAAAGTGTTTTCACTAAAATGTCTGCTCTTGGCATGACTAATGCTTTAATGATAATGGTTGCAATTTAAAGCACTTAGTATAATTTAGGCAAAGAGCATAGTCTGTTTTGAATATATAAAAATGTAGTTTACTTTTTCAATATTTAACCTACACCTCGCCTCTACCTAAGTGATTAATTAACCTAAATCGAACCACAGGCCGGGCACAGAACCAAAATCCTGCCCTATGTCATACGTCCACAATCGACCCCAACCTCCTACCTATGACTTCTATGCCGTTCAGGAACATAACAGACATAACCAATGTAGCAATTACGTTTCCTCAAAGTATCCTTTTACTAGCAGGCCATATAAACCATTTCCTAGGACACGAGGTTGCATATACCTGTCACCAAAACATGCCCCATGTCTTTTCCTCAACACAGGGTCACTGCACGGTCAGATGTGGTGTTTGGAGGGCTTCTAATTTTGGGATCAGGGCTTAATGAGAGGACGAGAAAACAACCTGCTGGTGAGAACAAGGGGGACGGCCCCAGAGACGAGGCGTACGAGGACGGTATACAAAGGACAGCTTAGAGGACCTCTGATGTCACCCCAGCACCAGCAGAGTGGCTCATTGAAACTAAAGTGCCTCTGCTGCGTTGCTTTTGTCTGATTCTTGTCAGGCCTGTTCCTCTCCTATAATAATAATGATTTGTTTCTTTACAAGTGTTTTCTTTTAATGGCAGGCCTCGTTTCATCACCTTTTAGGTAGCTTTTTTTATGAATAGCTAAAGGCTGAGCGTAGGTGGGAATGTATTAAATTAAAGAAAGTTGTGATTAAAATGACCACATGATTCTCGCTGGATGTCAACATACATCATTTGAGGTAATGGTGTAACAAAGAACAAAGTAGCTCTTAAACCAGAGCTTCATCGTCTTCATCAGTGGATGGAGTTTACTCTGATTTGATTTAAGAAAGGTGAAAGATAAAAGAAAACCAAAAATTCTGGCTCAGGATCTGCCGAGGAAGATTGTTAGAAATAGTTGAATGCTTTGAAGAAAACCTGTAAGGGGACTTTAATTAGGTTTCTTTTTGGTCTTTCTTTGGCATATTCTAGCACTTTTGTCATCTGTTGTGTAGTTTGAATTATAAAATATCAACTTATCTAATGCCACTGGGTAGAATTATTGCAATTAGCCTTTAGCCCGTTAGGCTAATAAGCTGATGCAGGTTTCCTCTTTTCCCTCTGAATAGGACGTTTTAGTTTTCATCCTGAAATTTGACAAATGTGTGTCCCTTTCCTTTAAGACATGGCTTTGATCCTCTCAGGGGAGGCATGGGGCTACAAGGGTCCCCAAAGGGATGACCGCCCCCCCCAGTGGGAGAATTGTTTTTACCCCAGCTGTGATTTGCTTGTGCTGCAACATCTAATTCCAAATACTATTCTGTCAAATCAATGCCTGGACTTTGTCTTATTAAGGCCGGTTTTGGTTTCCTATACCAAGCAGGGTGCTTAGACCCCCCGATGAGAGAGGCAAGCTGAGGCTGCCCCTTACAACAAAACAACACGCCACTCCACAACAGCATGATACTTCCTCGACCAGCAAATGAGATGAAAGCTTTAAACCACGAACATAGTGGTTCGAAAGGCTTCTGAAGACCTGCTGCCCTGCTAGCACGGAATAAAGATGGGCTGTGTCCACCCGCCACAAAAGCCGAACACAACAGGGAAAGACATCAAAGCGTGATTTTGTCAGGGGGGGAAAAAACACTATTTGTAGAGAGTTCCTACTGAGAAAAACGCAGGTGAATTTTCAGGTAATAGCACATTGCTGTTAAGCGCTACAGTTTATTGTTTTGTTTCTTTTCCATACAGTGATAAACAAACTTTCACCTCATACAATGTGAGCGACTTTATATGCAGCCTTCAGTTTGCTAGGAATTAAAATGAGTGTGTGTACATATATTTATGTATATATGTGTATATATATATATTCTGCTTGCTTTTGACACCTGCAAAACAGGCTAATGTGATCCTGCCTCAAATGTGTTGCTAAGAATAAGGGGACAACAGTCGAGCTTTTGTTCTCTGTCCACGGGTGGATTTACCTGACTGTGTGCAATATGATCGCTCTTTGATCCAAGTGAAACTACAAGGAACAAGCTCAGGTTAATAAGGTGTGAAACGCTTTCAACAGGAACCTTTTTTGTGGTACTTTGAGTGAACGGCGCTCCCAGGAGAATTCAAAAAGTCATTCAACTAGTCAATGAACTAACAATATGTTCACGAAGATTAATATATTACATCCTATTAAACATGCCTTTATGGTGTAGTGTCCTGTGTTTAAAGACAGGCACACAGAACAATAAAGTAAATCATCTTAGGGTGATGTCTGAATATTAAAATGGTTGGGAAATGATTGCAATTGCATTTCAGTATAACAAAATGTAGACAGCATACAATACAGTAAGTAATCCAGGACCATTTGTAATGCCAAGACGACAAGTTTATCAATCTCTGTTTAGACAGAGAGCCAGAATGTTGAGAACTTTAAATGAAAGCTGTTTTTTTTGGTGCATCTTGTTAATTTGGTATATGGATTATTGGCACAGAAACACTGATATCTGATGGATATGAAAGTGAGGATGTCATGTCCACGATCTTGTTGTGAAATTCCAAAGGTTTAGGGATAAACTGCCTGGCGTAATCAGATTTTGCCACGCATATGGATGTTTATTAAATGGGCTGCAGTGAAGTGTGAGTCAGAATGCAGCACATTCCCCAGTTTAAGTAGTGTATAGGAGTGTCAGTGGAGAGACAACAAGAATAAAACAATGCTTATCTTTGATCTAATAGAACGAGAATATAATCCACATGTACTTAAGCATTACTTAACATTCAATGATTAGAGGTTACTGTGACTGTTCTGCAGCCTCGTATTAGATATTCTGCACAGTTCAATTTAATTTAGAAGCATTGCGCTTTAAGCTTTTCACGTCCGCGGTGCCCTCAATCATCTCCTGAATAAATTCTGCTGAACCCCGATGAACAGTAATTGCCATCCATCTCAATATGTGCAATGTCAGTAAGCTTGGCAGTAAGGGTACAAATGTGAAAATGCAATTTTGAATTTGCAGGCGACACATGCTCAAGAGATCCCAACCTCATGAATAATTCACAGGCGCGAGAATAATGATGGCAGAGAGAACTTTGTGTGAATAATTGCGCGAGTAGACTCATCAGCATTAGGAGTGTGTGTGGATCTGTGTAAATCTCGTCCTTTTCTGCAGCAAATTATTATGCCCCCTGGACGATGAGAATAATAACAGGCAAATCACTCACTACTACTTTTTTTTTTCTTTTTTCTTTTTGCTCCTGCATATCCAGCAACAATTGACTCATGCCAGTTTGACAGCAATTGTGAGCAGATCCGGAAACGGGAGAACGTTTGTTCCACATTTTTTTTATTGTCTGTGGGCGAGTTTTAATTCACACTCTCAACTCCCAGCATGCCTGTATTCCTTCCACCTGACTGTGCTCTTTCGGCAGCCCTCTGTGCCTATGTGACCGTATATTGGCCTGGGCATCCATTCAGGGGCTCTATTTTCTAGGTGATTGAATCTGAAAAACTTAACGTTGTAATCCCCAAATGTTTCCTCTGTGTCTGAGGGAGGGTCTACATTGTTAAAAAACCCCGGGAGACCTGCCCAGTTGTGTGTCTGTCATGCTGGGCATTAAGAGCGGTGGGAGGAGAAGGAATTTAACAGGTGGAGGGATACCTCAGGAGCAGGGTGGACCAGATCTGACCAGAGACGATAAATGTGACACTTTTCCCAACAAATCAAGCCAATGTGTCCCAGTCAATCCTTATCTTTGTTAATCTTTGAGATGAGTGACTGGTCAATTTGTCAAGTCAGGCCTTTACAGTTTGCAGTGGACTATCTCTTTTTCTTGTTGGCATTCAATGCAAAAAATATATCTAAATTATAAATTCTCATTCATAAAGGTATTATTTGTCATGAAATTTAAGTTACTGACAAAATCAACGCAAAACGAAAGTTCCTTGTAGTAGCTTTATAGGATACGCCTTTTACAAGACCAGTGTTTTATTTAAACTAACAGTGAAGGACACTCTCTCTCAGGTCCACAAAAGCAAAGTAAAGTGGACAAAAGTCCCCAAAAAAAGGAATAACAAGGAGGGAAGCAACAAGGTAGAGAGCTGCTGTGACAGGCCGGCCGACCGTTCAGCGCTCAGAAGTTTAATCTACTTAGCATATAAAGAATATCTAAAGCAGCTTCTGATGGTTTTAGCAAACCATCCAAATGAATGCGTCTCCTTAATGAGCTCCCTTCCCCTCTTCATCTTGGAGGAAATGAGCAATGCCACGAGCAATGGCAGCGATTCCGTCATGCTTCATTGCCATTGGCCGCAGATAAGGACCACCACCCACATTAGCGCAAAGGTAATTATTTTGATTTCTACGAGCAGGTGGTGATGGAAGCGGGAGAGTCCGTGATCAGACTCCAGAATATCTCCAGATAAACATCAGGGGCTCCGAGACACGCCGACACCAGGCCCTGCGACGCTCACCGGGAGCCCCCATATCTCCCCCCAACCATGTCATTACCCTCTGCATGTTGTGGGTAGCTATAAAGGCTAAGGGGCTGGTGAAATTATTGTACTCTGCTCTGGGTTATAGCTTCTACCAGCATTAAATTAAGTTGTTTCTGGCAAACGGGACCAACAGCATTGATGGAAGGAAAGAGGGGAAATTTAAACTGCAATAGGCAGACTAGTTTCTATAGACAGCCATAATGGAGCATGTTCAACATTGGGTTCAGAACTGAGAGCAATGTATTTAAGCAAGAGAGTTTTTATTGTTTGGAAGATAATGATGATTGTGTGCATTTGTAAAAACGGATTCATTTAATGAGATGAAACACAAGTTAGTGAGCTTTAGAGACGCTAGGTGGATTGTTACCTTCGGATGGAGCAATGCTAGCTGTTTCCCCACCTGCCACCAGTCTTTACGCTAAGCTAAGCTAACCGTTGGCTGTAGCTTTATATTTAACGAACAGAAAAAATGACAGTGGTATCTTTACCAATCATCAAACTTTTGACGTAGAGTATTTCCCAAAATGAATCCGTCAACTTTCAATAAAAAAAATAGTTGCTGTGACATGTTGGCAGATGTTGGCAGATGTACAGTACATTCGTGACGAATCTCTCGCACCATAATCATCTCATCTCATCTCTCTCTCTCTCTCTCTCTCTCTCTCTCTCGCCCTGTGGCTGTTGCAGCCTTTATATGGAGGTTTCAAATCATCGCAGATAAGCTACGTTTTCACGCTGTTAATCAGATTGTCCTGACGATCTGCTCCCCTGCAACAAGCATAGTTCGGCATGGTGCTTTCCTGCGAGACATTCACCTCAGATCTAATCCCACTAAGCCCTCCACTCGGTGGGACTAATGGGAGTTGGCGGGCATGCTTTGGATGAGTTATTACGGAAAGATTATGATTGTATGATGCAATGTTGAAAAAAGGTCAAGGGAGCTTACTGGCAAAACTTCCAAAGAAACGTCACGTTGTTTTACAAAGTCATATCACAACATTACAACCATGTAGTTTACATTTCCATTTAAACTTGCTTGTGTTTGCTTTGTTTTCTCGTACAGCCTGCTTGACATTCATGCATTTAAGTGAAGTTAGGGAAAACTTTGCTCGAAGGCACAACTCCATATAACATAACGTCACAAAAAACCTATAGACCTCTACTGACATCATAAAATGGTCGAAAATGCCAATAACTGTAGATTGACAGAATATAATGAGAACAAAAACCACAGATATTGGAGAATAGTTTTGTATTTGTGGCAACAAAAAAGGAGAGCTTCAATTACCCAGGGATGCATGAAAATGGCTCCTTCAGGGCACCAGTCCTCCGTCTTGCCTGCAGTCATTAATTAGATCTAATCAACACCGCAGGGAAAAGTTACTGTCAAGACTAATTAGCCAAAATGGAGCTTCTGTAATGGGAAACAAATGAACAACAACAGTTAACTGTAGCAGCCCGCTCCACGCTTTATGACTCATTCGGTCTCAGCGGGGGAGATTTTTTGCAGCAGCACCGTTCAGAAATGATGTTAGCACTTGATTACTGTTTTGAGGGAATGTCTGAATATTAGACACATTAATAGGTCTTGAAAAAGACACTGAATGGGAAGTATTTTTAGATATGTATTGTTGAATTTTCCACCACTTTGGGCTTGTGATCATACACACACACACACACACCCCTGCCAGGTTGCCCATTGTAAGGACCATGCAAGCTTCCCTCCAACCGCAGGCCTCAGAGGTCATGAGAAGTGTTTGACTTAATCCTTCCTTCGTCCCCAACACTGCTTCTGAGAGTCAAGGCAGGGAGTAAGAAACAAAAAAAAGGAACCTTTGTTTCTCCCACAGCGCTGTGAACAAAAGGGGGGTTGGGATTGGGAAAAGCGTACATGCACACCACCTGCAATTAAGAGCTTAGAGTTCGTCCTCTCGGCACAAAACCCTCCGCGACCGAGCGGAGGAGAGGAAACGTCAAGATTAGGTGGGAAGTGCTACGTGGGTATTAGAAGAACTTGTGAGAAAGGAGACGTTTGTCACAGAATATTACTTACAGGATGCTGGAGGACAGTCACCTTACACCCCGTGGAAGAGTAATTGTGGAGGATTTGATAACTAGTGGCTATTGATGACGATTAAGCACTTTAACAACCTGGGTTGAAGGGTTGCTCCACGGTCACACAGATTAAGAACAAGCCTCTGTTTGTTTGCCCATATGTTGGATCGAGTCATTAAGATTAGACATCTGGTGAGGAAAAGAAGGTGTTAAGTTGTCATGAGCGGCACAAAAACGTTGCTCGAGCTGCACCGAAATGACCCGTTTGCAGTCAAATGTCTGCAAGAGTCAGCCTGGTGATGTCAAGTGGAAAGTTCTCTCTGCTGAAACATTTCCCTCACCTGAACTTTACTGGAAATGTCAACTTCATCAAAACAAAATTGGGTCAAATGCACTGAGCGCGAATTAAAATCAGCCGAGGGAGGTGAAATTATTGTAATTAACAGCTCTTCAATCAAGCCGGAGTGTTGGAATTATAGATTCATGTTTTACATTTATTGCTGAACTCCAAGGCCCTTCTTAGGTAGTACAATATGACGTTCATCCACAGAAATACAGACACACTTGTGGACCTTTCGGACAAAGTTTGACAACTTTGTGCAAACTTTTTAATCAGAACACGCTTGGCGGGGCCGACACGATTATTTTTAATTCATGTTAATTCTTACCAAAAGTCCTTTCTGTGAAGACCGAAAAACACAATGCAATAAGAAAATAGATGTGAAGATATGAGCGGATTCTACATAGAGTATTTACAGATATCTTAAATGATTACATTGCATCTTATAAGGCCAGTTGGTCTCCTCCAACTAAAAGACGTAATAACCTGCTGTTTGCTGTATTTATTGACAAAGCTCATGTTGGAAAATAGCCATCTTATCCCTCATTTTGTTGCTCTGAAACTCTGGCACACAGGGACCTCACTGTATGTTCAGACAGGGACTAGCAGTGGTGTAGCGCTATCATTTAATTCTGTGAGTTCATGTGCATGGGCCTACCGGGGTTGTTTGAGGGATGGCCCTGCATGGCGCCTGGTCCCGGATCATTTATAAAACCCACATACGAGCCATGCTGGTAGGCCCCGGAGCAGCGGAGGTCCTGTGGTGGGTGGCAGCACCAGTCCCAGCAGAGGCTCTAGGATGTCGACCAAGGGAGACGTGTAATCCCTCGCTCGAAGCTGGAACGCATCGTCGATGCAGGAAAATAAATATGGAAGGGCGAATGAGGGGGATAGGGGAGAAGATATTACCAAGAAGAGAGCCAACAATTAAGACGCAGATTTGTCTTTATTTTATTCCACGAGTTTCCGCAGTAATCTTCATATATGGGATGCTGTAAAAACATTCAAGCCATCAAACTATGCAGAAAAGACCAACTGTTGGGCCTTTCAATAAAGCCTATTCCTGCAGAAATGAATTCATTCCACTTCTAAAAAAAGCCGAAGCTCTCAACCAAATGGACCTGCACACATTCCTTCACTTCACAGCATAAACCATTGCATTTATACATGCAGGATTGAGAGTCCCTATACTTGATTTGAGAAGGCGTATTAACCACCACTCACATTCTGCCTTATACGCTGGCACTCGCAAAGTGCTTTAGGTCACTCTTTCCTAATTTGGATCAATTATCCCATTTCCCCTCTCTGACACAGTGTTCCTCATTCAGCATAATGCACCGGCTATTCGTCAGCGCCGTGTAATGTGTAATGTGCTCGCCTCTTCGCTACTCGTGTACCCTCGTGTCAGGGTGACTGAATGCAAGCTTTCTCTACTGTCTGAGGCTCATTTGAAATTTAAATATTGCCTCATTGCCGAGTCTCAATAATATTGACTTTCACGTCCTCTCCAGAGGCAGCAGGGATATATTGGGTAGAGGATTGTGTTTTGTCTTACAGCATGTATGCATCTGGGGCTTTTCTGGACTGCAGTCATCAGATTCAATTCAATTTATTTTTGTATAGCCCAAAATCCCCCCAAAAAAAGCCTAAATATATCAGTGTCACAGTTTGCTCAACATGACTTAAATCCCTAAACTGCAACTCCTGAAAGAATGTTTTCTCGTGGTTTTAACCGTATGCACATTAAAGTGTCCCCAACCAGAAAGGGAAGTGGACACTGCAGCTGCGTCTGTGGTCCACTAGATGGCGTACTACATCACTGAAAAGGGTTTCTGTCATCGGAGTACACACATCTTCAGGACGTCATATCATAAAATGTTTGATTAGCAATGACAACTCAGAGAGTTAGCATTTCTGCTGTGACAAATATGTATTTCCAGAAATCCTGTTAATTCTGAACATCATGGCTAATATGTTACATTTAGACTACAGTATGTTTAATTGTTTTGTCTACAAAAGACCTAAAATATATTCAGTTTTCAGTGATATGAAGCTCAAACCATCAAATGTGTTGTGCTTTTGCTTGAAGAATGACTTAAAGGTTTCTTAATCAGTTCCTTACAACGAGCGAGTCCTTCATGAACACTAAATATTCAACCAAACTATTTTGGTTATTTCTCACGATGGATTTCTGTATTGGTGGGTATGGCCTTACTTTTCTCACTGGTTTAAAGGTGGGCGGGGCTTAGCTGGGGGAAAAAAAGGTGATGTCTTTCTGTGCACCTGTATGATTGTTGCATCATTTGAATCATAATCTAATAACAGCTGTGGGATTGAAAGCACACACAATCTGAATGTTCAACTCTGAACAGATAAAAAGTTTTCACAGGCTTTCAATTGTTAATTTATTATCAAATTAGTGTTCTGCTGATCAACTAAACAAAGATTTTACCAATTTATCAAGTTGTATACCAATTGTTTCAGCCCTACTTCAGTTATCTAAATCATCAGTCATCAGTGAACCAGTACGAATATGTGGCATCTCACCACAAGTAGGCAGTGGTGTTAAGTAACTAAGTGCATCTACTAAAGTACTTTTTCCGCCACTGCCTGCAGCGGAGCTTTTTAAAAAAAAAAATGAAATATCAATTACTGTAAATAAAAAGAAGAATCTGCATGATTAGATTACAGGACTTTGATGTTTTCCACGGGGTGGTTGTGAATGTAGACATGTAACCCTAATAGTGCCAGATGTGGTGCGGACGTTAATAAGATTAATTGAGACCACTGGGGCGCACCATTGTGTAAAATTATCATTCAAGTAATTATATTAACAATAGAGTCATTAGTGAGATTATATAGAGCCACATCAGTGTATGACATGAAAGTGTAACATCAGCCCCCAGAGACACAGAGAGAAATCTCTACAGGCTGCACTTGTAACATCACTAACAACATGAAGGTGGTTGGGGATGGGCAGGCAGGGTGTGCGTGTGTTTTTCTGTTGATAATATATATAAAACAATAATTGCATCCGTTCTCATCAAATTATGGTCGTCAGGTTGAACTGGCATCACAGCGACAGTCCATAGTACAAATTGTGTCACGGGAACGCAATGAAGAGTCAAAGTACAAACTGTCTTTATTGACAGCAATAAGAAAGGATTATGGGTTGGGAGACTCAGCAGTAATCAGACTCTATCACTACTTTTTAACAACATTTACAGTCTGAGATACATTGCAAAACGCATCATTTATGTTATGCAATTGTAATAGTATGACATAGTCATATTTAAAGTAGACTCTTAAGGACAACCTAACTAGACTATTTCACTCTTTACCCAGTGACACCCCAAACCTCAAAGCTATTATTTCAATGCCTACGTGTTACTGAACATTGAAAGCTTATTAATCAGACAAATTGAGCACGGACATTGTGTCCCCCCCCCCCCCCCCCCCCCATAGATTAATCCTCCAACCATCTTTTCTAAACAACATCCATCACGCTATGTGAGACAAACTGCACTCATTTATCTGCGGATCTTTGTATGGATGTATGGATGTATGGATGTATGGATGGATGGATGGATGTTCTCTTTCTAAAACATATTTGATTTCTCTGTGTCATTCAACTGCCCCTCTGCTAATGCTGGTATATTAAAGTGGAGTCTTGAGATGACTGTGAGGACTTGAGGTGTGAACAATGTATTCAGTATTCTCTCAGTGTCCATGTCCAGCAGTCCAGCTCCGAGTACACAGCTTTTCCTCTCAAGAATGCAGCGATAGTGCCCCATTGTCCAAGGACACAAGCTGAATGACAACTACTTCGTTGCTTTAAAGAGCAGTGCCAGTGTTGTTATTTAACACGCCTTTTCTCATTTCTCAATTTGAGAAGTTTGACTGTATTCTCTGACATTCCAGGCATCCATTGGTTTCCATCAATTCCTGTACAATGTGAAAATCCAAACAATAAGCGCAGTTGAAATGTCTACCGTTCCACTACTGAGCAACTTCTTCCCACTGATGAAGACCATGTGATACAGTTGAAAGCCTCAGAAAAACATAGGCAGACCTTCCTTTGGGATGGGTTTGTCAATATGAGACAAACTTTTAAAATCAATTTGTGCTTGAACTTACAAAAGTGAATGCAGACTTGAAGTTCACAGATTTATGGTGGTATGATTGATGTTTATGGTGTTCCAAATTTGCAAACACTTGGACTTATATGGTCCAACTGTCTATTCTGGACAAATGTAGAGTTTCCAGTCTTATTTTTAAATACTGGGCCACTGCTCATTGTAAGCAGGCCAGCTCAAGTTGTCAGTGTCAAATAGAAAGTCCTTTAGGACTCATTTTCATGCCAGGCACAAACAGGGCCACAGAGAAAAGATGGAGGCACAGAAAGGGGCTCAGTTGGGTCACTGCCAAGGGCAGCCGTTAAAGCAGCCCACTCAATCCCCCCCCCCCACCTCTCCTGCAGAACAGTGCCACAGTGTTTAACTGCGCCAGACTAACTGAGAGAAGTTATTTATCAGTATATCCTCGAGGTCGTGCGGCAATCGCCCTGCGTTTGACACAGTCTGTAAAAGGTCACATCAGCAGACAGATAATCTGTGAGATAAAGAAAAGCATCTTCCATGCCAGCTCGGGGGGGGGGGGGTCTGGTAGGGAGAAGGGAGGGGTGTATATAAAGGGAGGCCAACGGGCATTCGCAATCCCACGGTCCGCCTGTGCTTCATCACCAGCTGCCTTCAACCCACAGCGAGCCTGCAGCCATGACGTTCAACGGAACCTGGAAGGTCGACCGCAGCGACAACTATGACAAGTTCATGGAGCAAATGGGTGAGTGTGTGTGTGTGTGTGTGTGTGTGTGTGTGTGTGTGTGTGTGTGTGTGTGTGAGAGAGAGAGCCTGAATGGGTCACCGAAGTCATGCTGTACTTCAGCTCCATTTTTCTGCTGAGTCCGGCCTTCTGATCTAATTCATGAGAGCAATGCATGTCACCGTGTCGTGTGTTTCCATGTAGTTTGACATCGCTGTGTGAGTATTACACCGAGCAGTGAGGTGTTGACAAGCGTGAGGTGTTTATGGTGCTACCCATAATAATAGCAGTAGCTAAATAAAGATCTTTCTTTGGACTTGGACACACTCCAATAGACTTGGAAAGCGGACGAGTGAAAACTTCTAAAACAAATTGAGTCTGAGATAAATTGTCATTTACGATTAAATTAAATTAAATTAAATTTCAGACACGTGGGTCCATATAAAAAAAATACCTTTTACCATTTACTTTCAATAAATAATCTTCATTTCATCCCGTAATTGAAGAAATCCAGCTACATGTTATATTTATTTTCTGTTTAAGGTATTAATATCATGAAGCGAAAGCTGGCAGAGCACGACAACCTGAAGATGACCATCGAGCAGACCGGGGACAACTTCCACATCAAAGAGTCCAGCACCTTCCGCACTAAAGACATCGACTTCACCCTGGGCGTCCCGTTCGACTACAGCCTGGCCGACGGCACTGAAGTCTCAGTGAGTGAACTAAAGTGGTTTCGGACATTATAAAACCAACAGCAGCAGGTGTTACCAATGATAATACAAATATACACAAAAGTAACAGAACATAAGAAGAGCACCAAAGAGCTTCTATGTATATTTTTAACCAGGGTACGTGGGAGATGGAGGGTGACATGCTGAAAGGCAAATTCACCAGGAAAGACAACAGCAAGGTCCTGACCACCACTAGGGCTCTGGTGGGAGGAGAGCTCGTACAGGTCAGTAGATCAAGATGTATTTCATCAATAATATGCAATATGCTCATTTGTTTTCTTTCCATAAACTAACACGCCTCTCTTTTTTTTTGTTTTTACCCCACGCAGAGTTACAACTATGAGGGAGTGGATGCCAAGAGGATTTTCAAGAAGCAGTAACCTTGTGTCTTCAGTTCATATTTTCTATTTTTATATAGATGACACAACATAGATCTGTATTGTTGTTTTTTCTAACAATGAGACATGGCTAAATCAAGCGTGTACTACGTCATACACCTCATAAATGTGGTAACATTTTCCAGAGTGCTGAGGGAGGAATAGCTTTTCCGAAGCGTCCCACTGTAAGTAGCGATGTAAAAATGTCTGGAAAGCGAAATGGCTTGAAGCGAACCTAGAAAAATAAACAGGTAATGATTGTTCGACTTAACGATATCCTACTTAACTACATGCAGCTGGGCAGGCAGGTGGACAAAATCAGATAATCAACTGAAGTATTCAGTGTGAGGGATGACGACGACTAAAGGAGAGTATAACAGAGAAAATCCGTCACCATGCCAGTGGAATGTGCCTTAATCTTAGCAACCAGTCTGCCAGAAGTGGCCAAAGTCTCTTGTGGTATCTAGCCATGCAGATAGTTTGGGTTTTTCTCTGCCAATATTTTTATATAATTGTCTCTGAGATGTATATTGCCACCCTACTACAAAAGAGGAGAACGGAATTTTGTTCGTGTTTCTCCCTAAAAAAATTCAACCGCGGCTTTGTCTTTTCAGAAGCCATGACCCAGTTGCTCATGATAATCCACAGAGCACAGTTGCCAACAGTTTCCAGAGGGAACTACTTCATTGGTACAATGTGGTTCCAATGAAAGCCGTCCTTGTGTTTGTGGATTATCCAAGGCAACGGGTGCTTTGTTTCTGGAGATGCATGCTACTGTTGCCTTTTTTTAAAAAAAATGTAATTTTCAACACTGTGAGCAACACCAAAGGAAATTCTTCCACCTCTACGGTGTTAGGGTGGACGCATGAATCTTAGACATGAATACCTCAAAATCTGGGCGAAAAAATGCCAAAAATATCAGCATGATTAGTTCCAGCTGGAGTAAGGATGGACCACAGCTACTTAAACTTGACTTCACCGTGCTTTTAACTGCATCAAAACAACCCCATCTAATCCCACACTGGACTGCATCCTTGTGATGGGAAGCAGTACAACATGACATAATGTATTAATGGTTCTTATATATTGTATTGTCTGTAACAATTAAACAATTTTCATGAATCACTTGTGTCTTGGTGTTATTTTCAAGTTTTTTAAAGAGGCAGTGTGTAGGATTTAGAGGCATCTAGTGGTGCAGTTTCAGATTGCAACCAACTGAATACCCCGCCCTCCACTTTCCAAGACCGAGGTAACGTGGGCCACCGAGTGCAAAACGGTGGTGTCTTTCAGGACCTTCGCACGCCTTCTTCAGGAGCAACGCAATTCCGGGGTTTACCGTGGTTTCTCAAGCGTGTCGGAGAACTCTCATGGCCTTCAGGTAATGTAAAAATACCAAAAGGCCCTCCCAAGACCCCGTGTTTGATTTGTTCATTCTGATCTACAGTAGAAACATTGCTGTTGCAACATGGCGGGCTCTGTGAAGAGGACCCTCTTTGTAGATATGAATGGCTCATTCTGAGCTTATGAAGGCACGATTCTTAGGTTCAGGTGATTATACACTAATGAAAACATAGTTATGGATATTATAGACCATTGCTGCCAATAGGTCCCCCAAACTCTTACACACTGGCCCTTTAATGAATGAATGAATTATTCAAGTGTAACTGTTGCTCCAAAGGTCTACAAACTTACAGGTCATGTTGCCTCCAAGTCAACTTTTATCAAGTGATTAAGATCAAAAATCCCGTCTTGTGATGACATTTTACGAGCATAATAAGTTCATAGTCGCTGTCTTGAATAAGGGAAGGATAACATTACCTCAGCGTTACAGACGCCGCTTTAAAGTCCCTCCTACATAGCCTGCAGCAGGGTCTTGTGCTGTCATGTGCTGGTCTTTGGGTGCTTGGGACATGAGGATTCCTCACATGATGACGATGAAGAACATGTTTCTTTCTTTGCAAATGGCGAGAGGAAAATAAAAGTATATGCATTGAGCATCTCTGACCACAAGAGGGCGACGTGTTTCTACTTTTACTTTTGAGTCGACCCATTAGATACTTCAGCACAGAATGAAAGTTGTAAATGTGATTTAAAATGTTTTTAAAACTCTTTTGGATTAGCGTTGAGTAGTTTTAGGAAAACAAATACATAAAGGTGCTGCTTGATGGAGAGCCTTTGCTGCTTGGGGTAAATCTTGGGATACTAGGGTTTGGAGTAATACTTGATCAAATGGGTAAGTGCTCCTCAATAGTTTTAACCAAATATCATTTGGCCCTGCTGTGTGTCTTCTTTTGCTGGATTCATGAAAGCCATTGCAGGATTTAAAATAGACCAGAAGATATCTTCCAAGCACATTTGATAACTACTAAAAAGGAAAGGTGTCATCCCCGCGGAGGCCCATCTAAACCTGGACAGCCTGAGATGACGTCTAGCATCAATCGACCCCCCCACTGAGGCCTGAGTGTCACCGTCTTTCATGGAGGTATAAACCCACCGCGCACTGGGCTAATCTGGTAGAGGCGGGGCTGCTTTGAACACCGGTTCACCCCTGAATCCACCACGGGGGAGTGGAGTCCTCTGAGACCCCTCAGATGCTGTGAGCCTGCAGATTTTAGTGCAAGGAGAAGTGGGTTGGTGGGTCTCTGATTCTTCTTATGCTTTCCATCTCAGCAAGACTGTAGTTGTGTCCAGTCTTACAGTTAATACCAGATGTGCTTTGATATACACTCAGCCCATCTTTGAAGAATCCACATGCATACAGTACATTTAATGTATACAGATGATTACTAACATCAGGATGTACAGTGTTCTTTTTACTCCACCACATTTATATTACACTGGTAGTTACTGTTAAGTACATTTACTCAAGTATTGTACTAAAGGACACTTTTTTACATTATATAGGGTTGTACATTTATCTCACATGTATAGTTACTATATTGTTTCAGATTAGGATTTTACATACAGAAATAGTTACTTTAAATGAAGTAAATTACGTGAACACTTCTTCTTCCACATAGATTTTACACTTAAAGTGGATTAAATGTATCAAATAGGTTCCTACAGTTTAAACACACCACGAGTGTAAACAGCAGTTGAAGTGTTTTGAATGCAGACCTGTGATGGTATATTGTACATTGCGGTATTGCCACTTTTACCAAAGTAAAGGATCTAAATACTTCTCTCAGCACTGATTATGGGAACAGTGTCCCGTGTACTGTAGCTGACTCCTGTAATGTGTCTTCATAACCTTTGGGTGGCGCTGTCGAACCCTTTATGTTCTGAGAGAAAGGGCCTTTGGTTGTTCTATGATGTCATCCTCAGTCAAGTTATCATATGACACACACCCTATTTGTACAGGCAGACACACACACACACACACACACTACATAATTATTGGATCTCTACTCAGATTATGAAAACAATATCTCTATGTACTTATCCAAGGAGTAGACTGGAGCAACATGAAATCAGTGAGAAACAGGGAAGTTGCGGGAGCGTTAGCCCTCAGTGTTTTGATTGCTGTGAGACCGAGGGAGCAGGGGCCCACTCAAGGGAGATAGAAGCCGTGGATGAGCGAGGAGGAGGAAAAACAGTGAGAGGTGGACAGAGAAAAGACTGAGAGTGAGAACGAGGGGAGCGAAGAGAGGACAGTGGAGGGAGAAAACACTCCATCACCCCCCCACACCTGCTGTGAAATCAAATTCACTGACTCACTCTCAAGTCGTCAGCTCATCTGAAAACTGTAACGATCACAAAGGACACCAACAGCGCGGTGGGGAGTGTCGGGGCTTTTGGTTGGGAAAGCTTTCCAGGAAGACAGAACCCCCCCTTATGGCCAATCACTGTTTAGACAATGACTGTGCAGACAGATGAGTCACCAGTTAGTCAGTGCTGCACACTCTGTGAACCTTTTCAAATGCCTTGAGACTTGCGGGCATTATTTCGGATTTATGCCGCTGCACATGCTCAGAAGCGACTTTTACCAACCGTGGGAATACGGAAGTGTTATTATTATGATAAGTACGGTAAGTATGACGATGATGAATTTAAGTTCAAGAAAAAAATGACCAAACTGTTCACTGAGGTCACTTCCTCCTATGCAACTATGAAAATGCTGCTGTTACAATGTCTTAATGTTAGATAATCTAGATGTATTATAGGTAAAACAATCAAGGTGCAAGATCCGAGGTTGGGAGCATTTCGATTGTTTCTCAACGGTTCTCAACATGTCGAAAGTGAGCCAAAAAACGCATTCTGCTTTTTTGAGGAGTTTCAGGTCACAGCTCTCACTTTGGCTATAAAAGGACCAGGTGGATCGCGGTACCCCCCCCCCCCCCATAGGACTCACACAGCTGTAAGCCTTTTCCAAGTCCACAAAACACAAGACTGGATGACCCCCATGACCCCAACAGCCCTGCCAGGATAAAGAGCTGGTCCGCTGTCCGCGGCCAGGCCGGGGTCCACTTTGCTCCTCCTGGATCTGAGGTTCTACAATCAGTCGGAGCCTCCTTTGCAGCACTTTAGAATACACTGCCCCAGGGAGGCTGAGCGGTGTGACTTTTAATTTGAAGAGGGGAAATCTCTCATTGGTTGAACTGCTGACAACATGTACGATTAAATTGCGACAAAAGGTCACAAGTAGACGTCTGCTTCAAAAAGTTTTGGAACTAGAGCGTTGAATGAATCACGGCACTGTGTGTAGCAGCACTGTATGATAGCACACCGTGCCTATGCCGGTAAGCGGTGGTCAATGTTTCACCGCAGTGGGCAAAGCAACACAGTAGATAGGGAAATGAATACAAAATACAGGCCTCGATCGTTCAGTGCCAAGCAAAAACAGACACATTTCAGCAAGGACATTTAGTCTGGGCACGCCGCGGCTGGAAGAGGACGGTTGAAACGGGACAGAAACACCTCTTTAATGGACTCGTCAAAGGGAGTAACACCATTACAAAGTGTTGCCAGTTGGGGCGTACGCATGTGATGCAGATATTCATCTATATGTCCCCTCGCCCCCCCCACGCATGCTCACACAGGCGCTTTTATCCCCCACTTTACTCCACTCTTGACACCCTGCGTGTAGCCCCTCCAGGCACGGACTGGAGCGCGTGTCATGTGAGAAGCCGCTGCGTGCCACCCGGTGTGACCGAGCAGACAGAAGAGAGCTGAGGCCGCAAAGACAGTTACTGAAATTGGCTGTGGCCTCTGTCTCAGGAGTAGCCAGCTTATGGGTTAGGCGGGCTATTCTTATAGAGGGCAGCGAGAGGGCTCCAGCTCCCCTGGTACACAAACCACTTTATAGGATCCCACATCATGTTTTTGATGTGGGGGAGGTGTTATCCAATGACAAGTGTGAGGGAAAGGAAGAGGAGCCTTACGCAGGTGGATTTCTTTGTGGGTAAAAAAAGGCAAGTTGTAAGTGCAGTCAAAATGTGAAAAATGGAAGTTTTAATTCTCTTAGAATATGGAGAGACAAGACTGCCAAAAGGAATCAATCGGTTGGTGGGAAAAAAAGAGGAAAGTTTTTTCACCTTTAATAAGTTGATGACATAAATCAAATCATTAAACTGCGACTTCTACTTAGCCCACACTCTTTTCAATTGGTCCACTGATGGCACGCACACACACACACACACACACACACACTTTCTACGGATTGGAGGTTAAATAATTATGCTGATATTTCTGTTTAGTCTTTGAGCATTTATGTAACTGATAAAAGATTTGATGATGTAATGATTTATGTTTTTAGCTCATTTGATATTTTTTTTAAGAGCTGTTTGTCAGTTTGGTTTGGTTTAAAAAAACACACAAAAACAACCCCCAAACTTAAAACAAACCTCACGAGGCACTATCCCAATCACATTCATAAAGATGAAATAATGTAATAACGACTGCAGGGATGACGTCAATCTTTAATGGCAGACGGCCTGAAATGTCTTCATTTAACATTTTCATAAAAACTCATTTTGATCACCTTTTTCTTTTTTTTGGTTTCAAACAAACAAACCCTCTGCAATTCACTGAAATACAGTTTCTCCTCACAGCGGCTAAAGTACATAAATATCAACAGTACTGTATGCATTAGGAAAAAGAAAAGAAGAACACGCACATGCCGTGAACATGCACAGAACACACAGGTATGGTATACTGAAACCATTGACAAAGGGAGGGATCACCATATCAATTTCCAGGAACTTCGGTACCGTACTGCTGGCAAAACACAAAAAGATCCATTCGTTCAAAGTTCCTCTCTGGATTTCACAGTGAATTATGCAGGTAAAACCGTATTCATATATCAGATACAAACACAAAAAGAAGCTCTAGAAAATTACCAAATGAATATACAATTAAACTTACAATAATACTTACAATGAATTATATGATGGGCATCTTCTAACCTTAAAAACATAACACCCATAAAAACACACACGCACACACACACACATCTTATAAATACTTGTTCTAATAAATTTGCTGCCACACGGCTTTAAAAAATGTCTGTAAAAGCAAAAACTGCTCCAGAAAATCAGTTGACATGATGTGCATATTATTATTATTATTATTATTATTCATTACAAACACTGACTATATGATTCAACCACTCCAATATGATTGTACACACCTGGGCTAAACATTGCAGGGAAGATTGTTTTTCTTGCAGTTTTTCCGTTTTTTGATCGTCACGTCACTGAAATGTGACTTGGCCTCATCAGAAAAAGTACAAGAGTCACCGTTTGTTTTCGTACGAATGCGACATGAATGAGGATTTTGGCGTCAAAATGTCACAGGAATATGATCACTCGATGATATGTCAAACAGCAAAAGACGTTATTGCGGGCCCAGAATACACACGATTACAAAAGATTTTTAGTTTTTTTTCTCCACACTCCAATCATCACTATGTAAATTTACAAAAGCAAGTTGAATCACGTTGGCTCCCTAAAAATAGACAAAAGAGACAAATTGCTTAAAGTGAATATCCTTTCAGATGCAGAGTGGCTCTTTGGAGTGACACCAAAAGAGACTTGCAGCAAAAAATAAAGTCACATTTCATAAGAAATCAGACTGAGGACTACAAAGCAGTCAAAAACGGAATAATTCCACTAGCCTAGATAGCTCTCCAGTGTAAAATAAAATGCCTTTGGTCTTTTGTTTCTGGATACTGTGCCGCTGTCCTCCCGCTACACAATGAAGGAGCAAATTCCTTATTATAGCAGGGCTCAGTTTGCCATGTTTTGCAGTCTATGGGGTAACTCTACCGTCACCGGCGATGGCTCATTCCTGTCAATGCCTCTTTTTTTTTAACACATCTGATTACCTCGAACTGCGACATGACGAGCGGGATCAGGTGTGTTTTTCCACACATTGGCTGCAACCAAAGCACATCAGACAAAGGACTAATATGTTTGCTTCATCAGGTAAAGACATCACACAAAGACACACACACATGAGCAACCCTAAAACCACACAGTATGTAGAAAAGACAAGAGCAAACCCACAGGACTGCTTTGGTATAGCAGGGCGACTTACCATTTTATAATGGCACAAAACAGGAAGGGCGAAAAGAAAAGAAAAAAAGTGTGGAAGTTTCTCACACACTTTTATCACAACATGAACCAATCAAACAGAACCATTTCAAACAGTCTTGATTACAAAAATACTTTTTTGTATTTCTTTAAAATATCTAGAAATGTACAGCATTGTTTTTTTTCTCACTTTTTTTTGTTGCAAAGTCATGCTTCAACATGTATTTAATAATCATAATAACATTAATATGAATGATATACAGAATAGTAATAATTATAGTCGTATAATAACATTACCCGGCAGCGCTTTAGACACACTTCTATACGTGTGGCCTTTGCGCAGTGACTGCATCAAATGTGTTTGCACTCCTCTGGTGGGCTGCCTTTACACTTGCATATACAGAATGCACAGCAAGAGACCTGCTACCGTTAGGCAGGCGATGCAGTCGACTGGTTAACAAAGGGTGTGTGTGTGTGCGCCTTTGTCGTGCACGCCCGGTGCATGGAGGTGTCAGAGGAGGTGTAGCCAAAGCGCTGCCGGTAAATCTTGAGTATGTAACAGTATAAAAAAGAGTTGGAAGGACTTAGGAGGGGGAGGGGGGGGGTTCGATGTGTGATGGAGGCTGGGGTCTAGAATGTCCTGAGGCCGCTGCTGCCTAAGAGAGAGACGGAGAGAGACACAGGGAACGAGGTGAGGTTTCCATGGTCACCGCACACGAACCTTGTACACTAATGAAAACACAGGGGATCGTGCGGGAACTGTTGCACGACACAAACACATCTGCACGGCCATAAAATCACGCGCACCATAGGTAGACACACAAACACTGACGCGCACACACTGAACGCGTCTCTTGTTTTCCCCTCGAATTGTCTCGCGCTTGCCTTCCAGAAGCGAAGACCACACACGCTTTCATCCCCGACACATTTATAATACTGTGATTGCGTGGGTTTGTTTTCAAAACATTTTCTGAAACATACACAGATGAAAGATGACACGCTGTCAATATGGCTTGGTGCCCGCTGTGTATTCCAGCACATGTCTTTGGCAGTGCAATACAATCCCCCCTCACCCCCACCAAAACAATAAACCTGGGCTTTCACAGCCAAATCTACAATTTCATATCAGACACCGTGCCAGAAGTGAGAGGCGAGGTGAGATTTACACCTCTTGTCCGCGCTTGTTGGGATCAACGGTCATTAAAGTCCGAGCTGTAAAACTCACCGACGGTACGCTGCTCCGTGAGCTGGAGTCAGGTCAGTCCTCCTGCTTTCTAATTGGATACGAGAGGCGATCAGCAACGCCCGTCACAGCCGGCCACGGCCACCATCACACATCAGGAACCTGAGGACACAAAAGAAGGCGGAGTTTTACCGAAGCGAACAAGCTGCAACAGCATCCTGACTTCTAGCGGAGTGTTCTTGTTGTGTTGATTCAACGTGGATTGTTTAAAATCTCTATTATTGCATTTGACCACTATATATTCAGGATATTTTAAGGGATAAATACTTTCAAAAGACAGGGTAATACAATGCAACCTGCGCCAGCTTTTGCCAAATCCTTCAAGCTCAAGAGCTGCACTCAAACGAGACACGAACTCATGATGTAAAGCTTCTTCATCGCTGTTATGGCAAAGTACAGCTGTGTGTAGCTTTAAAGGGTCAGTCCACCAATTTAGTATTACACTTCCTTACAGTTGGGGGACTCAAAAGAGGGGAAAAAATAAATCAAAGAAGAACCAATATCATGATATTTAGTCCCTAACACGAGCTACAAAAACACTGGATTGCTACACTTCCCACAATGCAACTTGAGCTTTCATTAGATGCTCTCAGTCTGGTAAACGGCCACACCTTTTAAACTTCACACACACAGTTTCGTAATGCAGGCTTTCTGTAAAGATGTAGTCTTTATGCCCACGCCAGGATTACTCAAGCGATGTCTCTAAAGTCATTTTCTCAGACTCAACAAAGCCCCTCAGCAGCCACAGAAGACATTATAAAACTCTTTTCTCACACTCTAACCAGGGGGACTACCCCCCTTTTAGAAAGACCGTTTTTCAAATTCTTTCAAGCTCAAAGTCCAACTGTGACAAACAGGATGTTAGCTGACTATAGTCTTGAATACTTATGTTGAACTGCTGCCTAACAACCATATCTCCCATGATCCCTTTCCACCACAACTCCACTATCCGCAACACCAGCAGACCGAAGAGAAAGGTCAACCCTCCGACCCCCCTGCACCCACCCCCAGATGTATCACCAAAAATAGACATGTCTTGGAGGCCCGTGGTAACTTGGGTTCGGGGAGAGGGGGACTCTGGAACAATAAACAATTAGTAAACGAAACATGACCTTAAGAGAAGGAAACAGAGAGACAGGCTGTTGCAGGCAATGACGGGGAGACGGGTTGGGAACTGTTCCCCCGATCAGAGAACAGTGCGTTTTTTGGAAGGGGCACGGCTGGCCTGGCTAATTCCCTGTTGCGCGTTCAATCAAGGATGAGGGAATCGATGCGCCATACAGCCGCTTGGCTAAGCTAACGCGGCGCATACTTCCAGACCACCCTATTTGTTCTGGCTGAGACGCCAAGGTTAAAGATTGGGTTGATCATTGAACATGTCTGTGCGGATTAGGGAACGGTTTAGTGATTCGCGAGCTTAATGTGTTACATTCAATAACTCGGCCCAGGCGCATAATGTGGGATAGGTAAACAAGTAGTGTTTGACAATGTGGGAGGTGACTTGGTTTCTTATGAATGTGTGCACTGTTTCCTTTTTTTTTTGTTTTCAGCTAGGCTTCATGTAGCAACTGTTCCTGTGTGCGTTATCAGTGATCATTGATCTCATGCTGCAGATGAAGAGAGATGTTGTATATCCAACATTTGAGAGTTCTTTACTCCACGGTCTGTAGTCGTTGTTAAAGGAACTAGTTCAACCCATTTACTACAAATCCCTTATAGCACACTTAACTATTAAATAAAATATATATATTTGGATATATGTTTTGGTTGCCAGGTTGTGAAAAGCCCCATTGGATGGTATTTATCTTTTCTATTTGGAAATACTCCTGCTACAGATGTTGGTATACCGTTAACAAATGCTTCAACTATTGAACTATAGTTTAAATTCAACACATTAACAGATACAGCGCTTGTGTGATTTTCAGAAAGAAGCGGATTTGTGAAAATGCATATTTGCCTGACTATGCTACAAAATATCATATTCAAGAGTGGTCCGGGAAAATGCAAAGCGCACTCAATTTGTAATTCATTAGCTGAAACTTCGTACTAACACTCGTATGGCCCCTTTAAGATCTCTACCTGTGCAGCGCGGCCATGAAAAAGAGCCACATCTGAAGCCCCTTTAATCTGGAGAAAAGCCTTTAGGCCCTGGCTGTGTTTCTCACATACCAGCAATAGCTGCTGGAGCTGGGTGGTGATGAATGCAGCTGCTGACATGTATCTAGCTCCTGAGACCCAGTGCAGGGACAAGGCCACAGTGTTGCTATACTATGGGTGTGTGTTCATGTGCGTGTGTGTGTGTGTTATGTGTCAGTAGGGGGGTGAAGGAATAAAGTCCCACTTCCTTATTAGAAGGGGCCCCAGCTGGCCCTCAACTCTCCAGTGGGAGTTAGTCCAACTTTGTACAGGAACCATTGGTTGTGTCGGGCTATTGGCCAAAAAGCTCCTCAGGGCAGGCAGCCAGACACACACACACACACACACGCACACACACACGTCTCTCTCAGGCTTAAACACAGGCATGCATGATACACATACACACTACACTCCCCCACCATGTCTTGTCAGATGGAAAATCAGGATTACCTTTGCCTGCAGTTCACAAGGCATTAATGTCCACTATTAGGTTGTCTTTGGATCTAGCTCTGTGCCGGAGCATGAATGTCAGATATAATTCTGCTTCACAAACATTCACATGAATGACTAGCCTAAGCCTCCCGGGGTATTACAATAACAAAAACGTACAATGTAATGCATTTTTAAAGAGTCAACAGTGTGTAGCGACCAGCTCCAAAATTGCATGAAGGGGAAACTGCTGCAAATAAACTTTTCAAAATGGCAAACCCGTTGACAGGCAGGTGATTAGGACAACTCATTACCAGCGATGACTTAAAGACCCCTGAACACTTCCTCACTTTCAGCTGTTCACACACACACACACACACACACACACTCATGTCTCCCACGGTTCGACTTCCTAAGGCGAGCCACATACTCTGACCGTGAGTGGTCCCAGTCCGTCAGATGCCGAGACAAACACTGACCGACCACAAGCCTCTCAGGACTGTGGAGCTGGGAGCGTCTTTGAATTCCCATTGTGGAGGTCTGCTGTCACCCCGCCGCGTTTTCGGCATGAGTAACAATTCACAAGCGCTGCCTCTTTTTCAATGCGCACGACCCATTCGCAGCAGACAGATTGTACAACAGCGGGCGCAACACAAGACAGCTTCTCCCTGTAACTTCAGTTCCAAGTGCATTCTTGTTGTCGTGCAGCTAAAAATTGTTTCAAAGTGTTTCACAAGCGCTGTGCTTATAGCGGATTGCACTGCACAAAAAAGTAACACCCTCGTCGCAGCCCCACATCAAGACATCAAGTAACTCTGTTTCTAACTCGACTGCAGCCATTGAGCAGACGAGAAGGGCCAAAAAAAACACAGGCGGTTTGTTTGCAAAGCTGCAAAACATCAGGGACAAACGGAGCAGCAAGGCTAACTCAACACTGACAGTTGACTGTCGGAAATGACCAGCAATTCTTCTTTATTTATGGTTACCATACAGATACAGTGAACCATGAATACCATTAGATTTTACTCTATATTTACTTTGGAGATATAATGTCACAGTGTGATTCCGCCATTATATCACACTTTTAAGTCACGCTCTCATGCAAAGTAATTCACATTAAATGACCATGCTAATGGAAAGTGTATTGTGGACCAATCTCGGATTGTTTACCAACCGCAAAGGTTTGTTAGCTTGATTGACACACATTATCGTATGGTTAGCAAATGCCAAGAAGTCTGTGTTTTGGAAATGATATCTATATTTCAGTTGTGGATGAACTTGTTCAGGTTTTGAGGCATCTCAAGTCTTTTGGTGGTAGATTCTCACCTCGATGGTACTGGGATGGCAGCAGAGACTTCAATGACAGATATATTCAAACCTGGACTAACTAAAACAAAAACTTAAAGATAAAAATCTGATTTTTCTTTTAACAGTTGCATGACCTGAACCTTTTTGATCGTGTGCGTGTTGTTATGTGTTTTGCCCGGGCCTGTGCGCTGCACACTACATAATTTGAGTGTGTTGCTTAGTTGTATACCTGCTGCAGCGGCCTCTAATTATCACAGTATTCTGGCTGGATGTCTCAGCTTCACTTCACCCTCCACTGAGAGCCGGATGTGGGGATGTTGTTGTTTCATTGAGGGGCTAATATCCACTGGGGCAGCCTGACCGGCCAAATGACTTCCTCCTGGTTTGATAGAGGAGTAATTATTTCCTCAAAGCCCCTCCCTCCTCCTCTCCCTTCCTCCTTTTACCCCCCTGACAGAGACGAAAACCCCCAAAACATCAAATTACTCAAACGGCTTTGTATATTCTAGTTTGTTTAGCGTTTAGAAATAGATAAGTCAGCAAAGATGCAGGGTTACAAGGGGAGTACAGGACTAGCAGCAATCAACAGCTTGATAAATGTGAGCCTCCACGCTAGCCACCCACTCCCCATTCACTCCCTAAGGGGTCGGGAAAACATGTTTCTTCCTGTCCCAAGAGTTGGAGGGAGGTTACTGGTGACAGTGTGACTGGCGCCGAGTGCAAACACACACACACACACACACACACAGACCCAGTCAGCCAACAGAGATACACAGACTAGCAGGGGATTTGTTGTGCTCTGTGGGTTTGTTTTTCTACGAGCACGACGGCGTTGAGTTTGTCTGAGGCAGATGAGCGAGGCACATGTGCAGTGTTGCTCACGCATGGTTACAGTTGCCTCGTGTACTTATCTAAGCACTTATTAGAATCCAACTGCTCTGCTTCCTGTCTGCAGCTCCAGTAAAAATGAATTCATCTGCAATTTATTTTAAATACAGCCCCATGGTAATCATTTTTTAATAAAGATTCATAAGAATGGCCCTTCCGGCAATAACCAGGTACCTCAGCAGATCATGGTGCGTGTTCCACATTTACGACCTCTCGGAGCATCACATCCTCCGTCTCTTTCTGCCTTTATAATTCTCCACTGTGCACTTTGTCAGAATGCGGAAATGGCCAAAAAGGTTTTATGAATTAAAAAATGTATTTCATCCTGCCATGGTTTGACAGAATGACAAACATTTCCTAATATCTGCTGTACATTACCAACATTATTATAGGACAATATTCAGTTTTTTTTTTTTACGCGTGCACAATAATAAACTTTCCCTCACATACAAGTGCAATGAATATCAGGAGTCCTTCCAGAAGGCTGATCTGTGGAACCAATAAGTTCAGCATGTTTGATCCTAATGAAGAAACAATTCAGTGTAAAAAAGGTGATTTTGTTCTGAAATCAGTACATGAGAAGTGGTGGAAGATATATTGTGATCCTCTATTTAAAGCTGCACTAATCAATATCTTTACATTAATGGCGGATGAAATGACGTACAATGTGAAAGGGCTCACTTATAGGGACCCACAGATAATCATCATCAATCATCCCTCAGCTCTACAGAGCATTTGATCATTTTCCAGCTCATCGTTTTATTTTTCCCACCTGCAAATGTACTGTTTGGCTTCACTCTTACCGCTTTCATTAACGCCGTTTCCAGATACAACAAGTGTCTGTTTGCAGCGAAAAACGTTCCGATAAACCCGGCGTCAAATGGTAGATATAGAGTTAGCGACTAGCTAATTATTAGCAGCTAAAAGAGCAAGATATCAAGATCAAGATGTATTTAGAGTTAAAACTAAAACAGAGCTAAACTGAGAGTAAATATTGGACTTAGAATGGTCAGCTCACCTGATGCACGACTCCAAATGAACACGTTCATCACAGCATCATTAGGTGATAGTATGCCAATGTAGTGAAGTAAAAAGTACCTCTGAATAACAAGTTGGCGAAGTAAAAAGGTAGCATAAAATAGAAATACTCAAGTAGAGGAAGTACCTCAAAACGGTACTCAAGCCCAGTGCTTGAGTAAATGTGCTGAGTGACTTTGACCATTGGTTATAACATTACCTATCAAAGCAGCTGATATTAGCAGTTTTATTAAAACGTTGGCACAGGAGCTCGTTGTATATTCTGTTTGACGCACTGCCTTTGATGCCTCAGATCAAGCATCACATCAATGGGAAAAGTCGACCCTCTGTACCTTATGACCTGAGTGGGGAAAACAGTGTTCCCCTTCATATCGCGTCTTTCATGTCTTACGATGGTGTGCGAGGACCGGCTGTGGTTTCATTGGCCCGCTGGGCTTTAAAGTCCCACATTCACTTCTAAAAGGCTAATTTGTTTTGTGTCCGTATTTGAAATCAACTAGCAGTAAATGTGACTAATTACTTGGTTAGTTTGGCGGTAAGCTGGTCGGAGGTTTCAGAGCAAGCAGAGGGTGCTCACTTGACACACACGCCACGTGCACAGAGTAACACCCTGTGATATTCCCCAACATATGTTTAGGAATACCTCTGTGCCTGTTTAAACAAAGTGTCATAACATTTACTAAAGGTTTTTCATGGCACGGCGCAATGTGCACCTCTGGTCGTGTGCACTTCTTGGTCATTGGTAGGGCCATGTGTGTGTGAGTGTGTGTGTGTGTGTGAGTGTGTGTGTGTGTGTTACTCACACATACTTCAGCAGAACTGCCTGGACTTCCATCCCTGAGGAGTTCCATCTGCAGGTGGGAGCCAGCGAATCTAAACACACATACATTAATACACACGCACACATATATACAAATATATTAGTCTATACAATATATATTTGTACAAACATACATGTAATATTCAATTCAGAATACTTTTCCGTAGTAAAAGTACATTTTTTTTATTCCTGTAACATTTTTAAAACATTT